>NC_090661.1:82146255-82823755 GCF_013368605.1 Nyctibius grandis | reverse complement strand
TATAAATATTTCTGTTACGAATGTGGCGTGAGTGATACCATACACATGGCTCCTCCAGATTGTTGGTGTCTTTGACTGTATTGTGTAGACTTGCCTAGTACCATGTAATGTGGTGGTAGAGATACTAAGAAAAACTAGTATCTTTTGCTTGATTGACTGTCATCACACAGCTGTTAATTTCAGTAACTGTAATGAGAAACATTAGGACTGCTTAAAATACATGGGAGTAAGAACTTCAGTAATTATGATGGCATCTCTGAAATACTCTGAATACTGAGAAGTTTTTTTTTGTTTTATTAAGATAGTCTCCAGAAGCAGTTACCCTCAGCTTGCATTAAAAATAGCTTGTGCCGAAATAGCTTTTTTGTTACTCTGTTGATCCACTGCGTTTGGATTACTTTTCCTGAGAACCCTACTAGCCAGCATGTATTGTATGTATTGTATCACCTACTCCACTATTTTTTTTCATTGTTGATTTGTGTCTTGTAGCTGGATTGAACCAAAATTTTGTTCCCTAAGTGTAAATGGCTAGAATCCTTTTTTTTTAATGCTACCAAAAGAAAGTAAGTATTCTCTGAAGAGTTTAAAAGGAAAGGATTCAGCTGCTGTTAATGTTTGCTGATAATTCTAGACAACTTGTTTTTAATTCTCATCTTAAAGCAGACCACTTACTTCTCTGGGCTCATCCAGACAGATTTGTGGCATTCCTCCTGTCTCCTGGCAAACTTTAGTTAACGTCATGTTTTATGTTCTTCATGGTTTCTACATTGGTAAGGCTTACTGATGTCAAAGTCATACACACAGCCATTAATATTTGAAATTCTCCTTAGGAAGTTCTCAAAATATCCAGTAAGGAGTACTCTATTTTCAGTAAAGACTAGACATAAAATAACTTTTCTTAGCTACTGATAACTAAAGGTATGACTTCAAAGTCCTGTTTGAGGGCTTTGGAAGGTTTATACTTTATTTTCTAACCTTAAAAAGGCAACTAGATCTTTTTAAGTACATTCAGATAAAACTATTCCATTTTCTGTTTTTTTCCTGAATTGCTGTCCCACAGTGGAGTGGCTAGGCTTGACTGTCTTTGTTTCAGGACATCTCCCTAAGTATATGGAGCACTGTGTTTGTTCACTCCTTCAGGTAGTGATTGATCAGAATGTCCTTTAAGTAGCTTAGAGGTCTGCATTGTCATGGTTTTGGATATTATCATGGGAACAGATGGTGTGCCAGGTGTTAGGCTGTTGACATAGGCACAAACTGGCACGTGTATCATGGGGATGGCGTATACAAGGCAATCCTGACAGATGAGCATGAGTAAAAACCATGACAGAAAAATACCACCTTGAAAATTAAAAAGCACAGGTAATACACAAGTGCCGTTCCTTCATATACCTGCTGCTTTGTGATAACCTGTTCCATATCCTTCACCTACTTATTCTCCCGCTCCCTGCTACCTTTGTGTTTCCTGAGTGCTGCTTTTATTGTGGCTTTCCGTCTTGTATGTGATCTTTGGTATGATGTTCTTGACATTAAAGATGGTGCTTGTAGCCTGTGAACTTGGTGACTACTAGACTTGACTTTTTTTTTTTCCCAGCATAGTACATTCTCTGGAATTTTTCTGTAGTAGATTAAACATTTTGCAGTAAGTTATTGAAAACAAAGAACTTAATCATGGCTAATGTTGAGTTCAGTGGAGTTATGATGCTCCAGGAGCATCTGTTCAGCTTTCCATGTTGGAGGTAATCAAAATCTTCAAGTAAATTGTAACTTCCTGAATTTTTCAGTGAAAGCAACAGAGAGAGTAGTCAAAAACTATCAGTCTTGGCAAGTGTTGGAAGCTTGAGTGCAAACAAAGCAAAAAGTATGTGTTGGGGAGTCAACTAATGAGGAGTACAGACTGAAAGTAAAATTTTTGGGAGAAAGAAAAATGAGTGAAGGGGTAGACGGGAGATGGGAAAATACAGAGGTCAGGGCTAAGTTGTGTTCATGGTAATTGAATCTGTATTCAGCTCGTCGTTTATCTGGTAACAATTCCAAATAAAACTGGAGGAACTTCTGTTTCTTCTGCAGCGTTTGTAGCTGTATGCTTTTTTCTTTTAACGCCATTACAAAATGCTTCTTGCAGATACCTGTGGATTGAAGGTGTAATCCAGGTATTACAGTTAAAAAGAAGAACATAAGGTCTGCTGTGTTCTCTTTACTGTAGTTATGTTGCTTTTTTTAGCTGGCAAAACGTTTGTATTGCCTATGTTAAAAAAAATAATTACAGAATATTTGAAAAGCATATCTGTAATAGATGCTTACACTTGTTTCCTGTGCAGGTATTGTTGGAGAAGCAGATGAAAATGGAGAAGATTATTACCTTTGGACTTACAAAAAACTTGAAATCGGTTACAATGGAAATAGAATTGTAGATGTCAATCTGACCAGTGAAGGGAAGGTGAAATTGGTACCAAACACAAAAATCCAGATGTCATATTCAGTAAGTAATTTGTTGGTGCATCTATAATAAGAAACTCTACATGGTGAAATAGCTCAAAAATAGGTACTTGTATACCTACTACTTTATATTAATACATCAGGCTATATTAGAGGAAGATGCATCTTCACTACAAATATTTTCTTTTCATTACTGAAAAACCTTGGTAGGTTAATTAAGAATAAATGTAAAATGATGATTTTTGAAACACTTCAAACAAACCGAAGCTTCTGTAATCTGCAGAAAAAGTATTTTGGTGGGAAAGGAAGATATCCTAAAATGTATGGAAACTGGAAGTATAGAGGACCCCAGAGTAGGTACGTTTTTTCTTAATGTTTGGAACTCTGACGTTTGCATCATAGACTTGAACTGGATTCTGAGCTAGGACCAAAACCCACTGTAAGCCTTCATACTTTGCAGGCAGTTAGCTTGTTTTGTTTTTTCAATTCCAGTGGAAATTTGTCTTATTTATATAACCTTATTAGTAAGGTTTTTTCTGAAGCCCTCTGCTATTTTATTGAATTACTATGATAAAAGGTAATGAATAAACAATGTTTGTTCATCTGAGATAATGAATTGAATTTTTCAGTTTTCCTCCTTATTTATTTGATGTTGCTTAAATCTGTAAAGGTTCACTTCTCATGTTTACCACATTTGTATACTGAAACTAATTCTTAATGCATTGCTTTTCTACAATGTGTTAGCAGTAGGTGTCAGCATAAGATTTTATTTCAGAGCATGTTCTTGCCACTTACATTTGTCTTGTGCTGAATAAGTTATATAGTTTGAAGTGCAGATAATTGGTTTTTATCTGTGCTTTCTACAATTATGTTTACACTAATCTCCCTATTTCTACTGCAAAATTGGTAGTAGAAATTTTGAAATTTTCTATTTCAAATTCCACCAGCATTGTGAAGTTCATTTGCTCTGTGAATTTCGAGGCGGACAACACTGAGTAGCTGCTAGTAATGAAAATAACATTAGATGATCCATTAAAATACTTCTAGTGTACAGAGCTCAAGACTTATCTTTCCAATTCTGTTGGCACCAGTGGGCAATTGCTGGGCTGGCACGTGTGTGATGTTTAATTCACAGATGTCTCTGGTGGACTTGTTCTAAGCAGCACTTCTTAGTGGCAGATGCTCTAATGAGAACGTATCTGCTTAAAACAATGTTGAAAGCTATTAATGTTTTGAGCTACTAATCTTGAACAAGACTGTAATTTGAACTGAAGAACATTAATATCATACCTCAAAGTGAGTAATACTTGAGTCTTGATGTTTTCAGTCTGTCTCAGGACTGTGGTGAGTGATAGAGGTATTCAATCTACATTTATACCCTTTCTTCTGTATTGAATAAGAGAACATCTGCTGGAAAGGATAGTTCCTTGTCATGTATTTTGAAAAGGTGCGCACAAGGGGGCTGCATTTGTTTCAAGATCACTAAAAATCTTGATATTTCCTAATCTTGGCATGCTTTTGAGAAAATTTTATTGTAGATTTGTGTTTAATTTCTGAAATTGCATTTAAAAATTAAAATGAAAACAATCGTGCAAAAATTGTGAAAAATACTTTGTGCTACCATATTAGCACCGTATAGTTCATTAGTACGATTAAATCTCCCAAATCCAAAGCAGTCCTCTGTGCAGCTAGTGGAGTAACTGATAGCAGTAATGTGCTGCTACCCTGTGATAGTATGGCCATAAATGCATGCTTTTCCAGCTGGTTTCAGAGTTCTTTATTGGCAATTGAAGTGTCTAGATTGCAGAATCCTGTGGTCTTACTGATTTGAGGCTGCAGCTTTTAGCTTGTAGCTTTTAAAATTTTAATGTCTGGCTTTTAGGGTCCAGCTTGATCCCTTTTATCCACTTCCTTTCCAGCCAGCTTGTATCTCAGTTTATGCCCTGTTCTTTCCTGCTCGCATCTGTTTTAAATCTGCTTTTGTATCTTCTAATTTCCCTCACTTCTGCTAGACTGCGGCTTTTTTTCTTGGGCACTGTACTCAAGAGAATTTAGGTACAGATGATTTCACTGAATATCAGTCTCAGTGCATGGCAGCAAAACAGATCTCAGCTGCCGTTGGGGGAACAGAAGTAGAGGGTGTTTTCGTCGCTCAATGAACACTGGTAATGTCCTCCATAAGCCTCTTTTCATACAATGCAGCATGTGGAGATGTTGAGAAAAGGGAGTGTGCTGTCAGCAAAAAAAAAATCTTTGGAAAAATACCACTGCTTTGTAGCACCTCATTCTTGAACATATTTAAAATGCTTTCTTCCTCTAACTTTTATTCTGAAATCTTGGACAAATTTGGGAGGATTTTTCAAAGGCATTGCCCAAAAGTGATTCAAGAAAATTCATTGTTTTACAAGTGTGTACTGTGGAAAAAAACATCATCTTTGAACTATTCGTTTGACAAAACTGAAAAATAGGGTCATTTGATGGATTTTGATTTTGGCATCTTCAGTATGAGTGTCTTTATGAGGTCCTTGTATGTTCATGAAAAGGGTTTGTTGTATTTGACAACTAGAAGTTTGCATCTTTGGTTAGTCTCACAGAGGCAGTAAGAGCTGAGGCAGTGCAAGACTGATTCTTCACTGTTCTTAAACATAAGCATAGACAAGATTAGATCTGTGAGGTAAGGTGGCTGATGTCCATTCTATGTCTGACCTGTAGATATCAGTCTTTAAGAACATCAGTCCATTGTTTTTGCCAAAACCTTGATTCATATTGAAGAAAACATCTGAAGTGGATGATTTTTAAAATATGTTTTGGATTTCTGCATGTGAGTATAGCTGAACATATTATAATGAGCTTTTCAAGTGTAAATTTTTCTCTCCTCAGGTGAAATGGAAGAAATCAGATGTAAAGTTTGAAGACCGATTTGACAAGTATCTTGACCCATCTTTCTTTCAGCACAGAGTATGTATTGTTCTACAACAACCTTACAAAATATCCACTTGAAATGGTTGCTTTAGTTCAGAAGATGTCATGGAATTTTTGGATGACATCTTTGAATTTTTGAATGTCCCAGGTGTGCTGAGACAATGAGACAGAGAGGTCTAGGACTGTAGGTTTTAAGTGATAGTTCTGTTGCTCAGCTAGGATGGCTCCAGTTTTTTAGAATGCTTCAGTAAATGTCTACAGGCAAGCTTCAAGCCTGTAGCAAATACAAGGCAGTTCAAATAAATATATTCATGTGATTGGAAGCAATGAAGTTTCAGGGACACAACTATACAACTTGTAAGCTGATTAACTGCAGTTGGTCATATGTGCACTTCTTACTGAAGTAAATGCAAAGCAAAAAGCATTAGCCTAAACCAGTTGGTGATACCAGTTATGATGGTTTAAACCTCTGGTTGTAATCTCCTTAAGAGTAGAATACTGAGCTATACTTCTTTCTGAAATTAGAGGTTTTGGATTCTGTTTGGAGCTCAGTGAAAACCAGAAGATGTGTTTGTCAGAGGCAAAATAATGCTGCTGCACATTTTGGTCCTGTGTAAAGCAATGATTCCTTTGGCTTTTTGACTGTGAGCATCTCTGTTACTACTTAAACCTCTTCTCTAGGAAGGCAGCAGTACATTGTGTTGCCTTGCCTTTACCAAGGGAGCATGCACAGCCCGTTGTTCGAACTTTGCTGGTGCTTAGCTAAGCGGTGATAACTTCGTCATGAGCAAGCTTGACTGTTGAAAAGCTTTACGTATGGTATTTCACAGGCCAGTTTTAGTGGGACGTTCTACAACCGTAGTGTTACTTACAATATGGGTTTGTTGTTACTTAGCTAGTGCTGACAAGCTGTCCTGCTAGGCAACGATTTATCCTTATTGGAACAAATTTGAAGCACGTTTACAGTTCTAAACTCTAGGGATGTGTTTTCTTTTTGTAGATTCACTGGTTTTCAATTTTCAATTCTTTTATGATGGTGATCTTTCTGGTTGGCCTAGTGTCTATGATATTAATGAGAACTTTGCGAAAAGATTATGCAAGATACAGCAAGGAGGAAGAAATGGATGATATGGTAAGATCTGCATTCATGCTTTTTTTAAATCTTTGTTAAAGACTTATTGTTTTCATATATTCATTGTGTTAGCAGCTCTGAATATCTTTCTTCAATTGGACAAAAACTGCCTTATGTGCATCTTGAAAGTGTTACTGGTTTTCTTTATAACATGCCTCTAGGTTGCAACCCAGAATTCTATTTGTAGTCACTGTGTTAATGTTCATATCCACACTTAGGTTAAGTGAGGTCCATTCTAGGTGTGTAATAAAAGCCTGTATATGCTCCTAGACACTTCAGAGGATTTTAGGGATGGGGGGGGAATCTGATAGATTTTGCTGCATCATGCATTCAGGTAGTAATCTTTGTTGTCTTTATAAGCATCTGAAAAGTAAACTTTCCTAGATTTGATGCATTCAGGAGAGAAGACATACTTGCACTTGAAATTGCTTTAGTAAATCAAACCTTTAATTAATTGAATTTTAAAAAATCAAACCTTTAATTAATGAATTTTATTAATTGTCATGATTAGACTTAAAATTTTTTGTTGTTGTTCCTAGGACAGAGATCTAGGTGATGAATACGGGTGGAAGCAGGTCCATGGAGATGTTTTTAGACCATCCAGTCATCCTCTAATATTTTCATCGCTTATTGGTTCTGGTTGTCAGATTTTTGCTGTGTCTCTTATAGTCATTGTTGTTGCAATGATAGAAGATTTATACACAGAGTAAGTGTAATTGTGCCATGCCTTCCACATATAAATGCTTAAATGAACAAAATAATTACTAACTGGCCTGGAAAAAAAGTGTTTGAGAGTCTTTAGCAAATGATCAGATGTGGTATTCAGAAGGGTTCTTTTAAGTTATAATGAAACTTTGTCCTACTCTTATCGTGTGAGTTGGTCTCCTTTAATTTCACTGTTTTAATGCTTGTTTTTTACATGATTTATTATGAATCTGTAGTTTGTTGTTCTACAGCATCATGGGTAGATTATATGGGAAATAAATATTAAGAGGTACATATTTCATTCCTGGTTTCATCTGGAGTGACAAGATACTACTATATCTGTTACCCTTTTTTCCTCCCCTTGTCCTGTAAAGACTGAAGTAGGAGTGTGCTGTGTTGTGAATAGTCCTGTTTACTGCTGACAATGCATTAAGCCAGTCTTATCCACAAGTCTTCTCAGGACTGGAGATGTAATTTCTTAAGTTCTTTTGAACAGCTACTGCTCAGCGCATGTTGCATGTAAAACGTCCAGCAATAGGTGGGCTGTGGTCCTGATGGGAGAGAATTCATTTAAAACAAATAGTACTCCAGTTTAAATTTAACAACCACTTGTGGTTCACCTAGTTCTCTTTCTTACCTTTTGTCTGTTTGAGTTTTTTTGGTGTCCTGGGTGGACTTAATCTGTTTCTGTAGTGATTGTGTTTTGGATACTGGGCGGAATTTTTTTTTTTACAAATGCTTTATTTTAAGCGGTGACTAAAATTTCAAATATCTGTTCTGCTTTCCCTTGCATATCACCTGTAACTATTGATTTTAACAAGTTGTAGTACTTCTAATGTGCCACTAGAGAGAACTCTTGTTTTTGAATTTAGCTGCCTTTTAATGATATGTTTAAAAAGCCACTCTTTAGTACCAATATCTTGGCATATTTTCATTTTTTATGTGGTGTTATTCCCCCTTTGTGCCCCATGGTTACATTTCTGGGTAGAGTTCCATATGCATTTTTAATTGTATAGCATGTCATCCCTTTAAGGGATGGAAAAGGGGAGGGAAGGAAACCATTTCAGAATGTGTGGAAGCTGTAAGTTAGCAATAGCAATTGTAAAATGTGTCAGAACAGCAATTTTAAAAAATATATGTGCACTTAGTCTTCTATTGCAATAGGCCTTTATATCACTTTCAAAGTGAATTTAATTCTGTGTGTGTCATGGAACAGTTGACTGAATCTAGTGCAGAACATTCTTGTTTAGGAAAATAGTGATGTGAGTGAAAAAGGCTGTAAACCAGCATTATAAGAATGATACCCTGTCAGTGTTCTTCAGGTCTGTTAAAACTCTTGGAGATCATGTAGCTGATGCCAACAAAAAGTCTCTCAATGAAATTTGGTCATGTCAGCTATTTCTTAATACTGGTTTCTGTTTTGAGAAGCTTTTCCATTAGAATATTTGAAGCATAAGTGAGTAAGCTCAAGAATAAGGAAACTTGAGATGAACGTCTGCTGATCGCTTTACAGGCAGCCTGGATTTACATGGGTCACTTCAGACTGTACATGGTTTTCTGGGGTTTTGCGTGTGTTTCTAAACTGGCTTAAGTTAGGGCAATTGTTAAAATTGGTTTCTGTCTAGCAAGTGACTTTCTAAAATGGAACTATTGCTTGCTTTTTTCTAAGCAGCAAATGTTAGCATAATGCTCCTTTAGTATGTGTGACCCGCAGGTATAGTTGCTTAGTTCAATCCATCCACTCATGGAAGCCAGTTGTACTAAAGATTACTTTTTTGAGTAAGGCAGGCATCCAGTAATGGTTCGTCAAAAGCTGAAACACCAAAAGTGTGGAATCTTCCAGTACAACTAATTTGAAGATAGTACAGCAAACTGGCTGAAAACCTTCTGCTGCTTTTTGCTATCAAAGAGTAGCAGAGGGACATGGGGAAACAGCTCTATGCATGAACAACAGTTATATCTTGCTATTTTTAGATATGATTTTTAAAAATGTATTTGGGGATGGCTTTTGTGATTTAAAATCATTAGCTTTGCCTGTAAAATTTCAGAAAAATTATGCCAAAATGAGTACTCCGACATTTAATGAGGTGATAATTTAAAAATGACTGAACTCTTCTGGTTGGACTACTCCATGCTGATTTGTGGCTTCATTATAGTATTTATAGTTTCTAAATCAGGTTTTCCAATTTTCTGTAAGATGAACACTTTCAATCTTCAAAGTTAATTTCTGAGGGATGGCAGAAGCATCATTCAGAATCTTAGTATATTTTTGTTAATACTGGCCTTTATATTAAGCAAAGAGTACCTTTTATCTGCAATAGTTAAATCTTATACTTAATATATGTGATGAAAATAGTTCGGTTCTTTATACACAAGGTACACACATCCAAATGTCAGAGTATTTTGATCAGAAGTGAGATTTTGTATTCCAGTGAAAATAAATGCATGTTAGAAAAGAACGTAGTACATTGTAACTCTTTTTCACAGATTGAATTAGACTTGGCCAGAAGCTTTGGATACAAACAGTTCTCATTCTTATGCAGATTTTACAATTCAAGCACTTTAAAATATTTACATTACCTAAAAATAGTGAATAACTGCTTCTGCTAAATGTACATATTTTACTGTAATCTTTTTCTCTAATACTGTTTGTTTTTCTATTTCATTTATCAACAAATCACTTCTTGTAGGAGAGGATCAATGCTTAGTACAGCTATATTTGTTTATGCTGCAACATCGCCAGTGAATGGATATTTTGGAGGAAGCCTTTATGCTAGACAAGGAGGTAAATTGTTTTCATTTTTCAGCTTTTTCATTACATTGTTGAATGGAGAAGTTATTATTTTCTGATTTTTACCAATCTGGAAGTATCCTCATGGAGGTAGGTCATTCAGATGGAATCCATTAAATTCTTAATAAACAGAAAATATTTTGAGTACATTTATCTTTTTGTATTATTTCCTGTTTGGTATTGGCTGCATTTTCCAACTAAAGATAGATGAAGTCTTTGATTAATTTAAAAGTAATAAAGAGCTAAGGAACTGTTAACAGTTGTCTCTTATGAATTGCTTGTTATACTGTTGTATACAATTGTGGCTCTTGACTTCCAGTGAGTATAATAGTCTTTCTTTCTTCTGTAACGTGCTGTTAAACAGCTCATGTCATCTCCTTCAGATGACTCCTACATAGGCCTCCTCTATAGGTACCTGCGGGGGTTGTGTTTACTAACACGGAAAGGATGAGTATACAGTACTTTTACTAGACCATTAATTGTGGATGGGGAAAACTGTTTATAGCACCCTTTAAAGAAGGTTATTCTACTTTTCAGTATGTGCTCTGCTTTATACTTAGCAAATTCAAAATTAGTAACAGCAGAGAGCAGAAGCCCAATAAAGTTGACATAACAGATTTGGACAGGCTGTCTTCAAGTGCTCCCCATTATGCCTCTGAGTTATGACCAATTACATGCTTGTAGTCCACTAGCTTCATCCATTCCCTACGCTGCAATAAAAGAGTAATCAATATCTATTATCTTCTACAGTGCTTTAGACAAAATAATTCTGGTAAGTTCTCAAAAGAAAATTTCTCTTTTTAACGTGACATACTTGCTAGTATTCAGTTTCAACTGCACTCTAATCTACTCTGAGTTTGGAGGTTAGATATTTCTTTTCATGTGGCTTGTGTATAAATCTAGCGATTTGTAGAAAAACAGATCTAGGTAAATTCGGGTTGCTGTTCTGAACTGTGCTGTATAGTTGAGCCAGATTTGCATTTTTTTTCTACGTATCAAACTGTGAAATGCTGATTATATTGGCTCATGGTGAAAATAGATATGATGGTCTTGAAAAGGTAGTTTTCTGACTGTTTTTTATTTACAGCATATTACATGTGCATCTATGGTGTATTAAATTTACATGTAGACAATATTTAAGAGCATGAAAGTAAAGGGAATGCAGACAGTGAAAATTCTTAAGCTATTGCCCAAGAGGGTTTTTTTGAGCTCCTCAGGGAGCTCTAAACTTAGTAATAACTGCTAACAAGTGTTGCTGTTCCCTTCATGCCTGGGATTTAGAAATCACTTTTCTTCTACCTTTTCTGCTGTTGAAGATGTCCGAGTTCAGTTTTACTGTGTATTAAATGCTGTGGCATTTTGCTTTATACCAGGGATAGTCAGTTCTTTAATGTATCCTGAATGTGTGGAGTCAGCTTAGTTGGGTCAAGACAACCCGGAGCAGATGCTGCCTGAAAGGAGCTGTAGTGCTGAGTTGTCCTGGGAGCAGTGCTGAGCTCTCGTGTTCTCAGGGTGTGAGCAGGCTCTGCACAGGGCCAGCTCTGCTATCTCTGTCTCTACTAATCTGCAGCTTACATATACACTAATGTTTCATACACTGTTTTTTTTGGCCAGCTTAGTCAGCATATGCTGTTCTTCAGCTGAAATGTTCTCACGCTGTATCCCTTTTCCTGTCTTTTCACCTGGCCTAATAAAACTTATTAATGTGTTGCATCTTGTGAGATGCCAGGAGTCAAATGAAACTGTTAGTTGACTCTTGGCTCTTTTATCGATGTAGTATGTTGTTACTTATTTCTTTTTCGGGGAGAAGTAGTCAAACACCTAAATTCTGGAGAGCTGCTGATACACTGTATTTAGTTTAAAAAGTTATCTCACCAGTCCCATTGGACTGTCCCTTCTTACAGGAAGGCGATGGATAAAGCAGATGTTCATCGGAGCCTTCCTTATTCCAGCAATGGTGTGTGGAACTGCCTTCTTCATTAACTTCATTGCCATCTATTATCACGCTTCAAGAGCTATACCTTTTGGAACCATGGTAAGTCATTTTACTGAAGAATTTAAACACTACTGTAGACACAGAAAAACTACCTTTTAGTCTAAATACAGTTGTGAGTCATAGCTTTAGCTTCCTAGTTAGACATTTATTCTGGGAGGGTTTTAAGGTGCTTCAAGTATAATTCATTTTAATCACAACAGGAGCAGCTGCTGGATGCCAACAGCAGTTTTCTATCTGCTTAAAATGGCACTTCTGCTTTGTATGCTAGCTTAGTGTTATAACAACATGGGAAGTTAGCAACTTGAATTTTCTTCTGGGTGGCCACTGCAAACTGGTTGTAAGCTAAAATGCAGTACAAGAGGATTCCAAGTGAAATCCACTTCCAAATCATTGCAGTCAAGCAGAAAAAATAAAAATAAAAGATCAGCCACTGATATGAGATGAAGTCCTGAGGAGATCTGGCTTTACGAAAGTGAATCACTATTTTCACTTTGTGAAGTGTTATTTAGTATCCAGGTATGGTCTTGTGTCTGTATATTAACCGTGTCACTTGAAAACCAGTGCTGGCTGGATTACTTTCTCATTTAATCATGATGACTTTTGTTTCTTGTGGCTTTTGTCAGGGTTTTGTTTGTTGTCATGACCCTTGCAAGTAACCTCAAATAACCCTGTGAATACAGTGTAGGAAATAATCACTTGGCACTTAAGAATTTTTGTTTGAGCTTGCAGGTGGTGTTGTTTGAGAGCAGAATTTTTTTAAATATGCACCATAAAATTGCTTTTTCTAATTTTATGGAGTAGCACTGTTAACTTAAAAAAAATCTTAATACAGGAAGGCTTGGTTTCTTTTCAATATCTGTAGCAAATCTTGGGATTTAAGCTTTTTGTTATAGCTCCCTTCTTTGCATATCAGTTTTTGTGATGTGTTAAATTGTTCAGTCTATTCAGAGATGTTTGAGTAGCCTTGGATTTCTTCTTAGTTTAAATCTACCACAAAATGAAGCTTAGTATCACAAATTCTGTCTTATAAATTGTATTATTTGGGATATAATCAAATTCAGTATGTGACTGAAAATACTTCTTAAGAAAACATTGTTAATGAATAAATGTGGTAGAAAGCATAAATGGTGATAAAAAGAGACAATTCTCAGTTTCAGGCAAAGGCTTTCAATAATTTTATAGTGATTGAGGAGTCATTACTTTACATGTACATTGCTGGTTCTAGTCACCTCCTTATTAGTAGTATTTTCAATGCATACCTAAATATCAACTTTTTACATTGAATTTGTTGTTATAAAACCACTAAATATAATATTACACTAAACATGTTTATAAACTCTTAATTTAATTTTTCTGGTTTTCTTCTTCAAGAAATTAGACTAGATTTCTATCTTTGGATATGTTTGTATTAGTCAGTCAATGCCCCAAAGGAATATTGTATTGGTTTTTCTTTCCTAAGCTAGTAGCCATATACAATACTGTCAGAAAAGTTTACAAAGTTGATCTTTGATAGGTGCAAAGAGGGTCTGTTTTACTGCTGAGCAAGCATTTATCATGTCACATTTCTCACTTGTATTCCCATTTGGAGGTCAGGAATGCTGAGGGAAGGGAATTCCACCTGTGCTGAAGTTTGTCTTGTAAATCTGTTCAACTGATTCGTATTTTAAGATCATGGAAATAGGTACCTGCAAAAGCAAATAGGAATATAAATCGTCAGGGGTCACTTAATCAGGATATTAGGACTCTATACATAGTGATTTTAACGATCTCAAGGTTTTATGAGTGTGTTTGAATCATTATGACGCTGGCAATAAAACTTCAGTGGAGTTAGCAGACTTTTAGTAGCAGCAGGTTATGAATCGGAAATTTCATCAGAATAAGCAACGCTCTAATGACTTCAAATCAACTAATGAAGCTGGTTTGTAGAAGGAAATGAGCATTGTTTGAAATTACCAGTTTATGCTTCAGGTTGAAATCCCTGGGAAGCCCTCTGGCTTTATGGATAAGATACCTTTGTGTCTTTCCACCTTTGTTTTCAATGTCGAGAAGCTTCCAGAATTCTCTAGTTCAAACTTGCAGCTGCTGCTTTCTTGGGGAAATAAAACCTCTGCCATCTAAATGTACTAGAACACAGAAATTACTTCCTTTACCCTGGCATGTCTTGAAACCACCCTCCTTGACGTAAATGGCTGGCAAGAATTACCACCTCCTCTTGACTAATGTAAATCTGGAAAAAGCAGAAACTGAGTTGCTGAAAAAAGTCTCTGAGCTAAAAGGTTGCCAAGAGACTATGCTTAAATATGACATCCTGTGCTTTGCCCATTTTGCATTGCCACTTCCCAGTGAACCACTAGATAGTCTCCTCTCTGTGACTTAATTCCTCCACCCAGACAGATTTTTTTATGGAATGTGGGCAAGGGCAGCTGATAGTGTCAAAGCCAAGACATCCAAGCTAACGCACAGTTGCTGCATCTTTGATCTACCTGGTATCTGCTCTTCTACACCTTGTCTTGAAATGTTCAAATTGATTGGGCTCTTCAGGACCTTTGTACACCTCACTGTCGTTGCAGTCTCTTTTGAACTTCAAAGCTTTGTTCACCTTGTATGACTCATTCCCAATGTCTGGGATCTCTTCAGAGATGTGGCAGGGACTGGGAAGATCCAAAGCTAGTTTCTGAAATTATTCTTCAGTCTTGGGACTCTGCCTTTAGCCCTTTTGGATATACATGCAAGCCATCTTACCTATATTGTGACAAACCTTCTGTAGTGAAATACACCTTGAGTCTGAACAAAGGCTTAATCTCTTCCCTGGGGTATCTTTCAGCTGTCCTTCCCTTCAAAATGCAATAAAGAATGTGACAGATTTTATTCAAATATGAGAGCTTTTTAAAACTTAATGGTTTAAAGCTTTCAACTCCCTAAGCATATGAAGGAGATACAGAAGCCTGTTTTTTTTCTCTCATCTCTTCACCTTTATAGAAATGTAGTGGGTACTGTTCAATCCTTTGTTCTTTTGGAGCCCAAATTTGATTTGGGGGGGGTGGGGTCTTCTGTTTATTGTCTCCTGTACTGGTGAACATAGAGGAGTTTTGAAAGTGTTGAAGTCAAGTACACCTTGACTTACATTCTGTTGATGTTTGTCAGTCTTTTGGGTGCATTTTTTGATCATCTTTCTATTTTGTTGTCTTTGAATTATGTGGAAGAAATGGAGCATGGAAAAATTAGAAAGAATTTGAAATAATGGCAAGTGAAGTGACCTTTGCATATACATTTGAGGAGTGTGGTGGTAGCTCGATGCAGAAATACTTACTAAGTAACACAGAATTTCTACAGAGTACAGCATGATGGAATTTGAAGGGACCATCTTAATTCTGGCATTTCATAAGTTGTGACTGCTTACGTTGATACATAATTCAAAGATTTCCATTAAGGCTACTACGACTAATGTAATATTCTGACTGCAGAATCCATGCAGCTTCTATTAAACTGTTTAAGATGTACCGGTTTTGTTTTGTTTGAGCAGTAGGTTCCTGTGTGGCTAACATTTCCAGTATGCATCTTTAATGATTTAATTAAATAAGGTTATGCACACTGAATTTCTCTTGGGTTCAAGACCCTAGTGTTTGCATCTTTTATGCCTTGTTTAAACAAGAAAAAAGTGTTTCTTCCAACAGATAGCTTAATCCAGGCTGCAGCTGTCCTTGACAGCTTTAAGTTAATACGAGTGTTGGCTGCCACTGAAAAAGGAGGACCTGGTAGCACCAAAGATTTTCATGCCTTGACCAGATAAGGAGATACACCTGGCTAAAAATAGAAAAAAAATGTAGTTATATACATTAATCAGGGTGCTTCCTCAGATTGCTTGAAAGTGACTGTGGAATCCTTGGTCAAAAACCCTCATTTTTTTTTCTGAAAATAGACACAGCTTAATGCCTCTGCCTAAATTTTCAACAGTTCAATTTATTACCCAAAGCAGCACCCTAGATTAACAACTTAGTCATAATAAAATTGATAACACTTTATTATGAAGCCTTCTATTCTATTCCTGTTCTGTATAATGTTTGGCCAGATGATATGCAGAAAACTGTTTCACTGTACAGATTCAGTAACCTCTATATGGGGGGAGAGTCTCATGACTTAAGAGTGCAGTTTTGGTAGCTGACAGGAAAGATCAAGCTGCTGCTTTCACAGTTAATTTTTATTGCTTTTCTCCCTTGTGCATTAAGCAGTCAAGGCACCGTACCCTGCCAGTAGCTGTTTAATATTAGATATGCTCATAAAAATTTTAATTAGCACCTTTGAATGAAGTTTAATCTACAGTTGTCAGAAAATATGAAACACATGGCACTAGAACATAAATTATATCCCTCTTGACAGTGTTTCCTTTCAAATAAGGAAAACTGAATTCTGCACGTTCAGTCAAGGGCAGTAGAATATTCTTTCCCCATCAAAACAAAACGAAAAGGAGTTAGAAAGAATGCAGGCTTGGTGACGCTGACAATCTCTTCTGTGGCAACTAAAACCTGCAAACTAAATCAGATGCTCTTGTATAAATAAGGTATTTTGTACAACAAAAATGCAACAGTTGAAATAGGTATGTTTTAATGTACTGGCTTGGTAGAAAAACTCATGTAATTTGTCTTCAGTAATATGGATTATGGAGAACGTGTGCTTGTTGCTTGATGGAAAACTGGGTTTGTAGATGTAGTAGATTTGCCTGTTTGCATAATTTGTGTTTTCTGAACTGGTAGTTAAAACTGTTCTCTGAATTTCTCTTGGCTGTTGTTACAGTAATACTTCTCTTAAAAGGCTCACAAAGACCTAACTTTCTTATCTCTGCCTGTCATACAACAGCTATTACTTGGGTTTTAGTTTTTTTAGTATGTTACCAGTGACCTCTGTAGGGAGGCGCTTCTGTGGGAGGGCAGAGCACGTATGTGTGTTGTTCCCACCTTCGTTTCCTCTTATCGTTTGTGATGGGGAAATGGAGGCCAATAAGTGCTTGAGCTGCTTTTGCCATTGTAATCTCATTCTCTGAAACCTTTGAGGCAGAAATCTCATAACTTCATCCCTTTTTCGGCTAAGACACTTGTGTGCTCCAGTGCTCTGTGTTTGCTTCAGTTTGGATTTAAACTCTCTAGGTTTAGACATCGACCAGCCTGCATCATCACTGCCCTTGCCACCTGTGGCAATAGGTACTACCTGTTCGGTTTGGGAGGGAGGCAGTGTCTTCACCTCAGATCTGAAATTAAGAGGAACATGCCTGAAAAGGCAGAAGCTAGAAAAGCCAGCTATCTCCAGTCGTTTCTCACATCCAGAGAAGACTATTACTGCCAAGCATCAGTCTGAGCAGGTAGACTACCTTGGAGTAAGAAAGCAAGTTGAAAGCAAGAGAGAAGATGCTACTGAGGTTAGTGCAGTGTATGCTGATTCTAACCAGTACTGGTTGTGTTGGTCAACCTACTAAGACCAGCAGGTTGCTGTCACGAGGGTGAGGTTATCTCAGAAGACAGAACATTCACATCTTTATCAGCTTGGACAGCTTACCAAAGTCAGGTGGAAGTGGGAGGCATTCCTGAGCTTGCACTATGATCCATCCTTGCTTGCTTAGTTGGGCCTCCTTTGCACTGCAGAATCATCTCAGATAATTTTTAGACTCCTGAATGCCTCCAGGAAAAAAGGAAAAAAAAAAAAGTACTTCCAGCTGTTCTCAGAACATAGCATACCATTAAGACAGGCAGTTCATTGTTTAACAAAACATTGACTTTACCTAATGCTGCTTACTAGATTTCACTGAAGATGCTACCTGTTCTGTCTGAAAACAGTTCGTTTTTCAGCCAAATGGTTAATAGAATGGAAGATGTTACAACATTATCAATCATGGTTTGACTGATCTGATAATGGAACCACAAGCACTCAGATTTTCTGATGGATGTCAATTACAAGTGTATTGGGGACAGGTTGGCAGTACTTATTGAAGCCATTATTCAGGGAACCTTGGTCTATCTCAGCTTGTTTTATGCAGATAAACATTTTAGATTTCAAAGCTACTGCTGAGTCAGTCTCCTGGACAACACAACAGCCAAGCCCTGCTGGAACAAGTTGGGCCTTCTCCTTACCCACCTGATTTGAAGCCATTCAGCTCTGCAGTTGCTGTCACTAGAATGAGATGCTACTGACTGCTGTTTTTCATCTAGGAGTTTGCCAGCTAATCAGTAATTAGGCGTGGATGTTCCTTGCTTGGTTCTTTGCCCATGATTATATATTCTTTCCATGTGGATTCCCTGTGGTAGATGTGTTTTGCAAGATGGATAATTATGAGCTACTAAGTTTTGTTCCAGGTGAGCTTGGAACCCAGAGCTGTTCCTGGACAGTCTCTTTCTGCAGTAAAGCACTTTCTACCATTGTCCTCTTTCACACTGCCTGTGTCTGAGCTTTCTGCCTCAGCCAGGTTTGAAACCCACCTGCGGGAGCACCACAGAGCACCATGGACAGGGGCCACCCAACACACACGGAGGTCCTTGCCAGGCAGGAAGCAGAGCGCTTCCTGCAAATGGAAATGGTTTCAATGTGGTCAGCTCAGAAATTCTTTGGGTGCTGTTTAGGCCTTAATTCTTCAACATCTCTTCTACCCACTGCACCTCAAACAAGCTGGGACTTTTTGGTCAGGATTTTAGTAAATGTTTATGATACTTTTTGACATTTTTCTCTGAAAATTCTCATCTGCTCATTCTTTTAGACTGAGCAGTTTTCAAGGGCAGAACTTGCATCCATTAAGTGAGTTAGTTGTATGCTTCTCCTGTAATTTATTCTTAGGCAACCTCAGTGTCCTATCTAAGACACTATGCTTGCTTACTGGTGTTTTTGAAGTAATGGAAGAAGATAAATGGGAGATTCTAAATATGTATTAATTGTGTAAAATTTGCTTTATTATTGGCGAGTATAAACAATACTTAGCTTTTCCTTATTTACCACTTCATATTTTAGTGGCTTGTGATATGATTCTTTAATAAACTCTCCTCAAAGATATAGAGAGCAGTCTGGACAGTGCTTGTGCTTGTTGACCACCTGTTTGGTGTCCCCCTTCTGTGAAGCATGAAGGCTTGCTCCATCCAACCCCAGGCAACATTTTGCATTCACATCTGGCCTAGGCTAGTAATGATATAAAAGTCAGTAATAGAGGGATAACCCACTGACTTTAGTCAGATGTTGCCTTAAACTGGTGTGATTGACTTAATGCTAAGTTTGTATTGAGCTAATGTAGTGCAGCTCCTCATCTCCTGAAGCCTAGTAGTTCTTGCTTTTCAGCTGCTTGCAGTAGATTTCTGTAGATATAACATGCGTGAACAGCCTTTATTTATCCTGGAGTAACTGCTTATTAAACAAGTTGGTCTGTGGCTCTTAGACCTGGTCCTCTGCCCATTATTTTGGATTAATCTGCTGCCATGGACTTGGCATCGTGATGGAGTGAAAGAGGAATATAGCTTCTTTGCTCAGGAGGCACCAGGATGTACACAGCCTCAGGCAACAGTGCTTTTAAAAGGCAGTATTTTCATATGTTTGCATAGAGAAGGTCACAGGGTCAATATTCAGAACTATGCTTATTGCATTACAGGCAACTGTTCTGTCTTCTAATTATCAATATCAAAAAGTTAACAAACTGTCTAATGCTAATTCATTTTGTGCTAAAGAGTTATGAGTAGAGAACATCTTGCTAAGCACTTCAAATTTTCCTGTTTTGGAAGATAAAAATACGTTGCCTTCAAGGAACAGCAAAAGTAGAGCTATATACATATACTGGAAAAAAGATGATTCCTGGTAGAATTTTAGGGAGGCTGTTTCATTGGAAAGAGCTGGAACATTGGCTTGATTTTGCTGCATTGTGCATAAACTTAATCTCTATATGTAAGTAGGGCCATTGTGCTTCTAAATTGTGTGTATGTGCATACCAGTGGTCACTTCTGTCTTTGGCAGTCTGTGTTCTTAATTACCTGGTTGGTGGATAGTTGAGAAAATTGAACCCAACATTTTGATTGGTAGCATTCTGACGTGGCTTTGCAGTTCTTGTTCGGGTTTCTTTTTTGGATTGGATTAAAAATTTTGCACCCAGCAGTTGTAGTTTTGTATGCAACTGGCTAACTGCTAGATGTTAATTCCCAGGGATAACATACTCTGCAAAAGTTTAAGAGAAGCTGACAAAACTTTCTGTGATGAAGTACCATGAAGATTTCCATGTCATTCCTTTGCAATGTATTGATTAGATGAAAACAGTAAAAAAATCTGTAATGGTTCTGTTCTCTCAATTGATGCAAAAAAATATACTTAATAATGTTTATTAGGAAGTTTCTCAGGGAAGAAATACTTCCATTTGATAAAATAGATGTATTCTGACTAATGCTTCATAACTAGGAGTGTGATCCTTCAGCAATAACTACTAAGGACTAATATATACGGAGTAGGCAGGTTATCTTTTGTCGTCTTATACCTGTTTTTTTAAATTATTATTTTATTTTTTTGCTTACAGGTGGCAGTGTGCTGTATTTGTTTCTTTGTCATTCTTCCATTGAACCTCGTTGGTACAATTCTTGGCCGAAATCTGTCAGGACAGCCTAATTTTCCATGTCGTGTCAATGCGGTGCCTCGTCCCATACCAGAGAAAAAATGGTAAAGACAAGCATGCGTGTTAACTAGATGTGTTCACTTCAGTACATTAAAAATGACTTTTCAGATGTGATCATTAAAAGTTTTTCTAAAGTAACTTTTTTGTTTAAATTGTGTCTAGAACACTACCTCTACTGACATTTCCTTAATATGATTTTTCTGTTGAATAAAAACACCAAGTGCAGTTAATAGTTAATAGTTGTAGCAGATTTTACAGTCCCGGATCACTGATTCACATTTGGCCTGAAATGCTCTTCAGTCTCTTATGTAAAAGGGATGGTCCCAGCCCAGTTCTTATATGGGTATCTTGAAACTAAACCTTTCCTCTTCAGTTAATGCCTCTTACAGATTTAGAATTGAATGTGCCTTGGAGGCAGAACTGTTCTGTTTAATGGTATCCATGTACAAGCTGAGACATGTTTGCAAGGTGATGGTGGGGTGAAGCTTGCAATGCTGTTCCCTAAAATACTCCAGGTATACGGTTTGAATTGCGAATAAGCCTTTATTATTTTTGAAGTGAATGTAAAGGACTGGGTGCCTAGTCTCAAAGTAGACTTGGGTTTTTGGAAAATCATGAATGCAGTCACTTTTTCCTATTAATTTAATTCTGAGATGGAAGCAGCAAGCTATGGAAATGAAAGTATCCTCAGAGGGTTTTTTTAATAGATTTTTCTTGCTTTCCCTGTTCAGAGGAATGGAACAGACAAAGTGAAGGGGGGACTGAAACGTGTATGCCCGCGATATCCAGGAAGTGCAACACACTTAGTCTCTTCTTAGTGGCGGGTTGTGCAGCTCAGATGCTAGGATTTGATTTATGTTGTGACCTGTATCTTGGGAATCTGATGGATTTTTCTGGATCAGCGTGACAGATAAAAAGAAATAAGATACTTCTATTGAAGATGATGAAATTGCACACTGTCTGCTTAGGCAAGTCTCCCTATAAATAATAAAAGAAGCTGCAAATTAAATCACTGGTTACTAGCTGGATTTAGCATCATTGCAAGTACTACATAGAGGTCACCTTTAGTAAGTGACAGTATCATCTACAGGTAGCTGAGTATTCATTTTTGACTATAGGCTCATGACTCAGTATAGCATTAAAAATAAACACTGGTTCTTAATTATATAACCATTACCCTGCAAAATTTTCTTTGTGCTTTTTGCTGTATTTGTAGCCATCAACAGCTTTGAGTTTTCACTGCCTTCTTTCAAGGCTAGTGGATGTTATGGGGCTTGATTGCTTAAGCCCTTTTTGGGCAAGAGGGGTTCTTTCTGTAGCCTTTAAGGCTGGTTAGATGCCTAACCTCATGCCTGTAGGTGATAGGCATGAGACATGTTTCGTTTCAGCCTTCCCCAAGAATAACTCCTCCTTCTATCTGTACACATGACATCTTTGGGGGAATCTTCTTTCTAATATGCTGATATGAGACAGAAGTGTTCTTGTTAGCATGCCTTTTAAATAATTCTCAGTGCTATATTAATTATCTGGTTATAAGTCTTAATACGTTTATAAATGGAAGATTAAAATTGTCCCTAAACTAACCTTAATATCTTTCAGGTTCATGGAACCAGCTGTTATTGTTTGCTTAGGTGGAATCCTCCCTTTTGGATCAATTTTTATTGAAATGTGAGTATGTCAGCTATTTGCCAATTTGATTATAAAGTATAATAATTGAAGTTCAATTACAATATCATCTGCATATTTTGTTTGCTCTCTTCAGGTATTTCATTTTTACTTCATTCTGGGCTTACAAGATCTACTATGTTTATGGTTTTATGATGCTGGTTCTGGTTATCCTCTGCATTGTGACAGTTTGTGTGACTATCGTTTGTACGTATTTCCTGCTAAATGCAGAGGATTACAGGTGGTAAGTATTGCATTATTTGCATAGTTAACCAGTTTGTGAGAGTTTTGTAGAAAAGTAATGTTCAGTGTTCTAGATGGGTCTTTTCAAAGTGTCCCTTGTCCAGATTTTAGCTGTAGGGAATAAAAGCAGTTCTTGAATTCTTCCTGTACAGGAGCTTTCTGTGTGTATGTGCATTTGTGCGTGCATGTATGTATATATAAAAAAAAATATATCAAGGCACACAGGCATATGAAGAAGGATCCTCATTTGGTATCAGTGGTAGCTGTTGCTGTAGAAACTTTTCTTATTTATAGCAGACAACATGTAGATTTTGTTAAATAAGCCTGTAGAACCAGTACACTTTATTTTCAGGTAAGGTTTTAGCACATTGTGCATCTTCTTGGGAAGCCTTTTGGTTAGATATATCATGGACATGTGTGTTTACTTTCAGGCAATGGACAAGCTTTCTTTCTGCGGCATCAACTGCGATTTATGTTTACATGTACTCCTTTTACTACTACTTTTTCAAGACAAAGTAAGTGGTAGTTTTCTTGCTTGAATATCAGATTACTGTATTGCCAAATAAGTTTATTGATTAAAAACTGGGGAAAATACCTAGCATAAATTCCTGTCTTTCTTTTTCAGGATGTATGGCTTGTTTCAAACATCATTTTACTTTGGTTATATGGCAGTATTTAGCACAGCTTTAGGAATAATGTGCGGTAAGTTTCAAATATATTGATAGTTTTCTATCAGAATTTTTCAGACCGTCATGTTTCTGATTTTAGCTCTGTGGTTTTGGTGGTGGAGTGTGTATGTCTGCAAGATGTGCTCAAAAAGGCTTACAGTCTTTGAAAAGAATATTAGAGTTCTCTTCTTTTAATTGGTTGTCTTCTGATAGGAAGATAATTTATGTACTGTATTTAGCAAGAAATTCTGCAAAATAGATTCCCAATTAAGTTGAGTCCGTGCTAACGTTTTGTTTTGGAGTTTTTACTGTTGCTCCAAGACAGGGAGCTAGGTACACCCATTGAGGCATCAATGGTATCGCAATACTGATGGCACTACCATCTGTATTTTGTGGCATGTGTATATGAGGGTGACCAGAACAGAAAGGACTGACACCTCAGGATAGCATTTGTGAAATAAGTGTTGGAATATTCACAGGCGAGGAGAGTGCAGAGTGCTCCTGTGTGCAACTGGATTTCATTACTTTTTAAGATACTGTTTTGACAGATACTTAGAAAAAAACATAGTTCTCAGCATAGTTCAGCAGTCACCTGATAAAATCAAATATACTTGTCCACCTCATAGCTTTATTTTTATCCTTTGCTATATGAGTTTCAGAAAGTGCTACTTGGTTCTTTTGCACTTTCCTACGATGTTATTTACTCTTTATGTGTGATCCTTATTTAATACTTTCCTTCTTTGTAGTGAATGAATAGTCCTATAGACTCTAGTGGAAGGATTTATTTGAATTAGATATTTGAGACAGTTGATGTCTTACAGGAACTTACTTTCTGTAAAGTATGCATTTCTTGATATCCCAAGAGGGTGGGTAATTTCACAATGCTTTATAAAAAGGGGAGGAAAATCATCTGTTAACTGCTGAGTACCTGTTCCCCTTTTCTCTCATACAATCTAATTTTGCTTCATCAAGTTCTTGGCACATTACAGGACTTCCCTGCTGTTCTGGTAGTCTTGCAGCCATTTTTTTTTTTTAATAGGCTTATACTTTTCAGCTCTAATCTTTTCTTTTTAAAGTGCTTAGGCTGGTGTTGATTAAAATGTCTGTGGTGCAGAAGCCAAGCCTGCCCACCAGTTTCTGTAATTAAAATGTTTTTTAAAACACGGAAAAGGAAGATTGTCAAATACTTCCTTATCATGATAGGACACCATTTGATGGAATATTAGAGTAAAATCCAAATTTATTCAAAATCAGGAAATACTTCAACACATTAAACTTTATTTCCACAGCTCTGTTGAGATTTCTTTTTGTCTTTTTAAGTGTGTTGGGAGAGAAGCTGTGAGATTCCTTTTTACTGAGAATTCCCATTTTCAGCATGTGGAGGGAAGAAAAAAATCCCCTGTCAAAAAGCATTTGTCTAGGGAACTTGCTGCCATTGAGGTCTAACAAAGACATTTGTGTTAAAGAATTGTGCAGCGTGCGTGCTACTGACTGTACGTCTCCTGTGAAAAGTGTGTAGAGCTGTGCTTTGGAAGCTCATGCGAATGGGCATGTTCAATATCACACAGTTGGATATGAGACAAACTAGTTAGGGTCCAAAGCAGCCACAGGAGAACTTTCTGTAGGCTTGTAGCATCCAACTCTGGTTTTCATGCCCCTGACAAAGCCTAGTGATCTCAAATCCCACATGTAATGGGATGCTTTGATCCACAAAGTCTGCTGCCTTCTGCAGAGCATCTCAGTTCTGGGACTGGACAGTAGGGAGCCCATGAGAACTTCCAAACCTTTTGAGCTCCTCGTGTTTCCCTCTTAGTGACAGAAAAGAATAAAACTTATTTCCCAACTCAGTGGATGGCTTCGGAGCTAGGTAGTATAGAAAGGCCTCTTGCAATACCACACTTAAGCATCCAGATAAATACTGTAAGTATGATGGAAGGGCTTTTTAAAAAAATTCTGTGCTTACAAAGTCATAACTGTAGTAAGTGTTAATTGGTTTGAAGTAATAGATGGGAATTAATCTTCTTCTGTTTTGTGGTTGTTCTTCACTATTTGGGTTTTTCTGTTTATTTAAAAGCTTGTTGTTCTGCTGAAATATGCTTGCAGCCTATTTCTGCTAAACCTATATAGACCATAATCAAGTTATAAATATCATCTGATAAGGTGTTTAAAAAATAAATAAAATCATTCCCTTTACTATGGACTTTTTATCCAAATGAGCCAACTGTCCTGCATTTGTTTCCGGAAGACACTCTTTAGTCGTCATTGTCTAGGGTTTCCCCCTCCATGTCCCGTGTTTTATTCAATGCTTGTGAAGTAGCCTTGAGGCTTAGCCCCTGCCTTGGGTATTGGCCATTAGTGGCCTCCATGAATAAGGCTCCTGTGATTCAGAATATGTGGTGATTTGTTTATGGGATTGAAAGCTTGGGGTCTCATGTGACTGCTACTCTCTACTCCTCCCCCTCACTTCCATCTCATGCACACATTCTCTAGATCCCAAATGAAACACATTTAGTATTTTGTTCTCCCAGATCTCTGATCTCTGGCATCACATCACTAGAGAAACCCTCAAAGAACAAGTTCTGGAATGTATCTTAGTTCAGCAACTAAAATGAGCATTGGATCTGTTGGCAGTGTCTGCTTTAACAGGCAAAACATGATGAGTCTTAAAACAGGAGTCCAGTGTCATTATTTTGTCCATTTACTGCATAAGACAGAAGATGAGTTTCTTGGCAGGCTACAGAAGAATCTGCGTGTGCTCCTGCATGACTCCAAGCTCACGTCACCTCCGCTGCACAGCCCGTGCTTGGGTCTGTCTGAATGCTGTACTGGGTGTCTCCTTGAACTGCCAGGCCTTCCCTCTGCTGCATCTCAGCACACTTAACACTAGCAAGCAGCAACCTGATCTTGTGTGTTCTGTATTTGTTTTAATCAAACTCTGCTTTGTTCAAGTTAGTCACACAAATTCATCATTTGCTGGCCAGTGGAATGGTTGTCATGATATTTATACAGCTTGAAATGCTGTGTAGCACAGAGGCTGACTCCACAGGCTCTTTCTTTACCGTTGCGATAGCATCGGAACAATGTGTCAGTTTTGCCTTGTGCAGATTTCCTGATGAGATATGAATGTTGGGCTTTTTGAGGATCTAAACCCCAAAATTTTGTGAGAGTTTAATGGCTGAGCTCATGAGTTATCCGATGAGTCCCCAGGATTTAAAGAACTTTCCAGGTTCTGGATAACTCTATGGTCAGCAATGCTAGCTGCAGGCCTGTACAACCTTAATTTCTAAAGGAAAAAAAAAACCTTTATGTTCTTATTGGAAAATGAACTTTTGCAGAAAACTTCTAGTGTTGGTTAGGCTTTTATATTTAACGCATCTTGTGCAAGTCTGGTGCATCCCAGATCACCAAAAATGTTGTTTCATGCTTTGTTCTGGGCTTTTCTCTATTGCTTCAGAGAAGTAAAAATATCTTTTCTGTTGAATGTTGGTTCTTTACTGAGCATCCAAACATTTGATGTTACGAGTTCTCTTCTCTATAGTGAGTTATAGGCCCTGACTTCTCTGACCTTTTCTTCCCATATTTTATGATGTGTTATTCTGGCAATCTGACAGCAGTTGTCTCTAATTCTTGCTTGATTTTCAACTGCACTTCTAACCTGAGAATTAGCCAAACTGACTTCAACAAGGCTGATGTACTCTTGTTTTGATTGGGAGAGATGAAGATATTCCTTGTGGATATTGTAAGACAACAGTATTTACTGGGCCCGGCAAACCTGAGGTTCTGGGTTTGACCAGGTAGGTTGCTGAATCTCTTCCTGAGAAGAGGCCTTGGTCCAGTGTATTTCTTTCATTTTTCTAGATGTCCTTAGTCCTGCAGTATTTTGGGTTTAACATAAACTGTTGCCCCTGTCAAAACCCCAGTGACCTGTTCTTTTATTACTGCTGTGACAATGCGTACTCTGCTCATGACTCTTACTAATTTGAAAACCACAGGTTGCAATTTCCTTTAACTACTAACTGCTACTAGTTTAATCTCTTTGTACAGACCTCCTTGGAGTGTAAGACTCCTGGGATGGGGATCTATTATTATTTGTGCCTTGTGGGGAGGACAAAGCCATCTGCCAATAAAACACTCATCCAGAAGGCATGTAACATAATAAAAACACGCACTTCCATCCACCTTCCCTGCAGAGTGGGTGATTGTATGTTTTTTACCCTCTGTTCAGAAAAGGGGACCTGGTTATTGGCAGCAGTAGGGGGGCTGCTATATTTATCGAGGCCAAATGAGCATGGCCTCTTGGTAAGGTGGCTTAATGGATTTAGCTTGCTAGACTAGGGTAGTTCTTGCCAGACATTCACTGGGAGCATGGATAATTAGAGTTTGAGAACAACTATTGCAGGTAATAATTTTCTGTGTGCAGAGTGCATGCTTTATGTGACTTTCTCTGTTTAAGCGTGTGTGTTTTATATCGCTGGCTTATTTTGACGACCAACTCTCTAACATATTCAACATTTTTGGTTTATTTTGCAGGAGCTATTGGTTACATGGGAACAAGTGCCTTTGTTCGTAAAATCTACACTAATGTGAAAATTGACTAAGGAAATAAGAAAATTGAACTATGGATCAGTTCCTCTTTTCATGGGGATGAACTTGCACAACAAAAAGCGCGAGAAGAGATTTGGGTTTTAACACTGGGCACTATATGGGTCTCCATTTTGTGGATGGCTTAAAGTAACATCTATTTCATTGATCCTAGGTTCTTACTGACTGCTTTCTCCAACTGTTCACAGCAAATGCTTGGATTATATGCAGTAGGCATTACTACAGTACGTGGCTAATCTTCCCAAAAAAACAAAAAAACAAAAAACCTAGCTCATTAAAGATGAATAGACTAGCTCTCTTCAGTGAAGAGGACAAACGGTTTATTTAAAGCATTTGTTCCATTCAATAAAAAGAGGGAAACTTGGCTGCTAAAACTACTTGATTAGTAGTCTTCCTGGTACTTAACATTTCTAAATTATGTAAAAATGCCATTCCAGAAAGATTACTCTTCTGATTTTTTCTGCCATTGCCAGGATAGGAGGTATGTTTTATATTTTGACTCCAGGTGCTTTTTTGGTTTATTTGCGATATCAACTATACCCTACACTCATTTGTTTCAAAAATAATTTAAAAATATATAAAAAACCCATATGCATGTAATATATCACCTATTGTTCTAGTTGGACCAACTTCCCTTTATTTATCTTTAAAGTAATATCCAACTACATCTTAAATCCATCCAAAGAAAATACAGTCTGAAGACGGGATGTGTTCTCTGCAATGCAATTTACTGTACAGTTAGAAAGCAAAATGTTAAATGAAGAGGATTGTTTGTTTTTTAATAAACACTTTGAGGTCTAGATTAAAACAAAACCAACATTTTAACTGAATGTCTAAAGTGATTCTCCTTTTTTCCAAGTTAGTCTTGCTTTTTTTTTTTTGTTTGGGTTTGAATGAAGACTTTCCTTTAGACATTATACAAGGGGTAATAAGTGTATATAACATTAAATAATGTAACTTAGGTGTAGATCCCAAATGTATTTGGATGTACAGATTTATTACAGAGTACTTTTCTGATGATTCGGTGTAAAAATGTGTGAATTTGGGTGGCTTTTTACATCTTGCCTGCCATTGCATGAAAAGTTGGGGTTTCTTCACAATGTGTGTATGTCATGCTTTTCTGTTCTATTTCCTTTCTCAAGCTCTTACAGAAATTAAATTTGTAATTTAGAACATTTTAATTTTTGTTAATCCTATCTGGACACTTGTGTAATATCAAAAGCACAGTTGCTTTAGAGTGTTCAGAAAACTAAAATAAACTTTTCGGACAAAAATGTTCTGATTGTGAAAATAGAGGAGTTTGCAATGGAAAATGTTTGAAAAGGCAATACTACTGAACGCCAGTTTCTGTATACAATATTAGTGTTGTTTTCAAATATCAAAACCCCATTCTTTGAATTCAGAATTTGCTTACAACTGTATTGTACAATACAGCTCCAAAGTGGATGACCAGCCCAAAAAGATTCTTCTTGGTTGAACTGTTTGTGGAGAAATCTGTTTTGTGATCCAGCTAGTGTACTGAGAAAAGTGGGGTAAGCGTGGACTGAAATAAATGGGCAAATAAAGGCTAAGTCTTTCTAAGATGACTGTTAATTATGCACTGTATGTAGCTAGAAATATCCTGAATGTGTTTGTGACAGATTTGGGAGCCATTTGGCTTGATTTTTTTTTTTTTTTTTTTTTAAAGCATCTGCCATATAGGGATGTTTTCGTCGGTGTGGCTGTCTGGAATAGAGCACCTGCCATGGAGAAGGCAACTTCCTGAATTTAAAAAATGAGCAAAGTATTTGTATTGATTAGCACTGTATTGTCTCTATATAAAAAGTACTGATAATGTGGTAGCCAGAATGAGAAACAACCGTACTTTGGCAGGGTCAGGTTGGAGGTTGGGGGAACTAAACTGGTAGGTAGTAGTGAGAAGCAATGCATCCTGCTGTATATGGCTTCTGAAAAGTATTTGAGCTTTCAGCTCTGATTTCCCTGGCCAATTTTAACGAATCTGTCAGAAAATAATTAAGTTTTTCTTCAAGTGAATGGTTTGTGTCAGTAGCTGAACACTCTACTGTTTACCAGAAGATAATTTTTTTTCTAAAGTACAGTCTGATTTAAAGATGAGCTTATAAACTGGGTCAAAAGTTAGTTTCCCTTTGTTCCAAAACACGGAGGCTTAAAGCAAAGAAAGGTTTTGTACTAGTTCTTGCTAGTGCATACAGCTGTGGAAAGCCCTCTTTTCATCCATGTTCTTCTAAATCTGAAGTGAGAAGCCATTATCTCCACACAATAAATACATTAAGTACTCCACTGAGATACAAGTTTTTTAAAGGGAATATTTTGCTAATGGGTCTGTTTCTCTATTTAGAGCACTGCTATGTGATTAGTCTATCAGAAATGTCACTAAACCGTTTGTGAATTTCATTTAATCACTTTTTAATGCCACAGAATGGTGGGCTGCCTACTTGCTTTCTCTATCCTCTGGCATTATTAGCCTTTGCATATCCAGATATGATTGTATAGCTTTTAAAGTGACATTGAAAAGATACTTACTGCACAGGCATTGCTTTTGTTTCTGCAAGCACGTTCCTTTGGAGAAGTACTGTGTTTAAATAATTGACATTTTTATACTTTCACCCTAGCACATCAGTAAGTTGGGGGGTTGCTTTGTTTTTGCCCTGCCTTTTGGCTTCTGAAGGAGTGCAAAATGTGAACAGTTTTCAACAGCTTGTCTTTGTGGTTGCTGTTTGGGGCAAGGCTATTTATTTGCCCCCCAGAAACTGTGGATCTAGCTTGAACCATCTTGCTTCATAGAATTCGGAAGCTCTCTGCTTAGATGATGTAGTTCTTCCTCTTTTATGGAAGAAATAAAGATCTTACAGCCAACACTCCTCTTTCCATGGTTGTTTCTTAGGAGTTTCTGGTTCTTGAATTAAAAAATTGAAGTTTTTTGATAACTCTTTAGTTGGCTGCTCAGTGCTTCTCTTCCCATTTCTGGTACAGAGGTCAGAGAATTGGGTAAATAGTTGTGTAGCAATAGCCAGTCTTGATCAAATGCTTTAGATAAATAAAATTGTAAATCTTTTCAATTGAGGCAGAGTGTATATAGAAAGCATCTCTGCTACTTCATGTATGAAAAGTGGTGAATGCTGGATTGGAGGTAATGGAGACTGCAAATAAACATTACATTATGCTCTTTTTTTGATGTCTGAATGTTTTGAAGCAACAGTGTCTATTAATTCCTTTCCAGAATTACATTCCAAAGTGTGTAAAGGGCACACAATTAAATTGTTTTCTCTATGATAGTCTAGGTGTATTTCTTTAACAAGTTTTGGGTTAAAAAAAAAAGAAAACCAAAAACCTAATACTGTTGAATTTTACATTTTTGGTGCTAAAACTGGGTAAAATTGATAGCACATTCTTATCAGTATCATTACTGCAGAGGTAACACGAATGAAGGTTACATTTTCTCTGGCTAGAGCATCACCAGCATCTAGCCAGATTTGACCAATGAAGTATATATACACAGCTTCCCTGAAGATAGCAAAATTGCATAACTGTGAGTGCATCAGCAATTTCTCCACTGGAATGTGGCCAAAAAGCATAAGCGTAGGAAAAAAAAACAAGTCTTCTCTCCAGTCTGTGAGCAAGTAAACTGAATAGTTGGAGTTGAGGGGTACTCATATTGAATGAATTCTTAACTGTGCAGCTTGTGGTTCATTTTAAGAGTTGATTGGAACTGTAGGTTGGAGAAGGATTGCAGTTTTGGATCCCTTGGATCTTTTCTAGCTAAATGCACGATGGTAGCAGCAGTCTTGCAATGGCTATTAGCGCTACTGCTGCCTAAAACAATTATCTCCTACCAGGGTTAGCATTGAAGTCACGAAAGCCGCTGCTGTTGTTGGACCTCTGTTGGAATAAAGCCACGTTTTAAAATTTTGAAGCAGCGCATTTATGGCTTGCATTCTTCAGGAGCGTCTTTTCTCAAACATTTTGATGCCATTTGTTTTCCAAAGGCAGAAGTACAGAAGTGAGCCTTGCGGAGGATTGTTTGCTTTTTGGTAAATAGCTTCAGTGCGAAAACTCTCCTAATTTTCTGGGGAGACATCTGTGTGCAAGTTCTGCACGTAGTTCCTCACATCTCACAGTTTTATGCAGGAGGTGCTTTTTCAGTTGGGGGAAGGGGCTGTTACAGTATTTACTTTTATGACTAGTTCTGTGGTTCTGAAATTTTTCTTCAATTTTTGGGCTATGGCATGTGGAGGGGGAAAAAAAGAAGATGGGAGAACCCATGAATCTGGAAGGCTTTGTGCAGTTCCAGTAAATTCAAGCAGTTCTTGGAGAGAATCACTTTAAAGGGCAGAAACTCAATGGGGAAAAGGGTAAGTTGTTTTATCTGGTGGACTAAGCTATTTCAAAGGCAGGCCTCTGGAGACATTTGCTGCTACAGTATCATTTGCCCCCAGCCCCATACCCGTTACTGTCTTTTTGTTTTCATCACTGTATTTGCCATGGTGCAAGGCTTTTGCAATAAACCAAGGATTCATCTGTCATGAGCAAGGGAGATCATGTTAGTTGCTACCGGCATTTTTGGCTTGTTCATAGGTTAAATTTCTCACTAGCTCCTAGTAATACGATACAGAGCAATATGTCAAGTATCTCTGGAGGTTCTACTGTGCTGAGGCTTCATTTCTTATGAAAACCAAACCAAACCAGGAACTTTCTTTACCTTCTAGACAGAAGATCTCCTTTAAGACCTTGCACTTGGAGCATTCCAAAACATAACTACACAAGTTCATAGTTATCCTTCAGCTGGCATCGCATGGCTACAGCATTCCAGAAAATACATGCATTTTTAGAATTGTGAGTTTATGTGCAATAAACAAAATACTTACTTTTACAGAACTGTTCTTTTAGGGGGGTCCTATTACAAAATAGTCCTAACTTAGAAAAATATGCTTCTAATATGGTGAGACATACTTACCCATATGATGCAGTAGTTCCCTTGATAGATTGCAGTTCACCAAGGCACAAGACTTAAGCCCTATAAACTTGAAATGCTGTGCTGGGTCTGGGCCAAACGTCCAGTCTCTAGTAGTTCTGTCTAACGAACTGACCAACCTAGAAAAACATGCTACACTGAGGCAGCATGCTGTGAAATTTTTTTCTGAAGGCTGTGTGGGACAAGCTCTTGGTTTCTGAGAAGTTGTGAGCGCTGTAGTAACTAACTTTCTGAGAAGCTTCCAAATACAGAGACCTTATAGCAGCCTTCCAGTACCTGAAGGGGGCCTACAGGAAAGCAGGAGAGGGACTTTTTACAAGGGCATGTAGTGATAGGATGAAGGGGAATGGTTTTAAACCGAAAGAGGGTAGATTTAGATTAGATATTAGGAAGAAATTCTTTACTGTGAGGGTGGTGAGACACTGGAACAGGTTGCACAGAGAAGCTGTGGCTGCCCCCTCCCTGGCAGTGTTCAAGGCCAGGTTGGATGAGGCTTTGAGCAACCTGGTCTAGTGGAAGGTGTCCCTGCCTGTGGCAGGGGGGTTGGAACTAGATGATCTTTAAGGTCCCTTCCAACCCAAACCATTCTATGATTCTATGGCTGAGAACATCATGGAATCCTGAACTCAAGGAAACTTTTGAGGCTGCTCGTTCTCATTTCCCGAAGGTTTGTCTCAGAAATTTCAGAGTTGTGTGATGTATTAAAGCACTAGACAAGGCATGGTGGTTTTCTGGGCTACTAGAGATGTAATGCTCCCTTTGAGTTCATTTTAGGCTATTTTTTCTTTCTGAATCACTACAGTCTTGGTTTAGCCATATCACTTTATTGGGCTGAGAAAAATGGATTACGTTATTAGTGTGAGGCTTTTCTTGCTTTGCTACAAGAATGGGATGGAAATTTTCTCCTCATTTCCCTTCTAATGTCTGACCAGGAGTTGGCAGGTGAATTAGTGAGCATTACCACCTGTTTGTTTTAAAAAGAGATCTGACAGTTTTATAGACACCCACTTACCTTCAACAATTGGAGACTTTTATAATAAAATGTTGAAGAGATTCTATTATGTTACTTAGGTTCTTCATTTGGACTCTGCAGAATCATTTTTAGTAATTTGCATTGCTTAGCTGAAAGTTGATTTTTGTTGAGAAATATTTTTTCCTGTTTATCTCACTACCAGAAAGTGATCAAACACGCACCTTTGAATATGAAATGTACCACTTTTTTTATTATATGTATAGTGAAATAAATAACAAAAAAGGAAATCACTATTCCTGGTTTTAGCAATCTCGAGAGGGACATGTAAGATGAACGTAATTGAAAGTATTGCTTGCCTTAACGAGAGGAAATACCTGCATGTTCTGTGCCATAGCCAGGTGTGTGATTTGGATGAAGATGTTGTTGCGGATAAATCTATCTACAGAAATTCTGTGCAGAAACCGTAACTGGGAAACTTCTCTAAGGCAGTTCCCCATGAAGCAGCATCTCCGCTTTTTTGACATTCATTCAATTCTACCCACTGCTGTGGAACAGCCTAAACTCAGGGTATGTACCCTGAGTTTATGCTGCCAGCCTCTGTAAAGGATGCCTGTGGGTCAACAGGTAAATGCAACTTACCCCATCTTCATCTCATAGCAGAGACTTGGAGAAATGTTTTTACTTTCCCCAATTCATCCCTTTGGGAAAAGAGAAAAAAAATATTTAAGACTGATTTTTTTCCTATGATAAAAAGTACTTTGGAAAGACCGGTGGATTCACCTTTCAGAATTTTGAACTGACAGATGCTTTTCCAGAGCTGTTCCCATGCCCTCCTGCTTAACCTTGCATCAGAGATCACCAAAACCACCAGCTTTGCTCAATGCTTTCCAAGCACAACTGACTCCTATATGAACCCTGAAAATGGATTTTAAGTGAAGTAATGAAACATCAGTTTGACGTGCCTCAGTTTGGGAACCAGTGGTCAAGCCAAAATTCGCACTTCCAGATAAGACAACTTTCTCTCCCTGCCTCCCACAGCTTGTCTCTGGCTACAGCTCAGAAATACCCCAGAAGTAGCTTGTTTTCCCTCGAACAGTTCAAGGATTGCAGTAATAACGGGAAAAATGTTTGGTGCTTTTTTAGATGGGATGACTTGTCTGCTGCTGCTTTGGTGAACAAAAAGGAGTTTTCCGACCATGGGTTACTTACTCCCAGGTTCCCGAGGTGTCACTGCTTGTGTATAACAGGGCGACGTTGTTAAATGTGTGTTAAGTTGTTAATACACGGGTGAATGTACCTGTGACTGCAGTGAGCTCTCTGTGCAGGCAGATTTCAGAACCCCTGGAACACATTTAAGCACATACGTGTCAGCACCTTTAAAGATTCCTTTTGGGTAGTGAATCATTTAAGCTTACAAGAGGTATTTCCTGGGTGGCAATGCAATAACTTGATTGATGCAAAAACTTGATTAAAAAAGAACGACCCAGCCCCAATCTACTGCAGGACATAGTAAAATGGGAGATGGAGGGAAAAGAGAGCAGGGGTCAATATGCATTTTATCACCTGGATTTGTCAATGACAGTGGTGAAGCTGGTGAAGAAGGGATGTCCTAAGAGGGTCAGCTCTAGGAGTGATAAGGGGAGTAAAGAGCAATAGACTGCTAGATAAAAACAGATGGAGAAAATGGACAAGAGGAGATGGGGAAAGTGAACAGGCTTCATCAGGGTGGGAAGCCTGTAATAGTACTACCAGAGTAAATGAGCCTTTGATAGAGTGTCATGAAGCAGAGGGAGGGTGATGGCTCTGCAGAGCGCCCAGTGGTGCCTGTAGGAAGTGATACGTGGCACATCGTGCTACACCTGAAGCAGGGGTTGTTTCCTAACAAAAAGTAAGCAATGAAATAAGTCTAAGCAGAAGTGAGGGTTCTGGAAATGCAGAGGGAAGAGGAAAGAGAATGCTCTGGGTTCAGAGGGATGTGCTTCAGCTCTCCAGGGCTCCATCTGCCCTTGTAGTGGTGATGCACATGGAGGAAGAAATATCATAGTGTGTTTGGGGAACTAAGACTAGGAAAGGAAATCCCTGCTTGTAAACTGGGAGACAGCTGAGGAATCAGCAGTAGGACAGGCTCCAAGGGAGCAGTGCCTCGGTCATTTTGTTAGAAGATTTGATAGACCCAAGTGTCGGCAAGAGGGAAGAAGCAGTCTTGTGGAAGAACTAACAAATGTGTGTGTGTGTTTTGGCCTCGGGACATGTTGTGTGCAGGGATATTCCATCAGCGCTAAGTAGCTCCCACATAGCTTTGCTCATGGATGCTGTGCAGAAAGAGCTGTGTGCATTCTTGCTCGGCAAGGCTTGAAAAGACGGTGGATTTCGTTTGCATGTGTTAGGCAGGAGAAGATTCTGCAAAGGAAAAGGATGCCTGTGACAGTGATGGATATAGATTGTTTTGTTTTCAGATAGTTAACTGTTGGTGTCACGAGTTGCACTACTGGTGTGAAACTTCACTGACTGTTTCACCAACTCAGATGAAAAAGATGCTTTCACAGGGCTTTTTATGTTCCTTATTTGCACTGATGTGGCACCTGCCAATCAAGATGACATGAACTGATCTTCTAAACACCAATTAGCAGTCATTACTCTGTGTGCACTGCTTTGGCTGCCATGATTGTTACTGAGAGCCATTTCTAGAAGGGTCGAGCAGGTCTCATGTTAGGGACTTCCAGAGCCTGCCGTAGCGGGGCAACTCTCTAGTTTGTGGGTGGATAATAGTAATAGACTCCTCTGAACTCCCTCACGGGCTTGTTCTGACTGCACAATTAAAGATCCATGTTTTATTTTGCTCCCTTCCTCTTCCTCCTTCAGAGATGTAGGATGTCCTCTTGTATGTCCATCCATGTCTATAACAGAGCTTCTGTATGCAAAAGAGGTTGGGCTCCCCAGCATAGGTTGCCATCCTGGAGCAGGTTAACAAACAGTTTCCATGTGGTCAAAAGACTTTGTTCTTAGTGGGTGACAGGCCAGATCTCCACACTGCTGACAAGGGCAGTACTTGCTCTGCTAATCCATGATGCTGATCAGGGAAGCTGTTGACCTACCCTTGCAAGCGTTCAAGCCATGAGGCCTCGAGTCCTAGACTGGTTTCCAAAATTACCATTCCTTTCATTGTTTCTGTTCAGGACACTCATCAATGGATGAGTCAGCTGCATTTCAAATCTTCACAAGTTTGGTACTCATTTAGGACTCCTGTTCAAAGTGCCCATATTCTCCAGGCTTGATCTCAACAGGTGGATTTGGTGTTACAGCCCCAGTTTGGTGACCATCAGTGAGGAGTGAAGGGTGGAGAGTTTGGAATGATCATCCTCAGGGAAAGCAAATGACCAGGCAGCTGTTCTGCTATCCAGCATCAGCAGTAAGTTCTAGTCACAACCTTGACTCGTCCATTGAAATGTGTTCTTTTTATTCCTGTTTTTGACTCATTTTGACAAGTTTGGTACAGCAAAAGGGCATTTCACTCTTCCAAGGAAAATCTGAGACCTTTCCCATGCATGTTTTCTCTTCCTACCTTGTGAGGGATGGCCCCTGGAGTAGCCTGGGACTTTCCCTCATGGGTGACCCAGACTCCCCCACCTCTTGATCCCTGTCCTTCAGGTTTCTCCTCTGATCCTCTGAGACCTGCTTGGGAGCACAAAGTGGAGGAAACACGATGTGTCTTCTGCTCAGCTCTTGCCAGAATCACTGATGTTAAAGGCTGAATACAGGTCTTGGGCATTAGCATGGACCAGCTGCTGCGTTTGTTCCGGCCACAGAAATAAATGGCCAGCTTGCTCCATCTGACATCACAGTTCAAAAGACAACGAGAAAGACTCTGAGGTGTTGGTGGATACCTGGCTGCCATCACCTTGATTATAGCCCCCAGAAAATGCAGATTAGACAGAAAACCATTGGTGTTAGAAGTTTTCCTTGGGGTGTTTCTTGTGCAGAGGGTAGGATCACGTCTGTCAGGGGCACAAAAATGTCTCATGCTATAAAGATTTTTAGAGTGCCCTTACTGTAATGTCTTGTACCTTGCTGGTAGTTGTTTACATGACATCTGGTTTTTATCTTTCTTGACCTCCCCCCCCTGGGTAGCTATGCAGGCTGCCTCCTCAGTGCTGTGTGTTACAGAAGATAGGTGGAGAACCTGATGCTCAGGATGGAAAGTGGGTAACTCGTGCCAGCCTCCCCTTCCTGCAGGAGGGAGCCGCCTCCACGCTTCCCAGCCAGCTCTTTGTCTTTACCCAATGGGCTTTCACCAGTTGTAGAAAACTCTAGTGTGTTCGATCAGCAGAGCTTTTGACCATGGTCTTCATGCCAGGGTTTGATGCAGCTTTTTTTTGGCCTCTGTGAAGGTTTGGAGAGGATATTAATTTCCTGACTTTATCTTTTCTGGGAAGCCAATATTAAATGGTTTGCAGTAGCCTGCATTGCTGCTGAGGAGATGCCTGAATCATGTTGTGCCTTTTTATGCTCAGGTATCATTCATTGCTGTAGACTAGAAGAGAAGTGACAAATTTATGGATAGCTGATGGCAAGCCATCATGTGTCTGAGTGAAGGGAGGGTTTGGAGCCAGTGCTGTAATGGGAAACACTGCTCGAAGGTCCTGCTGCGGGAGCTTGGAAGTACGCAGTTGAAGGAGCAAAAAGGTACGGCACAGGGAGATGGCGGTGTGCACGTTCACCCCAAGAACCCCCCACTGAGCTTGTACACTTGTCAGCTCTCCTCTGCTCACTGGTGTAGCATCTGTGCTGTCTTTGCCTAATGCCGCGGTTGCTGAGCGGCATGAAGATAGGTGAGCGACCTGTAACTATTGCTGCAGCCTCCGACTGTTCTTGTTCGAGCAGCTGCTGCCTATGCAGTGTTGAATTCATATGGAAGCATGTGGCTGGCCCTTGTGAGACGACTCTTAAGACTCTTCAGCATCCAGTGAGGTGGCTGGGCTTTGGGCATCTGCCCCTTCCTTACAGAGTCACTGTGTAAATAGCAGAGACAGCCCACCTGTGCGGACTACCTCCGTCACAAGCCAGCAGCCCTGAAGTATGATGCTTTCCAGTGTGTTGCCCCATGCTCTGCTGTTAAAGGTGTCTGAGATACCGTACAACCTTGGGCAGCTGGGGTCCACCAGCTCAGATACCAGGGTGTAGATTTTGATGCAGCTGAGCATCTCACACGTGATCCGTCTGCCTGATTTCCCAGGCCGTGCTGTATAGGGATGGTCCCAAAGCCCACATTTCCAGTAAACCAGCCCAGTTGCCCCTGAAAGCTGCTGTAATGCACTTAAAAAGCAGGTGAGTGGGATAGATGGACATCCTGATGTTTTGTCCTGTCTGTCTTAATTTCTCCCATTCTTTAGTTTGGGGGGCTGTTGCCCCATCTTTCTCCCTCTGTGGTCTTGCGACTCCTCTTACTCACGGATTTTAAGGCTGCCGTGCGAAGTGTTGTTTCTCCCGGCAGCGAATGAGCTATTTCTCTTCGAGCTGCCCCTGAACTGACGATTGTTTCGAGGGAAAATAATAATAATAATGACGATAATATGAGTACATTTTATTATTTTTATTTATTTTATTATTGTAATTTGTGCTTTTGCAGCCCAAATGTGGCAACCGGGACAGGGAGGGGGTTCCCCGCCCCCGACGGACCCCCGCAGCCCCGCCCGGACCGGGACGCGGGTCCTGCGCGCCCCGGTCCGGGCGGGGCTGCGGGGGTCCGTCGGGGGCGGGGCAGAAGCGCGGGCGCAGACGCGATTGGCTGGCGTGCCTTGAGTGACAGCGGCGGTGCCCCCCGCCTCCCGCGGCGGTGGCGGCGGCGGGGCTTCTGTCGCCGCGCAGTGCCCGCAGCCCGGGCAGCCGTGCCGCCTTCGCCGCCGCTATGGGCCGCGGGGCCGTCCCGCTCCGTCGTTTGCTGTTAATGCTGTTACTTCTGCCCACCGCGGGGATGGGCGGACGGGAAGCTGCTTTAACGGTGGGGGAACCGGAGCCGGTGGAGGAGCTGATGGAGTACCGAGACCCTTGCAAAGCTGGTAGGGGAGCGGGCGGGATGCAACTCCGGGAGAAGTTTGCAAACACGGCGGTGGAGGACAGGTGTCCTTGCGAAGCGCTCCTCGGTCCCCCGGGTTTACCTGGCCGCGGCGGGAGCTCGCCCGGCCGGGAGCCGCTTCGGCATCCCGCTGCCCTCCCAAACCCCAGCGGGCACCCGGCGAGGTCCCGCCGGTGCGGGAGGTTTCTGGTTGCTCCCCAAAGCCTGCGCCCCCGCTGCCCCCGGTACCTGCAGGTCGGAGGCTACTCCTGGTTTGGTTTTTTTTTTTTTTAAATTATCCCCCGCTCCCCCCATCTCTTGGCTCCCCCACCTGCTCTCCGCCTCTCCCACGCGAGATCTCCTCTGCAAAGCCACGGACGTGCCCAGCGGTGCTTCGCATTTTGGTATTGGGTTGTTTGGGGTTTTTTTTCCCCTCCCATATAAGCTTTTTCTGTGCATTTTTGCAGCCTGTTGGCAGCTGTTTCAACTTGTCCCGGGGTCTGTCCGGGCCGCAGTTGCGGTGCGTGCCCCGGGGAGGCAGGCGCACGCCGGCGCTCTGCAGGCTGCCTGTGGCCGGACGGGCTGGTGCCGGGGCTCCCTGGCGGGCAGGGGGCCGGTGCGACCAGCCCCGGGCACCAACCGAGCCTCCCGCTGTATCCAGATACTTTCTAGTTGCTTGTGTGCAAGTTACCGCATCCTACCCAGGAAGCCTCCAGCTGCTCCCTCCATCCCTTTTTCAGTTTTTCGTTCCCGTGTTAGACTGTACTCAGTTGTTCCTGAGGTCGTTGTAACCCTTTTTACCCATGTGATTTCTCCAAGAGCTTCTATTATCCCGAATATCTTAATTCAAAGGGAATATGAACCCAGGTTTTCTCTTTGGAAAACCTTGTGGTACTCTTGATGTGACTGTTACTCCTTTTGCTTCCAGCTGTCAGCAAATGTTGTGGTCTTGTGAATTGCTTCTCTGCTGGGGAATTGCCAATCGATAACTTGTTAGTCCTGTTCCATTTACAGGTAACTTTGTGAAGTCCTATTTTCTTAATACTGTAGGAATCGAAAAAAGGAAGGAGTTTCTTTGTGTGTGGTGTTCTTGGCCGTCTTTTCGAGTTGGGGCTTTGCCCCCACCCCTAGTGCTCTCCTAGCTGTTCCCCAGTGTACCCCGGTGATAGCTTCCCTTGTTATCAGCTCTTTCCTTACTGCTGTTAGGGGACTTGTAGCCGTATCTGCTCACATAGACGAGCTCTGTCAAGGCAATGTCTATCAGAGCCTCTCTGCCTTATATAGCAAGTTGTTTAACTAGCCTTGTATGCAGGCTGTGTTGTGAGTGGTGGATTTTCTTCCAAAATTGAACTCAGTTCTCTTCTCTCCACAGACTTATTTCTTGCGCAAAACATTCCCTTGGTCATTAAGTTGTTTGTGATTTGATATATGGTTTGGTGGCATTTTTTAAATTCTTTTTAATTAATATGGGACGCAGCCCACCCAAACATGCTTTACTGTATTTGTGTCTGCTTCTAAATGGTAATGAATTAGTCTCTCTTTTCAGTGAAACTAGTTGTCAGTGATAGATAGGGCAATGGTTCAGACCTGGAGAGCTGCAGGTACAGTGCTTTGGCCTTCCCTTCTGAAAATGTATTATCCTTGCTTTCTCCTCAAAATTATGGCATCATCTGCGCTGTGCCTCGCTTACACTTGGGACCATTGGGTATTACTGTCAGGTCAAGTACGCAGATGATGAGGAGTGCTCCTTTAAGAGCCACACAGAGAACATTTACTTTAATTGACTTACCGACATCAGACAGGGAACCTCTGGCAGAAAAGAAAAAAAAGGTTATTTCCCCAACCTGCCATTTACCTGCCTTTGCTGTAAGACCCTTTCTTTCTCTTGCAGTTCCCCCGTCTTCCAGGCTCTCCACCTCTCACTTCTGCACATACACAGAGAAGGGCCTGGACTGCCAACGGCAGCCTCCCTTCGTTGTGCATCCCCACCTCCTCTCCTGGTGGGCAGAAAAACCTTATGTGTGTTATTCCTGTCAATTCAATTTGGTCAGGATCAATTGCAGAAATGATCTTTATATTCTGACTTCTTGGTGTTTACCTCTAATACTTTTCCAATGTCTTCTTTCCGATAGCAAGGAAGGAGTGAACAAGGCCTCTGGAGGTCACACAGTCCTTTTCTGGAGCCTCAGACCAGGCTGGTGTTTCTGATAGTGCTGGCACACATCTGTCTGGGGTGGAGGCTGCCAGGCAGCTTAGCCCAGCATTGCTTTGGCTTTCCTGTTGTCTGACCTGAGGCTCCAGTACTGCAGTTTAAGTCTGCCTTTCTCACCCAGTCTGCGCAGGTGTGGAGGACAGCATGGTGCCTTCTGCTTTGCTGCAGCCCTTTTCACCGCTGAGCACTGTTACCGGCTTTCTCAAGTTTCAGTCGTCTTTTCTGTAGAAGAAAGAGACTCCGGCTCTTTCAGTCTGTCCTCACTGGCTGTGCTTCCTGGCTCTCTGATCCAGTTTCTCACCATGTGGGCTGTATCAACCTGAACTGCAGAGCACTTAGGGAACAAGACACTCCTTACATGCCCTGTACCTATCTCTGTGCGCTGAATGGCTCCAGTTTTTAAAGTCAGCTCCAAAACAAAGCAGGCAGGACTTGTACCACATGGACTCCGTGTTAGACCCTACCTCTCCTCCTCCCCCTGCCTTGCATTCGCTGCCTTCTTCCTCTTCTAATACTATACCATCACAGAGCGAGGCAGATGCTCACTGCTGCAAACGCCATCCCAAAGGGTTAGTTCAGCCAAGATTAATGAGTGAAGAGGTCCCTTTCTGTAAGTGAGACGAGGTGAAGACACCTCTAATGGACTTGCCCCTCCAAGGTGGGCTATGTCAGAGCTGTTGTCTAATGCCTATGTAGGAAGTCTATCGCGCTTTCTTCCTGAGGTGCTATAGCAGTGACAAGTCTTCTTAACTTCCTTGGGCCTGAGCTTCTCCGCTGATGGGACAGTGCCAGTATTTGTCTAGAAGCGTGACTGGCAAGCAGGCAATGATTGCAGACCTGCTGTGAAAAGCTCAGGTGCCCAGTATGTTTTGCGAGGGAAAGTTTTGGATGATCTGTGGAAACAGAGCTGGCACTGTGAGACCTGTGGTGATGTTCCCATTGCTGCTGTAGGCACAGGCTCCTGTGCACGGTCTTGTGGTTGCAGATTGGATGCAGGCTCTTACCCCATTGCAAAGACAAACTGCTGCTCCACTTACATGTTTTCCAAAGCTGTTAAAATTATAATGCTTTACTTCTTTTTTGCTGCAGGCTAATGGCTGTGACCCAGAGGCTGTGATGGATTTAGATCTGGCAGGTTACGAAGTGAAAGCTTGCCGGTTCCTCACCCCTGCAGCTCCTGCCCTGAGGTTGAGTTCAGACTGTCGATGGTTGCTCTGCTAGACTGGGAGTGAAAAGCGTGGCACACGTTCCTCTCTGTTGCATTAGCTAAGGGTGTAATAATCCCCAGCAGCAAGGCAGGATGGACAGCACAGGACAGTAACCTCCTAAATCACTGCAACTACTGAGCTACTGGTATAAACACGTGCCCAGTTACCAGGGCTTAGCTGGTGGGCCGTAACTCCACTGCTGCTCAACCTCTTAATTCCAGCCATCCAGGATTTCCTTTTCCTTATCTGTGGCTGCTTTCCTGCCTTTTTGATAGGGTAGAAAGAGAGGGGAAAATGCCTGAGTGGCTGATAAAGGGGCAGTTGAGGCAGGGCTGCACTGTTGGTTTGAGTTGCCAGGGGAGGTGACAGTGCTGACTCTGCTGCAGGGAGGGGGGCAGGTCAATGGAGCTTTTCAAAGGGAATGGTACAAAGCTTCTTGCCCAGATCTGCTCCGTTACAGATGAAAAAATGTTGTAAGCCTGACGTGCTTTGGATAGATCCGCTACTCAGAGGGTCCAGCTGTGGATACCCAGCCCAGGGTGCAGGTCTCAGCGAGGCTGCCTGACGGACAGGCAGCAGGGGGATCTATGGATGCCTGATGAACAAAACAAGTGCATCCTTCCGGGACTCCTCAGACAAACTGGAACCAGAGGGATTAAATAGGCTGTAATTTGTTCTAGTAGTTATTTTGGTGCAAGCTTATATGAACTTTAATTTCAGGTGAAGAGCAGAATCTCTGAGGTTCAAAGTGACCTCTGGAGGTGGTGTAGTCCAATTTACGTCAGCAAGGAGAGGTGGGAGATGTAAATAGGAAGGAGAGATGGTCATCGAATAACTTGTCCCCTGGATGTTTACAGGCTCGATGACCCCTTCCCTCCAGTGGCAAGCCTGTGATGAGGCTCTTCTCCACTTGCCAAATCAGCAGGTGAGGAGAAAAAGCTGCAGTTTGGTCTCAGCATCTTGGTTCCTGGGTGCTTTGGCTCCTAGTATGGTGCCTTCTGCCCTTTGTGAGCTGGAGGTACAGTGTTTCTTCCCTGGCATTTCCCTCGGTAGCTCATCATCCAGGGTGGGGTCCATTGAGGGTGTCCTGTGTTGGAGTCCCCTGTTTCTGTCTGCTCTGGCTAGGCAGTTTATTCTTGTGTGACATGTCCTGTCTGTAGGCTGACCGAGTCCGAACACGTGCCAACCTGCAAGTCTTGACTCCCCAGCCAGACAGGCGGTGCAGTGTTTCTCTGTGCAGGTGTTTGCTTTAGGAGACAGGGAGATCTGCCTGCCTAAGCCATGTGCTCCTGGGGCAGAGGCCAAAAAAGGTCTGGGGCTCCTGCTGCCTGTGTGTCTTGGGTACCCTTCAGGAGGGTTAGCGTTGCTGAGGAGAGCCAGACTGAGGAGGGTAGGTACATCATGTAGGTACAAACGAGCCTTGTAAGCAAGTTCACCTTCTTTCCGTGAGACTTTGGTCGGAGAGATGCCTTTTGCTCTGGGCCGCTGCTCGCAGTGCTCCTGAGCAGGCAGACCCTGGCATGGGGAGGCTGCGAAACAGGAGCAGGGCTCTAGCAGGGAGATAGCGCCTGGAAAGTGAGTTAGTCCCTATGGATTTGGTGGAGTGCTCGGGATGTGAGCTCAGAAGGGGAAGAACTGAGGCAAGAGGTGTGAGGGGGCACCGTTAGGGAACTGAGCAGTAGTCCCATCTCTCCTATTTCTTTATCACTATAAAAGTTGTTAGAGAAGCAGTTTGGCAATGATAGTGCAGCTTTTCCTGCCAAACCATTGCTCCTTCAAGTGTGGCTGCTGCTTGCCCAGTCGCAGGGCACCACTGTGCATCCCTGTTCCTGCTCCACCTGCCGATTTGATCCACCAGCTTCTAAATACCCCATGCCAGAGGTCTCACGGTCTGAGTGCTGTCCCAAGAGAAGGTCTCACAGAGAGATGTAAATTGTGCTTTGCTGTCGTTCTGTTCCTCCTAGCTCTCCCTCTGTATAGGCACAGCGCCTTTTGTTCTGGAGGCAGCGAATTTCGTTTGGGTTGTGGAGCAAACATCTGAAGTCGTGTGCAGATGTTTCTGTGGGCAGCTGAGGAATTTGCTGTTAGGAACTGAAAGCCTTGAGGGGGTAATCAAATGAGAAAGGGGAGAGAGGATCTATGAAGTCCGGGTCGCTTGAATATTGCTCGGGTTTTGAGTGGGATGCAGATGCTGTTTTCCCTGTTGGAAGTGCAGATCTATCATGTTAGCAGGGCAACTTGAAAGCTCTTTGCAGGTCACACTGTGGATCCAGCACACTCAGCTCTTGATGATGGCCTTCCTGCAATCTCACAAATTGTCCTGTTTGGTTTGGCAATGGTAGGAGTGCCAACCTGCCCTTTGCTTGGGAATCACAGATTCCTGTGGAGGAATCTTATTTGCATCTTACAGATTTTCCATAAAGCTTTGAAGCCTCTGAGCTGTCGTGGAAAGTCTAAGTGAGCTGCAGTGCAGCTGTGGTGAAGGTACCAGTGCCTCTGGTGTGGGGCTCTGAGTTGTAGAAGATGGTGGTGGGAGCCAACAGCTTACCCAAGGGCAGTCAGTATGGTGCTGGCAGTCCTGACATTAGAAGCCATGTGGCCTTCAAGAAAAGAAAGTGTCCTTCGTCCTTTCTTTGCCACCAATGCTTACATGTGTGGTTTGAAGGAAGAGTCTGGGACAGAATCCAGTCTGTAGATTCCTCGATGCTGTTGCAAACATTTATAGAGGAAGGAGAAAGCTCTCACCAGCAGTCATTCCCCTTACATTTTTTTCCCTGGTAGGCTGCAGGAAGGGTTAAATGCTTGAGGAGGAAGCTGACTGAGTCTTTTTGGGTGGTCTGGAAAAGAATGAGAGAACAGACTATTCAGTCTTTTAATTTACCTGCTTTAGGGAGGTGACAGCAGTTACAAAACGGAAAACAGGTAGGTGAGGACTACTGGAGACGCTGTCTTTATACGCATTCAGCGATGCAGCCATTTGCTGTTGGGAGGCTGTATTGTGCAGTGAGGTAGAGCTGCAGCAGAAGCTTCCTCCTCAAAGGGAAGGTTTAAGGTAGCTTTTATTATAATCCTAGCCAAGCACAAGCTAATGGCTGTGGCTTAAAGAAAAATGACTACTGACCATTTTCTTGCAGCTGAGATTCCCAGGTGGAAAAGCTATTGGCCTGGGGCATTTGAGAGCAAAACTTATGATCACTGGGAAAAGAGCACTTGAGATCTGTGTCTGAAGTCCTTCCAGTGTTTAGCTGTCTACTTGGGATCTGACAAAAGCATGCTTGATCTCTGATGCTTCTTGGGGTGTGTTAGATCTGCTTGTCCTGCATGAGATGTAACACTCAGTGCTATACCTACACCTTGGGATTTAGCAATGGATAGGGCAAGGGATGGGCAAATTTAGGACAGGGGGATTTTTTTTTTTTTGCCTTAAAGAAGGCTGGTAGGGTGGGAAGGAGGTGCTGGGGGTTGTCATGGATACTTCTTGGATACTTCTCTACAAAGACCTTGTAGAGCTTTTATTGAACTTTGCAGTCTGGGTGCAGTTCACAGGTGTATGCCCTTGACCACAGCCTGCAGAGGTTCGATCAATGAAGACTGCTCATTCCTCAGGTGTTCTGTGGCAGAAGATTAGTAAGTCACAGAGCCCCAAAGGCATTTAGAAACTGTGCTGCAAGTTGTCCAGGCTTCAGAAGTCCACAAAGCCGAGGATTTTGGTTCAAGGCACCTTTGCAGTTGTGCTTGGAGTTTTTATTCTCTTCCTGTCCTCTTGCGTAGTGTGCCTACGCCTTGCTGGATGGCTAATGCAAGAGCTAGCTTCATTTTACTGGTAAGCCACCTCTTTCTCACTGCTAAAACTGTGCCCCGTGGGTGTCTCCCAGGTGAGCAGCTGCTGCCCCAGTCTGGGGAAGAGCTGTGTGACTACAAATACCCTCTGCAGCGTGTTTGTGCTCATGCATTTGTACTCGGGAAATTGCAGGCGCTGTGTGCCTGATACACTGGATTTTCTAGCCTCTTTTCTCTAATACATCCATTTCCTTTTTTTTTCCATGTTACCTTTTCTGCAGAGACCCTTGTGCTCTCTGCCTGCTTCCCTCTGTGTTTCCTACAGATCCGTTTTGGATGTTTCCCCCCGTGTCCCTTTTCCTCAAGCTCTCTCCAGTCACTGCCTGGAGGATTGCTCAAATCCTTCTCTGCTTTCTGCCTCAGGTGTTCTGTGATGCTTTCTCCCCCAGGCTGTGGGGTACCCCAGCTCCTCTTCCACCCCAGCATAACTGATGGTCTTCTCCCAGTGGTCTGTAGATTCTTCCATCCTTGCTCACCTAACAGCAGCCCTGTGCTGTGGTGTGTGTTTACCTGCTGTGTTGTGCTTGATGAACCAGTTCTGTGCAACAGGCTGTTTGCTGTCATAGGTGGGCTGCTGTGCCAATCTCCCCTTTCCTTCGAGAAACCATAGGGAAATAGTGGGGCTGGCTTCTGTGAATCAGAGTCCAGAGCTGTCTGTGCCAAGGAGATGGTGCTGGGACTGGAGAGAACACTGACGTGACGAGGAGGTCTGTACGCTCTTTTTGGAGATGGGTAACCTTGGAAGGAAGGAGGCATCTCTGATGCTGAACGACCTGGTTGTCCTGGATCATGAGTGTTGCAGGTACGAACCTGCAACAAAACTGCTTTCAATTGGTGCTGAAATGTGCTCTTGCTGCTCCGATGGGATGGATGATTGAGCAGAAACTGGCTGTTGTTTTGATTCAGCTACTAGGTCTTCTTTTGGGTTTTTTTTTCCTCCTTTGTTGTAGCTGAGCTCCCAGAAATGCTGATTTGCAAGGGTGCCTGTACTTTGATGTTCAGATCCACTCTAGCACTTCCTGAACAGGAAGGTTCCCTGTCAATAGAAACTGCTTAAATGTGCAAGGAAGCCCTTGATTAAAGAACTCTCAATGATTGATTGCTCTTTCTTGGCCAGTTTGTGTCAGCCCAGCTTGGAATGGAGAGAAATGTTTAACTGTGTGTTGAGAAGGAAGCCCACGCAAAACGCCAGCCACTGGTAAATCACCCTCTGGTTTGACTGATGCAAATAGTCAGAGACCCGCAGCTGCTGCTGGTCCATGAATCAGCTCGGCTTTAGACCCAAATGGAAATTCGCATCCTCTCAAGTCATTTTGTATTCGTGCAAATGTCAGCATCCAAGCAAAAAGCATCTGTTTAACCTTCCCACCCACAAACCCCAAAGCTGTTTGCAGAGCAAACTGTACTAGTGTCGTAAGACAGAAGTTCGAGTCTGAGAGTTAGTGTTGGAGTATGGTTGAGTCCCTTTGTCTCCTTATTAGAAGCTGGTTGATACAGTGCTGGAGGGTGCTGAGAATTACCTTTCTCCACTTCTCATGCCACAGCTGTGAGTGTTGCCAGTCTCCCACTCCTCATCAGCGTGACTTGGAACTTAGACAGCATTGCCTGCAAATAGCATTGCCTGATCAGCAGCATTTTCATTTGCTCAGAACTTTGGCAAAATTAGCTGTTTGGGTTGGTATTTTGCATGCTGAATTTCAGGTGAGACCTGCTGGGGGCTGTTCATTCATTTCAGAGAGCAGAGTTTGGAGGAGAGGTCTGTTTGCAGCCTGTGCTCTGCCTCCCGCTAGCAGTGGCCATACCTGACAGAAGGGCCTGTCCCTGCTCCAGGGGCATCTGTCTGTCGTGGAAGTAGAGGACTGTCCACACTGATGTGTGTGTTGGCAGGATGCTGTGTGATGAAGGTATTGGTTCAGTAAGGCATTAGTTTTGCTTTAAAATTCCCCAGATACAGAAATACTTAAATGCACTGGACTTGCAAAGTCAAAACTCCCCCTTGCAGAAATACCAGTATTAGGTCTGCTTTGGAGCTTGTGGTGTAGCTCCTTGGGCATGAAGGTAGACTCGAATGATGTGACATGGAAATCTGTCTCAAACAGCTATTCTGTACAAGGAGTTTACTCTGAGACTGCATCAAATATTGGTAACAAAGGGGACTTATGGCTGCATTGTCCATGTCTCTGTTGCAGAATTTGGGTAGTGAGTAGCAAATGGGGCAATGGCTGCAGCAGAAGCTTGGACAGCTGCATGGCAGAGGTCTTTGAGTTGTACTGGAGTCAAGAGGCCCAGTACAAGAGTGCTGAGAAACAGCAGTTGGTAAATGATTCTGGCAGGCAGTGGAGAACCTAATATAGTGACCTACAAGTTAGGTGGCCTTGAAAAGGATGGAGATCATGCACCTGCATTTCCCTTACTGAGTATCTTGGGCCTAAGTAGAGCTATTCCTTGGGTGGCCTATTGTCAGTAGCTCAAGCTATATGTGGGCAAGGGAGTGATAAAACAGCAAGGGTCTGCGCTTTTATGGAGCCTGTCAGTAGGACTCCAGTCAGAAGAAACTGCAGTTCAAAGTTATATGCACCTGGCTTTGAATGTTTCAGGCTTCTGTGGCCACCAGATCTTGTACCATGCCATTGTCCAGACTCTTTGGGTTCGTCTGCTGCCTGTGTGCTCCCAACAAGAGTGAGGCACAGCTCTTTACCTAAAAGTGAGTTTTGAGAAATTCTGGCCACTGGGCCAAGAGCTCTGAGTTGTTTGCATGGCATGACTTCTGGTGTGGTCTGTTTTTTGTGGTTCTATTGCAGTTACTCAGGTTAGAGACCGATAGATCATTTTGTTTTGTCCGTGCTGGCACTGCTGACCTGGGAAGGCAGAAATGCTCTGATTCTTGGGGCTGACCCTTCGGGGAGGCTGGAGTGGTCTATTGGGCTGTTTTGCCCTGGAAGAGAAGCCTGTTATTTGCTGTGCTCTTGGTGTTGGAAGTGTGTTTTGCTCAGTGACGCTCTGAGCTGCAGCTGGCCTGTGTATCAAGCTGCTGATGTGTTGTGCAGTTGACCGCTGCCTGGATTTAATCTCTAACCTTTGATTGTTCTTGAAAGCATGTTCTAGGGATTGCATTCCCACCCACACTGCTCCTGTGACCCCTTCCATTTCCTGGGTGTCTAAGTACAGAACAGAAAAGATTCATTAACCTGGCAAGCAACCTCTTTTTATGGGGGAAGTGATTTTCCGTCATGCTCTGTTAGATCCTATTGATTTCTGGTTTTCCCCTCTTTGGCCTCTTCTGCCATATATTCCCTTCTTTGTCATGCTTCAGCAGGGAGGTGATATGTGATATGCTGGGGGTTGTTTTTTGCTGTTTCCTGGGCAGAGAGCTGGGATCTCCTAAGGCCATTGCTTGAGTGCCCAAGTCTCTGCCTTTTCTTGGAAAGCTTTGTTGTCAAGGTAAACTGATGGTTAGTAATGGGATGCTGATGTGAGGAGTAAAACCTCCAGGCTGCCCCCTTTTTTTTCCGTGACGTTGAGAAGAGCATTTTCTGTGCTTTTGCTCTCTTTGCCCATTGTGCAATCCGTCATCTCCTGGCAGAGGTGTGATGCATTTGCCATGGGGTTTGCAAGCATGCGTGAAATGGAGACCCTTAAACCATCAAGTGTGCCTGCTCTTTCTGTCCTCATGGGCGGTGTCAGCAGCTGGGTCCTGATGCTTTTGCAGTGCCTGTGTATTTCATAGCTACACCTCTGCTTGGTGTGAAACGGAAGGAGCTGCCAGGTGTGGGCTGTGGCAAATGTGAGGAGAAGAGGCATTTCTTGGAGCTGGGTGGGAGGGCATGGGGGTGTCCCCTGTTTCCAGAGGAACAGGACATTCTGTGCAAAATTCCACACAGGGAATGGGGAAAGTGTTTTCTTCCCAATGAGTTCTCCTTCTCCTGTGCACATTTGTGTATTCCTCCTGCTAGACAGTCATCTTTATGCTAATGCAGCTATTGCAGAGATAAAATACTACAAAGGTAAATGCTAAATACATGCTCTCTGAGCAGGGTACCTCAGTTTTGAGAAGGCTGTTGCTGTTTACTAATGTATTTGATTTTCAGACAGAGCCTTTCTGTGATTCAAGGCAGGTGTTTCACTAGTTGGAGAAATAGTTTTCCTTCCAAAAGTATACTTTCACCTTTTGTATTAATTTCTCAGCTTTCATGGTTCTTGCTAAATTCCTCTTCTTTATGTATGAATACTTTATGGTAGTCCTCTGTATAAGTATTGCAATTGAAGCATCAAAGACTTACAATCTAAGGGAGCATTGTTGTTTCTTTTAGACTTTTGTATTGTGACAGGAGCCATATTCCGCAGAAGCGGTTGTCCTTGGCACTGCCTGTCCTATTGCTGCTCAGGTTCAGCTGATGAGAATGAGGAGCTCTGCCCAAAAGGAGAAATAACGTTTACTGTGGCAAGGTTTGTCATCTAGGTTGTCCTAAAGGAAGACGCATGAAGAACAGATCCTATTAATTTACAAATCTTAGACCGCACTTTTCCTAAAATAGGCAATTAAACCCTGAGGGATCAGTGAAGGGATACAAGCTCTGTTTGCAGACCAAGCAGACTGATCCACAGTGATGTGGAGCGGAGAGCTGTGCTCCCAGCTCTCAGCAAAACAGGGCCTGGCTATTTGGTGCCAGGCTGTTTGAAGGCTTGCTTTCGTGGTTCACTACATGACATGGAAGAAGGGGGAAAAGCTTTTGTAGGGAAAGAGGATGGATACTTTGGTGAATGAAATACACCAGGAAGCTCCTGAAGACCTCACCAGATCATAGTCATCGCTTTTAGTTGTGAGAGGATGTGGGGAAACAAGCTCAAGAGTCTTAAAATGCATTTGATTCAGCATTTAAAGTTGTTTTCCTCATATTGCTTTCAAGGCTTTGAACTTTCAGTTTCTATGCTGTTGTTTTGTTTTTTTTTTTTAAGTTTTCTCATGTCCCTCATTAACCCCAAAGACCCCTAACATACCTTGAAAGGGGGAACAGTAATCTATATATGTTAATACAAGTTGGAGTAGAGATGTTGGAAGGTCTTGTAGCAAAACTGGGAAAGCTGGCAATGTTGCTATCAGCAGAAGAAGCCACTGTCAAAGGAGCAGCTGGATATGGGGCTGGCTAGGGAGGCTTGGGACTCTTTAAAATATACTCTGGGAAGGATGTTTGCTATCCGGTGTGAATGCAGGGCTGGAGCTTGGTGACATCTCCATGCAGGACTGTTTTCAGAATGCTAAAGTGCCCTGTCAGTCAACATGAAGGCTCAAGGGATTGCGTTCAGGGATGTGCAGGTCTTCCTTCGCATGTAAGGAGTGGACCTCTCCTGTGCCCTGTGGTGCTGCTGTGTGATGCAGGCAGCTGCTGATTCCTCAAGGGATGGCCTGAGGATGCTGTTTTCCTCCAGAGAGAGGAACTCTGGAATGAGCCATGTTCTGGAGAGACTGGAGGTGAGGGATGGGGCTGTGTTGCAGGTGGTGCCTCTTCTCTCCTGCTGGTGGTGGTGAGGCAGAGAGAGGATGATGGATACACCAGAAGTCCTTTGCATCCTGGGACTCTTGTTACTCATTATCAGAAACCTGACAGCAACCTCTGTTACACTGTCACAAGCCAAGGTCCTGGCGCTGTCTCCATCCCCCTGCCTTGCCCCGAATTTTGCTAACATGCATGAATGCAGAGTCCTGAAATTCAGGTTCATGGTTCCAAAGTTCATGGTCTTGAGAATAAACAAAAAACTATTGTGGTGGCTGAGAGCTGGGTACCCCATTAACCCAGAATCATGAATATTTATCATGCTGAATTACAAAAGAACATAGAGACGATATTGTATTTCCTATAACTTTATTTCCATGGCATCTTTTCTTGGCGGGTCACTTTAATGTAAGCTTTGCCTATTTAGTTGCACACTTTAAGCCGATTAACTTTTTACTAATAAAATGTGTGTTGACTCCCTTTGTCCCAGCTCCTGTTTGTTTGTACCTACACTCCTGTGACAAAGAGTCACAGAGAACTGCTTTAAGCTCCGGCTAAATCCCCCTGCTGGAAGCTTTCAACGAGCTCAATGTGTCCGGGGGTGATTTCAGCCTCCCATTTTCTCTCTCACCCTCTTGCTGCCTGGAAGTTGGGCCCTGCAAAGCAAGCTCTTCTGAACTCCCCCTCCATTTCTGAAACCATTTGTGGTGCTTTAGGGTTTGGCAGGAATGATCCAGCATGTTATTGTCACTCTCTGAGCTGGGTCAGAATAAAACTATAAGTGGTGGGAATCGGAGAAACTTTCCAGCCATGAAGACTGATCTGTGGCTCTGCATGTTCAGTAGTTTCCCATCTGGTAACCACATTATTCCTTCTCTGCTTACATACCTTGCCCTGTCATCAATGGCCAACACACTGCATGTTTTCCTGTGACTTCTCTCTAGGAACATCCCAGAGAGATGATTACATCCTGCCTTTTTATTAAAGACCCTCTCTAAAAATTCTCCTTTTCCACCAAAGGCTGTTCAAAACAGAATTTTAAAGTTAGTTGGGAGCCTGAAGGGATGGATAAGCACTTGGAAAATACTTTCTAAAGGCCTTTTATAATCTGTTCCTTTGTATTTTAGCTTTGCTAAAGCTAAAATGATCCCTTAGAAATGTTCTGTTAGTACTTAAGAATGGCTGATCTGCCTCAAAACAAGCACAGTAGCCTGTTTCCATTGGGCCAGCAGCAAATGCCAAGGGAGGTGTAGAAAAGCAGGGTAACATGGAGTGATACATCCAAAAAGTCTCTGTGACTGTAGTAGACTCCACAATCCCTGAGCCGGAGACGGTTCATTGTCTTTAATGATCTTGGATAGCTTTGTCTTCCATCTGCTTTCTTTTTGAACCTGCATAAGCTTTTAGCATCCATAGCCTCCTGGGATGAGAAGTGCCAGAGCTTAACTGCAGCATCCCTTCACTCTCTTGTTACCCACTTGTGAGTCAGTGCAACAAGTGTTGCAGAGGTTTAGTGTTGCCTGCCAGTTTCCATTCTTGTCTCCTTTTAGACCAAACCTTCCCATGTGTTGTCTCTGTCTCGGGGAGATTCAGAGGAACACAGCTGGTTTTAATAGCAGAAAATACTCATCTTTTGCTATTGCAAGAAAATCCTTTCTTTAAGAACTCCAAGACCACGCTGCCTGGGGAAAAGGAGGAGAAATGTTGAGGACAGTAGCAGCCATGCTCCACACCTTGTGGAAATTGCTTAGTGCTTCTCTACAGCACGTTTTGCAGGTGAGTATTGAACCACTCAGGTCTGAGGGATAATTTTGAATGTGCCCATTAATTTACTTGCAGTGGAGAGGGGATGACTGGAGCAGATGCATGCCATTGCTCCCCTATCACCTGTCATCTCCAGGGAAGCATCTAACAAGTTGTGCTCGGAGATGATGGAAGGAAGGACAGTGTAGGAAGGGGATGTATCCACCACTGTAGTATCTAGGCATCTTCTAGTACTGGAAGTCTGAAACTCCTGTTACTTTGTTAGAGTTTTTGGTGAGTTTTGTGGCTGAAGGCATGGGTTTCAGAAAGCACCCTGTATTTGTGATGGCCTTGATTTCAGGGAAGGACATTGTGCCTTTACTACTGGACCCCTGAGAAAGATGGTAAACAAGTTGTTCTTTACCCAGTCTCAGCTAAGAATTTAACTGCTGTGGTATGGTTGTAGGGTGAACATGGATCAGTAGCTCTACGTTGTGGCATCTACAGATGGCGGCTGGTGGTCTTCATCACATGGACAGTCAGTGGGTGAACCAGTGAGGTTAAGAAGAATAAAAAAGAGAATCTTCATAAAGTCAGTAGTGGATCTCTAGTAGTGCTCAGTCAGCTGAGTTGGACAGGGTGGAGAAGTCAAGATGTGTGAGAATAAATATGCATCCTCTTGTCAGTGTCAACAGAAGGAAATATGCAGGCATTGCTATGGGACTGAACACAGAGCATGCCAGTCCAGAGTGAAGCTTTCATTATATGAGCTTATAACTGGCTTTCAGATAGTTTGAGATTCTGCTGAGGAGCTAGGGGTGACTAGGGAAGAGCAGCTTTAAAGAGCAATTGATAGGAGCACTTCCTAGATTGTGAAAGTTTACAACCTGTCCTCATTCTGATGGCACCTGGAAAGCATGCAGTGACAGTGCACCTCCTTCAGGTATTTTGTACACTGTATTCTCTGCTGATGGCAGAAGCATGTGTATTTAGTGCAGTGCATTATTTTTTCTCTTGGGGGAATATTTTGGGTTTTATTTATCACTTCTAGATCTGTGAAGTTCCTTGGGTTGTCTTGTCCAAACTTCCCAATTGCTGTTTGCCCTGTATCTAGGACTAGTGGAGCAGATGAGGTTTCACGTGAGTCATGATTGATTTCCAGCATCTAGTGTGTGAATGTAAAAGGGCCTACTAGCAATAAGCCCAGAGAAATACATTGATGTGTTCCCACTTTCCCTTGCTCTCTGACCCACTGTGCCACACTGTGTGGTGCTGATCTTGTAACCTTTCCTGTGCAGTCAGACCTGGTGAGAAGACAAAACCAGCCTTGGCATGTGAAGTCATCACCAGCCATTGAAATACTGGTTCCCATCTGACAATACTCAGTTCCTGTGTGACAGCTATGCCATGTCCTGCAGTAGGGACACCGTCGATGTGAAAGGACACCATTAACTATACTCATCCTGCCTAACCAACATTAAATACAAAGAAAGTAAAAATCTTTGTGCTGCATGCAGGCTTTTTCTTTGTGGTGCTGACAGTATCTTTTTGTTGCAGCAGTTCCTGCTAGGGACACAAAAAATGTAAGGATCTTGGTGCTCTCAGTTTCCTTCTGGCTGAGTAAAATAGAAATTGGGTGGACATGTTTACATCATCCACCTGCCAGCATTGTAGTTCAACAGTCTCCATCATACTGACATATCTCAGGAGTGGTGTGTGTACTGCATGACTGTTGAGTGTGGAGTATTTGAATGTGTCTGATGAAGACTGATGCAGGGCAGTAATGTCCAAATAAATGAATGAAACATGGACATGAGGATACTTGTATAGTTGAGTGTGGAGAAGCAATTGTCATGTGTTGGTTGCTTTGAGGAATGGTATGTTGGGAACTGAGTTATGTTTTCTGGACTACCATAAATATTACATTTCTAAACTTCCTCAGACTTCTAGACCCTGGTAATACCCCTTTTTACCAGTGGATTTGCCTGCTCTCAGCTCTTCAGTGTCTCATGGTGAGGGAGCTCTGTCGTCTCTTCCAGGTGCTTGAAGAGTGGATGAAGGTTTGCTCCCTGCTACACTGCAGGTCTGTGCAAAATCTGGAGGGGAATCAGAAGAGTACAGCTTGAAGACCTCCATGCTAGGCAATGCTGCTTTATGGAGGTTTTAATCTTGTGCGAGGTTAATACTAAAGTACGTGTGTGTACCATGCAGGGAAGCACTGGCTTTTGATGGGTTAAAAACTGTGATGTTGATGTGGCTGCAGAGGGATAACTGACAGGAGGGGGAGCAGATCTGCTACTGCTGGCTGCTGGGTTGTTAGAATAGCTCAATAGCTGGAAACTTTTTGATGGGGGCAGCCCTTCTGGAAAGTGCTTGCATTTTGCTTTCCACTGATCCAGAGCTGGCACAGGAGTCCTGCTCCCTGAGAGGGCGAGCCGGGAGCAGATCTCCCTGCTCATCCTTTCTGCTAATGGTGGGAAGGAAAGGGGTTTGCTACAGCTCCCCCAGGCTCTCCTGCTGAGCTAATTCCCTGTCTGTGGCATCTTCTGGAGGAGCAGGAGGTGTTGAAAACCAGCAGCCGCTGGAGCAAATGCCTGAGCACTGAGTTGTCTTTCTGACCCAGCACAAGTGTCCTTCTGCAATAAATGCAATAAATGATCCACTTCCCATTTTTGGTACCTTCCTTTTTTTCCAGTGGGGCTGGTGACCATGTTTCCCATGCCCAGGGGTGCTCATGGCAAGGTCTGGCTTAAGGCTGTGGGAAACTGGAACTAGTTTCTAGTTTGCAGTTCTTTGGGCTGGAGTTTTTCCTGACATCGGTCTGCCTGGGGCTGGGAGGTGTTTTCAGAGCCTGAGCCAAAGAAGGGCTTCACTGCTTCGGAGCAAGGCTAACGCAGGGAGACCTTACTGGCACTGCTAAATCCTGGCAGCTGCCTCAAAGCAGCTCTGTCCCCTCTCCCCTTTGCTCCCTGCTTTTGTCAAACTGCAATCTCCCACTTCAAAGACAGGTACGCTCCTGACACAAGACTGTTTGCTATCCAGAGGGCACAAACAGCTTGTCAGGGGAAGAAGTTGTCTTCATTCCCTGTGTAAAGATACTTTATTAAGATTGGGAAATGTCAAAATTGAAGTTTGCTTTTGTACCTTCAGTCCAGCCCTGCTTATGCATTGTGATAGTCACTAATTATACGATTGCATGCTGCTGCTACTGGAACAGACCCAGCCATGGGGTGAAGGGGTCTGATGATGACAGGGATCCTTTCTCTTCTCTTGCAGAGCCAGGGAGGTGCATGCTGAGCAAGGATGAAAAAAGCCTCTGTCTTTTAGACAGCTGAGTGGCACCATGGCAGAGTGTGTGCTGATGCTCAGCATCAGTGTTCCTACGTGGTCTTCACTGAGCTGTGGCACCAGTCTTTCCAAGGCTTCTTGCTACCTTTGTGCTTTTCTGTGTGTTTGACAAGGACAAGGGGCAACGGGCACAAACTGAAACATGGGAAGTTCCATCTGAATATGAGGAAAAACTTCTTTACTTTGTGGGTGACAGAGCACTGGAACAGGCTGCGCAGGGAGGTTGTGGAGTCTCCTTCTCTGGAGATATTCAAAACCTGCCTGGACACGACTCTGTTCAATGTGCTCTAGGTGAACCTGCTTTAGCAGGGGGTTGGACTAGATGATCTCCAGAGGTACCTTCCCACCCCAACCATTCTGTGATTCTATGTGACACGGGAGCATAGACACATGTGAAAGTGCCGAGTACTTGCTGCCGCAAAGGAGGGAGCGGAGCTCTGACACAGACAGGACCAGGCTAATGCACAGGGTGCAGCCGGGGTGTTTCAGAGAGGGATGGCCAGTAGAAGTGGTTATGGTGTGTATTTATATATTAATATGGTTGTATATTTAACGTAACCTTGTGAATGTTTGTGAAGGCCTGGAATGAGGAGCTCTGGGTGATGCTTTTTTTTCAGGACAAAGCTGGAAAGGGAGGGATGGGCATACTGAAGCAGAAGACTGTCCACAGCCTAAGGAGGGCTGAGCGGCTGCTCTCTAAGCCAGCCATGTCCACTGATGCTGCAGTCGTGGCCACTTTATTCTGGCTTAAGTCTGGGCTGCTACTGAGGAAGACAGTCTTCCCGCCTGTCTTCCTTCTCCTGGTATCAGTGAGCTGTGGGGACTGAGCACAAAGAGGGACTGACCTGGTTGAGAACAAATTGTTTTTTACTGAGTTGGTAAAACCAAGTTGGTTTTTACTGTGTTGCTTCCCAGTTCTGTGAATGTTTGTGGTAGCACAGGAGAGGCCATAGGAACGAGAGACTGGGAAGGAGGAAGGGGAGAAAAGAGATAAAACCAGCTGCCTCTCAGATCCTCTTGACTTCAGGGCCTTTGATTCCAGTCTGGAGCTGGGTCTACTAGCAATTATGTTTTGTAAGAATTCCACCACCTTGCCTTTGGAGGTGGCAGTGTGTTGATTTTTCTTCTGTACCCAATCTCCAGTGTACTGATTTCTGTTCATGAGAAGACTTGTGTGTTCTGCAGAGCTATCCCCAAAAGCTACATCTTACTGTGAGGAGACAGACTGCGATGGAGAGCCTGGATATGTTCCTAGCACTCTCTGAGGGCAGCCTTCTGTTACTGTAGCCTCATACTTTCATGTGCTCCAGGCTTCCCACAGAGTTCAGGGCATGAAATAATTCCTGTAATTTGGACCCATGGGAAGAGGCTGAACTGGAGAGGACCTTGCACTAACAGTGGAGGAAGCAGAGGTGGCTGCCGTTAGCATGCTGAATCGCACAGCATTTTCATTCATTCCAGCTGTTTAACGGGATTACGTGAGGAGTGGCTTCTGCCTGCAGGCACTTAGTGCCTATGGAAATCTGCAGCTGTCTGGATCGGTTATGTGTAAATCCAATGCCTCCCCTTTATGCACAGGAATTTATGAATGGCAGAACCCATGTGAATCAATTGCATGAGTAATTTTTCATGTGCTTCACCTTACGTCAGATTCAAGGGGGACTTTCAGTTAACTGTGTCTGTGGTCCCCGACAGCTTCCCCAAGAGGGAGGAGATGATTCAGGATGGCCACTAGATGTAGGAGTAGGATAGCTTTGGTGACCATGAATTCCCTTGCCTTGGACAATGGGAAACAGCCCAGTATGCAAGTGAACGTGGAGCTGAATGCTCTCATCTTTTGCTTAGCCCAACTGCCCTTTCTGCAGCATGACTTGCCTCGTGAAGTGGCAAGGACTTGAAACCCTTCAGCCTCAAGAGAGGGAAGGTAACTCCAGCACCTTGGTGCTGGTCAGCAGCAGATGGTCTATCTAATGGTGGAGCACTGGGTTGGGGAGCTGGGACATCCAGCTCTACCTTGGATTCTGTGACTGAAAAAGTTGCTTCACTTCTTCAGGGCAGGCTGAGAAACATATCTTTGGATGGCTCTTTGGGACATTTCCCCTTTGAATTTTTAAATCCTTCTACTACCCTCCCCTGCATTTCTAAATAGAGATGTTTGTCTGCTTCCCTGACAAGATCTAACTTTTGGAGAGCAGTACTCCTGAGTGAAGGCCTTACCTGTCTATCTGCCCAGTCCTCCCATCTTTTCACCTACAGACCATTAGTTTGGATGTGGTCTAGCTGTAATATGGCAAATGACCTGTTGCCAGGCTGGAACTAAGCAGGAAGCCACAATGGGTACATTAAAAGTGAGATGCTAATTTCAATGGCACAGCAAAATGTGGAAACATGAAATTATAGGTTATGTGGAGCCCCAGATCTTCATTTATGCTTTGAGGAGTTCTAACAGCTACAGCCTGGTGCCCGATGGTTATGTCTGGATGAGGGCTGAGAAAAAAGCATGCCTGTCCTATGAGTAAGTAACTTCTCCGGAACCAGGAGCAGGGGGTGGTTGCACTGCCTGGCCTGATAGATCTTCTTCATGTGTTGAGGTGTTAATTACGGGTCTCTTCCAAAGTCTGCTCGCTGTGGTCCATAAAGCACGTTGCTGTGGTGGCACGATCCCAGGAGGAGGCAGTGTTTGGACCGGTCAGCAGCATCTAACTGCAGAAGGGGCTGGGGAAGCCCAGGCAGACCAGGGAACAAAGGAGCTGCTGCTCCGAGCTGTGTGGTGAAACTTTTCTGTGTGGAAGCCAGACAATCTCCCCATTTATTTGCAAGTGGCATTCAGTCACAGTTTTTTGGCAACATATGGAAGCTGTTTAAATTAGCCATATGAGCCATACGTGAAACAGATGCATATTCTTGAGCAGGCTTTTGTCATTGATGTTTGAGCGAGTGAAGGGTGCAGCTGGCTTGCTTGGGAAATGGGCAGCATGTCCTCACCCAGGTGTAGTTAAGTGCTTGAAGTGAAACAGAGAACCAGAATGTTACAGGATGTGTGTCAATAAAGACCAGCTTCTCGTGGGCACCTACTGCATAAATAAGATGAATGGATGTAATGACACTTAACCCTTCACTGCTTTCCTGATTGCTCACTGCTGATGCAGGATCAGTTGTGTCAACACAAGACTGTAGGTCCATGACTCTCTTGCTAGTGTCTTTCACTTGTATGCTGGTATGTTGACGCACTAGTTTAAAGCTCTGAGGTCTGATCAGAGCACAATTCTACACCTTTCTGAGCAATCATAGTAAATAGAGACTGATGAGATCTTGTTGAAGAAAGCGGAAAATTGTGACTGCTGAGGCTTTTGGGTGTGAATCTTGAGAGCAACTTTGTATGGGGAGAAATTGCACCTGAAACTGATGCCTTCATAACTGGAGCTGTGACAGCCTCTGAACTTTAAATACTTGTGGAGCTCTGTACACTGGGAGGACTGTGTTGCTACACAGTCCTAGATGCTTGCTGTGGTGTGTATGGCTGGAACAATAAAAAATGGCCTTGAATATTGAGAGCATTGACTTTATACGTGCCAACTGCGATGGTACAGACCAAGGTAGGAGTTGCTGAGACTGCAGTGATGGTTGCTGTGGATGTTTGGGTGGCTGAGTTTAGCTGATGTGGGGCAGTAACACTGAAAGACAAGAACAGAGAGTTTATGCTAGTGGGGTTCAGAAAAGGGCAAGGAAGTGGTGAAAGCAGAGCACTGGGAGCACTGCTGATAGGGCTGAGTGGAAGGGAAGAGGTTTTGGGACATCAGATAGAACCACCAGAAGGAAAGCCATAGCAGGATGTGAATCTCTTCTACGAGGGCAGCACTGTGATTTTGTGTACTGCACAGGGATGTCTGCACAGTGCAGTATTCAAATATGGGTGTGCTGCTGATGGTCTTGTAAAGCTCGCCATTGCAAAGCAGACCTGAAGAGTGTCTGCTGGGGCAGGCTGGCTGGCTGGATCCTCTGCCATGTGTCTCTAAAGGTGCAAATCCAGAGAGGTATTTGAACAGGCTGCTGACAAGGCTTATGAGCTGCAGAAGGGGAAGAAGGAGATTCTGTTTACTCTATACAAATGATGAGAAAAAATGGTCACTCTTTTTTCAGGCTTTCTTGTAAGAGTTTAAAACAGGCAGGGAATGACCAGAGGGGTATGCAGTGGTTTAGGGGGCTCTAGTTGTCTCCCTGAACCAAGCGTCCTTGCAGCAGCCTGTGCTCTGGGCCATGTCACGCTGAGCTAGCAGCACAGTTCCCATCTGGGACATCGCTGTGTCCTGCAGGATTGTCCCCTTCTGGGAAAGCCACCTCTTTGGATTACGTGGCGCTAGAGGTCAGGTTTCTGTGACCAAGGTGAGTTACTTGGCAAATACCTGTCTCTGGACAAGCTGGTAGTAGTTTCCCTGAGGTGCATAGTGCAGGTGCGAGTGGCCCTTCTCAGATACCGATGGTCTGAGCCCTTCCCCAGACTTGTGGGCACCAGCAGCTGCCCTATGAGGACTGGCAGTCCCTGTGCGGAGGGGATTCCCTTTGTTGTAGCATTAAAGGCTTCAAGTGTAAACCCAATGTTTTTTCAGACTTAACACGTGAACCAAACAGCTGTTTGTGGTGACAAATGCTGATATTTTAGCTTATGGATGAACCTGGGTGAAACATCTCTTGGGATGTGTTTTGACCTCTCCTTTTTTTTTGTTTTGTTCATATGTTTCTTTGAACCGTTTTCGCCTGCGGTGAGACTTACCCGGAAGCATCCTTGTCACAGGCGTTACTCTAGTAATGTTTTGCGTACTGCAGGGGGTGGAGCGCTTCATTTTGCAAGGTTATTTTTAACTCCTAAATACTTGTGGCGAGGCCAGTCCAGGATGGTGGCTGGATTCTTCGCAAGGAAGGGCTGCACTCCGCTGCCAGGGTGAGCGATTTCCACTCCACCTGCTCGGGGTGCCGCTGTAATTTTCCATGTGTGGTATCTCCTTCTGGGGAATGTTTGTAAAGTTTGATTTTTAGAGGGAAGAGGGAGGAAAGGAGATAAAATCTGTTGGTCTCCTTTTGTTGTGTGTTTGGATTTGTTTTTTTCTTTTGTCAGGAGGGGAAAAATATTTTTTTGTATTTTGCCCCTTATTAACATAACATAAATGCCGTGTTTCAGACGGCATCACAGCTCAGCATGCGCCTGGGGACAGTGTTGGTGCCAACGTGCTTCCTCCTTGGTTTCTCTCCTAAACTTGTGTTGCCTACTGCTTTGCTGTGTTGTGCTACGAGAGACACTCACCTGTCTCCTCTGCTATCACCTCTTGCTTTGCCTTGACGCTGTGATTTTGCAGCTTGTGAGGGTCCCAGTCCTGTGGGGTGCTGAGCTTTTCATTCCCTGGAGTGAACTTGGTGGTCTGTGAAGGTCCTTGCTGGTTTGCAGAGCAGGAACGTGGCATTTGCCCAGTTCCTGAGATCTCATGCAAGGATGGCAATTTTTTTTTGTCTGTTCTGCTGGGACACCTATGCCTGGCTTAGGGCACAAACCCCACTATAGTCTGGGGGTGCCTTTGGTTACATCCCACCACGCCATTCAGTGCCGCAGCCACTCTGGCTGCTAATCTCATTCTGATCTCTTCATTGTTGTGTTTTCGGCAACCCAAATTCCCCTCCCAGGCCTGAGAATTTAACATCAGCACATTTGCATGACTGATCGGATTTGTCTCGCTTCTATGACGACATTGTTTCTATGGAAAATTAATGGATTCTCACGTTGTATTTTTAATGGCTGAAACCACCCCCCTGCCACCCTCCTACCCCTGAGCTCTCAGAGGGGAAGTCTGTAAACAGCTCAAATTAGCTGTCCTTCATAAATAGCTCCTATTTCTTTCCTGCCTGCTGTCCATTTCTTTTTTCTCTTCCAACAGTGCTGCAACACTCCTCTCCTGGTGTTGGTGGATGAAGAACAATGAGTAAAATCAGCCTATGTTTGCTTTCCTTGTCTGGCCCTTGAATAGATGTGATCTACCATGAACTACCCTCTTTCATCCAGGACCATGTGGTTTTTAATTGTCAGCCTGCCTTAAAGTTTGCTCTAAGCAGGCCTGGGTTGCTACCTTTCTTTTTTGAGGATGCAGCTCCGCTTCTGTTCTTCTTTGCCATGAGATAATTCCTTCTGCGGATGGGCAGGTGGCAGTGAATTTCCTGCCTGTCTCTTTGGGGTCTCCGATTCCCCTGCTGTAGGGCTTGGGGTGAGAACAGTGAGGTTTTGACACCTAGTGTGTCAGGCCACCTGAAGGAAGAACATTCCTCCCCAAATGATGCAATTAAATAAGCTGTAATGATTCACTTTGAGTTGTGGGCATGGCTGGTGAGATATCCTCAGTGGGTGGACAGTGCTTAGCCACTGAACCGTTCCAAATGGAGTTTAGGGTTAGAGCAGTTTTAGTCTTAATTTTTATTCTGCCATCTCTAAGGTTATTGTTCTTCAACTTAATTTTGAGGAATAAATCCGGGGCAAGTCCCTTGTACCTGAGGACAAGGTCTGGCCTGGATTGTCTCCTCCCAGAAGACTGAAGCTGGTGTCCAGAAGACTCAGAAAATCTGCCTTGTTGGACAGCTGCTGAGGGGGGGTGCAATGTTTGGTTCAAGATCTACTAACCCAGGGTACCAGGAAAGTAGCATTGAAGAAGGATCTGAATGCCTGAGACAGAAACTGCTGGCAGCCAGTCCCTGTGCCTGTCCTTGCGGTGATGCTGGGGTGAGCGGGTGATCCCTAACAGCCCCCAGCCTTAAATGGTTGACTGCTGAAAATCAGGGTCTGTGTCCCCCACAGGGCGGAGGGGAAGGTCCTTTGAAAAGAGCTTGTTTCATTGCCACACAGCTGGGCTGCGCTTGGTTGTCTTTATTTTCCTGCCTGCCCCAGACTTGGCTTGTGCACTGGGGTGTGCTGGCTGCTGAAGGTCTTGCTTTCAGCCCCACAAGCCCAGGGTGAGGTGGTGTCTCTCGCTGAGGGTAGGCGGAATTATTGGGGAACTCAACTGAGCTTTGTGTTCCTACCTTCTGGTTTTAGGTCCAGATATCTGGAGGACAAGACCAGCCTGGTACCTCAGCCAGGAGGTCGTGTTTGTGAGCAGAATAGGCTTTTCTTCAGTGCTTTGGTAATTAAGATGCACTACTACAAATGGCAGGCAGGAAACTATGGGGACCTGATTGCTTAGTTACTTAGGACAAAAACGTTGCCAATTTTTTAGGTGGAAATGCTGAAGGTACGGCGATAAGGTGGTTGCTTCGAATTCTTATCGGGGGGGAGAAAAGGGGGCAGGAGAGAATCCACTCTGTGCTGGCATAGGCTGGGCTGAAGCAATCGGCTGTGCAAAGTGTTACTTTTCTGGACGCAGTTGTTGCTTAGGGCTTTGGATTATATTAGCGTGGAAAAAATGCCTCCATGTGAAGGGCCACAAATCATAGCCGGGCCAATAGGGAGGGAAAGAGGACTATAAAACAGGAAATCAATTTAATACTCAGTGGGTGTTTGCAACATGCTCACCCTTCCTTCAAATTGCCAAAGGAAAGATTAATTAAAGTTATATTGAGCAGCAAAAATGATGGAGGGTGGGAGATGGGGCTTGTGTGGTAGAGCTTTCTCCATAATTAATTGACAAAGGCATTCTTGGATTTCATTACCCAGAACCTTGCCATCTCCTGCTCTTAAAGGGCAGCTGAAGCAATGCTGGATTTCCAAGCCAGCATTGCTGCCTTACAGGTTGAGCTGACAAGGATCACTTCATCAGCACCTGGGGAAGGTGCTGCCTCTGTCCAGTAGTGCCACTGTGGTATTTATGGGTCTTATCAGTTAGAATCAGACCACAAAACACTGTTGTCTGCTTGTGGTTTTGTTTCCCGGTTCCCACTTCTGCTAAGGTTGAGAGCTGTATGCACTGCAACGTAGAGGTGCTGGCAGGGGTTGGAGATAGCTGGTGACTAGGTCTCTCATCTCTGCTGCCTTTATTTAGTCAGAATAACTTTTGAGCAGGGTGTGACAAAAGCTGTAGGAGGCCAGGGCTTGTCTGGACCACTTGCTAACTGTCAAACAGGGAGAGAACTGTATGTGACTCCCCTTTCCCTGCATCATGATCCAGCTGCCTTCTGTGTCCCTGATGTACTTTTCATGAAAAGCTGCACCTGATTAGTGCTATCTTTGTGAGAGGCTTTTCCTGCTTGCACCAGCTGCTTTTTGGGGCTGTTGTGTATTGCTTTCCCTCTGCCTCTCTGGGGTAGGCTCTGGAGACACCAGGGCTTTGCCTTTGTGATGGAGTTTCAGAAGCCAACTCCTGTAAGCTGAGATGCAGCTCAACATGCCAGGTTCTACCTATCTGTGACTAGAGCATTTCCTCTGAATTTTTCCCTTGGACATCTTCTCTTGGTTTGATGCCAGAGCTTCCCTTAAATCTGGCTCAATATGAAGCTTTCTGGTCTTGTCCTTATGAAAAGGAGCTGCAGCAGTCCTCTCTAAGGGTGTTTAAACACTTTGCGGTGCAAGAGGGAGTTTCTACATACCATGCTGTGACAAGGGGAAAGCTCTGCTGTCTGCCCAGTGATCCAAGCTCTGGCAACCCTGGAAGTTTGTTTCCTCTGCTGATTTCTGTAATAAATTACTGAATATGCTCACCAGTGCAGGGCTGACAGATGTAGAGCAGGCTGAAGCTTTGGATTAATTGGATGCAGCAGCTCCAGTCTTTTTTGGCAGTATGAGCACCGTGGCCGTGCATGAATTCTGTTCGTTGTGCATTACTGCTGTGATGGCTGATAGCACCTGCCTGTGGCATACTGCAGAAAAGAACTTTTTTGTTTAAAAAATATGTGTATGTATAACAGTCTTTTGATGCAAGGCCAGCCCTAGATGTTCCGAAAATCAATTGTAATTGATTGTGCCAAGAAGAAGAGAAAGTCATTGCAGCTTTGTGCAAATGCTGGGTTTGGCACTTCTTAAACCAGCTGGACAGAAGAAACAATGTTTGAGTTGGTTGAATTACATGAAGTTGGCAAATCTAGGGTTTGTTTTTGTTTTGTTTTTGGCAAGGGCATCTTGCCAGGCTGTTGGCTTAAAGAGAAGATACCAAGTCTGTTCTGAGTCACTGTTGGCTTTTCCTCTATGTGGCTCTGAACTTTGTATAACTTGGAGAACAAACAGACTTATGAACACTAGGCCTGTTTAAAAGCAATTTACCTCCACTCTGTTCTACAGGCTAGGAAGATGTCAGCTGCTCAGCTTATGGATGTAGATAGCTAAAGACACAAAATGTGTGCTTTCTCATCATCCCTGGATGCTCTAAAGAGAGATTGTTGCTTCGTAGTCCACTAGCTCAGTGCAGTAAAAGATGGGTTTTTTTCTAGCCTACCTTATGTGCAGACTTCTTCCTCACACACTAAACAATAGCAAATGGAGAGATGTCCAGGCAAGGATGGGATGGGGTGGTATGCAGTTGAGAGCTAGATACTTGGGTGGAGGAAAGAAATGCTGAGCTGGCAGAAGTTGCAGAGGAAGAATCTCACTTTGAAGTGGTGGCACAGAGTGGGGGCATGCTGCTTGCACTTGGGAACAAGCTGGATCTGAAAGCCCTTCCCTGGCTTGAGAGAAAAGAAGGTGCTGAAATTGAGCCCCCTCCTCAGCAAGAGTGGAGCATCCATGGCCGTGGTGGAGTTGAACAGGAGCCGGGAAGGGTACCCGTGTCCCTTGGGCAGCAGAAGTGGGGCCAGGGTTGCCTGGGCAGAAGGACAGCCAAGTGAGTTGCAGAGTCTGGTTTTGCTTGCACAGGAGTGAGGTCTCAAAGTGAATTTAACTGCCTGTGGGGTGGCTGTGTGCATGTCTGTCTGTGTTGGGGGGTAGAGATCAAACTACATACATTTGTGTGTCCATGATAACTTCTTCCTAAAGCCTGTTGTCTGCCTACATGTAAAATGTGGCCAAGAGGCACTCTGCAGGCTGTGTGCAGCTTTCAGGGAGAACACTTAAGAGATGCACAGCCAAAGCCCTATCTCGTATCAGCATTGCCATGGGACATACACCATCAGCTAGAGCAGAAAGCAGAGAGAGCAAAAATGTTATGAAGCTCACATAGCTCAATTTACTTTGCATGGAAACAGGAGTGGTTAAGCCAGTCCCTTGGGGTTTGTACACCACATTACAGGGGAGTAGCATCCTTAACCTTGTAAGGTGGTCTGAAGTATTGAGCAGCAGACATCCCCCTGCAGTGCTTGCTTGTGAAGAGGCAGGTGTTTAACCATTTAAGAGCCCGTAGAGGGAGCTGCTTTGCTGCCTGTGGCATGGATTTCCAGCTCTGTGTGTTCACATATGCCCTCCTGCTTTGATTATCGTACCAGGAATGGATTCATAGATCACTGAACTGGAGTGACTGCCATGTTGATGTGGAAAAGATGAAGACCTTGAGTGAGGATGCAGCCAGCAGCAGGAGAGTTATGAGTATTAAAATGAAAAGATCTTTCTCCTAACCTAGTTATGGCAGGCACTGTAATCCATGCCACTGAAGTGTTTGGTTCTTGGTTAAAATAACATGGCATTCAGCCAAGGGAGGCCATGTATTTTTCCTTAAAGCTGGTCATTGTGTAGGCTCACATGTATGTTTGCAGCTTTGGACAAACTCAAGCCCAAAGTATTTCTTTGTTCCTGCATAATCACCTTCCAGGAAAGGAAATTCATTGAATGTGAATCGGAATTTCTGGCCTAATTCGGTCTCCTGCAGGTAACTTCCCAAGAGAGGGTGCTGTGGGAGCACTACATGTGATAATTTAGGCAATTCAGGTTTCTGCAGAAGTCTGAACAGGGATTCAGACTCTGATTCCCAGGAGGTTTTGACGTTTTTGAAATATTTGTTGCCATTTAGAAGTGGACTGTCTTAGACATTCCTCCACAAACTGAGACTCGTTTCTGAAATGAAATGTGCTCCTTGGGCAGGGCAGCTCCTGCCCACTGGAAAATGAATTGCCGAGTCCCTATTGCCAGGAAACCCCGCTGATGCCAGGCACTCGCTCTGGCTCCTGGCACCCTTGCTGTGTGGAGGGGTTTACTGCCAGAGCCTTCAAGCCAGCTTATCCCCAAAGCTGGCCAGTGGGAAACTTCTGATCGTTCCTGCTGAGGAGAAAAACTGATCCAGATGAAAACGTAATGGCTAAATATGGTGGTCTTGATGCTTTTCTTTTACTCATTACTGCCGCTTGTTTCTCATCCTCTTTTGGCTTGAGTGTTTGATGCTCAGGATCTGGCCCTATTTCCAAAGTGTTAGTTTGGGATATTTTCTCTCTCTTCTTTCACTGGCTTCTGCCTTATTTTGAGGCTTTGCTTTTCCCTCTGACACAGTTGTTACTTTGCCCAAAGGAATATGTTGAGTTTTTTCTTCAAGGTATAAATCTTTCTTAGCATACTTCAGAATAGTGTTCTGCTGGTTCCTGTGCCAGCAGGCGGTTCAGCAACAGCAGCAGACCTGTCTTCCTGTGAAGAAAGAAATATGGAGATGCTGGGAATGCACTTTGATCTGTTGATTTATTTATTTATTGTTAGACTGCAGAGTGTTAGCCCTAATGAAAGTGTGGCCAACCCTGAAAATTAAATCTCCCAGCACTCAGACCTGTGAGGTTGGGAAGCATCAGCAAATGCTCAAAAATAACTTACATGTTTTTGCCAGTGCATGAATAGTCACAGAATCACAGAATCACAGAATGTTAGGGATTGGAAGGGACCTCGAAAGATCATCTAGTCCAATCCCCCTGCCGGAGCAGGATTGCCTAGACCATATCACACAGGAACGCGTCCAGGCAGGTTTTGAATGTCTCCAGAGAAGGAGACTCCACAACCTCTCTGGGCAGCCTGTTGCAGTGTTCGGTCACCCTCACCGTAAAGAAGTTTTTCCTCATATTTATGTGGAACCTCCTGTGTTCCAGCTTGCACCCATTGCCCCTTGTCCTGTCAAGGGATGTCACTGAGAAGAGCCTGGCTCCATCCTCTTGACACTTGCCCTTTACATATTTATAAACATTAATAAGGTCACCCCTCAGTCTCCTCTTCTCCAAGCTAAAGAGACCCAGCTCCCTCAGCCTCTCCTCATAAGGGAGATGTTCCACTCCCTTAATCATCTTCGTGGCTCTGCGCTGGACTCTCTCTAGCAGTTCCCTGTCCTTCTTGAACTGAGGGGCCCAGAACTGGACACAATATTCCAGATGCGGCCTCACCAGGGCAGAGTAGAGGGGGAGGAGAACCTCTCTTGACCTACCAACCACACCCCTTCTAATACACCCCAGGATGCCATTGGTCTTCTTGGCCACAAGGGCACACTGCTGGCTCATGGTCATCCTGCTGTCCACTAGGACCCTCAGGTCCCTTTCCCCTACGCTGGTCTCCAACAGGTCTGCCCCCAACTTGTACTGGTACATGGGGTTGTTCTTGCCCAGATGCAGGACTTTACACTTGCCCTTGTTATATTTCATTAAATTTCTCCCCGCCCAACTCTCCAGCCTGTCCAGGTCTCTCTGAATGGCTGCGCAGCCTTCTGTTGTGTCAGCCGCTCCTCGCAGTTTTGTGTCATCAGCGAACTTGCTGACAGTGCACTCTATTCCCTCATCCGTCATATTGTTCTTTGCCAGGAGATGTCACTCATTATTGCTACCTGTGTTGGCATATGCCCAGCACTCCTTGCCTGTAGCTCATATTGCTAAGGTGGGACATTGGTTTTCCCTTGTATTATTTGGATATGATACAATTAACTCTAAAACAAGAGGAGCTGGAGCCCTAGGATCTTTCAGTAATGCAGATGATGGAGAGCAGAGATCTGGGTGGGAATAGACATTGTCCCTTACAAATACATGGGTGATTTTTCTCGTAGGTGGGTTCAGAGCACATTCTTTGATCGCACTGTGAGCCACAAGCGGCCTGTGTGGCTCATCACTTGGGTGACAGAGTTGCGTCTGTGTCAGGCAGACACAGGCAGGCTACCTGGGCTGCCTGATTGTGACATCTGTTGATGCTCACAAAATTGGAGATGCCAAGGTTAATTGTGCAAACGCTTCTTCCTTGGATATTTTGCACTGGCATGAGTAGTCATGAGGCATCCCTGCTTAGGAACCCAGCTATCATCTACACACAGAGGCTGTGAACACTAGTGAAAACTGAGTTTCTCATGAGTATTGATGAAACAGTCGGAGGCATCTACTTGGGTTCACATTGCTATTTGTTTTCCATGCTCATTGCTCTACTGCACTGTGGGAAACCGGCTGAGCAAGAGTAAAGTTCTTCCAGCGAGACTGTGTTAAAACTATGGTGGAAGAATGGAAATGAAGTCTGTTGGCATGAGCTGTGCCAGCTGGCTGTGAGTTCAGACAAGACCCTCGAGCTGATGACATACACTAACTTAGGCTGGCTTTGGCCCCCCAAAAAGAGGGTTCTTTTGGCTCAAGTTAGAGGGCATTGTCCTCAGTCTAAGTTCAGAACCCATTTAGCACCTAAAACCTGCCATTTCTTTATAAAATCTTCAGTCGGTGAAAGAGTCCATGTTTGAGGTGGAGTAGGATGGAGGGAGCTTTCCTGGCAGGCAGGGTATGCCTGTTTCCAAGGCCTCTTGTTCTGTGAATCTCTGTCACAGCTGGTCCTGATGGGTGCTACAGGGAAAACTGCTGTGGTCTCCAATAGCATCCAGAGGGTGACTGCTTTTCTGATCCCTGTCATCAGGGTAAATCTATGGCCTATACTGATGCCCTGGTGCAGGAATAGGGGCTTCCTGGCAAGGAGCTGTGGCAGGCAAATGGGTGAAAGTTTTGCTCCAGCTTGGTGGCTGGAGATCAGTTCGAACACAGACATTTGGTGACATTTCTCAAGCGTGGAGTTATATTCTTCTGCCAGCTCAAGTGTCTCTCATATACTTGTATAAACTTGGAGCTGACTGTGGTGAGGGGTGGAGAATACCCATCCCCAGGTATTTGTCTTGAAGTGTTAGAGATCAGCCTGATTTTAACAAATCACGGTGTTGCATTTTGTTTTGAGATGTATTTTTAGGAACAATGTTATTCAATTTTCCTGCTGAATACCAGAAACTTTTCTTGGTGATTATTTTTCCTACTTGTGTTTGGGGCGGGGGGAGAAAAAAAAAATAGAAAGGACAAGAATTTTCTTAAAAGGCCTGGATGAAACACACTTTTCATGGAAAAGGAGTATTTTAAAATGTTGTGAACACTTTTGTATTGAGTTCTCATAGACAGCAAAATTATTTTTCTCTCCTGAAATCAGATTGTGCTACTCCGAACTAGGGAGAGGAGATAAATGCAAGCAGGGACTGGGAGAAGGGAATTTCTTGCTGGTGTTGGGGGAACAGATTGGAGGTGATTTTCAGGGAAGAGCGGTGAAGATTTTAGAAAGAAGACACTTTGGGCTGTCACATTACTTTGGAGTGGGTGCCTGCCAGAACCCCCTGAAAAGCTACTGTGTAAAATGAGGGCTGTGAAGGCATTGGTGGGTTTGGACTCTGTGGTTGTGTGTGAAGCACCTGGAGAAACTGTTCAGCCTGTCCTCTGCCTAGAAGGAAGTGTTCTCCTTCCCAGTGCCATCTGCCATACCTTCCAGGCGTCATGGCATCTCTGTGCTGTGCACACAATGCAGACACCAGCATATGGACTGTTTTCCTGGAGGATAAAGGTGCTAAAAACAAAAACAGTTTGGCAGGCTGCTTTTTTCATTTGGGTGCTGGATTTTTTTGTTAAACACAGTCGTCCTTCCCCTTTGCTCCAACAGACAAATGCTGTCCGGTTGCATATACTGGGAGGTGGTGAGGTTAAACATTCGGGGTGGTTGGTGCAGGTTACTAGTCCAGCGTAGAAGCAAACTCTCTCATCAACCTCGATAAGAGCTGTTCTGTTCTTGCTATCCAGAGTGATTAATGCATTTTCTTAAAGAAAAGCTGGCATGCTGTTGCACCGAGAGTTTAGAGTTTGCACCTGGCTGTACACTGCAGAGCTTTCTGCCAAGAGAAACACTGGTTTCCAAGTTTGTTAGCCTGCTGTTCAGAGATTTTAATTTTTTTTTGTTTGTTTTTGTTTTCTTTTTTGGAAATCCTCCCACATTAAATTAAAAAGGAGACCTTGGTAAAGGAAATCAGAAGGGATGCTTTGAGATGCTTCATTTGCTAGCAGTCTCTGAACTTGTGACCCTTTAAAATAAAGTACTTGGGCTTTCCTGTGGGATGGCTCCCTTGAGGTGGAAGCAAGCATCTTTCAGGCTTGCGTGCCTTTAGGAAGGAGCCTTTGACAGCACAGAAGTTGCAGCGCAGCATTCTCAGCTGGGACTTCCAGCAAGGAAAGTTGTTCAGCTGGTTCAGGATTGTGATAAATCATGGTTCCCCTGGAGCACGCTGGGACTGCAGAGAGCTGGAAATAAATGCTAGGGAAATTCAGCTTTTGTAGTGGGCCATCTTTCAGGATGATGTATGGCTTTGTAACAGAAAGAGATTCCTTTGCTAGGGCTGGGAGAAAACTGTTGCCTTCCATTGGGAAGGAAAATGTAACAATTCTGTTGATGTAAATCCATGCTGTAGGCTTGCCCTGAAAGCTGTGCTTTGGCATGGGCTGCCTTAGCCTGAGAAACAAACTGTGTGGTACTAACAGAAAAGAGCCCCCGAGAGCCTGAGGCGGTGGAAATTAGTTTGGGGCTGAAATGTGACGTTAGGTTTGGTAGGAGGGTAGGGAATGGATGTCTGTTTGGCCAGTATAATAGTGACTTGCCAAATGTGGCTGGGGAGGGAATCAGATGGCATGGGATGCTGTTTGCATCTCTGCCCCATGACTACTACATTGTCCTGAGCAAATAATTTCTCTGGATGGATAAAATGTCTTTTCTTCAAATTGCAGTCACAGGAGCGTATATCTGCTTTCTTCCACTGGCCATTCCCAGTCAGCTTGGGATGTTTGGTCATGCTGGTAGACCTGTTAGCTGGTGGGGATCTGACAGTATTTTAGGTTCTTCTTTGTTCGTCAGGAGGGTTGGATTGCCTGGAAGTTGGGGAGAGCCCAAGTTCTGTGTTTGTGTGGCAAACAGAGGCTCTGTCCCAGTTATAACTGATGTCAGTCTGTGTATAGGTTTGTCTGCACTAACTATGGTCTGTTCTGGAGCTCCTGCCGTATTTCTGTATTCTGTACTCCGGGGTTTGGTAGCACTGCTAAGGAGACCCAACCAAAAAGCCAGAACCAGCCTCCTTTGAGGCTGTTGCCCATTCATCTGCTGTGGCCTTCTAACCAGGGGGAGACAGCTTTGTTCCAGGGAAAGGGGGAAGCACCTGAGTCCCCCTCTGCTCATGCCAGGGCTTTGCTGCTCGTAGCAGCTCTTGGCTGGGGCAGTTTGTGGTAGCTGGGAAGTGCTCAGCAGCAGGCGAAAACTTCTTGCCATTCCCATATCCCAGAACAGTGACACTGGCAAATGCTATTGTACCAACCGAGATGCTGAGATGTAGAATAGAGGGGGCAAGTGCTGCATCAGACCCGGTGCCGTGTTGTATCAGAAAAATCTCTCTCAGTTAACCTTTCATAATTCAGTTGCCACAGGTCTGATTGCAGGTTTCTGATATTCAGGCAAAGGTCCGTGTTTCATTTGGGCTTGACAGTAAAAGTGAGATGATCCGTAAAACCCATTGGTTTCTCAGGCCCAACATACTTTGATCAGTGATGTTGCTAGTGTAGCAACAGAATGTCCCCCCCCAATGCCCAGCCCGCCAAGTAATGTAAATTACTTAAGATGACTTAAGAAAAAATTATTCCATCAAATCTGGTCGCTGTTGCAGACAGCAGCTCAACATTGTTCCTTGTCTGACTTACTGAGTTTCTTGAACTATACCACTGATTAATTTGCTCTATTTTTGATGAAAATAGGAGGCTTCTAGTATGAGTTTTAACAGCTTTGTTCATAACCTGTTTGTTATCTCTGAAAGATCTGTTCTGCTTGGCCAACTGCTTCATCGCCTGTGTTTATTTTGTTCAAATTCCCAAAATGGTAACTATACACGGCAGCATCAACTCGGTCAGGATACTCCTGTGTTACAATTTTTTCCACTCAAATGATTTCCAGTCTGTTTCTCTGAGCTGTGAATGTTGAGGTATCAGTTTGTTTACCTTATTTTCATGGCTTCTGCCTGAAACTCAAGGATTTTTACAAAATTAAAAACTCTGCAAACTTAAATCTGGGTAACTGATCCACAAGGGGACAAATAACTGGTGTTTCTCCACCGAAGTGGAAATGGCAGGCTAGCTCTCAGCTTGGATTTAGAGCAATGCAGTGTGTCTGAGTGCTAACCATGTGTATGAGGTCCTGCAGGCTGACAACTGTAGCCTTCAGATGTATGCTGCTGAGCTTGAGTGCTTCACTGCTATCCTCCTGTCTAATGCAAATTGATAGCCTGGGAATGGTGCGGATGCAACATTTCAGTCAGGATCTGAGCTGTGACTTACCTAGCTCCTTCACACTAACTAGGGAAGTGCCAGTGATTGTCCCTCTTGTAGGCTTTAATGAAGAGTGAACACCACCACCTTAGTGCCTGGTTGAGAGCCAGACCTATAACAATGAGTAACACAAGAAATCCCAGCTAATCATCTAATTTTGAGATGGTGGATCTGCACAGTGGCTTAATTTAAATGCTGTTGCTTGGCCTCCACCGATGTCCACTCTGTACTTTTAAAACTACTGCTGTGTATTACCTTTTTCTGGTTCATGGAGTAATCACCTTTTAGGTGTGATACGGGCCACATAGGAACTGTACTTTCCTTCCAAAATAAAAACTAAACTAATTGCAGTTTGTTTCTCTCCAGCTGCCTTTTGGGGAGATATCGCTTTAGATGAAGATGATCTGAAGCTGTTTCAAATAGACAGAACTGTTGACTTAACAAAGCACTCAGATGGAAACGCAAGACACACTTCAGGTAAGGGCAGCCCCGGGGTGGTGATGCTGTCTTTCCCCTGCCTTTATCCTTAGGGAGGAAGGATTTCCCTCTCACTCGTGACGCCTGTTCCCACAGGCAGGGTGGTGGGTGCAGAGATTAGTTATGTGACTGAGCATGGGATCCAACTCTGAACTTTGTTAAGTAAAAACCAAGTCACAATTTGATGTAGCCAAATCCTATCTTGTCTGAGGGAGAAGAGTTTGAAATTTACAGCACTGGTCTCTTTCTACGAGGAACTGCCTTTCTGCCAATTTGGAAGGAAATGTGTTTGAAGTTGGGCCACTCAGTTTGGCATTAGTTTTGACTTTTAGTGTCCTCCCCCTTTTCTTGCAATGTATGATCTTAATGGAATAATGCAGTTTTTCAGCTGTCTGTGTAGGTAAAACCCACTGCAGTCTTGCATACAGACTACCCTTGAAGTGATGTTATGATTGAAATAGGTTAACAATTGTGTTGATTTTCTGTGAAGCCAAATGATAGGGTAACATATGCTTATGTTGCCCCCCTCCACAGCTCTTATATATGCTCGGTCTTTTGCCAGACCAGAGTTTTGTCTTGACTCAGGAACTCTGTCTGGACTCCAGCTCTACCAGTCTCTGAAACACTCTGCAGCTGGTTTGGAGGGCTTGCTGCAGTATTGCTGCCTCTACTCCACTTTATGCTGCAAGAGAGAAATTGTTGGAAGCCTGAGCTCTGAGAGATACCAGAGGGACTGGAGACAGAGCACATCAGGACAAAATTCTTTTCTGTCTCTGCTGTTACACTCTTAGGTTAGCAAGTAGGGTGAAAGGTTGGGTAGAGGCAGAAATCACAGAAATCGTATGTTCACCTGACCCCTGTGCATCTCAGCTCATATCATATCATTTGCAAGGAATGGTGGCTGGTTCTGTATCCTTGTGGCTGCCTGGCATTGGTTTCAGAGCATCTAAGTGCTGTGTAGCTCCTGTTCTGGGAATCAGTGCTCCAGCATCCTGTTGGGATGAGTGTGAAAGATGACACATCCAACACAGAGGCATGCTTTTGATGTCCATGGAACTGATTAAACTCATGCAAATGCTGAAATTCTGGGCAGAGGAGGGCTGTTCAGTTCTTCAGGTTACAGATTGCTCCCTGGAAATGCCATTATCCTGCATTGTTGTGTCACTTAGCCCATTCATACCATGTTTTGGGCTGTGGTGCATTCTTGGGTGATAGGTCATTAGGAGTAGGTTGCTTTCAGAGCAGAAGGTAAATCAGAAAATGACGACTAAGTAAGTGGAACAGTCAGCGTTTGTCTCTTCTGCATCCCTTTGTCAGTTCCTGAAGTTAGATGAGGAGACTACTGGGGAAGCAAAGCCAAATGGTGTTTGACTGTATTAGTTTTCTCTGGTGGCTTTTTTAGTTGTCATAACTAGCCCATGTCTTTCACTCGGCACTGGTGCCAGACCCACATCATCTGGCAAGTGAACTGCTCTTTATAACCCACATTTGTATCGTGTAATGCAGGCACTGCTCACCATGGCTCATGTTGTATTGTTGAACTAGCCTCTTCCTGGCACCTTTTATTGACTGAGGCAAAGCTGGTGCCTCACACGATGCTTTGCATTAGGCGAATGGTGATGTCACATCACTCACTTGGCCGTGTCCTCGTCTCTGGTAGGCTTCCTTCGTCCCCTGGCTTTCAGCCCCTGGAAGTGCAAGCTGACAAAGGCACAGCCCCTATTCTGCAGAGCCAGCACAGGGGGGTCTCTGTGGTCACCTGCCCTGTGAGGGGGCTCTGTGCAGGAGCAGGAAGGGTTGATTCTTCTCTTGCAGGGCTTGCTTGACACTCACATGAATTGTGAGAGGATGGTCTGCTTCAGTATGGTGGGGATTGGGACCCATTCTTCCCTGGGAGAAAGTCCTGCTCTCTGCTTTTTTATTGCCAGTGGGAAGAATGCAACCTCTGTACAGAAACAGCCTAAGACCTTTTGTGAATGGAACCCCTTGGATTATAACATTTCAGAGTTTCCTGAAGCTGTTAATCGGATTAGTTGTATAGTAGGAGGAAGTACTTAATACGTATATACAGACACACAGGCTCTTCGTATCTGGGAGCTGCAGTTCCGAACGTGCTATTAGGCCAGGCATTCTTCTTCCCCTGTGTTATTTCCTTGTCCCCAGAAAATGCTGTTCAGCTGGGAGGAAGGGTGAAAATTGTGCCATTTAACACTGTCGGGCTGTTTATAGGCGTATACCCTAATAGCTTGTGTGGAGCATCTGCAGCTGTCAGGCTCTGGAGGAAGAATGAGGCTCCCATGTGCTTATGGGTGACGGGAAACATGGTTCTTCACTGGATCTAACTGAAGATTATCTGCTTTAGTAAAAGCTCTGCCTTGGCTGGTGAGGGCTGAGACTGTCAGATGTTTCAAGCTTTCCCCTTCTTCACCTTCTTCCAGTCTTTCTCTAGAAAGATAGCTATGTCCTTCTCTAGACCCTTGAGAGAGAGAGGCAGGGAATCTGATCTGAGTACCATCTGGATTCTTCCACAGAACTCTGTGCCGAGCTTAATTGCACAGCATGAATGTACTCCAGGCTTGTTTTCTGCATTAATTTCCTGCTTGCAGAAATGCCGTAGTTGCTATTCAGACCCTCAAAATCTGTGAGCCTGCTTGAGAGTGGGATGCCTTGAAGTCAGTGTTTCCAAGCTTTTTCTCAGCAAATATCAGAGCTAGTGTTTTATTCCCGGTGTCTGGGACTTAAAACAATGGACCAAATAGCATTGTCTTCCAGGTGAAGTCACAGAGCAGGGTCACAGTTCCTTCACTCTGAGGGATTTTGGCTCAGAGCTCTCTGGCAATCCCCTTGAAGACTGCTCATCTGGGGTTTACAGTTAGGGGTAGCTGTCTCCTTGATACCTGCCTTGGTACCTTGCTTCAGAGCCCCAGCAATGATGTCCCTCTTCGGCTTTGTCTGGGTGTCTCTGTCCAGTATGCCTGGATTCTTTTGTGTGAGTGGTCACTCTGGGAATTGACATTACACTGGGAATTGGCATGACACAGGGAATAGCATCACTTCTTTTACGTATTTAAAGCCTTTTGGTGTGCAGCATTGGACCTGATAGTCCTTATTCATGTGAGCAGTCTCCTTTGTTCCAAAGGAGCTTCCTTTCCAAGAATTTGTCAGGAAGAGCACAGGTTGAGCAGCTGAAAACTGCAGAAGGCTTTGCAATAGCATCTTGTGTGCAAACATCCTTCTCTGGTGCATTTATAAAAGTGGGGTTTTCTTCAGATCCTGTTGAGAAAGGCGGGCATGGTGGTGGTCTACAGCTAAGTGTAGTCCATTTAATCCAAATAGTTTTAGGTGTCCGCATGTTGATCTGTGTTGACTCAGTTAAAACTCTGAGCTGTGAGTTAGTAGAGAGTATTTGCATGCAGTGCAGAGTAACTCTGAGTGAAAGTAAAGAGACATGGCTCTTCTAAGACAGCTCAGGACTACCAACTAGTTAATTTCTTGTCTAGACCCTTTCAGGATTTCCCCAAAGCTTTATTCCAAAGTGCTTTCCTCCAACCCAATTTTAAATCATTCCAGTTATACGACTTCTGTGCTTCTTTCCACAGGTCTCTCAACCTCAGCTCTGCTTTATCTGAAGCTTAGTTTTACTCTCATCAGTGATCTGGTAAAAGAACTGTTGCACATTTGACCTTTCTTTGAGTCGAGATAAGATTTTTCTAATTTTCTAAACCAGGAAAAAAAAATGTTTGGGTCCCCCCCCCCATCCCCCATTGCCTGTTCTCCTTTGAACCTAAGTCATAAGCTTAGAGAATTGCTTGTGATCTTTTTGTTTGCTGCTTTTTATATTATAAGAGATTCTGAAGGCCAAACTATGCCCTCCACATCATCTATTCATCCTGCTATTACTATCTGTAATGCCATATAAAAATCTGCCAAACAGGAAATTTCTTCCTCCCCCTTAAAAATGTTTTGCAGCTAGAAAAGGGGACAAACAGTAAGGGATGTTGTTAAAATTAAAGTGTTACTTTGCATTTAAAACGTTTAGGTTAGCTACCTCCTTGTGTCTTGTTTCTGTGGGATCAAGTTTAGATGTCACGTTTGCTATGAAAATCGGTTGTTCTCATGCAGTGGTGTTTAAGTGGATACCCTTAGGATTTGGCCCCGAAGAGATACAGCACGGGTTCAAAATATAATGAAATGGATCCAGTACCTGGAGATCTGCCAGGGAGCGTACCCCCTCAGCAAGCCCATGCTTCACCAACTCCTAATCACTTTGATGAAAGATCATTCAAAGAGCTTACAGTTTTGAAAAGTTTTTAATAGATTTTTTTTAACTTTAGTGAAAATATTTGCTTTTACACTATAATTTTAGTTTAGAAGAAACTTGAGTCAAAGCTTTGAGGATTCCTCTGCTGCTGACAACCCCTGGATGGCTTTGAAACAAGACGACCCACAGGCAGGCTATGAAACTGTACAGTGTCACCTCTCTTTTGCACCCAAATGAGTCCAGTGGTGCAAGGTGATTGTCTTTGCTTTATTGCTTTATCTGCTGAAGCATTGGCCACAGAGAAAGAAGACCTTTTGTTGCCATGCCTATGGGAAGCATGTGCCTATTTAATCCTAATGGGTTTAAGTTAAGTCTTTTCAGGCAGTTTAGGGATTAAGGGGACTTTTCTGATATATTACCTCTTTTCCTGATTTTTGTATCGCAGAGGCAGTTTCTAGTCCTGAAAGGCACCTCTGTGAGTGAGAAAGGCAAGTTTGTCTCGGCGTTTGGCACCAGCAGATCAGAAGACAGGGGAGTCTGGCTGCCCTCGCTGATGCCATGCTGTGCTGGACTTGCTGCAGAGGCACTGACTCCATCCCGCTGCCACCAAGAATGCTTTTCAAGAATGGTCAAAACAGGTTTTCTTTGCTGCTAATCCTGAGAGGTTTTTAGGCTCATGGCTTGACGGCCTTGATGAGGCTTCCACACTGCCACAAATGAGTGGCAGGAAGGATTTACAGAGCATCTTTGCTAGATAGAGTGAGTAGTACATCAGATAACAGCGCAGCTGGGATAGGGATATGTTTGATCCCAGGATTTTTACTGAAATCAGAGGGGAGAGAGAGGCTGCCGTGAATGGCTGGAGGCTCTGATGGCAAATTCATGCAAGTTATTCTCTGGCAAATGAGGCAGACAGGAGTTCTGCATTGAACCTGCCCTCAATAAGAGCAGGGAGTTGGTTTGTTGGCACATGCCAGCTCTGCTGTTCTTGAGTGTGCTGTGAAAATGCAGGCAGCTACTCTGCTGCTTCACCAGACCTGCACAAGGCCCACATCTGCAGCAGGCTGCTTTGCTTTTTCTTGCTTTGCGATGCCTGTTGTGACATTGTTTCACGGGACTCTCCCTGTTTCAGGACTGACTCATGGCTTTTTTTGTAGCATGACAACCCAGGAATCACAGATATCAATGCAATGTGCATAAACTGCTTTGGGGCATGGACACAAACCTTGAAGAGAGCTGGAAGGGAGCAGAAGAATGTGCAGTCCTATGTGAGTGCATGCCTGAAAGTCTGTGTGGTGCAGGGAGGATGACTACAGTGCTTTTCAAGTTACATAGCAGCTTTTCATTCACCTGTGGTAGGCTGTAAGCCCCTGAAACATGTTTCACTGCTCTCTGGTTATGTTATTGAGGCAAAGCATTGATTCTCACTGGGATTGCTTGCGGGACAGGTTGCTTGAGTGCACCTCTCCTGCTAAGAGTTGTGCTGTTTAGCTTCAGGGTGGGGAATAAGACTTCTCCTCCAGTGGAATGCTTAAGGTGCTGGAAGCAGTCACAAGCAGGGCTTCTGCTGCTTCACTTTGGGAGAGGTTGCTCAATCTAGGGGCTGTGGCCAGCAGTAGTGCTGCACATGACTTCCAAGTCCTCTTTGATGCTACTGATGTGTTTCTAGTGTAATTTAAGTTAGTGCAAAATGCACTTCTAGAAGAATGCAAAGTCCAGGGATTTTAGACCGCGACTGACTGAGATTCCAGGGAAGATCTGATTTATGGATTTGAAGGAGAGGCTGTTAAATTTGACTGACTTGGCACATGCATGTCAAGCTCAGAGCTGTTTTTCCCTTGTAACTCATACTTGGTGCTCTGCTGTAGTGGCACTTCGTTCAGGGTTGAAGGAGTGGACTTCAGCACTGGTGGATTCAGGGCTGCCTGGGGCCCAACCCTTAATTCGTTTAGGCTTAGAGCAAATCTATGGGTTGTGCTAACTTAATCTGAGCTGTATTGGTCATAACTGGCCAGGAGCAATGCAAATAACTATGTACATGCTGTAACATAACCCACATCTGTGAACTCTCTACAGGGGTCTGCTCTTCCACTGGGAAATCTTTAGTGAAGGTTGCTTCCTCTTATGTGGGTAGAGGAACATCTTTGTTCCAACAGACCTGTCTGAGGGCTCTGTCCATCTGTTTGCATACCTCCTTTTAGTTTTCCACAACACGTGATGTGCACTCTAGGGATGTCTCTTTGCAGTCCATGCAGCCTCTTAATAGGAAGAGGAGACTCGGCCCGCTCTGCGGAAAGGTAGGTGCCAAATGCCTGATGCTTGGCCTGATGCTGAGTTTAGTTTAGCTGTGCCAAATGATTTTGCTATGACTAGCCCAAATCTTTACCTTTTTGAGTCCATTTAGTCAGGGGTTTTACCAGAGCAGACAACCACAAAATGAATTTCCCATAGTTTTGTAGTTTCCTAAAGCAAGGCAGGAGCTCCCTGTTGGAAGAATTGGGTAAGTCCTCTAGGGTTAGGAGTGCTCTTGTTCACAGTGCTTTCCTGAGTTACCCCCTTTCCCAATTCCACATTTCTGTGCAATAAGCCAGTGATCTTCTCTTTACCGAAAAGCAGTTACTGTGGTTTTTCCTTCCAGCCCAGAGTCCTGCAATCCTATTGCAGCCTTCTCAGACCTGCCTGGTTTTCTCCAGCATAAAGATAATTGCCTAGAAAGCCCACGACCCTTGGCTGTTGGTGATGAGCCTTCTAATTCCCCCTGTAGTTAAGGCTCTCCTGCTAGCAAATGCTAATCTTTAGGGTTGATATTTTCAGTCCAAATGCTTTTCTTTTTTTGATTCCTGAGTGCCAACTTGAAGTCCTTTTTAGAAAATGTTGAGAGGGATTTTTCTCTCTGCTGATCTTAGGGATGCCCCTTTACTAGTCACAGGGACAGAGTCTGCCAGTCTGGTGCCTGATGGTAGGAGAGGAGAGAAGGTGATCAAGTCAAGATGCCAAAGCGTGGGAGGTGTATGTGTGCAAAGAGGACAGATCTCCCTTGCAAGGTTGGAGAAGCAGCCCTGAGTCAGGACAACATGGCTGTCAGAAGCAGGGATGTTGTCTTGTCAGGCATGTCTGCCTGTTCTCATCCTGCCACTGCTACTGGATTGATCTGTCAGTCAGAAAGTGCCTGTGGGGTGATCGCACAGGCTTCAGGTCTAGAGCCCTGGGGATATGCTGCATGGTACATGTGCCGGCACATCCAGAGTGAGCTGCAGCTCAGTTCACAGGCACGGATTCTGCTCTGGAGGGCTTTGCATCTTACACATGCAAAAGCACAGCACAGGCCAGCTTTGTGCTTTTGGCTGGGCTGTTGTGCCCCTTCTGCACTGCTTGCTTCCAGTAAGGAAGAATTCCCCCAGCTGTTCAATGTGGGGGCACAAGAGAGATGCAGAGCAGCAGCAGCTCATTTTGTTGCTCCTGCCCTTGTATGTGTGAGGGATTCTTGATTTCCTCACTCCACAAGCTCCTGTGTGTTACACATTCAGCTCTCCTGCTTTAGAGATTCCCGCTCATCCTTGGGTCACCCGTAGCTCCTTCCCTCTTTCCCAGAGGGCTGTATTCTCCTCCCTCAGGAGGCAGTTTCACCTTGCCCCCTGCCCAGAGAGGGTTCAGTGTGTTCGGCCATTTTTCCCTTTCTATATTCACCGAAGGGGGTTCATTCTTTTCCTTACTTGCCCCTTCAGACCTCTCTCCCTTACGTGATACCCATGGAGAGCTGTCTCACATGGTGACAAATGCTGTTTTACTGTTATCCTTTCTTCCCAATGTGGTTTTTGTTCCTACTTTTGCTGTGTTTTGCACAGTCCCTACGTGACCTTGAAGTATGATGCAGGAGAGAGAGTGGTCCTTCAGTGCTAGCTAACGTTCAAGTCAACATCAGATGTTAATGGCGGGCTGTCCACTGCTTCCCTAGGCAGTGAGGTGCTGCTTGTGATGTGCCTGAGGAGCAACAAGAGGTGCTAGAGTCTTTACTCCACCTGTCCCACCAAAAGGTATGCAGGCTCCGTTTTTCTTTGGACTAGGGTCTTTCCAGTATGACACGTTGCTTCAAAACCCGTTGAGACTAGTGGGGCTTGCAGTGTTACTTCACACAGTGGGCTGTGGTGTTCCAAACTTGGCTTGTGACAAGCAGAGAAATGTTTCACTCACTGCAAAAGAAAGACAGCCTGTCTCCTCTTTCCCTTTTGCTTGTGATAAAGGTCCTGCAGGACAGGGTAAAGAGAGTCCCAAGCAATAGGTGAAGATACCATCTGGCCCTTGCCAGAGCACAGCCTGAATGACACAGCCCTGCTACTTGCTCTGCATTCCCCATGGAGTAAGATGTATTTTTTCCTCTTGTCTAGGTTCCTGGTGGCAGCTGGTCACATGCACCACAAAGTTTGTTTTGCATATGCACTGTTCTCTGAAATCAAGTTTTCTGGATGGTGGCCTCCCGCCTGTCAAAATAAGTAGTTTTACTTCTGCTGTGCAGACAACATTCAGCCTTACATAGTTCTTCTTTTAGTGATTTTATGAGCTCTGCAAGGTTGCTCAAATTAATCCACACAAGCAATAAATCTTTCTCCATTGTAACGAAAATCCCCAGCTATTTCAAACTCTGCCACTTATTCATTCTTAGTGGAAACTTTGGTTGTGTTTATCCTGTGAGTATAATTCATATGCTTCTTTCAGAAATCAGCCAGGAAGGCTGTAACTCAGTATGACTCTTGTCAAATGCTACACATCAGAAATTAATCATCTTGGATTTTGTTAATGAGCAATTAACTTTCTTTAAGCACTCAAAGACATCTGCAGAAACTATATATGTTGATGCCATGGTTGAAGCTGCTTCCAGACAGCCTGTTTCTATAGCTCCTTCCTGTTCAATGTGATGTCACCGTCAGCTTTGGGCATAGCTGCAGCAGTGTGGCTGCACAGACGAAGCTGAATCCCTGATGCTCCCTGCTTGACTTTGCCTGGCTTTGCCTCCCAGCCCCACCGCTTTCCCCATCCCCTAAGTTCTCCTTTGGGCACATCTCAGGCACCTGGAAGTTGGTGCTAGATGGCATTATTAACCCTTTACAGAGCTGGGGTAGTCACCATGTAGAGCGTTTCAAACATCTGATTTGTTTGCAACTGTCTTGCTCTCTATCGCTCTTAATTAAATTTTCTTCCCTCTTGTCTACAGCTGGTGTAACACACGGAGAGGCTGTTCCTTTTACCGATGCCAGAAGAGTCTGAATAGTCTTTTGTGTTTAAGTGGAGGTTATTAAATAGCTTTATATTAATTAACTGTGTTGCAGGGAACACATGGGCAAATGTACTTGAGGAGATCAGTTCATCCATATGGAAATTACATTGGAAGTTAAATCCATTACCCTAATTGTAAAATTCAACAGTGCTTAGCCAATAACTGTGGAATTGCCTAAATCATGCATTTCTTTCAGAGCTGGGCAAATGCCTAATTTGCTTGAGTACTTGCTCAAATGAAAAATTGAATTTGTCTCAACTGCGTAGGCTGCCTTGTCGTTTCCGAGAGTGTTTTTTAGCAAATGAATTTGGAGGCAGAAACAGTCAGTGAAAGGGTGGGGTCTAATAAGCTCTGAGAGCAGTCATCGCAGGATGGTCACTCCACGAGGCTGGCTTTGATGCCTTGACCCTCAGGCTCTGTCCTTTCAAGCAGGGTTGTTGCTGTGCCCACAAAACAAAAGTTGCTTATCCCGTTCAGCGAAATAGCTGGTGGGTCCAAGAAACAATCAGTAGCCAAAATGGCTTGATGGATAACAGCAAACAACAAATAGATTAGAAGCTGTAAGCTGCTCATGGTCGATTGTGAACAGAAAGGGGTTACATTTGTGGAATAAATGTGTTCACTTTGAGCTGCTTGTTCAGGCGTAATTTGGAAAGAAGGCTGGCGCTTGTAGCTGCAGTGGACCAAAAAACCTTCGCTGCAGCTCCCCTTTTCAAATGGCAAGGACGAAGTATTTATTCAGCTGTCAAGTGGGGAAAGAAAGCAAATTAGTTTTAGGCTGAAATGCTGGACTGTGTTTGCTGCTGTAGTTCTGAGGCCAGATGGCGACTTGGACAGCCCTGGGGAACGGGTAACAAGTTTCTCCGGGGCAAAGATCAGAGACAAAAGGAAATATTCAGATTATCTTGCTGTTCCACTTCCTAGAGCAGAGAACATAGTGTGAGATGCATAAGGCTGTGTTAGGGAGGGGATTAGCGACTCTTCTTTTTGCAGTTGATGGTGTTGCTGAATCCTGGAATCAGTTTGTGGGTTTGAGACCTGACTCCCTCACTGAAATGCACCCACCCCTGGGAAGGACAGGGCAGCTTCTCTGCCAGCAGCTCTCAGCGGGCAGCTCGCTGCAGTGAGGAAAGCTCCTCTGCCACTTACCTCCCCCCATCCTGGCTCCCTTGCGGCTTCTTTAATGACTGCAAATGATCAATCCCTAACATTCTGTGATTCTGTGAAAGGGACCTCGAAAGATCATCTAGTCCAATCCCCTGCTGGAGCAGGATTACCTAGATCATGTCACACAGGAACACGTCCAGGGTGGGTTTGAATGTCTCCAGAGAAGGAGACTCCACAACCTCTCTGGGCAGCCTGTTGCAGTGTTCAGTTACCCTCACTGTAAAGAAGTTTTTCCTCATATTTATGTGGAACCTCCTGTGTTCCAGCTTGCACCCATTGCCCCTTGTCCTGTCAAGGGATGTCACTGAGAAGAGCCTGGCTCCATCCTCATGACACTTGCCCTTTACATATTTATAAACATTAATGAGGTCACCCCTCAGTCTCCTCTTCTCCAAGCTAAAGAAACCCAGCTCCCTCAGCCTCTCCTCATAAGGGAGATGTTCCACTTAATCATCTTTGTGGCTCTGCGCTGGACTCTCTCTAGCAGTTCCCTGTCCTTCTTGAACTGAGGGGCCCAGAACTGGACACAATATTCCAGATGCGGCCTCACCAGGGCAGAGTAGAGGGGGAGGAGAACCTCTCTTGACCTACCAACCACACCCCTTCTAATACACCCCAGGATGCCATTGGCCTTCTTGGCCACAAGGGCACATTGCTGGCTCATGGTCATCCTGCTGTCCACTAGGACCCTCAGGTCCCTTTCCCCTACGCCGGTCTCGAACGGGCATCTGTTTCACCAAGGAGCTGGGACCTTGGGGCTGGAGATGGCCTAAGGCTACCTAGCAGTGGCCACGTTTGGCTTGCGCTCCCAAAGCTTTTCAAGCCCTGCTTGTCCTTCTGCTTCAGTGCTGGCTCGTGCCTCAGTTTCCCCGCTGTTGGCAGTCAGTTTGGGTTGTCCTTTAAATGAGCTGTGTTGGAGCTGGTAGGTAACCAAGGAGGTGGGGTGTCTCAGCTATATCTACTTAGGGTGCTCACCTGCCTGTTAAACATGGTGCCGGCTCCTGGGGGGTAAGAAGGCACCAAAAACTCTCCAGGAAGCTCCAGGATTGGGAGTGTCTGAATATCCAGGCAGAAAGCAAGCTGGAAGAAAGTTCTCTGTGCTGACACCACACACTCTCCATGGAAGGAGTTTTAATTGCATTCAAACAGAATTTAGCTTCCAGTGTAGTTTTTTCCTTTTGAGTTAATTTTTATCCAGTATAAACAAGGTAGGGGGAAAACAAAAGGATTAGGAAGGCTGAGTGGGAGGAGTGGTCTGGCCAGGCTGCAGAGAGCCTGGGCTCTGACTGGGAGCCCACAGCTGGAACGGGGCAGGGGGATGCTGCAAGGCAGCGCAGGGAGCTGTGCATGGCCGTGCCCAAAGGGGCCCAGAGTAGACTGAGGCTGAAGCAATTAGACTGTGCAGGTCAGAGGGAAAGGGATGTTAGAAGAGGGGGGCCAGGAGGGTTTGTACTGCCTGGTAGAGCAGTAATGGGTGAACCCAAGCCAGCTCTTACAGTTTCCTTATCACCTGCAAGTTCACTTCTGTTTTTCTTTCCTTTCAAAGGAGAGACATGGAAGGAGGAGAGTTATGAATCAAGAGAAATGTGGTGGAGAGACAGACACCTGTTAGATCTTGATCCATCAGGTTGACAAGAAATTGAGTGTGACAGGGTAGGGGGGTAGTTGGTGCTACACATTACTGCCTTGATGTGCTGGGAGGGGAGAAGTTGTATGCTGCATGTGGGGACCTGGCCATACAGCAGAGATGTGCACATGGACAAAGTACTTGTGTACTCACTTTAGCTTTTAATTTTCACTTGCCTTAGTAAAAGCACTGTAAGCCAGGGACTTGCAGGACTTTCGTGACATTACACAGGTTTTAGGTAACTATTTATCTTTCTTTTCTCTCTCATTTGTCTTTTTACCCCAGGGAACAGAGATGGTTGTTACAGCCTGTAGGAAAAGGTCCCTTCCAGTCTTGTCAGTCCTTCCTTGTCTCCAGAAAGTGTTGCTTCCCTTAAGCATTGACTCTCAGTTGAAAGGCTGGTGGAGGGGTTGGGTCAGGTTGTCCAATTTCTTGCAATGCCTTCTTTAAAAGAAGATGCGTTGCAGTATAAAAGTGATGCTGCCACTTCCAGAACAGCAGGGATTGCCCAGGGAAAACACAGGGTGTTGGGGCACTGTGCTGCCTACACTTCCGCTCTGCCTGCTGTGCCGCTCCAGACATGCGCAGAGGATGGCCAGCAGAAGGACTTGGTGCATTAAGTGCTCTGCAGCTCGTATTTGTGGCAGCCCTGTGTTTGCTTAGCTGTGTTCACCTTCCTCTTCTCGTGAACTTCCCTGGGAGGCCGGTGTCCTCGCCCTGCACAAGCATTTGCAGAGCTGATGTGGAGATGACACATCTGCTTGTAAAGCCTCTGGACCCTGGGACTCTCCTAAGTTATTGTAGCTAGTCAGCTTACTCTGAATATGAAAAACAGATTCCTGCGGGGAATTTGGGGTTCAGAATTCTTCTCCTCTTTAATTTATTTTTCTTTAAGTAAATTGAGGGAACTTCAGCTATTTCGCTGACAGGAAATGCTGAAGGATCTATCTCAAATAATTTGCTCAGATCTCCAGGGCCCTGGGGTTTATGAAAAGTTTTTGCTATAGACTCTCCACCAGTTCTGGGAAACATCTGTTCCACATTCTGAATGCTTTTTCCCAGCAGAGCTAGTTTTAATAAAATCATCACTTTCTCTGTGGTTAGAAAATCCAGTGCAATAAAGTTTTTTTTCTACACTAAAAAGTTGTTGACCACTCATTAATGAAGAAGTTAAAAAGCAGCATGTGACATCAAGTTTTGACTTACCCTGTCCTTCCAGAAGCTTCTCCGATGGTCATAATATAACAGAGTTTACCAGAACTGAAGCTCTGAAAGTGACAAGTGTTTAATGTCACCTGCACTTCTTGGTTTTGGTGATGCTTCATTGTAGCTTCTGTTTGAAATCCAGTCTCTAAGCTGCGGCATATGACTAACATATTGAATGAGACTATGAAAGTGAGGTATTTTAAGGCATGGGTAGGGGATAAGAAATCGTTAATCATGTTTTTTTTAATGTATTTTGTGATGCTTCTTTCCCTGACTGTGTTCCAGCTCTGACATGGCCTTTCTTCCACAACAAGACATGTTAGAAGAAGCCTTGGTGAGGTTCAGTCCACATGAGACCAGATAATTATGTGTACAGTCACAGAATCAACCAGGTTGGAAGAGACCTCAGGGATCATCGAGTCCAACCGTTGCCCTGACACCACCCTGTCGACTAGACCATGGCACTAAGTGCCATGTCCAGTCTTTTCTTAAACACATCCAGAGATGGTGACTCCACCACCTCCCTGGGCAGCCCATTCCAATGTCTAATAACCCTTTCTGAAAAGAAATTCTTCCTAATGTCCAACCTGAACCTCCCCTGGCTAAGCCTGAGGCTGTGTCCTCTTGTCCTATCACTAGTTGCCCGGGAGAAGAGGCCAACTCCCACTTCACTACAACCTCCCTTCAGGTAGTTTTAGATGGCAATAAGGTCACCTCTGAGCCTGCTCTTCTCCAGGCTAAACAACCCCAGCTCCCTCAGCCGTTCCTCATAGGTCAGACCCTCCAGACCCTTCACCAGCTTGGTCGCCCTCCTCTGGACTCGCTCCAACACCTCAATTTGTTCTCTGCTGAATCAGAAAACTGGGAGCACCTGGCAAAGTCTCCAGGGCTCACTTGGGACTCCTTTGTCCTCAATGGAGGTGATGAATGTAGTGGTTGTGGCTGCCTTCGAAGTTCAGCTATGGAGCCCTTCCTCTGTGTGGAGAGCAACCAGGGAAGGAAAAGGGGATCCAGTGAACATGGAGAGAGTCTTTATTGGTCTGGAGAGGAAAAGTTATCCTGACTTGGAACTTCTCTGAAGGTGGGAGGTTTTGATTTTAATGGGAAATTTTCCACTTTGGAAAAAAGGGAGATGTTGCAAGCTTCATCCCATCCAACTTCCCATGTAGGAACATTTTGTGTTCTCTAACTGCAATTTTTCAGGCACCTACAATTCCTATTGTCAATAGTTGGGTTTTAGACTGAAACTGTAGATAAGCATAGTCTGAAAATGAAGCTTGACGTTATCTTGGGATAGGCTGAAGTTTATCCTTTGCTTTTAAGTAGGTAACTCATCTGGCCCTAGAGTAGTGTTTTCGGACAAAAGATAGAAGACAGGTGTGTTAAAATGTTTTAGAAGTCAGCTGCCTCTCAAGGAGGTTTGCGGTGTTAGAGGGTGTTACATAGCGTGCGAGGGACTCAATAGGAGGGTGGTGGGTATTTCCAGGCCCACTGTATGCGTCCCAATTCACCGGTGGGCCGCTTAGCTGCTTTGCCTGGCTTTCCTCTCCCTTTTTAGACAAGAAGTCCCTGGTGGTTTGTGATCAAGTGGAAGCAAGCACAGAAGTTTTATTTAGTGAGAAATCTAATTGTCCCCTTTTTGGTATTTCAGACTTCCTAGGTGTACAAAAAAAGAGAAGGGCAGAATGTGCACAGCAGTAAATATCCTCAACCCTAAGTTGCATCCCAGAAGACAAATTTTTGTAGAGTACAAATTTTCAGGTCCAATGTATTACTACTTCTCCTAGTCCCACCCTCTCTTGTATGTGGTCACTGCATGGAGTCTGCTTCCTGCTATTTCCCCAGGTTACACATCTTTTACCCTATACTAGTGGTACAAGGGAACTGCAAACAGTACAGTTTTGATCTGACTTTTAGCATGCTTTGTGCACTCTCTCTCTTCACATGTTGTCTTTTATTTTGGTTCCAACTGAACAACTTGGGCTTCTTTTAACAAAATTCTGTTTTCATTTTCCTGTTCTGGAAGAGTGGGAGAAACTGCTTTCTTCCCAACGATGCCGCAGCCTGCTGCTTTCTGCTTCGCTGGACCCTTACCTACCACCTCAGGCTGCCTCTCTAGTCCCTGCAAACAATTCAGGCACCTGTTCTTTGGTGAGGGCTGCAAACGTGGTGGATTTAGCTTAGATTTATGGTGCATTTAAGCTACTGAAAGTTTCTTTCATTCAGCCAAGCTCTCTTGGCAGTGCTGGTCTGTGGGAAACAGAAAAACGAGTTGTTGTACAAGTGTGCTGTAGGTAGAAGATGAAATATTCCCAGCCTGGGCAGAGAATGTCCTGTGCATTCTCTGCCAGGTTGTGCACAGAAACTAGTTATCTAGTTAGGGAGTCCGGCAGTGTCCTGCTGGGGTTGTAGCTGTTAAGCAGCACAAGTTGTTAGGAAAGATTGAATCATAAAAACGTGGGAGTTGAAGAGCTTAGGAGATCTAGTACAGCTCTGTGCACGAAGGCATGATCTAACAAATTCTGTATCATCCCTGGCTGTGGGAGAAGCAGACAAAGCTTAAACAGTCAGGCTGGAGAAAGGTGATGGCTGGTCTGGCATAGCATCAGGTGGGAAGTAGTGAGGATGAAAGTTATTTTGGAGGGCTTGTTAACTGCTGGATATACATTAAAAAAACAGAAAAGTCAGTCCTGTTTTGCTCATCTCATTACGGGTTACTGTAAGCATCAGACCAAGCCTGCCTTTTTATTACTGTATTGGCTTTCCACAGAGCATTGTGTCAAGTGAAAATCTCCATTATGCTCTTCAGTGTTTCTAATGATAATAGGCTTCAATACATACAGCATTTCATGCTCTGGAGCAGTAACGCTGGAATCCACTCTGCTCTCGGACGTGACAGAATAGTCCAACAGAGAGGTACAACTTCAGGGACTTGTTGAGGGGACAATAGGACCTGCACGTTGCCTGCAACCTACGTGCAGCTGCTTCCAGATGCAAGGTTCATTTCTTGGCTTCCTTGTTTACTGATCTTTTCAGTCAATTACTTATCTTTGTTTTGATCGTGCATTGGCCTTCTCTTCTTCTCTTGGGAAGAATCAGAAGAGAGGACTAAATGTCTGTGAAGTCACTTTAATCTTTGGGATATGTTTAGGTACCATAAGGATAGGAAATGTCTAAAAGCTCAAGTGAACAGGATCTTCCAAAATTATCATGTATGATTCAAAAACACCCTTGTGGGAGAGAAGGGTGTGGGTGCTCCCTGTCTGTACCAGTGAGATTAGTAGTGTTTGAAAATATCCGGTGTATCTGCACAGCCATATCTGGCCTTTGTGTAGTGCTCTCCCTTTTCATCGGCTACAATGAGAGAAAATATGCAAAGATGTTGTAGATTTCATTAGTCACACTAGTTTATTCAAACATCTCCTTTGCATAAGAAACCAAGGCTTGCAGTGATCTCTGGGAAAGAATGTGCTCACGGCTTGGAAAAGCAGCCTGCGCAAAGGACACTGCACCACGGCAGAGGTCAGCAGCTCGGGCGCAGGAGAGGGGGCCTGGCTGTAGGGTTTGGTGCCATCATTTGCAATTCAATCCCATACAGTTCCCTCTTAAGGGAACAATTCACTAAATACAGAGTTGTTCTTTTTTCCTAATTCACCATATAATTCACCTCCCAAGTTCAATTAAGAAGCAATCTCTTTGTGACTGGAAGCAAGCTGCATTTATTTAGAAATACAAAATTATCCTTTGCTTCAGCAAAGAACACATGCCTTAATTCTGGTGGTGAATGGCGGGTTGGGGTTTCCTTTAAATGGAATGGGATATTGTGTGAAGAATAGTATAGTTTGGGGGGGTGAGAAGTCCTGGGGATGTAAAATTTAACTGAGAAGAGGAACTTTTGTTGAGCTTGGGCTTAAGGAAATGACGAGGACTGAGCATGAAAGAAAACAAAGGAAAACCTTAGGATGGGACATTGAGGCTGGAAAAGAGTGATAGAGTTCAGAGCAATCCATCTTATTGAATCAGGCTTTTTCCTGTTCACACATCTAGTGGCTTTTGTCCAGTCAAGCTCTGTTAAATTATGGCACTTCCTTTGGGAGACAATCTCTTGATTTAGTGCATCTCTTGGACCAGGAAGCTTTAACCTACAGTCAGCTGAGAGTCTGTGTATTTTACTTTCCTCTGGTTCATTTTATTGCTGTCTTTCATCATCCCTTTCCTAATAGTCTAATTAGTTATGATAGTATAATGTCAGAGAGGTAGAATTTGATACCATCCTCTCAGCCCTCCTCCAAGGTGTCAGAGATGTACCTTTTTCCCTGTCCTTGCCCCACTGGAGGGGCTGCAGAAGGGTTTGTGAGGAGCCAGCTCCAGAGCAAAAGGAGAGTTTTCCAGCTGGCAAAGGAAGACTAGTTCAGGGGCTGGAAGATGTCCAGCTGTCTTGAAAGTGGGACATCTCTCTTGTAAGTGCCCACATGGCATCCAGCAGTGCCGTGTGACTGACAGTATCTCCCTTTCTGCATATGGTAGTTGACCATGCTCTTCATGCTTTACCTGGCCATCAAGACTGTAGAAACTTGTTCTTGCTAATACCTCTTGCTAATGCTCTGCTATAGAACACTGGTGGGGAGAGGAAGCAGCAGTGCTGTCTGGAGGAAAGGAGACGGTTAGGCACAGTGCTGGTACAAAGATGCCATGGAACAGCTCTGGTTTCTGTGCCCAGTAGCTGTGACATCAAGCAGTCAAAATGTTGGTGTCTCACGCATCATGGGAACATCATGAGTCAGTTTTCCGTGGAGGAAATCAGACAGGCAGGGAGGCACTGAGAGTGGGACCAACCAGTTTTGTTTTGGTGACTGAGCTGGAGGGAGCCACCTCCACGGACAAACATGGGACCTCTGTGTGCCTGGCAGTGCTGTTCCAAAAGGGAGGGGTAGCTGGTGCTGGATGAAGCACAAAAAATACCCCAAAGCTAACACTGCAGTTCTTCCTCCTTTGGTAGCCAGTCGGTATTAGCATCACAGAGAAGGACTTTTCAGAGTAAGCTGAATTCAGGCTGGATGTGTAAGAGTTGATAAGAGTGTATTGGTCTGAATGTAGAGCGTTCTTTGCCTTGACAGTGTACCTTTTTAATTTGAGATTTAATAGTGGTACTTACTATTGCTACCATCTTCCTTGTATACCTCCTATTCTCAGTAAACCTCTGTGGAATTAGCCTTCCCTAGAAGAGACTTTCTGCCTATTCAGTACATGGGGAAACTAAGGCACAGGATGGTGATGAGTTGCAAGGTGTCACTGTAGGCTAGGAACAAATCCAGGAAAACAGCCCAGCTTTATCAGGCTCTTAGTCTCTGCTCCCTGTACAGGGAAAGCAGCCAGTTTCTGTGGCTGCAGACCCACAAATGGCATCACTGACAGCTGCTGTCCTTTCCATGTCAGAGCTCTGCCAGCCTACTCACCAGAAGATGTCTCTCTGCTCTTTTTCCTTTGCAGGTGGCCTGGGAGAAGAGTCTCTTGTGTCAAGTGAGAACGCCACTTCAACCGATCGTAGAAACCAAGCAGTTAAAAAGGGTAATGTGGTACCCCACCCAGACCTTTGGGTATCTTTTATTTACTTTTTTTATCCCCTGTAAAACCATGTTTTGTCCTGCGTACGTGTGTGTGCCTCCATACCTAGGAGACCAGCCCAGCCCAGGCATCTGCAGTTGTTGCTGTTGGTGGACTCTCTGCAAGGGTGGGCTTGCCTTGTATAGTGTGGTGTGTTGACCCCAGCCAGCAGCCAAGCACCCTCACAGCTGCTCGGTCACTATCACCTTCCTCCAGCAGGATAGGTGAGAGAGCAGGAAGAGCAAAAGGGAGAAAACTCATTGGTTGAGATAAAGACAGTTTAATAAGTGAAGGAAAGGGGTGGGGGGAACCAAACCCAAGTGATACGAAGGCAATTGCTCACCCCCATCCACAAGCAGACTGATGCCCAGCCAGTTTCTGAGCAGTGGCTACCTTGGAAGACAAAACTACACAGTTTTTATTGCTGAGCATGATGACATACAGTATGAGATATACATTTGGCCAATTTGGGTCAGCTGTCCCAGCTGCATCCTCTCCCTGCTTCTTGCCTATCCCATTTCTATTTGCTGGGGGAGTGGAGAGGGCTCAGCAGAGTGAGAATAAGAAAGCCTTAACACTGTGCAAGCACTGTTCAGCAACAGCCTGAACATTGGTGTGTTATCAACACTGTTTTAGCCACAAATCCAAAACATAGTACTTTGCAGACTGCTATAAGGAATGTGAACTCCATCCTAGCCAGACCCAGTACATACAGGTAGCCATGACTGTCACTGGGATAGCAAAACCATTTTACTCCAAGGCAGAGTGTAGTGCTAGCTGGCTGCTCCTTGCTGTAGGGATGTTTCAGCTAAATCAGTTTAAGCTTCTGTTCCTCTGAAGCAAGGCTATCAACCAGGCCAAGTTTTGTAATTGTTTTCTCCCACTCATGTAGGTAAGGTATTACTTACAGGATCAGCCCAGACCTGTGATCTTACGGGCATTTCCACCAGGTTGCCCTGCTCTGTACAAGATGTTTACAACCCACTGTGTGCAGGAGGGACTGTTGAATCCCATGTATAGACAGAGGCACTGAGGCAGAGAGACCATGCCAGTAGGTCAGCCCAGGGCAAGGATATTTGCATTCATGGCTGCTGTGTTCATAGCTCAGTGCTGTATTCCATCATCAGAGCTCCTTATGTCTCCCGAGCTGCTGGCAGGCCTGAAGCAGTGGTGCGGTGGACAAGAGCCCTTAAGGAAGGTGCTTCTGTTTGCAAAGCTATGTTGGTGCTTGTGTCTGCCTGTTTCCACTTAGAAATGGGCTGGTGCTGCTGTTGGCATAAAGCTGGGCTGTCTCTGCTGGCCAGGTGAGGCTGGGAGACACCTGAGTGAGGTTCAGAGAGCAGAAGGGATGGTTTCATGGCACATTGCAGATGCAGGGTGCTGCCTGGGCTGTGGGCAGTGTAAGGAGTCTCCCACCCCTGGTTGGTGTGCAGAAACCTCCGAGTGTTGTTCATCATGGAGGGATGGGGGGGATCTGAGAAAGGATCACGGTTGTCCCAGGCTTAGCTATAGTGCAAGTCAGTAAGAGAGGTTAAGTCCAGTTAGACTTAGCATTAGAAAGGCTGCATGGCTTTATCTTTCACTGAAGAAACCCTCTCCATATGTGCAATTTGGCAGTGTCTGTCAGCAGTGCTTCTTCAAGCCTGCTGTAGAGATTTCTTCTGTCCCCTGGTGATATGTTACCTGCTGCCTGCTTTTTTCCCTAAGTCCCTCCTAGGAGGGCATGTCAGGCTTCTCTAGGGACCCACTGCAAATTTAAGTTGTTATGGGCAGAAAATTTTAGCAGGAATTAGGAGCAGTCAAGAGCTGTTGCAGGACTGGTGCAGAGATTTGCCCAAGAAGGTGTGTTGTTGGTGAGGCAGAAGTGTGGACCCAGGGCCCTCTGTGCAGAGCTCCTACTGCACCAGGCACAGGAGAGTGTGGGGCAGATGACTCCTCACTTGGCTTTGCTGGCAGGAGCTGTCTGTGTGCAAATACACAGATTTTGGGCAGCCCCAGGAGCAGGTTTTGACTGGGAGACACAGGTATCCAGAAGATTACTTGTGTCTGGAGACCCTTTCCCTCTTCCAGCTGTGGCCCTTGTAATGCCCCAGCAGTATCTCTGTAGGATAGGTGTATGCAAAGAGGGGGAGAGTGGCTCTTATTTCACTGTGGGAACCCTCAATCTCAGAGCATCTGCTTTGCAGGGTCCAGCAGCTGGTTTGGGGATGGGGCAGCTTCTGAAACGTTGGTGCAACTGGCATGCCAGGGAGGTGCTCAGGAGGAAGAGGAACAAAAGGCAAATTCGTGTCTTTGTTCCGCAGCTGAGTGCAAGGCCTCCAGCAGGAAGGGCTGGACCTGGTGAAGCAGGAGGGAGGGTTTGAAGTTCATTCTTTCCATCCCCCTGAACTGCTTTAATTTCCTTCCCATTGTTTTGATCCCCTCATCCTTGACAGTAGTGGTTTGCTTGCAGGTGCTTCTGCTGTGGGATGAGTGGGAGAAGGGGCTCTCAGCAGCCCCTTTAGTCACTGGAGGAAGGTCTCAGTGGGCCTTGTGCTTTTTCATAACCTGACAGCCCATGTCCCTGACTTGGGAAGCAAAGTTGTAGCCAGTCTTGCTGATTTCCATAGGAATCACAAGACCACAACTGGAGCTTAGATCCTTCTTCCTGGAGGTTCAGAGAGGTCCACCAGCACTGAGGAGCTACTGCCAGCAGTGCTGCCTCTCAAAGTGAGAAGGGGGTTCCCCTTGGTGTGACCCTTTAGGCCAGCACACTCTGCAGGTATAGCAACCCCTGTACTCTATTACTCCTTTGCCCAAGTCCAGATGATGGGTTGGCTGTGTGATACAGGCAGCTTATCTAAGAAATGGTGTCTACGCAGTTCTTACACATGCTAGTAAAGCCCAGCTGGACTATGGCTGCTCTGAGAATTTGGGTCACCCATGGCACAGCAAATAGGTGATGAACAGCCAGGAAGCTCTGAATGGAGGATATTTTCTGCTGGGTCAGACCCACACCATGTTAAAAGTGCAACCTGTGTAGGTGTAACCAATATCTAAGTAGAGCTGCAGCAGCAGAGATGCAGGGCAAGGCACAGGGTCTGCCTCTGTGAATCCTCAGGCAGGTTTTAAGGCCAGCACTGAGCACCACACAGCCAGGCCTCCTCTGCCTTTTTAGCAAGAAACAAGATGTGTTCTGTTTTCCATTTTGTATTTTTGCTTCTTTTAGTTAAAATGAAGAGATTCAGCATGGATGGACATTTGTGCTAAGTATAGAATGCCTCAGCTTTTCCACGCTGAGCATCCCTTCTCCAGTGGAGACTGTCCGATCTGTATATGTTTCCAAACCACCAGAGACCTAGCATGTGAAAACAAACACTTTTATGTAATACTTTTCAGCTTTGAGTATAGGTTTCAGTTTAAGGGGCCTGTCCCCTTCTTCCAAGGTCAACTCGAATGAGTGGTTGTTGCTGCTGTGAAGCTGGCCCTGTCAGAACAAACCTTTCTCTGCAGATCTGGATGAGTAGGGCAGGTTGAGAATATACAGTGACATCTGGGCTTGTTTGATCTCACTCCTCCCATTCCACTTGTTTAAGTACTGCGTCCGCATCTGTGAAGTTGCTGTTGGAGAGAGTGGCTAGAGACAGAAGGGGTGTCCCTTTATACTTTTCTGGGAGAACAGGTTTGCCATAGTGCATAGGGAGGCTCCAAGACAAGAAGGGACAGGTTGGTACAGATTAACTGTCTCTAAGTCCCAAACAAATTGCTGGCAAATCTGGCTATGGCTTCTGGTTTGGATTAACCTCTCGCTTTTTCTGTTTTTCTTTTTCTGAAGCTCCAGGGTATTACCTGAGGGCTGCACGTGGAACTAAAGAGGATTTAAACAGTGTTGCCACTCTGTCTTGCAGACGGCAGGCAGAACGCAACGCTTGCGAGGAGACCGAAGAGGAAGGAATATAAAGATGAGTCTGGGATGGATACACACTCCTCTCCCAGAGTGCGCAGGGCAACAACATCCAGGGCTGAGAGGATCTGGCCAGGGGGGGTCATCCCCTATGTGATCGGAGGAAATTTCACTGGTCAGTAGAGAAAACGTTGCTCCCTGTTTGCTCAGGGGTGAGTGTCTTAAAATGTGTGGGAGATCTCAGGAGCAGACTTTTCCCAGAAATTATGCAGGTCCTTGGGAGCCTCTCTCATGAGGAGGGTGGGCATGTGGTTGCACAAGGAATTGTGCACTGTGGAAGCCTGAGGCTGAAGTGAGATGGTTCTTCTCTTGGAGTCCAAGAAATAACTGTGTGACTTGGTCACTTTTCTTGATTGCTTCAGGGGCAAGCACTTGTGAGCTGCACTCATACCCTGTGTTTCCAGAAAGGGATCCTCTCTGCTGTTGGAAGAGCAGGAGCAGAAGTACAGTGGATTGCTTTCTGAATCCTCACTCAGAGAACTTTCCCTGTTTAGTCTGCTTCCTGACCTGCTGTTTTCTGGGCACCAAACTTCAGGGTGTCCTCCAGCTGTATGAGGGAGAGCAACAGTGAGCTGTGTCCCACGGTGGATGAGGAGCTCTCCAAAGTATCCTTTTTAGGATCTTTATAGCATCTGCAGGGCATTGTCCAAACTAAGATCTCTCTTGGGGTGCAGCAGATCTCTTGCAAGTCTCTTATGCGAAGCAGACAGACAACTTGCTTTGATGCCACCTCTCTGTAGCTCAGTGGTCCCCCATAAGATTGGTTTCCTTGACTCAAGGATGACAAATGCTCTGTGCCTCCCTGGAGCCAGCTCCTTCCTGTGTCCCCCAGGCTGCCTCCACTATCTCCCACTTAGATTCAGCAGAACTTATTCCCTTGAGCTCCTGTGATGTACTTTGTCCCAGCAGCAAAGGGCAGTTTGGGAACCACTACTGTACAGTGTGGGTTTGTCTCCCCAGTTCTGCCCCTCCTGCCAGTTTGGAGTGATCCTCGAGACCTCTTTAACATGTTCACCCAGATCCTGTCTCATTCTGGCACCTGTACTGCTCCAGGAGTCTGTGAAGCCCCAGTGGAAGGGTCTGTTCCCCTCCTACAAAAAGAGGGGCTCATGCAACCTGGCAGAATATTGAGTAGCCTGCTAGCCACAACTGTCCCCCTACATTTGCTAGAGAACAGCCATCCCCACCCCTCAGGATCTGATGAGAAAATCTTCTCTGTGTTATGTGTGTCCCACTGCCCTAACCAGTCCAGAGTAGGTAATGCCATCCTTCCCTTTGGGTGACTGTGTAAGAAGCAGCTCTCACTATAGCACAGTTCTCTCTTGTGTTCAACTTGGTGTTTTGCTGCAGCTTAATCCCGTCCTGGAGCTCTTGTCTGTATTCCTTGTGCCTTTCCGATGCACTTCTGGCCTTTCCCCCCTCTCTAGTCCCTCTGGAGAGTGGCAGCTTGCTCTGCAGCCCTGTGTGTGCCAGAGGCTATACTGGAAACGCAGCGTAGGGAGGCCTCCTGGCCGTGTACTGCTCTGGGGCATCACTTCCCAGCTGTCTGTGTGACTGTTGTGGATGTGCTGAGTGACCACGGGAGGTATCCTGCTCCCTGCTCCTGATGAGAGAAGGTCCTGTGGCCTGTCTTCTTGCTAGTCAGGTATCTCTCTGTGCAAGTCCTGAGGTGTCCCTCAGTTCAAGTGCAGAGCAGCAGTGTATCTCTATACCTTCTTACACTGCCCTGAGACTGCCTCTAGCTCCTATATAGTTTTTGCTTCCAAATTTAAATACCTGGTGGCAGCTTTGCCTTAGTTTTGAGGAGCATCTGTAGCACTCATGAGATTCCTGGGTCTTGAAAGCTGTGTGTGGTTATGTTATGTTGCAGCATGAGAGCAAATTTGGTACACCACCGAGTAGCTGGTGCACAGATAGAACACCCAGCAGCTCTGCCAGAATGACCTCTACTTAGTGAGGTGATATTTCTCATATGCCCAAGTACTGATGTGCTTAACCAAGTTTGCTAGCTGTTTAGTTAGAACAATCAGATCATCAAAGACGAGAGAAAAGTACGATACAGTAAGTTAGTGCTATAGTAGGAAGGGGGTCCCAGATTCCTAGAGGTGTCTACAGGTATAGGATTGACTGTTGGAAAGATTGACTGTTCCCCTATCCAGATGAAGTCCATTAGAGATTTTCCTGAAAGCCAGGCCTTCACTGTTTGCTCTTCTTGGATTTCTTTTTCAGGAACCCAAAGAGCTATCTTTAAGCAAGCAATGAGGCACTGGGAGAAGCACACTTGTGTGACCTTTGTGGAGAGAACTGATGAAGAGAGTTTCATTGTGTTCACATACAGAACGTGTGGGTAAGTGATACACACACTGCCTGCAGCCATCCATGTTAAAAAACATCCCTTCCATTGACAGGTGGCTTTGTAAGTCTAGCTCTGGTCAAAATAAACCAATAGCTACATTGGGGAATCTGTTACAGAGATCCATCCTTACTCCCTGTAAGGTTTGCCAGGATAATTTAGTATTTGCTCAGAACAAGGTGCTAAGCCTTTCTGGATTCTTTTTCCTGGGATAACACTTAAGTGTATATAAGCATTTTTATAGATATGCACTTATTGTGTTTTCTTTATACATACACACACACATACATGTAAGTACATATAGTATATGCAACTGCTGGCCTGTCCTGGACCCTGCCAGATGCCATCTCCTGTTGGTATGTCTCAGACTTCTCCAATTCGTTGATATGCTGCATGGGTTTGTGGGTTTTCTTTTCTAGATGCTGCTCATATGTGGGTCGCCGAGGAGGAGGCCCTCAGGCTATATCCATCGGGAAGAACTGTGACAAGTTTGGTATTGTGGCTCATGAGCTGGGTCATGTGGTGGGTTTCTGGCATGAGCACACACGGCCTGACAGGGACCAGCATGTCACGATCATCAGAGAGAACATACAGCAAGGTAAAATAGCAGTTCAGGTTATTCCACCTGGCTTTTGGGTGGGTGGAAAACTTTCTTGCTGGACTTGTGGAAAACTCTAGTGGTCTGTGAGCTGGGAGGGAGAAGAAGAAATATTGCTAGTCTTTGCCTAGAATAAGGGTCAATATAGTTGGGTGAATAGAGATTTTAGATGTCCAGCTGGAACGTAGGAGTATATCCCTTTCATTCTAGGTGCCAGAGGTAGAAGGCTGGCTTCTTTTTTTTTTTCCCCAAGTGGTTTGTTTTTTTCCCTTTGTGTTTGGCATCACAGGTCAGGAGTACAACTTTTTAAAGATGGAAGCTGGGGAAGTGAACTCGCTGGGAGAGACGTACGACTTCGACAGCATCATGCACTATGCTAGGAACACATTCTCCAGGTGATAATCCAAGGTTGCATGTCCTTAGGACTATTTTCAGTGGTTGTGATTAACTTCGTGGGATACATGGAGCCTAGAAGGAGACCTGTGATCTGTTGCAGAGATATGTGGCAGTTGCAGTGAGCTCTGCTGCACTGCAAAGCTTGGAAAATATTTGAAAAAGCAACATGGGTGAAGAGAAGTATGGTGGACTCCTGTTTTCCCCTCCCCACTATATTCATTGAGTGCAGATAATCTCAGAGACTTTCCAAAGCCATGTTGGCATGTTTTGCAACCTTCCCAGACAGCATGTATCTATGTATGTGTGTATGTATCTGCCCACCTGCAAGGGACTAATACTAAAACCACCTCTGAATCTCTTGATTGTCCAGCTCATGCTTTGGAGTCACAATTTTGCCTTCCAAATCCCTAGCAACTTTGCCAAGGGAGAATTTAAACTCTAGATCATGATTGTTAATTGCTTGGCTATTTTTTTAACCATTTATCCATGTGCTATAAATCACAGCCTCTGCAGCCCTGTTATTCTGTGTGACTGGATTCTTCATGGAGAAGTTTTCAGTCCTGTTCCTGTCCCAACTAACTGACCAATTTCTGTGTAGGCTGTTTACCCTTGTCTCCCATCTCATCCCTCCAGATAGAGCCCATTTTGTGATCAGACAGCTCTACTGGATAGAGAGGTGAAATGAGCATAGTTAGTTATGTCCTGGATTTGGAATGGGAGCTACTGGATGACCATCTCCATTTTGCTGCATTATTTGAAGTTTTTTCCGTAAATCCCACTACTGCTCCTTCCCAAGAGCTTTCCTTCACTACATACCATGAGTAAAGGGGATGGGAGGCAGAGTGCAAATATTTACACCTTGAGAACTTTTTGTTGCAAAAATTAAATGTGTCTTTGGGGCTTTTAAAATATTTTTACTCCCCAGTTGTATGGAATTGCGAAGCCTATTGTTTTGTGCTTTTGTTTCTGAAACCTCATGTCAACCAGGGGAAAATTAGCAAACTTGCTGAAATTCTACGTGTTCTGGCAGGGGGAGATGGTGGCTGGGCAAGGGTACTTTGCAGCCTTTGGAGATTTCTTTGGATTGGATACCCAAAGCAAACAATTTTTCTTCCCTTGAGGCATCTACTGGACCCTTCCTGCATTTGCTAGACTCTAAATGGTTAGAATTGTCTTGCACAAAAGCAGGATTAAGTTATTACCGCCATTTATATTGTGGATGCCTTTGAGTCTGTGTCTCTTGAAAACCAAGGTCCTTCAGAACACTGCTGGGCCAAAAAGGGATAAAAATGGCAAGAGTCCTTCTAAATTTAAATTGGTGCTTAATAGGATTTTTAAGTCTGTTTTCTTTAAGCCCTTTGTCTCTGTGACCCACCCTCACCCCAGTAGCAGTCTTTGTGCAGTAATTGAACCAAGCACTAAGTGCCTCTGTGGGCTGATTGTGCTCTCAGCGTAAATAGGCAGTGCTGGGAACAGGCTTTTACTTTACCAAGACCTGTCTTGACATCTGTTCCCCTAGGGAAGCGATGCTAACTTTGACCAATCAGTACAGGTTTGTGAGTGTATGCATGTCTCTTTCCCACCTTACTGAGTTTTGCAGGTGCTGGCCAATTGCAACCCAAACTGATAAAAGCACAGAGCCCATGAAGATACTAAGTTCCAGCAGGTTTCATTAAGATCAGTGGCCAGGAATGGGAGATAGCCCCTGTGTGATACTGCTAAGGGAAGAGCTGTAGTGGGTGTGTTAATACGTTAGCATACACCAGAAGGTCCACATAGGAAAAACATGGTCTGAACACCCCACCAGCGGAGATGGGGTGTGCGAGTGAGGAGGAGGTGAAGGGGACAGAGCTGTGTCTGTGACTTGTTGTCTGGAAGCAACTCTTATATGGCACTTAGCACAACCTTGTTGTTTATGACTCCTGGTGAATATTGATGATAGCAAATCATATGGTGTTTGCCAGGGTTAAATGCTGCTGCAGATCCTAGGCCCTTTTCATTCTAAACTTTGTACCTAGGACAGAAAGGGACAGTTTTTCTGAGACACAGTGAGTCCTAGCAGTGGAAATTGTTTCCAGTGGTGCTTTTGAAAACTGCTGCAGGAGTCACTGCTCGTTTTCAGTTCAGTGAAACATATTTCTTATTTGCATCTATGGCTAATAGGAATAGGAGTATGGCACGAGGGACTGTAATGACAGCAGTAACAATTTTTTACTGTGGGAACTTCTGTTCTTGTCTATGTTAGAAAATTTCCTGTTTTGCAGAGTATGGCTGCAGGCTTTTATTTCCCAGTGCATTCCTTACAGACATGGCAGCAAATTAAACTGAATATTGCTGTCTCATTAAACAATTTACTTTACAGCTGTCAAGACCCATAAATGGCAGCTTAGCAATAAGAAAGTTTAAACCTCCACAGAGCCCTAAGCAAATAGTGGGTTACCTTAATTCACTAAGCCTCTTGCTAGTAGACATGGCAGCACAGCCTGGAGTTAGAAAACATGACCTCTGCAAAGCTCCCATTTGAATCAGGATGCAGGTAGCACTGTCTGCGTGTCAAGGGGCATCTTCTTGATTATTGGCAGCACACCAGCCTAATCCTGCACAAGATGTGTACACATGGCACTTACATACTCCACAGGTTTTGCTGCGTGAAGTAGAGTTATCTTGTCTCTCCTCTGCAGATGGGGATATAAATACAGAGTTGGAACAAAATGTAGCTGCCCGCAGCTGAGTGCTTAACCTGCCTTGAACATCTGCTTTCTTGAGCAGTGTTTAAAGCACCTGTATCTATTGCCCTCAGATGGGATGGTGAATATTCAGCATTTCTCAAGATGAGTTGATAATTCCATAATGTTTACGTAACACTGTACACATTCAGGGTACTATGTGGGTGCTAATGACTCTTGAGAGCATCTCTGCTTACACTGTCATTCTTAGTTAGTAGCAATGGTGGGTTGTTGTGCTTGACTTACCACTGCATTGGGCAGCTAGTGCATGCTCTGCCCATGCCTGGACAGCAGGAGAATGAGGCATCCAGGATTCCTGGGTTCTTTTCCTGCCTCTGGGAGGAGAGGTTAGGTATCTTATTCAAGAACGGCTTTGGTGTTAGAGTGCCTGAGCTGCTGTGTTTAATGATGTCTGCTTGGTGTTTATGAATTTGTGAGCCAAAGTGTCAGTGCTCTTACAGACACTCACCAAATGTGCCACTTAACATCGTAAGTGTTATTAAACAGATGGGGTTTGGGTGGACAGCATGAGGCTGCTGCGATCTGTGTGGTTTAGGCCAGAAAGACTCTTCTCTGTTTTCAGTTCCTTTCATTGTAAAGTGAGAGGAACTATACTTACTGCTTCGTAATTTGGAGTCATGTTCAGCAATGTGTGTGAACGAAGCACAAAATTCAGTTGGTGGAAAAAGCAAACCCAGAAATCTTACTGGCCCAACCTAGGGTACAGCCTTCTGGAAGAAAATGTGTTTGGCAGGTAATAAGAGATCACAAGGTATTTGAAGCTGTGGGTTGTTTGCGTTGTGTGAGCAGTGCCCTAGGTGTATGCTATGTGCAAGAGGCTGGGAGCTGTGAGTATGCAGTCATGAGGGCTGGAATGGGAAAAAGAATCAAATGTTTGAGTGTGCCAGTGTGGTTTCTCTGTTAAACTTTGTCGTTCCTCCCTGGTTGAGCCTGGAGATCTGCAGAAAGCATTGTATGAATTTTAATGCAGAAAGTATGTCCCTGCCAAACGCCAAGTTCTTCTGTGAACTCCTGAGGAGGCTTGAAAACTTACTGTGAGCAAACTGACCTGTTTCTCTGTTCATGGTGTTTGTGGAATTGAAGGATTTATTTTTGATACATAAATTTAAATAAATTCAGCCTGAGGCGTGCAGCTGGCATGTAGAATGCCAGCCTGAATTTGTCAGTCAAAATTTGATGTGCTCACCTCAGAGCTTGTAAGCACTGATTTTAGTGCTGATCAGGAATTTTCCTACCACTGAAAAAAACCCAACATCCCCCATGGAGGAGCTGATTCTAGTTTTTAAAACAGATTAAATTCCTTCCCCTCTATTTCTTCCTTCAGTTTGAATATTTACAAAAGAATTTTCCACCACAAAAAGTGTTTCATAGAATGGTATTTTCTTTTCCTGAATATTAGCTTCACCTCTGGACAGCTGTGATCCAAATACTCTGCTTGCAGTATTTATTTAAAATTAAACCAATACCAAAAAAAAAACCAAACACCACCTTCTCAAACTCCTTCCCAAGGCTCTTACACAGCTGAGCAGGCCAATGAACAGAATTATTTGTGTACTTAGAACTTAACGCATACTTGAAGACTCTTGTATCCAGACTAGGCAGCACTAAAATTATTGCTTCTGCCCTGATTTTCCATTGGATTCTAGACAGTTGTATCCTGTCCTTCAGAAAGAGAAGTCTGCCTCCCGGAGCTGATGCCAAATTTTCAAGCTCACTGTTAGCCTTGGCACCTCCAAGCCTGTTAGACACTCAGGGGTGCAGTGAAATGGTTTCTGTGGACTGGACAGCCTGGCCACGAGAGTTTGGACTTTACCAGCCTATAGTTCAGGTGTCTGATTCCTCCCTCCCACTTTAGCCCTGCATCCTAATGCTGCCTTGGGGACTCTCTTGCATGCAAGATCTTTCTTGGATGCACAGACTTTGCATTTTGGTGGAAGTGAGCTTAAATCCTTTTCTGGACTGAGATCAGAAGTGCAGTAGAGGCCTCCTGAGTATGAGGTACCACGTGGAAGAAATAGAGGCGAGGAAAAAGAGGCAGAGAGAAATGGAGTTGTTATCTTGGAAACTCATGGAGAACAAAGGTAGAGCACTTGATCTTTCTCTCTTGCCTGTAGCAACTGCAGTCACTGCCAGCCCAACCCCATCTGCGACCGAACAAACTCCCCTTCCCTCTGCTCCTTTCGCTCAAGTGTCCAATCTGTGCTCCTGCTGAGCCATGAACCTTCTACAACAATATTTCATTGCCTTTTCTGATTTATGGCAAAGAATGTATCTATACTCAGACAGAGGCAGCAGCAATCTTGATATATCAAAAGAGGAATTCACTGGCTTGGCAGACTTGCCTGCACATTTGGAAGCTATCTGCTATAGCAAGAAGGCCACATCAAGACATGCAGTTATGACAATCGGCATTGCTCTTGCTTTTTAGCATGGGATATATGGTCAAGGGGATGGTGTGGGAGGCCTGCCAGGATGACTTTCTGTGCATCGTGTCACTTTCCCTACTTCACTGCTCTTTGTCTCTCTGTTCTTCACTTTAGAGGGGTTTTCCTCGACACCATCCTTCCCCGTCGTGATGATAACGGGGTCCGGCCAACTATTGGTCAGCGTATTCGCCTGAGTCAGGGAGACATCGCTCAGGCGAGGAAGTTGTACAAATGCCCAGGTAAATATGGCTTGTGGAGATGGCTCCAGCTTTACTGTAGGCACATGGTTTATCTGGAAGGCATTGGAGTTCAAGAGCGCCTTAACGATCCCTTTCATGAAAGAGACTGAGGAAACGTAGACCATCAAATGCTTCAAGCTGGAGCTGTGGGAGAGTTGAACTTGCCTAACATGTGTCTCCTATCAGTACTTTGCCAGATTCCTGTTTGGTTTAGGGCTTCAGGTTTGTCCAGTGTTCTCTACAGAAACTTAGAGGAGCTGCAGAGTAGGCTGAGGAAAGGGGCTAGGACAAGGCTTGTATTTTGCTGTTGGTTTCTTATAAATGTACTGTCTAGAATTAAGAGTGTAGGCTCTGTTCATAGAAAATTAAACTGATGTACAAGGCCATGGACAGAGTGGGGACTAGCAATTAGCAAAGTGACAGAGGGATATCTGGTAGACCAGGGTCTCTGTATACCAAGCATCAAACTTCTGTTTGGTTATTTATATAGATGTTGTCCCAGAGGTGAGCCTTAAGGAAACCCTAAGTGTATCTTTGTGATTATGGATGCACCGAGGCTGGGAAATAACATGGAAGAAAGCCCAAAGATGCCGATTAGTGAAACAACCAGGTGCTGGAAGCTGGTGCTTTGGGCTGCTCAGGGGACAACTGTACCCCTCTTTCTGCTGCAAAAGGGTTGATAGACTGGGAAGAGCTTTGATAGAGAACCCATCTACATATCTGTGATGTACTGAAGACAAATAGTCTGAGTCCTGCTTATCTGGAGTCTGAAAAGATTGTCAAAAAGAGCATTGGGGTCACAGATATGATTGTGAGACTAAATTTACCCATCAGAACAAAAGGATCCTTTTGCAGTGGAGATATTAGACAGTGAAAGTTTATGCACCAGTTTTAGTTGGTTAACCTTAATAGATTAATAGAGAAAACCAGATTCCAGAGAAGAAATCTGCCAGACTTAAGGACAGGTTGAATGTGAGGATGTAAAGAGAGGCTTGATGCAAAGGTTGCACCAGTCTGGTGTCTGTGGCATGGACTGCAGTGACTCAGAAGGGAGATAGCATGGAAGGTGTGATGCTCGGAGGGAGAAAATTTGACAAGCTCTGTTGAATTTCTGCTGGAAGTGAAACATTCATGAGAAGATACGGGAGAATGAGAGAGTTGCCCTAATTCTGCAGAATGACTCTGTAACATTCGTAAAATGAAAAAAAGGACTTTTGTAAGCATAGACCAAGAGTTTATCTAAATGGGTTGGTCTGGCCAGCGTATTGATCCCATTGAGAGTGGCTTTGACTGATCGTAAGCCTAATACGATCATAAATGACTGATCCTCTTGGAATAAGCATATCACAGAGAGAGGGGAAAAGGTGAGGAGGAGAGGGAAGTTTTACCAGTATACAGAGTCACATCCTAAGTGAGTGGCTGGCTAGCACTGCTCTGTGAACCATTCATGAGGCCATGGAAAATGGTCGATAGCTGGTGTGCAAATCTGCTGCTTCTCTGTATCCAGTTACAGGTCAGAGAGTATGAGTTCATAAGGGTCTAGAATAAATTCTGAGGATCAACAGTACTTCAGGGTCCATGATGTTTGGGGATCACTGCTTAGCTTATAGTGAGTGATACAACTTTCTTAGGTGTGCTAGTTCTAACTAATTTTTTTTTTTTTTTTCTTTTTACCACTCATAATTTTCTCTAATTCGCTTTTGGTTGAACAAGATGTAGTTCTTGGAAAAATGTCTCACAGATTAATTTAGTAATTGGTTTGTTTGAATACTCAAAACCAAGAAGTTAGGGATGTCTTGCACCATGTTTTTTGATTGAGTCGGACTTAATCCAAGCAGGCCTTTTGTTCCCATAGCTGGAAGAATTGACTACAGATTCAGATTTCTTGAGGCAAGCTGAAAAGCCACTTTGGCCTGAGGTTAAAGTCAAACTGAAAGCTACAAAGCAACTTTCTTAAAATGAGAACCCTTCCGAGTCTGAAGTTTTCCACTTGCAAAGTAGAACTTTTCTACTTTTTAGTTTTTTTCCACAAAGCTTTAGCAGAGGTTATTGCAGTTCAGAAAATATTTGGCAGCAGAATGATTAGAACTTTAAGCCTACTATCAAATTTTCTTCAAGTATCTATTGTTTTGGTTTTCTTTTTTTCTTTGCATCAAAATTTATACACAGGTTGCAGTATATTTAATGACATAAACATCTTCAGCTACTATTTGAATCTGTAGCTTGAAAAGTTCCCTTCCTCTGCAAAATACAAAGTACAGGAGTTCAAAACCAAAGGACTTCAGTGGTATGTTCAAGCAGGGTCTGAATGAGATTTTAGGTTGAGGACAACTTTGTTCAGTAGTCAAGCTGAGGATTTTTATGTAAAATGCAACAACATAGTCCAGAAGTTGAATGGCAGATGGTTTCCCTTTTAGAAAGAGAGTCTCCATCTGAGAAAATCCCCCCAAAAAAGAGCTAGCATGGTGGAGGATGAGTTACAAGCATGCACTGGTACGAGCCAGAACAACTGCTATGTCTGTTGTAAGAGGGCTTTCCAACTCAATACACTGGAGCTCTTGTGGCTGCTACAGTTAGGGCTGTCTTAGCTTTTCCATTCTAAACCCCTGTTGTTTTAAATTGCTCTTAATTCCCCAAAGCTTATACCTGCTGGGTTAAAGTTAGTGTGAAGCCAGGTGAAACCAGATGAAATTTGCTGAAGGAATTTCTGGAAGGCAAGATGAATTCTGCTGTATAGTAGTAAATACTAGATTTGATGTGGCTGCATTGCTGAGGATTTGATGAGTATAGTAACTACAAAAGACTTTAAAACAGCATGTCCTGCAGCCGTGTGCTGTGCTGAAGGAAAGAGGCCTGTGTGGCTGTGCTAACTGTGTAGGAATGGTTAAACTATAAATTGAGAATGGTCCTGCATTATGTCATCCCATCCAATTCTCGGTTCAACTTCAAAAAGATGTAGTGTACCAGTAACTAGCTGGTGAGCAGTAAGTGCCTGTCACTCAACTACTTCATCTACAAATGACTTCTGAAGCGTTCACATTACCTACTTTGCTTTTCACCTCTGTTCTTTTCTAGCAGCTTACATGTGCAACAGCCTCTTCACCACGTGTGAAAACCACCTCAGCTCAGTTTCTTGGATCCCATAAGTACCAAACACTAGTCGTATTGGACCTGTTGGCTTCTTTGCTACTAAGTAGAGTACATTTGTATTGCTTATTGGTGTGCTCTGCAAGAGATTGTGCTCTACACACAAATATGCGTTGCTCGTTATTCTGCTTCTCCCACACATGCAGGCAATCACTGTCCTCTGCGCTGAAAGGCCAGCCTCTCCCAGTGTGTCTGGAGAGTTTCCTCTGCGAGGTGTGGATAGTTAGCTACGTCTCCTTTCATGACGTTTTAGCGGAGTATTGTTTGGTGGTAGATGCATTAGCACCTGTTCCATAATTACACAGTCTTGCCTGGTACTGTGTAATTACACTTCGGAGGATTAACTCTGGGCTGTTGGAAACCTGCACTGTAGTTCAGCTGAGGATGGTAATCCTCACTGTCCTGTGCCATTATGGTAATGTAGTATGTGTTCCCAGTGATGTAGAGCTCTCTTTTTCATTTCATATTTGTTTAAATAGATTTTTGAGCAGAGAAAAAGAACGTTTATACATCTTGGTGAGTTATGGATTGGAATCCCCTCTTTGTTGGCACACCTTGTCAGATGTTGGCATTTCTAGAGCCATCCTAAGGTGGTGGCCACTCCAGACCATGCATTGACCAGTGGTGATGCCAGAGGCTCATCTGAAGAATGGCTTGTTGTCCTCAGAATAAATATAGCTGGGATTCATCTTCTTTGAGATGTTTATCTGCTGGAGCAGCATGCATGTCTTAGTTGAGGGTCCTAGGAGCGTCCTGGGAGCTGGAGTTATCCTAACAGACTCTGATACAGATAACGAGGCAAGGCATTTTTGCGAGAGGTGGAAAGGGAAGAATGTGTATTTGTTCTGCAAATAGAAGTTCAGATTTCTTCTCCAGTTCATGCAGGCCATCACCTTCATGCAGGCAAGCTTCTCTCTCTGCCCACCTGAAGAATACAGACAACATCACCTGCCAGACATCTGGAAAGAGGCAGGAGGATACTAGCTATTTCTAAAGTTAGAGGGAGTTCTCACAGTTCAAAACTGCTTGAGAAGGAAAGAGCAGTGTAGAGGTTTTGAACTCTCATTTATTTTCTCATTCCTGTGGGGCAGATGTGTGCATTTACCTGCCTGGTTTGCTCAATGGTGCGTTTTTTGAGTAGATTAAAATATCTTTGGCTTTCTTGACAGGAATCACTTTGCCAGATCCCGTACTGGCCCGTGCCTTGAAATATGTGCAACTCATTCCTAGTAGTGACTCCACCTTCCAAAGTACCCCTAGGAGCTGTTTGGTTGAGCAAAACTCCTTTTTGTGTCTCTGCCTATTGTTCATCTAGTCTGACTTGTCAAGCTGTGGGTCAAACTACTTCAGCGAAATTAAGGATTTCTGGCCTATGTATCTTCCCCTTTTGAAGATATTAAACTTCTTGAATGGGGCCAGTCTCTTTTCACATCCAGCTTCTGACCTGCCCATCTAAATGTGATCATGGCTGAAAAATTAGTGAGTGTGTGATAGCATCAGGCAGAGGAACATCCCCTGGCATTTCCATGAGAAAGGGAGCCAGACGTTTGGCCTTGTCGGATCTTTCAAAGCACTGCTGCATAACAAGGGATTTTTGGGAACTGCCTTAGCGTCACTGAGGAAACCAAGTTGCAGGTCAAGGGCAGCTTTGTAACATCAATGGGTTATGAAATTAGAAAAAATGATTGGAAAGCAGGCAAGCCAAGGTCCCTGCTCCTTGGGATGGGTATTTGCATGTGTCTAGTGAGCACTCTGAAGGAAATGGGAGCTTTGATATTTGTGATCCTCCTACCTAGACAGTCAGCTGCTCTGCAGATGTAGATGGTCACTCCTTGTTCCAGCTCAGTCCTCCTGGCTCAGAGAGCAGGAACTACAGTAGTCACGGCTTTCCCAGATGCTGGAAGCTGCGGTTCCCTAAAGGAGTATATGTGTGTGAATATTACTTGCTTCCTGAAAGTCACCCTGGGATCAACATTTCATCAACTGCAGCAGGCCACAAAAATGGGAAGGGGGAGAGCAGAGTGAGCTGCAGTGCTTATGTTTTATCCTGCACAGTGTGACAGCAGGGTAACTGAAGTCTGAGGGCTATGGGACTTGTCATGCTTTTGTTAGTATGTTTTAACTCAAAAAAAAGACACTTAACAATGGTAACTAAGGAGAACTTCATTGAGTAGCTTGTAATGAAGGGAAAACAGATTTGCTAAGAGTCTTGGGGTTGCGAGGTATGTTGGAGTTAATATTTTGCATTTGGTTAGTGGATGAGATATTCCTCAGTAGGATTGAAACCTAAAAGTGCTGGTGTGTGGAAGGAAGATGAAGGAAGAAGGATGCCTTTTTAAAACCTGTTTCCACTGTGACGTTGCACTGATAATCTTCTGTCCTGGGAATCCTGACAAACTTCACATCACCCCTTTGGCGAGGCCTCAGGTGGTCAATGGCCTTTGTCCAGTACCATGAATGAACATCCGTAGAGTACCAGCCACCAACCTGCACACAGCAGCCATGTGCAATCATTTTGATAACCCATGTGTCTTTCAGAGGTCACTCCTTGTTGCTGTTTTTTTTCCCTGCTTTCGCAGCTTGTGGAGAGACCTTGCAGGACTCAACAGGGAATTTCTCAGCCCCTGGCTTTCCAAATGGCTACCCCTCCTATTCCCACTGTGTCTGGAGGATCTCGGTGACCCCAGGGGAGAAGGTAGGTGCCACGCCAGCATGAGGTGTACTCTGCGCTTCGCTTGCGTCTGCTTTTGCCTGTGATGACAGCGTTAGCAGCTGCCAAAAGATCTCTGCATGCCTGGAGTGCAGGGATGGAGCCTGGAAAGGCTCCTGAGCACCATCGCTGTTCTCCCAGAGGTGGGGTCAGGAATACATGGTCTTGAGGAGAGAAGAGGTAATGCTGGAGCAGAGCCTCCTCACAGGTCTGGGCTGCATGTTGATCTCTGATCCTTCCTCTCTATTCGAGGCTGAACCCTGCACGGACATTTCCTACCACCCACTAGCTCCGGCCGAGCTCACCTTTCAAAGCCAGGTGCCAGTCGGATGAGCTAGATAAAACGTGCCAGCAAGCAGGGGTCCCGAAGGGAGCCGTGGAGCCATGAGTGACATCAGTGCCCTGCCCCTGTCACACAGGCATAATGGCCCTGTCAGGGGACTCCCACTCCCCACCTTGAAATTCTGAGCCCTGCTGCGCATCAATCACCCATCCTGTCCACTCTCTTCCCAGCTCCTTTTGTTTTATTGATCTTCCTGTGGAAATGAAATCTTTCCTTAATCCACTAACACCAGTCCTTCAGGCCTTTCATGCCGTACCAGGCTGCAGGAATGCGCAGCCTGGCTTGGGAGCTCCTCGGCAAGAGTGGCTTTGCTGAGGACCACCCTCGAGACACACTTAAATCTCGGACTCGAACAAAGAAGAGCAGAGCTCGCTTGTTTTGCAGCAGCCGTCTTGCTCTGGGACCTGGTTCTGTCGCTGCAAGCCCGGTCCCGTGCAGTGCTGAGCTCCTGCCGTTACCTGCAGGCAGAGCTTCACCAGGGACAGAGGTGCTGAGAACCGTCCAGGTTTTGAAACTGTGGCACTGGGAGTTTTGTGGTGTGAATCTCACTGTAAATTCTCTCTTTGTCTCTCAGCCTCTTCCGAAGAGTCGTATCAGATGGGACCCAGCATCTAAATGCTGAACTACTAATGTTAAAAAAAAAAAAAGAAAGAAAAGTTCAGATTAAATTCTTCAACTTATCTGTTTAATCAAATGCAGCAATTGGTACAAAGTAGCATCATAGCACTGAGGCATTAGCTTAGAACAGATATTGGGCTTGTAGAAACAGATGAACCTCCTTTTGCTGTCCAAAGTCAGAAAACTGCAAAAGTGTGAACAAAGTAAGCAACATCGTTACAGACTGCGCTCTGCACATCCAGCCAGGGCTTTGGGGGAGAATGTCTGTTTTAATCTAATGACGTTTCTGTGGCAGACTGTACATGTAAATTAATACGTGGGTCAAATCTTGCAAGGACAAAAATGCCACAAGTACACCCCCATCGGTGCCTTCCATAGGCCCAGAGCAAGGCCTGTAATCCTTGTTACAGAGGAAGGAGACCAAAGAGAGAAAATTTTCATGGTAAGCCCTGCACCACTGGTAAAGCCACTGACCCCAATTGCATCACGGTGATGGTGTGAATGTAATTGTCAGAATGTGGAAACGTGTTGGCAAAATCAGCTCTTTCTTACAACAGTCATTTATATAACGGTATAGACCCCAAACAGCTGTATTTTGGGGCAATGTATTTCTCTATGATATTCCCATTAATCAAAACCAAGGATTCAGTTTTTAAATTAAAAAAAAAAATTAGGCTTTTTTTAGTAACACTTTAGTAACTGAGGAGCAGTGACTGTGAATTACAGAATGGATAGTAAAGTGCTGTCTGCTGTCATGTACTTTCATGGTTTCATTAAAATGCCTTGAGAAGCTTTTGTTTTTTGAGGAAAGCTTATTAAAATATCCACCCAGCTGTCCAGCTGTCTTTTCCTGCATACTCACTTTGGCAGCACTGTAGCAGAGGTGAAGCTCTTAACCTGTAGGGTCTTCTCTTTAAAGTAGCTCCCTTCCCAAAGAGAAGTGTGTACTCTGTTCTTTCAGATTATGTTAAACTTCACATCAATGGACCTATTTAAAAGTCGCCTTTGCTGGTATGATTATGTGGAGGTGCGTGATGGCTACTGGAGGAAGGCTCCATTACTGGGTGAGTAGCTGTTTCATTTCAATTGCATTTTGTGTGTTGTTCTTGAAGCTCACTGGGGGAAAAAACCCCAAACAGATACAAACTTTCCTTTATCTGGAAGGAGCCTATGTCCAGCCAGTGCACTGGCCAGCCATTCATGTCTCCATCCAGAGATGTCGGTGTGCGGTATTCACACCAAATGATCCATACTCCAAGCCCTTTGGTAGCAAAGACCTTATTTCTTCCTTTTCCAGCTTGAGAACCAAGGCAGAGAGGGAAATGAGTCAAGGGCATGACTGGAATTAAAAATGTGGTCCATGGAGTTCTATTACTGCTTTTTTGTAAGATCTGGGTGGAACAGTCAGGCAGTCAGAATGAAGCAGCCATACAGCTCCTGGCCCAAGCTTCTGCCATTACTTCTCAAATATTTGTATTTACAAATACACAGTAGTCTGGACTTTGGGCCTCTGCATTTCTAGCAGGGAACTTCCTAGACTATGCCTAGGATATCAGACTGTGCAAGGGCTCTGCTCTGCTCCTGCTCCCTAAGATCTGAAGGAAGCGCGTCTCCTCTGTGTCCTCCCTGTTCCCCTGCCTCCTACTATCGTAACTGCAAATCTTCTGCCACCCTGAGTGGGCAATCAGGAGTCCCACCTGCTTTGCCACTGACTCTGATCCTGACCCTGTCTCCTAACCTCGGTGTCCTGACATGTAAAATTCCCCTTCTGCCTGAAAGGAAAGAAGCAATGAGCTTGTGTAGCATCACTGGCTGCGTTAGAGGTACCATGACATGTGCTGCAGCACAGGACTGGGCTAGTTGGTGTGGGGTCAGTGGGCTTAGGGAGGTCTGGGTGCTCGCCTTGGCCCCACCAGACATCCCAGCCATGATACCGAGTGATGTGCTGAGGTTGGAGCCGTGCTGCTCTCCAGAGGTTTCTGTGGGCCTTCCTTTCAGCGCAGAGCTGGCAGCTGGTTTTACTGCTTCCTGCCTGTTTTGGGGTTGGCAGCGTTTATTGCTGTTTCCTGCTGCACATGTGTCAGGTAACATTGCTCCAGCAGCTGCAACTTAGCTCCTCATTATTTATTTTTTCTGCTGAGTAATTTAAAGGTATTTCAGAAGCCAAGCACCTCCCCGTCCCCCTGTTGCAGGTGGACTCACGAGTGTTTCCATCTGGAAGGAGATGCTGCATGAGTGGCCACGGTTCCCACAAGGGGCTGAGCCCATGAAATTAGCTCGGAAGAGGCAGACAGACGGCAATTCAGCAGGGGGTGGGTAGGGGATTAGTGTGAATTGTGAAAGCACGGGCTTCTTGCGGAGAGAAAAAAATACATGTGTGCTGCATATTTTCCCAAGGAAGTGTGTGAAAACCCAGCCTTTAAATGGTGTATAACTTTTTATGAATGGGCCCTTTATCACACTCTGAGGAGTTTGCTCATTCTTGTTCCTCATCTGTGTTTCATCTCCTTGACATCCTTGTTAAACTCCAAGTCTGAATCCAGGAGGCAGTTGCTCAGTGACCCTAGAGGAAGGAGCTTTGCAGTGCTGATGCTGTTCGTTAGCATCCCCTTTGGGGGTGGAGGTGGGAGATGCTATTGGTACGCTGCGGGGCTGTCACGCTGCCCTAGCAGCACTGGGCAGCTTTTGGGGCACAGGGGCTCAGAATTGAATAGTTGAATAAAGCTAGGGTCTGCGCTGATATTTGGATGGGTGACTCCACAAGGGAAAAACATTGGCAGTGACAAGTAGGTTAATGGTTGGATTCGATGATCTTAAAGGTCCTTTCCAACCAAGACGATTCTGTGATTCTGTGAAGTTTGCAACTCACGTTCTGTGCAGTCTCATTTGCATTGACTGGCCTGTCACAGAGGCATAGCTCTGGCATGCTTGAAGGTCATAGCCTTCCTGAGGCTGCCAAGTGGTGAAGGTGGGGCAGGCAGAGCCAAAAGTGGCAGTAGCTGACTGTGGGCAGCTGACTAAGCAGGAGGCCCCTAGGCTTTTAATGCACAGGATTCATGCCAGCTACTCTGCCATACATAGGAAAAGCAACAGCCTTCTCTGCCTGCCAGTCAACAGGCCTCGAACTATCTGTCTCCTTATCCAGTGTAGCGAACCACCAAGGCTGCATCTGTGACTACTGGATTCTGCTCCCAGCTGAAGAAAACCTTTATTAATTTAATAACTGAAGAGAATATGAATTAATGGAGGGGAGGAAAACAGAAACTCATTCAAAAGCACAAGTGGTGTGTGAAAGGAAAGGGTGTTTTATGCAAGCACAGCTCCTTTAACCATAGACTCCTTGCTTCCTAGAGCCACAGGTGCCTGCTATGCTGTACTGCCCATCAGCTAGCAGATCTTGATTGTCTCTTTCCTGCCTTCTAGGTAGATTTTGTGGTGACAAGATCCCTGAACCAGTTATCTCCACGGACAGCAGGCTGTGGATCGAGTTCCGGAGCAGCAGTAACATCCTGGGCAAAGGCTTCTTTGTGGTCTATGAAGGTACAGCCCTTAGCTAGAAGAAGTCTGTCACATTGCAGGGAGCAGCCAGAAGAGGATGCAGAGGTTTATGGGATCAGCAGGAGTTCTGCTTCACTGTGTGGTGAACACAGCCCCCGCTCTTCTTTTTATGGGAATTGGCAGATTTTGCGGGCCATTTCAACAGACAAGGCATGGATCTTCCAACTAGATCATTACATTTTTGGGGGGACAGGAGGATGGCAGCACAGAGCAATTGCTTCTATTCTTAGGCCAGATTCCGTTTGCCCTAACCAGCCCTTGCAAGCAGCAGTGCTGGGTGTAGCAGGAGTTCCTTCTGGTAATGTAATGGGCAAAGTTCTGTTTCAGATCATACATTGTATATCACTTAATGCAGCTTATTTTAGTTTGTTTTTTTTTTTTTAATCCAAAGATTGTTCTTTGGTTTCTCCCTTGTGTGTTTTACTTACAGAAGATTAGAAATTAGTGTGTCAGATCTTCTGCAGGTCAGGTACTTTGGAAACTTGCATGGCACTGGGATGCTGAAACCACTTCAGAGGAGGAACAATACTGCCAACGTCACCAACAAATCAGTAACATCCCTTCTCCATATGTGCTTATTTTTTACAATAATGATTCTAAAATGTATTAAAAGCCTTAATTGTTCTCTGGGCTACAGGCATTTTCTTAGAAATACCAGTGTTGTCAACAGTATTGAGGTTCACTGTATTGGTACTGATGTTGCATCATCTTCTTTCTGCAGCCACAGGAAAAAGCATGACACTGGAAGCCCAGTGCCCAAGTGTCCCATATACTCATGAATAATGATGCTAACAGAGGGAAGTGAAGAAAACATGGGACTGTTGGGGAAGTGCAAATAAAGTATATGAGGATTTCACAACAGTGTGGGGCTAACAAGTCTGTTTCACAGGAGAAATATCTGCTTTCTGCAGGAATTGTTGCCCCAGAGACAGAGGTAGCTTGCCTGATGTTTTTTTTTAATGTCTCTCCTGAGAAGCAGCTGTTGCCTGGACCATGTGGTTTGTAACACCCCTTTTATGGTAGTTTGTTGGAATTAGAAGTGATCAGACTAGTGTGTCTCTAATAGACTGGATTTTTTTGGCTTACTGCTTTGTTGGGCTGGTCAGCTTAATTTTTACAGTGGGTTATTCCCCAGTGATATATTCTCCAACTTTAAAACAAAAAGAAAAAAAAAAAGGAAGGTGAGGAATGTTTTGGGAAGCAACTTCTCTGTTCTTGATCATGAGTGTTAATATGGTATCATGCTTCATATTGCTAAATGGTATTGAAAGAAAACAATTTTTTACATTGGCTACATGCCAAAGTCACTTTGCAAAACTTTCTTCTGTCTTGACAGTTTTCCCTATTTCCTTTTGATTAATGAATGACCCCTAAAGGTTCAGTAAACGTGAGCAACACTTACTTCATTTGACTTTTGAGGAGAGCAAATTAAAGTGGAATGTGCATCTAGTGGTCAAACTCTGCATCCCTCTGACTGTTCATATTTTCCTGCCTCTTCAAGACTCTGGCTTTTTACATAACCCTTTCCTGCAAGAAACTTCCCATTGGAAAGGTATAAAATCTATGGCTAAGCCTGAAAGCAAGCACAGGGCATGACTGGTGAAAGCCAGCTTGTACCACAGAAACAGTGACGGCCCATTGCACAGTTCTGTTCTTAGCTCAGCCTCCTCTTGTCAGTGCAGCAGGTACTGACACGATCTGCATCACTCTCGATAATCTATTTGCTGAAATGGGAGAGTTTCCAAAAATCTTCCTTAATCCCTATTTCCCTCCTCTGTGAGCTCTGGTAATGGCTTGTTTCTTTCCTCTGTTGTCAGGTAGCTTTCTCAGCTGTTTTGTGACTTATGTGTTTGGGCAAAAAGGGTAATTTTTGTTTCGAGGAAGGACTGCCGTTAAATGTTTAATTTTCTATCAATTTTCATGCAAAAGCTCTCTGTGTTGCTGTTAGTTCCTCTTTTTCTTTTGATTCTTCTCCCTCACATACTAAAAAGCCAAAGTGGGTTTTAGCACTGCTGCTCTGTCCTTTGCTTTAGTGAGTGTGCATGTAAACACTCGTGCATCTGAACTTTGCTGTGAGCTCTGTGGGTGAGGACTGATTTTTGGATTTGGATTCCTCCAGGTCTTGGCTCTAAAGTTTTCAGTAGATGGGAGGAAAGAGGCAGCAACATGTAGCCACATGATGGGAGAATTACTTGATACTAAATGACAGTTAATGTAGTGAAAGTGTCCTCATAGTTCAGTCGTATTTTTCCTTTTCTTTCATGAGATTCAAGGTGGGAAGATGCTTGTGGTTTTGACCTACAGCACTGCTGGCAGCCCCAAATTTGTCATCATTGTTGCCTTCTCAGGCTCTTATCAGCAGATGTTCTTTCCATTTTGCAGTAAGGCTCTTCCAGTATACTTGGCACCCAGCTGAATTTCGGTGTGAACTACTGCAGTGGGCAGAGAAAATACTGTTTGCTGGCTGACAGTTTTATGGCTGTTAAAAAAATATTGTCAGTTCTCTGCTCTTGTAGTCCTCTTTCTGTTAGGTGGGGGAGACAGTTTTGTAAAGGGTCCCTTGGAGGTTCTCTCTAGCACCACTTGTAGCTCTGAATATATGAACTCAAACTACAATCTACATTGTGCTCTGCAGCGGAATTTTGCGTGCAACTATTCGGTGGTGCCTTAGCACTGATTCTTTAAGAAAGCAGTTAGTACTGCACTAGTGAAAAAGTGCTTTTAACGAGGTCACAGTTAAACATTAGCAGCTTACAAGACAAAACCAAGACAATGTTACCCAATGCAAGCAATTTCCAGGACACTACAGGGACACCCACGTCTGAATTGCTTATGCAATGCGTCATGGGGAGACCTCAAGGGAGAAGATGGTTGATGTCTGGCAGGTGTCATTGCAATGCCATCTCTCTTGTACTTACTGTGAGTGCTTTTTGTTTGCTTGACTTTAAACACAGCCAAAACATTCGTATGCTTTCTGTAGATGTGTGTCTTGTGCACCATGGGGTAATGCAGGTTTTAGCCTGTGATCTTACTTTCATTTGTTGCACAGTCTTGCAGACAATTATGCTGAACTGCTCTTGTCTTTGAGGTTTCTGCTAGGTTTGTATTAAACTAGATTTTCATTAAATTTTCTGTTCTTGATCTTTAAACTTACTCATTCTTAGCACAAAACAATTTTTCAGGCACAGCAGCCAGCCTGATGGTCTCCTGGTGAACAGCTCAACTCATGCTTGTTAATATTGCCATCGTGTGGCTGGATTAGATTTGCAACTGGCTTTTATTTGTTTGTTGTTTTTTGCCCCCCCCCCAACTTTTCTTGGTCCTTAGTGCTGGCAGCAGGTTTTAAGCAGTTATGAAGGTGACCAGGGGTATGAACACACAAATCCATAAAAATTCTGTGTCCCAGTGAGTTCATCTTCTAAGGAGGTTGGGCAAAGCACGACAGGAGACACTGTCACTAAGACAAAATGTTAGATTTGTAAAAACTTCCCTGACTCGTGTGTTGCTTTTGTGTAACAAGCGGTATTGATACAGATTTAAACAAGGAAGAATGCTATGTGTGGAGCAGGCTTTACCTAAGGAAAAACCTACAGTCTCATGGTTTTGCTGCTTGTTTTTTTATGAAGCTATTTGCGGTGGAGAAATTCACAAAGATGCTGGCCAGATCCAATCTCCCAATTACCCAGATGACTACAGACCTTCCAAAGAGTGCATATGGAAAATCACAGTTTCTGAAGGCTTTCACATAGGAATCACATTCCAAGCCTTCGAGGTGAGAAATGTCATTTTATATTATATTATGGATATTATTTTGCCTCTGTAGATCCTTTAAAATTAAGAAGAAAGTGACGTAAATAATAATTTTTAAAAAAAAAACATTTATTTTGAATACTTCAGAATATCATTTCTCCTCACCAGAAGTTTGCTCAGAGATTTTGAAGCCAAGTTTTAAATATGATGAGTTTTCAAAAACTATTACTCTAGACAGAAAGAATTAGAAGGGGTACAAAACTGTTGATGATGTTAAGTGGGGACTTGTGAGCCCTTAAATTTTCACTCTGGTCAAACGAAATTGAATGGTCACAATTCAGGCAAAAAACTCTTGTTGGTGTCACTGGGGCTTGGCAGTGTTTGTGACTCTTCAAAGAAACCTCATGTTCCCAGATGGCAGACAGGCTTTGAAGAGCTCAGAAGAGGTTTTCTCCTGTTGGTTATAGGATCTCTTACACTCTTAGCTAGGTGCCCAATGATCTGTTTCTGACTATTGATGTATAAGTCACAGACAGAAGTGGACAGGACCTGGGTTGGTGCATAAATCCCATCTATCCCCTAGGCTTCTGTGGCTTATGTACACTTACCATGCTTGTCCTGGAAAGGGCTGACACCACTACCTCCCAGCTGTGACCCCACAGCTATTCCTTGACCGTTTTTGTTTGTAGTTGTTCTGCTCTGTTCCTTACAGCTTTTCATGGAAAAGCAGCTTATAGGTAGTCAGGGACTGAGTTTCACTGGAGGATAGCCATGAAATAGCAGTAGAGATGTGCCCAGACTTGAATGCAGTTTCAGCTGCAGGAGAGTTCAATGGCAGCCATGAGGCAAGTACCTAGTTGTGACCAGTTATTTGGGATGCTCCTTTGGAAGCTGGTCTCTGGTCAAAGTCTAACTGGGTAGCTAGCCTGACTCAGAGCACTCATACTAGTGAGCTACAGGCACACCCTTTTCCCCTTGCAGATTGAATGGCACGACGCGTGTTCTTATGACTACCTGGAGATCCGAGATGGCCTCACTGAATACAGCCCACTGATCGGTCACTTCTGTGGCTACGAGAAGCCAGAAGATATCAAATCCAGTTCAAATAAAGTATGGATGAAGTTTGCATCTGATGCAACCATCAATAAAGCAGGCTTTGCAGCAAATTTCTTTAAAGGTATGTGATCTAGTACCTTTCAAGGTCAAAGCTGGGGACCATTCATCCCTTAACCTACTGCCATCCCAAAGTGATCAGTTACCATTGTATCTCCTTGTAGTTAAGAGCTGTTAGACTTGTCTGTACAACCGCCAATATCAAGTTTATATACAAATTGCTTTGAGAGTGTAGAGGGGTTTGATGCTGAGGCATGAACACCATCTCCATGATTAACACAGAAAGAAAGCCTGCTGGGTCAGTACCAGCACAGGCACCTAACGCCTTGTGTTGCACAGCCAGACACAACGTGACCTCCATTTATCCATGCCATATCCATTATGACATTTTCTAAGAAGTTACTAGTACTGCACAAAGAGCATTAAAAACAACTCTCTGCTTAAGTTCTATTCCAAAATAAACCTCTCGAGAGAGGGTAGGTTTGAATGCAAGTAGAATCCCAGGGAAAATTTTTGAGCGCTTTAGGAGACAGACATGCTCCTAAACTGAGATCCTTTTCAGGAAGATACAAATAAGACTAAGATTTTTCTTAAGAGCTGGACCCAAGACATGGTCCTTTACCAGCATCCTGGTGACTTGATAGAGGCAAGAACCAAATATCTAACCAATTGGGAAAATACCCGTGGAGCTGCTGTGAGGTAGATAGTTATGTTTCTCTTAGGTTCAGTGAGAGTTGTACAGAAATAATAGCTGCAATACCGGTATTCGGATTGCATAAGTCCTTTGTTTATTTCTACTTGAACTTTTGTCTTGCGTTAAGGGTGTCACGGTCCATTTGGCTTTCTCAAATTTACAGGACAATGTACTCTGTGAATTAAACTTTATTTCATGAGCTCATTAAGAAAGACAACAAACATGGCAGGGCTCAATCCCCTTTGCTCAGACTAATCTATCACATGAATTCACTTATTCATCATTCAGGTAATAAGGTTTCATAATTTATAACCTGTAATTCTTAATCCATGCACTTATGCACACAAAAAAAGAATTCGTTAAATACAGTTTAATTCACAGAGTACGTTGTCCTGTAAATTTGAGAGATCCTAATGGACCACGACAAAGGGTGATTGTAAGATCATGGGCAAATACTGTGATGTTTGTTCCAGTCCCTGAACAACTCCCACGGTGTCTAGACTTCCTTGTTTAAATTTCTGAGGTTCCATAAAGACACAGAGAATACGTCTTCCAAAAGATATTTTGGCTTCTTTCAGGAGCTGATAGTGCAGGCTGACTGTGGCAGAGATGTCTTCCAGGGATTAGCACCACATGGAGACTTCTTGTCCTGCAGCAACTAGTTCTCTAGAATCTGAGGTTCTCCTGCAAGTTTGTAGGGGAAGAAAGTTACACACCTGAACCTTGGATGCTTTCCTTGTGGTACAGATAGTCAGAAATAAATTTATTTAATTTTTTTTTGTGAAAAAATGCATAAACATGCACTGCTAGTACAATTGCAGACACAGGTGTATTGTTTGTGGAGTTTTGGCTGGCAGACTAGATCTTGCAGTGTCTGCTCAGGCTTCACATGTTTGAACCAGAAACCATGGATGGTTAGAGTGTTCCTAAATCCATGCCAGTAAGTCCAGCTGAGGAGCAAAGTGTATTTGCTTCACCCAAGAACCACAGTAGCCATAACTACACAACTTCTAGCCAGCTTCCATTGTGGGCAGAGCTGATGTCAGTTTGCAAAAGCTGGGTAGACATACCTGAAGGCTACACATGGAGTTTCAAGCTGGGATCTGAAGTCTGCAGCCTGTACCTCCATACCCAGAGGGATACCAGTCACTCCATGAACAAAGTCAATGAACAAATTAGATGGCTCTGCAGGCACTCTTCAGGCTGCCACCCATAGCTGATTAAGCAATGGGTCAGCTTTGCCTTAATGAATTATGAAAGGAATAGAGCTTCAATTACATGTCTTATGACACTGAGAGAAAATAACTCCACTTAAAAAAAAAAACAGAGTTGAGGATGGAATTGAATGTTATGCTTTGTGAGAACTTGCAGTGGTAACGTCTAACTTTTCAGAGAAAAAAAACCTGCAAACAGCTCAGAGACGGTAAGCCATTGGTCAACATCCGAGAGATAATGTCAGGAAGATATGAAGAGCAATTACCTCATGTCCATCCCATCATGTATATCTAAAGGGAGAGCTCTAGGATTATTGTTTATTACTTATCTTCATTTTGGTAACAAATTGTTTGTATTACTGAAATCTATTTTGTATACAGTTGAAGTGTTAGTAGTGATGTGCTTTTCTTACACTCACATTGTTGTGCCCTTCTTCTTCATGGCAAACATTAGAGGAAAGACAATACTTTGCAAAATATACCTGCCCATAGCCAGGACATGTCCTTCCCATGGTAAAGACTGATCACAGGGATTTTTGATGATAGCAGGAGTTGCAGCCTCTCTTTTCTCTCAAGCAAGTGATTTAACAGGCAGATTAGAAGCTATTGAACCTATACCCAAGCATGGAGCAACAAAGAAATGCTCTTTCTTCATAGTGAATCCACAAACAGAAACCAGAAAATAAAATCTGTTTGGATTGGAACTATTGCAGTGGGTGTTCCTGACTGTGGGAAGGCTTTGCAGGAAGACAGTGTTATCAATAGAAGCGAATAGAATATTTCAATTGGAAGGGAGCTACAGTGATCAGCTAGTCAAGACTGGTCCCATTTGATCTATTTAGCAGTAACTGTTTCTGGAACATTATGTTGGGTGTAGGTGTCAAGGTGTTGGCAGTGGGAAGCTGCAGGGGCTGCCCTGTGCCAGACAGATGGTTCAAGCTGGCTCTGCAGTGGACCCACTGCAGGATGCAGCTGAGCCCATCAGCTGAGCTGGTGGCACCTCTGTGAAAACAGGTTTAAGAAAGGTCAAAAGTGACAGGGAGAGAGAGGAGGAGGGAACAAAAAGTGCAAAACAGCAGAGGTAATACCAAGGTTAGAGGAGGAGAATGTGGAGGTGCTTCATGGCAGAGCAGATATTCCCCGCAGCCCGTGGAGGACCCATGCTAGAGCAGGGGGGGAAGTATGAGAAGGAAGAAGCAGCAGAGTCATGTACTGACTGTAGCTCCCCATGCCCTCCTGCCTTTGCATGCTCATGGCTTTGCTGAAGGGACTGAGTGTAAGCTGCAGTGATAGAAGGCAGGGGGAGAGGAATCTGGAGTGAAGTTGAGCCTGGGAAAGGGGGGTGGACAGGTGTTTTCCCTAAGTATTTTAATATTTGTTTCTTTTTTTTTCAGTTTTTGTTTCCCAGTACCCAAATCAGTACTCAAATATTTATATTAATTGGCAATAAATTAAGTCAAATTCCCCAAAGTTGAGTCTGTTTTGCCCATGACAGTAATTGGTGGGTAATTTCCCTGTCTCAACCCAGGAGCTTTCTTGCTCCTGTTCTTCCTATTTTCTCCCCCATTCCACTGGAGTCGGGGGCCGAGGAGTGAGCAAGCAGCTGAGTAGGAGTTTGGCTGCTAGCTGAGGCCAACCCACCACAACCATGTATTAACAACCATGTTAATAAAACCATCTATTAATGGCTGCACATGGATTCAGGGGTCAGGGTGAGAAGCCAGTACGTCTGGCTATCTGTATATTAAAATGTCAGTTCAGGTTGTTGAGATGTGATTGGAAGAACTAACTTGAAAGTCTAGGGTAGCAAGACTTCATGTGTCTACAAAAAAGGAAGAACTACTTGCACATCCTCCCAGCTCCTTTGCTGCACCCTGTTCAGTGGGATATGGCCTCCTGCAGCTCTATTACTGTGGGCACCATAATGGGCTGGTTCCTGGTAGCTCAAGTCACTCAAGAGCATGAGGAATTTAAAAAACAAAACAAAAAAACAGGAGAAAATGACAACAAAAGGCAGTGAAGTCTTTACAGGAGACCGTGTTTTCCTGCTCCTGTCTCAGAAAAGCACTCTTGGCTAGTAACAGTAATGGTAATCCTTTACGGTTTTGGTGGTAGGAATGCTTTAGCACTTGTGAGGTTTGCTGCAGTGACTGCTCTGTGGGCTCAGCTTGCCAGCTAGTGCTCTGGTCCTTCTGTCCCGAAGTGTTGCATGAGGAATATGAGGGTGTTTGGGTGGTCAACAAAGTGTGACTTGTTCTGGTTTTCTCCTGACAGAGATGGATGAATGTTCTCTGCCGGACAATGGTGGCTGTGAGCAGCACTGTGAGAACACACTGGGCAGTTACAAATGCACCTGCGAGCCTGGCTATGAGTTGAGAGCTGATAAAAAGAGCTGTGAAGGTGAGTAACCTACAGATTGAGGCATCTGTCTATAGGATGGGTACTACAGCTAATAATGAAATTGAACAATCTTGGAGACGATTTTCTTTGCCCCTACATCCTCTTTGTTTCTGTTTGTCTTCCCCCACCCCCCACCTGAGAAATTTCTTTTTGTCAACGTCTTCCACTGAAAACCAAGTTTTGGTTGAAAATCTGAAAATACTCTGATTTTCTGCTGCTAAACATCTCTAAAACCAGTTGTTCTTCATGGCCAGAGATCCCTGTTCAGACCAGATCTCCCACAGTGCAGCATAAGGGAGGGTGGGCATTACAACCTAACCATTGAGTGGCCCAAAAATATTTCAATCTAAGGCTGATTTTTTTTAGAAGAAATTTCTTTTGTAGAATAAAATTTCATTGTTTTGCCTGCACGCAAAACAGACATTCTCCATACTGAGGAGGAAATTCCCTTCTTCTGTTATGGGGGGAAAAAACCCATGTCTTTGATAGAAACTGTTTCTGTCAGCTTTCTATTTATACAGTTAATCTCTTGCAACAAGTGTTTGCTCCCACCAACAATACAGCTGTTGGTGTGGTGAGAATCCACCCATTGTTCTTGTCTCGTAGGTCATGTAGGGAGCTCCATGCACTGTCAGTGGTGCTCTCAAAGTCACCCAGTTTGCCCTGACTTCTACTTTTGTCAAACTGTTTGGGGAAGGCTGCTATCGACTTGGTGAGGGCAGAGTTAGGTGTCTGCAAAAGGCTTTTGGAAGCTTTATTTTTAAAAATAATTTCTTGCAATTTTTAGCAAGCCAGTTGGTATAACTTGGCAAACATTTTTTGAACTTCACTCTGAACCTCCTATTTTAAACTTAATTTGTGGGCAATACAGGAAGGATAGTCTGAAATTGTAGTGATGCACATCAGAGTAAATTGCTTTTGTTTCTTCAGACATGCTTGCTTGCTATACTTTTTGTATTGAAGCTGCTCCCTTGGGTTAGTTCTCTTAATGCAAAATGATGCTGGGAACAAGACACAAGAAGCTTTTATCCCTGTGGGTTTTGAAGATCTGGCTGTATCTCCTTACTCCCAAGAAACAGCAAGAAAAAATTGCTTAATTGCAAATAGAATTTTGCAGCAAAAGAGCAAACTGATGTTGATTCCTTTGAGGTAAAAGCCATGCCCTTCCACAAGAGGATGAAGCTGAGATGTCCTAAATTTTTAAAGGAAATGGGATAATAAAGCGGAGTCTTTGGCTTTGTCTTCAATTTTCACTAGAGAAAATGCAGCCCACATATAATGAGCCACTGAAGAGTTGACAGGGGTGTCTTCCCTAGGATTCAATATCTTCTAATTATTCCATTACTGATAAACTTGAAATGTTAAGGTTTGTAGGACTGAGTGTGGGTGAATCTACCAAGCTGGCCTTTACAACTGTATTGTGCATGTCGAGTCAACTGATCCATAGTAAGCGCAAGGCTAGAGAGTAAAAAAGGAGATCAATCTTACACAGTTTAAGTGGCTCTCAGGGCCACAGCCTGGCAGTGTGGATTTCGCTGGTGATTTATAGCAGGTGAGGTTTCTGTCTTCTTCGCAGCTCCTCACATTGAAAACCCTGTTCTAGAGGCTGCGATTTGAAATGTGCCACCAACCAGGATCTGATTCATTTCCTAGCTAACAGTGTGGCCCAATCTGTGTGTCTGAACAGAACCAAGTAAAACTTGTGTTCATTTATTGCCTCTCCAGCTGCCTGTGGGGGCTTCATCAGCAAGCTCAATGGGACCATTACTAGCCCTGGATGGCCCAAGGAATATCCTACTAACAAAAACTGCGTCTGGCAGGTGGTAGCTCCAGCCCAGTACCGGATCTCTCTGCAGTTTGAAGTGTTTGATCTGGAAGGCAATGATGTACGTAACCAGTCCCTGCATCTCAGAGGTGTGACTATTGGCTAACTCAGAACTGGATAAATCCTTGGGGTACAAGGAAGAGGAGACTGTCTTACTGGTGGAGGTCCTAATTATTTCCCTGCCCTTGATATAATAAGCCAATAACTGTGATTGTTCTCCTTGAAGTCTGGATCTGCTTTCTCTATGGAGTGGAAGGATTAAATCTGTTCTGTTATAAACGGGCTTCTTTTCTCTACCAGTTTTTCATAATTTTGGGTGTTTTCCAACCCTAATAGGTGTCCCATGCACCCCTTCCCCAGAGCTGCCTTTGCAGGAAAATAATCGGAAATGAACAATGAAGTACAGTTCTTCAAGGATAAACAAAATAACCAGTAAAAGAGCCTATTCTCTGCCCTGCCAAGGGCAGGGTAGAATTTGAACAAAGCATTCAGGTCTCGCTTTCCCCACTGTAAATGGAAGCAGTGGCTCTTCCTTAATTCAGCAGGCTGCTGAAGTTCGTTCAACACTGTCAGGTTCTTGGGTAAGGTAGAATTAATTATTTTAGCTAAATTCAATGGAACCTGTGCTTTTCTGGTAAACACACCCATGCTTTAAGACCAGGGCAGCAAGGGAAGGGTGTGAGAACACTGACAGAGGAGAATTTGGGGAAGTTAGGAGTGTGTTTGAGTATAAGGTTGTTTCTGTTCCCTCTCTTCTGTTCTAAGTCCATGGAACTGAGAAGTCTTCTCCTCTCTTGGCAGGTCTGTAAATATGACTATGTTGAGGTTCGTAGTGGGTTGGCTTCTGAATCCAAGCTGCATGGCAAATTCTGTGGCTCAGAGAAGCCCGAAGTAATCACGTCGTATGGCAACAACATGAGACTGGAGTTCAAATCAGACAACACAGTCTCCAAGAAAGGCTTTAAAGTTCACTACTTCTCTGGTACGTGGTTATATTCTTTCATTTGCTTGGCTGTCTCCTCTGACTGAACCTCTTGGTTTTGGTGAATTTTCTTCAACCTCTTGTCAAATCAGGCAGAGCCTGACATGGTTATTTACATCTAAAAAGCATGGTTGCTCTGTGCTGTGTCACCTTTCATCTTGGTTTCTCAGTGCAGCATATGGTCCAGTTTCATAGTGTGGTGTCAGCAAGGTGCGTGGATTTCATCAATGCCTCTGGTCCTTCCACAGCAGGAATCAATGGAGAACCCAATCCTACAAGTTATTTCTGTCCCAGGAGCCATTAAAGAAAATCTTTTTCCTCTGAAAATAGAGAAGTTAGAAAAATTCCAGAAGTCTTCTGTATAGCAATCCTTCCCATCAAAGCAGTGCATGTTAATGGAAGTTTCTAATCCTCTGTTCTGAGTCCTTTGTAGCTCTTGGTGTCAGTGATGTACTTTGTTGACAGACAGTTCTGGAGGTACATCGTATGAAAGTGGAAATTCAATTTCACGCTGTGTTTTCAGCAGAGACCAAGGAGTAGTAATATTTTTGAGGAGGATGATCAGGCAAAATGGCCTTGAACTAAGACAGCTGCAGAGTCAAATCAGGGCTAGGGGTTTGGCTTATTAAATCTAACAAGAGGAAGAATGAGGTGGGGTGTGTTTCATCTAGAAATACGTTTGGGAGTGAGGAGACGGATAAGGTTAATGAGGTCCAGGGAGGGCATTGGCCGAAGAAAAATTGGAGATAAACTGCTAATAAATTAAATTGGACTGGAAACCATGAGCAAATCCTATGCTCAGAACAGTGAGGTTCAGGAATGCATAGAACTGAACACACAGGAGTGAACATCCACTGGGGCATATTTCAGCTTCAGGGGGCAGCTCATACCTTAGATCCTCTTCTCCAACTGGCTGCTTGTGCTCTCAGACAGAGCTATTTAAAGATGGAGGCTCATCAGAGCATGTAGGAACTTGAAAATATAAAGACTGGCCAGTAGATTTTTGCCTAGACTAGTGAATTTGTGTGATACTTTTCCTGGACTCTATTCTAAAAAAATGAGACATTGCTATAAGTTTCTTTTAGATGTGAGTCTAACCATTCAACACCTACATTATATAATAAAACACATTTGTGATGTGTTTTATGGAATGAAAGACAATTGAAGAGAACTGTATCCGCGCTAAAAAGCTGACTGAACTAATCCAGCAGCAGAGGTTGGAGGTTTGCACTGGTATCTGCCAGTCTGACTATGGGACTCCAGCTGGCGACTGTGGTATTGTTTCTCACTGTCAAACTCAGTGTTTGTCGGTTTGATCCTTCCCAGACAAGGACGAATGCTCCAAAGACAATGGTGGTTGCCAGCACGAATGTGTCAACACCTTTGGGAGCTACGTATGCCAGTGCCGAAACGGCTTCATGCTGCATGAGAATGGCCATGATTGTAAAGAAGGTAAGGTCCCCGCTCCCCGCCCTCAGGAAAGACAAGATGCCTCAAACATGGTTTGAGCCAGCATGCTTCCTACCCGGTCCTGGAAGTATATTTGTACAGTGTTCCAGGCTGGGGCACTGAAAAAACTCCAGCTAGCTGAAAAACTACATAGAAAAAGAAATAAGAGGGCTTGGTTTCAGCTGGATCCATTTCCCAGTCTGGGCCTCTATATGGCTATGGGAGATGGACAGGGTGGGGGCAAGAAGTTGGGCTAGTGAAAGGAGCAGTTGTGGGACCATCACCATTAGACTAGTCACTGCTGCTTCATTTAATTATTGGGTTTGAGTCAGAAGAGAAAGGATGAGCTGATCTAACCGCATGCTGATGCCAAAATTACCTTTCTTCCTGCACCCCTACCCCTGCTGTGTGCTGCCATGGCCTTCCTATGTATGGTCTCTGGTCCTTGTCTGATCTCTCCATGAGCTGATTCAGCTTTTCAAGTCAGCAAAACAACTCAAGGCTGAGATAGCACCAGAGTCAACACGGTGGAGGAGTTGGACACCATGTCACTGGGAACAGGGCAGAAGAGATGGAACAGCAGGAGAATACGTTTGGAAATTAGGAGGTGGATGAGGTTAATGAGGCGTGGGGGAATGAGATGGTCTATTTCACTAGCTGCCAAGTTAGCTCAAAAATTATAGGACAAACCCACCAGAACTATGCAGTAATAGTAAAAGGTCTTGTTCAGTGACTGAAGCCTTCCCTGTTTCTGCCCTATTGAGGGTATCATTGGGCAGAGAGGAGCATGCAGGACGTTGTGTGGTTCCCATGTAAGACCTGCCTTGATGCCTCATCTTGTGATCTCTCTCTCTCAAGCTGGTTGCGAGCACAAACTGAGTGGTGCAGAGGGAACAATGAGCAGCCCAAACTGGCCTGACAAGTACCCCAGCCGGAAAGAGTGCACCTGGGACATCTCCGCAATGCCTGGCCATCGAGTGAAAGTAGTGAGTAACCAGTGAGGGGGAGCACGAGGGGAGAAGCAGGCTGGATTGTTAGGAGCTGCAGTGACTTTCCCCTGCAACTGTATGAGTGGGAGGTTGATCCTCATAGGTCCTGTGTGGGCTCCTCGGAGGAGGCCGTCCCAGGAGGCTGCCCCTGGCCTGCAAAAGGGCAGAACACCTCAGAAGGGCATAAGGCAGGGGTGAGACAGCTTGGAGGAGACTCCAGCAGATGACAGCTGTGGAGCATTGCTCTCTCTGTTAACAGGTATAACATGCCCTCCTGCCCCTACCCCTCCTTGTGACCCACTTTGTTGGGACCGTCTCTGCATAAGGTGGTGGCAGGCCAGTCCTCAGCCCCTCTGAGGGAGAAGCATCAGGCCCATTTTACAGCGTGACCTGATGCATATGGTAGGACATACCCAAAGCTGTGCAGATGGCCCATGCACTGAGGGAAATAATGCCTGTGCTCAGTGGAAGTAGTATTGACAAACTGCCCATTCGGTGTGCTAGGCAGGGTTCCCGGCAGGAAAGTAAGAGTATATAAGGCTTGCAGTTGAAAACTGTTGTCATGCACCCATGTGAGGCAGCAAAGCTAAGGCTACAGGACACATTCATATGAACTTCTGAGCTTTGCCACTTTTAGATCACTCTTGTCTGAAAGTGCAGTTTCTGTTCTAGTTTGTGGGAGGAGTGGGACAGGCATACCATTTGACCTGTTTCTCACTTGGCATTTCATCCTTTGCTAAATTGCATACTCAGATTTACAAATGTCTGTCTTAATTCTCCTTATTCTTGCTGTAGACCTTCAATGAGTTTGAGATTGAACAGCACCAAGAATGTGCCTATGACCACTTGGAAATGTATGATGGGCCCAACAGCAAGTCACCTATTCTTGGCCGCTTCTGTGGCAGCAAGAAACCAGACCCTGTAGTGGCTTCTACCAACAAGATGTTCCTCAGGTTTTACTCCGATGCTTCTGTGCAAAGAAAAGGTTTCCAGGCAAAGCACAGCACAGGTAAGCTGGTTGCCTGCCAATACCCCAGTGTGATAAGTTGTCATCAAATCTCACTGCGTTGTTTACCAGGCAAAACAAGACACACTTTTCTCCCAGATAAGCTTAGCCTGAATTTTAAGTGGTTGTAAATTGTGCTAACCAGTTCCCAGACCATTACTGGCACCATACCATAAATGCCAGCTTCCTTATCAGCTCAAAGGTCTCTTGATATCAGACATTCCTGCTCAGTTGTTTTATTTAAATTGGAGGTGTTTGGTTGAGCAGCAGCTCATTCTGTTCCTTATCAGCCCTCAGAAAATGAGGTGATGCAACTTAGCCCTCATATTGGCCCACACACGGAACAGGCTGGTTATGGTGGAAGCAGAGATGTGCTGTGGACAAAGCAAGCTTGAACTTCTATCTGTGGCAGCCCAGACGTGGGTGTGTTGTACCAAGGTTCACTTTTTTGAATCCCTGGCACTATAAACAGATGAAATGTGCTCTAATCAGCAATGCATGAGAGACTGGTGAGGAGGCATCTTCCTGACTGACTGCAGGGAAACTCTGCACCAATGCACACGTGTTTTGCACAGGCACAAGACTACCTTTGTGCAACATTTTGGTCCCAATTTTTTTAATGTGCTTCAACTTACTGCTGGTAAAATACTTGGAGTCAGAATTTCAGCTTCAGGACAAGTGCAAAGAACATGTTTAGTCTTCCTTTTAAGCAATTGCTCTATAAAATGATACATTTTTCCAGAGCATAATGTGGCAGGAACCCCATCCTGCCACTTTTAGCTGATTGTCTCTTTCCTTCTATGTCCTGTACCGAAAGGACCAAGCTTCTCTACACTATGTGGGTCAATGGATTCATGGGTGACTGGAGAATTCACTGGTTTATGGTAGTTTGGTGCAGTGGTTAATTACCTTCCCTGTTGTACATGCACTTTGTGCTGGAGGTCTTCTCTCCCTACAGCTGGCCCAAAATTGGGATGGTGAGTCTTTGTTGTGAGGTAGGGCCTTTGATGAGACTGTGTGTTGTGCTCTTTTCTTCCTCCAGAGTGTGGTGGGCTCTTAAAGGCTGAGGTACGAACTAAGGAGCTGTATTCCCATGCTCAGTTTGGGGACAACAACTACCCAGGTCAAGCGGACTGTGAATGGGTGATTGTAGCTGAAGATGGTTATGGGGTGGAGCTGATATTCCAGACATTTGAGATCGAGGAGGAGGCCGACTGTGGGTACGACTACATGGAGATTTATGATGGTTACGACAGCACTGCACCCCGACTGGGACGCTTCTGTGGCTCAGGGGTAAGCTGTGGTGGTGGGGATTTCACAGGTATAACTGGAGACGGTAAGGAAGGGTACTTTCATACCCTTTTTGGAGACAGGCAGCTCTCACAAACTGGTGATGAGAATGCCTTATGTGTCATGGTTTTGCTGCTTCTCCTGTTGCTAGAGATCATAGCCATTTTATGTGATACACAGAGCTGGTCTGAAAATCTTGCTGACTGACCTTCCCTTGTTAGCCCAGCGCCACACACAGCAGCGTGGGACTGCTGCTCTGCTGTGCCCCAGCCCTGCCGCAAAAGCGTTGTGTAAATGTTGGGAACAGCTTCCAAAGGCCAGTTTCATCCTCCGTCACTTCCTGCCTGAAGCCAGGTCACATTGCGGCCATGCTAGGGTGAGCGCGAAGGGTGGAGGGACTTGCAGAGCTGCTTGTTGACTCCAGGGTGGCATGCTATCTCCTAAACTGTTATCTATGTCCCCATTAAGAGGAGCGACTCTGTTAGCATGAGCAATAGTGTGTGGTATTTAAAACCAGAGGTTCTATGTTTAATTTCTCTAGGACTTCAGCAATGAAATGGAGAATTATTATTGCATTTAAAGAGAGACATCCAAGGAGCAGGTGTGTCGGAACAGTCTTTGCAAACTGGGGAAATGGTCTGGAAAATAAACAAAGGCATAGCAGCTTGGAGTGAAGAAGTTCAGGGCAGCAGGGTAGTAATCTACCTGCCTGCACACTGACAAATGGAGAATGGCTGGGAAAGTGTTGGCCCCGCAGAGAAACACAGGGAGGTTGTAGCAGGTCACAACAGTGGGGGAGATAACTGGAGTTATCATGTAAAAACGTGGCTAAGTTATTTTGCTGCTAATGTGCCCTGGGAGGGCCTCAGCTGCCAAACAGGGTCCAGTTTGGATTGTGTCATTTCCTGAAAAGATTAGGACAAATTAGAGAAAACTTGGAAGACTGGAAAAAGAACATCCAGGGAGCCCTGTGAATGTGACCTAGAAAAAACTACTGGAAGAACTGGGATTGTAGAGTTGGTTGGCATCAGTCTTCAAACAACATAAAAACAAGCACACAAAGAGCAAGGGAATGTGCTCAGGAAGTCAGAGCAGCGCAGGAGGTACCGAGCGCTCAATGTTTGTGTTTCCGAGCCAGTCTGCGAGCTTAAATTCTAGCATCATAGTGCAGATGTTATTTAGCCTGCAGACCTGACCAGTTGGTGCTGTCTTCTTTACTTTTCTGCAGCCTCTGGAAGAAATCTACTCTGCAGGGGATTCCATCATGATTCGATTCCACACAGATGACACCATCAACAAGAAAGGCTTTCACGCCCGATACATAAGTACCAAATTTCAGGATGCATTGCACATGAGAAAGTAGTTTGACTGCTCTTCACAGACATTGCCATCTGAAGGTTGAGACATTTAACTGTGATCTTTGTCTTTTTTTTTTAAGTTTCTGTGCACCTGGCCAAAAGCAGTGTACAGTATTTTCTGTAACTAAATCTAAATCCAGTCTCAAAGGTTTGCCTCTGAAATTATTAGCATGACCCTTTCTTGTTAACATACCCAGGACCAAAAATTGTCTTCTAATCATACCTGCCAGGGCATAAAAATTGTATTTTGCACAGCTTGCCATGGGGCTGAGTGAAGACTGAATTGAGAAAAGCCTTCATCTCTTGCATATCCTGTTTCTAGGTGACATTTCCTGAGCATCCTGTACACGTGAGCTGTCTGAACACATTTTTCTGGAGCAGATGATGTGGACAGCCACCCAGTAGGATTTTCTCAAAGGACCTTGGGAGCCACCCACTCTCCCCTACCATCCCAAAATATTCTGTGCAATAAGTGAACAACCAGATGGCTGGCACTCCATCACTCCTTCTGTCCCATCTATTTATTATCTTGGTTATTGTGGATTGAAAGGTAGGCAGGGGCACAGGGACAGTCTCTTGAGGGCTGCTAGCTACTTGGATCACGGTGAATGAGAAGGGCCCAGTGCGTGATATGCAGCAGTTGTCATGGTATATGTCAAATGGAAGTACTTGAATGCAGTGACCAAGGGAATGGTGGTGGCTGACAGGGAAGTGCGGTGGTGGGATGCAAGGCATGACTGTGTGATGGTGGCAAAGCTTAACAACTGCAGCACTGACAGCACGCTCCAGTTACACCACCAGGCAAGGCAGCTCAGAGGGCTGTGGCAGCAGTCCAGGCCTTATCTTAAATAAGGAATCTCTCCTCCTCACTCCACCATGTCTACTTTCTCAGCCTTCTCTACACTGCTTCTTATCCTTAGTACAACTTCCATGTGAACCCTTCCTTTTCACAGCTGAGCTGCTCTCCCCAGGGCTCCCCACCACAACCGAGGAGTGCTCTACAACATCAGCTAGCCAGAGCATTTCACCAAAGGAAACACTGGGCCAGAGATAGTCGTCGTATCCCTGAGGCAGAGGGATGCAGGCCATGCTACAGGTCAGCTCTGGCGAGCTCTGGGAACCTGTGAAACATGTGCAAGATTCAGGCATGGAACTAGGAACAGGAGAGCTCTGCTGGTTTCTGCTTCCTCCCTGTTCCTTGCTGGCCCGTGGCCCAGTCTCTTAACTTCATGGCACGGGTGCGAGTAAGATGGTGACTTAAGCACTTTGAGCTATAAGGCTCAGACATGCTGTGTTGCAGTTCTTTATGTACGTGGAAGCTACCGAGCCATGGACTTGCAGAATTAACAGGTAGCTTGGCACTTCTTTGGCAGAAAGTAGGGAAAACTGTGCTTTTGGGGGAACCACTGTGATTGAGCTGTTGATATGGGAAGAAAAAAAAGAAGAAAAAAATTACTTTATTCTGAATGATATTTCATTAAGGCACTCATGGGCAATTATGAGCTAAAAGCTGAGGTATGTTAGCTTTAATAAAGTATTTATAATCCAAGGATTACTATGTTTACATAACCAATGTACTGTCAGGCTCCAAGGTGACACCTCCTCTCTGGTGTATGACTATGGAGAAGTGTGGGGCCAGCGCCACTGTCAGGCACAAACGACATTCCTGGAGATGAGGGCATTTCCAGAAGGATAATAAATAGACCCAGCCCTCTCCAGAAGTCCTTGAACGGAGTATGGTCCAAGTATTGTGAATACTAGGAGAAACAAATGCATGAAAATATTTTCTTGCTTAGATTAAGAAAAATAAAGTAATTTATACACACACACACGAGATTATATGTATATAAAATCTGCATGTAGAAGACCTGTAGTCAAAGCCTTAATAACTGTCTTGTGAACAATACTGTACCATTGACTATAGCTTTATAGCAGGCTGTATAAAACCATGTTATTTCTGTTTTGTTTTTTTTTTTAGCTCTGTTTTGTTCCTCTTTTCAAATTTTGTGGCCTTTTTACAGGCAAGACCTCTGATCTCAAGCTGTTTGACCATGCAGGTTTGGGGAAGTGAGCTCTGCTAGATGGGGTCTGTGTTGATCCTTCTCTTCCTTTCCCCCATTCAAGCAAAACTGCAGTGACTCAGGTCTGGAAACAAAAGCATGACACTGGTCCCTGTGAAACAGAAGGAAAGTTTCAGGTGGCAAGCAGCAGTTCAGGTTTCCTAGCTCTCTAATGGGAGCAATGACTCTGGAGAGAAGTGACCGTAGGAGCTTCCCGTGTACTTTAACATCTCTGTTCCATGTTCTGGTAATTTCCCATCTTCCCCAGACCTGTTCATTGCAGATGCTTGCAATGGGGTTTGACGCATCTACTACACTTGTTAGCATTCCTGCAGGTGTCTCTTGTGACAGTGTGCTCACAACTGTTGTACTGTGCATTTCAATGACCTATGTAGAATATTTCTGCTGTACTGACTGGACTTAACAGTCAATAATTCTATATGTGTAAAAGTTTCTTAAGAAAAAAGAAAAAATGTCAGACCCTCTACAGTGTGTGTACGTATTCTGGTCTTTGTGTGGTTTTATATTTCACTAGCTAAAATAATTTTTTAAGAGGGGGAGGAGAGGAGGATGTGGGGGCAATGACAAATGTACCTGTGCCCAGAACGAGTCTCTGCATTCATTAAAGACTGTGGATTCAGTTGCACATTCTGTTGTATGCATGCATTTACCACTTCCTCAAGGGGAGGAAATTTCTTAATACATTCCTTGTTTTGCCAATTGTTGTTTGTGTCTACTGCTAATACTGGGTGGGATTTACTCTCTGCAGGAAGCGCCTTTCCCTTGAGCCTTTAGCTTTGTCTTGGCCTTTGCAATCAAGAGGGCATTTAGGAAGTGGGGCAGAGGAACATGTTGGTCAGCCAAAGGGCTACATCATTGTGTTTCGTGTTCTGCAGTCATGCTTTAGTGGCCTGAGATGCAGATCTGCAGCGATAAACATTAAGGATCTGGGAATTAGTCCATAAGTAGACTTGAAAAGAGGAGGCTTATTTGCTACACTACAGGGTATGGCCTTCTGCAACAGGTCCCAAAGACCCTGGGACATGAAACTCCTGTGCGAAGGACAGCAGGATGAGCATGAGGCAGATGTTCCTTACTGCAAAGTTGTGGTCTGCACTGTCACTGTGGCAGAAAAATGTTCAGTAGCTAGGCAGCACTAAAATGCCTTTCTTCCTGTTTCTGTCCCCTGCTTGATGTCTCCCCTGCTTGCTAAGGATCATGTATGTGTTCTTTCCACAACACATACCCAGTTCATGCATGTCCCACCACCCAGAACATTTCCTGTGGTGTGTGTCACAGCCACTCAAACCCTCGTGGTGACTGAATTTCCTCCCAGCTTTCCCAAAGGCAAAGCAGCAATAGAGATGCAGTAAGGAATAAGCATCCCCATGTAGCCTCCTGCACCAGAGTATCGTGGCACAGTATAACCCTGGAATGAGCCCAGAGGCTTACAGTCAAGTCACCAGGAGGACATCATTTCCAAAATGAGGGCCACGAGCCTTCAGTCACACAGAGTTACAGCCCAAATCAGTGTTGAAATATTAGAAATGATTGCAACCCAAGTGAAGCTGGTGGGAAACAGGAGGTAAAATAGAAGGTGAAATATGAACAGGAGTCACAGCTGTTAGAGGAACACACAGACATTCACAATTGCAGTGAGATAGATTCTGTGTGCACGATCTATCTGTTATATGTGTAAAGATCTTTTGCAGGCTTGTATCTTCCCTGATGTTCAACTACCCTGTTCCCTTAATGTCTCTTTCCACACTGACTGCCTGGCACCAGTGCTGTGTGACATGGCCAGGCTTCATTTTCTCTGCTTATTTCTAGAAACAGGACTTAATTTTCCAGAAAGCACCCAAGGACTGTCCAGTCACCATGTGTGAGAAGCTGAAGGGAATATACATTGTCTGCCAGGAGATTCTTCATCTTTTAAAAACACAAGTACTAGTGGTAGAATGCACTTCAAAGAATGATGCCTCAGACCAGACAGGCTCGTTGGTCTCAGCATCAAACCAGCAGAAATCCTCCGCTTTGTCCTGGCATTTCCAGCAAACATGCTCTGGCAGACAAAGTGTGAGCCTTAAAAAGCAAAACCAGGATTCCCCTCAGGCTGATTTTTTGTACGTATTAAACACACTCTCAGAGCCAGGAGTGGTTTTGTTTGCTATGGGGCTGGCAGAGAAGAGGCGGAGCCCCCAGCACCCCAAAGCCCAGCTTCCCAGGCACGTGCTAGATCCTGCCCTTGGCAGGGACCTGGCTCTATCAGGTGTGCTGGGACACAGCCAGGTTGTCTGAGTCAGCCCAAGAGAAATGCCATCGTCTCTTCCTCTTTGCAGGTCCACAGTTTGGTCTTAAGCAGGAAGAGAAACTCATCCTAAAAGGAACACTAACCCTGGCGTCGGGCAGTCTGCTGTTAACGCGTGCGGGGGTTTCTTGGGGAGAAGAGCGAAATGGTGAGTTGGAGTCGTCCTGTTGAGTTGGTTGGGTCTTGTTTGGATAGAAGTAGCGGGGGGAGGTCAGAGTACAGGGGAGGTGAGGCCATGGGATCGCTTAGCTGTTGAATGAAAAGCTCCCCGGGAGTGTTTAACTCTCCCGTTCTCTGCCCTGACCAGATCAGTCAAGCTGGCCCCTTTGTTAGCTCTGCATTCCCTTATGGTGCAACCAACAGTTTCAGACACGTGCTTGGATTTTAGCATCTGCCCCAGCTTTTCTGTCCTGGAGGTATCACCTGGTTGTAGGGCGGTTGGAGCAAAGAGGAGGCTTGTGCCCTGGATCATGCAGTGGACCCTTCTTGAGGAGATGTCCTGTCCTAGGGCACAGGACCTGCTGAAACGCACACACTATCTGTTTAGAAATGGCCAGGTGAGAGCAGCTGGAAGGGAAACCTCCTTCCTCCCAGCAGCTAGCTGTCTCTGAGGCTAAAGCAATGTTCTCCTCTGAAGTGTAATAATGAATTAGTTCCATGAGCATTCACTCGAAACATGCTCTCAAAGGATCTTGGATCGACAGCAGAGCTAGGGGAGTGTAGCACAAAGTTACTTGTTAATGGCATACAAACAGAAATAATAGATTAGTGGCTTTGGTCTCTCTAACCTCTGTTGATCTTCTTTCACTTCTTCATGTTGGTCCCCTTGGGATCTCCCTTTATCTGTCTTCACAGCCCTACCCAGTGAATGGTACGTAGCTGGTGCCAGGTCCATCCAAGAGCTGGCCAGGTGTTGCCCCTGGAGCTGTATAGGCACAGAAGAGGATGTGGTCCCTGCCCATGAACAATCACAGTTTGAGCAAATGCGAGAACAACTAGGGGCTGTGGTGAAACTGAGAAGTAAATCCAGAGCATCTGATCGTTGGATGTGTGTGTTAACTGCATTCGTCCATCTTCCCTCTGCTCCCTGCAGTGAGAAGCTCTCTGTACTGAACCGCAGGGGCCCGGCGATGCTGGCTGGGGAAGAGGCCTGTCTCCTTGTGGTCTCGCCTTCTGTTTCCAGGTCTGCAGGACGCTATGAGTTACTGAGTGGCAAAAAGGGAGAGGAGAAGGTTGCAACGTTTATTTTTTACCTCAGCTGCAGTATAAGGCTTTCTCTCACCCAAGATGTGCTCTTGGCAGACAGTAGATGCTGTAGTTAGTGCTGCTGGGAAACCTACCTGACACGCATCAGGGTCACTGATACTCAGAGCCCTGTAAACATTTCTCTGGAGTAGTCAGGGCAACTGTGGGCAAAAGCAGGGGCTCTGCAGGCATAGAAAGATATTACAATATTGAATTATATTCTCTTTACATTTAGAAATTTCAGAGCAATGGTCAGGAGTTTTAATCAGGAAGATTAGAAGTGTCCTTTCTTTTTGCAGTAAATAAATTGGAAGTCAATAGTAATTTTCCTGTAAAGGACATCCTTGTCTCTCCTGAAATGGCTAGCATACAAACTTGCATACCAATCCATTTTTGCAAGTAACTTGAGACAATGGCTTTAAGCCACTGTACAATTGAGAGAAACAGCCTATTTTGCAGTGTCTTGCTATGGCTTTCTGTATTTGCTTGCTAGCAGGTTAGATACTTCAGTTTCCAAGTACAATGGTCTTAGGACATTGCAAATCCTGCATTTTGTAATTAAAGGTGGTCAGAGGACAGCACAAATGCCCAGTGCCCTGAAAATCGCTTGTTAAAGTTTTAAGTGCAGAACCAGGCTTTTCCTTATTTAAGGGCTTACATATACGGTCTGTCCACTAGTGTCCCACCTTAAGAAACTAAATATTTAACCCTGGTCTGGAGCTGTGATTGAATAAGCTAGGAAAAACATTTATACTCAAATGTAAGGCTACCAATCAGGTTATTGTGAGTAACAGACCTGTTCCTAGCTGGCAACTTAAATTTGTAAATAGTCCGTTGCACACACAAATATAGTTTCAGCAATAACTTGAGCAGAGAAAGGTGACCATATGTAAATATGTTATTTATGTGGCGCCTTCTATTCAAACTTTCATTTAACCTGCATGCACAGTTCTAGAAATAATAATGAAGTCCATTAAGTGCACTGTCTTTAACCAAGAAGAAGGAAATAAAATAAATTTACAGCTTCAGAGAAGAGGCAGATATGAAAATCCAAGCTCAAACATTAACAGGTCAGCTGTTCACAAAGGTGTGTTTCAGTGAGTAAGTTCAAGGAAGGCACAGTAGAAAATTTGGGTGAAAAATGTCACTGCTATATTTCATTCCCAGCTGGCAGCCTGGGTGCAGCAATAGCTGCACCTCTGAGGAATTTGAAAGAGATCCTTTTCACTCGGTGAGCAATTGCTAGCTGTGTCTGCATGCTCAGAGGCATTTCCCAACATCTGCGGTCCCATAAACTAAGCTGTTCAAAGGTTACACTTCCAGTACAATGTCCACAGCTTGCATATAAAGGCCACACTTCTAAACAAGCCTCCAGCTGGTGTCTGCAATGGGAGGATGAATTCTGGATCTTTCAACAATCTCCTCCCATCTTTGACTTTGCTGTGGATTATAGTCCTCTACATGCAGTGATGTGCCCTGCTCCTGGAGTGCAGGACTTAGACTGAGCCGAATCTCTCATAGCTTGCTTGTATTTTGAGCCTGCCTCTCCATAACCTGCAGTATGCAGACTTCTATTGGCAAGCTTTCTCTGCATTGACCTCCTTGTTCTGAAGTAACCAGGCCATCCTCAGTGCATGGTGGCAGAACTTCCTGCAGTCAGAAAAATGACAACTTTCTGCCAGCTGCCTTTCTCCTGGCTTTTTGTGGATGCAAAGTGAAGAAACACTTTCAGCCTTTTCCTATCACCTTCCAAAGAACCAGAGTTTCAGTTCCAAGGGATACCTCAGCAGCTTTGCTCTTTCACTCCAGTTTGTTTAATTCTTACATGTTTCTGGGACTGAATGGAGTTCAGGAATAACATTGAACCTAAGTGTCTTAAAAGAGCTGTTTCATACAGATGTGCCTACCACTTGCCCCTGGATTATAGGAGGTGGGAGGACCCTGCACTGCTTGTCCTGATAACCCACCTCTGAAGCTAAGCTTCTCTGCAGTACCATTCCCAACACTGTCACTAGTACCGATCCCTACAGGCAGCCCCAGCTGCCCATATAGCTCACCATGTCATGGACCCAGTATTGCTTCCAGCAGTAGAGCTGCACCAGCAAAAGAGGTTAAACAGTAGCTTTCAACTGTCTCCAAGCCTGTTTCTGCATTCCTCCCAAATGGCAGGGTCTCTACATCCCAGCAGACAGACAGCACATCTAGCAGAGACTCTTCTGAATACCTCCCTTTCTATGTGTGGAAACAATTTAGTCAGGAAGGAGTTAATGTGTTTATATCATTTTCACTGTCCTTGAATCAGCAGGAGCAGGCACCTCTGATTAGTTTGGGGCTCAAAGGTTGCAGGTGCAAGTCCTTGCTATTTTACAAGCTACCACTGTACCTCAGCTCCCAGGCCATAGTGGGGTTAAACAGCCTTACCCTTTCTCACTCAGGAGCTGTCATGGTAAATGCATTAAAAGATAAGGCCCTGACTGCTCAGAGGCCCTGAGTGGTATAAACAATTCAGGCAAACCAGTTCATGTTTCCTCATATCCCTTTCTTCCATAGCATGGCATGGTTTTTGTTTTCTCTGGAGTAACTAGCATGCCTTCCCTGTTCAGCTCAAATGATTACATTCTCATGCCTTCATTTTCAGTCACTTCAGAAGCACCCCTCCCCACTCCCACACCTGGCCAGGGGCATCTCCCAATTGCTAATACTCTGTTCTGGTTTTCTTTATTTTTTTTAAAATTTCTCTGTAGGAGACAACAACGTCTTTCTCACTGTTTTACAACACAACTGTGAATTCAGTAAGTACATTGCATAGGATGAAGATCAACTGACTGTTCACCATCATGTTATCTGTAGGAGCTGGGGGCTGGGATTCTGGAAGAGAAATTGCTGCTTTTATGGGTGAGTGTTGGTGTGGATCTTCTGACAGACTGTCCTAATGCTGCTGATGCTATATTGTAGCAGTAAAGACAGGTGAGATGCTTAAAGTGCTCAGATTCCTGCATTTGTGCCAGTTCTCCTGTTTATTTAGAAATGAGCAAATCCAGCTGAGGGTGACTTTGCTAAACCTGAAATGCAGCTGAAATATCTTCCTTCTCCTTTCACCAAAGGGAACGTGAATGTCATTTCAGATTTCATTTCTGTTCTGTCTCAGTGAGAGAGGGGGTGACGAGGGGAGCAAGCCATTAGCCACCACAGCAGTTACCAGAGTGTCCTTTATGTGTCCTGCTACTCAGTTAAGATATGTGTCACTTCTAATTCTTTGCTAAAAGACATGGGGTTCCTCTCACTTCCCACAAAAAGTTGTAGGCATGCAAAGATCTGGCCTTTCTAATCCTACCTTCCTGCTTGCTATACTATGAAATGTAGTCTCTGTTCTGACGCACAGACCCTTTCTCATCTTGCATCTTCCCAGCCAGGGTTCAATGGCATTTTACTGACGAGTTATCCAGCCAGGGATCAATTGCATTTTTCTGCTGAATTATAGGCATTGCATGCGATCAGTCCAGCCACAACCTGCCTCAGATGGGGAAGGGCAATTTTTCCGGCTGCTGAGTTACTGAAAGATGGATGTAGATGTGGGCATTGCTCATGGTTGTTCTTCGTTAAAGAGAGCATCTGTTAGCTGCAGGGGCCAGAGAAGTCCTGGCTGACCTGTGGCCTTTGAGGAGGCATGTGCAGCTCTCGAGCTCTGGCCTGTTCCCAGAACTCGGCCCCCATGGCTGTCTTGGGTGGACACTGCGTCCTGTGTCTCTCAGCTGGAGCAATGTAAGCTTGAGACGGTGGGTCAGCCTGGGAGAGGGGATAACAAGTGAGGGACCTGCCATCATCACTGCCTGTGTGTTGGACTTCCTCCTTGCTGGAGCTGCCTTGTCATTTGGAGGCGAGTGTGACATTTTGCAATGGCTAGAAAAAGCCTGAGGGTTTTGGGTTGGGGTTTAATGGCATCCTGGCCTCTATTAGGAATAGTGTAGCCAGCCGGTCTAGGGAAGTGATCGTCCCTCTCTACTCGGCACTGGTGAGGCCGCATCTTGAATACTGTGTCCAGTTCTGGGCCCCGCACTTCAAGAAAGATGTTGAGGTGTTGGAGCGAGTCCAGAGGAGGGTGACCAAGCTGGTGAAGGGTCTGGAGGGTCTGACCTACAAGGAACAGCTGAGGGAGCTGGGGTTGTTTAGCCTGGAGAAGAGGAGGCTCAGAGGTGACCTTATTGCAGTCTACAACTACCTGAAGGGAGGTTGTAGTGAAGTGGGAGTTGGCCTCTTCTCCCGGGCAACTAGCGATAGGACAAGAGGGCACAGCCTCAAGCTTTGCCAGGGGAGGTTCAGGTTGGACATCAGGAAGAATTTCTTTACAGAAAGGGTTATTAGACATTGGAATGGGCTGCCCAGGGAGGTGGTGGAGTCACCATCTCTGGATGTGTTTAAGAAAAGACTGGACATGGCACTTAGTGCCATGGTCTAGTTGACAGGGTGGTGTAGGGGCAGCGGTTGGACTCGATGATCCCTGAGGTCTCTTCCAACCTGGTTGATTCTGTGATTCTGTGATACAGCAGGTTTGCTAGTGCCCTGCACTGCATGCCTTGCATCTGCGAGCCAGGGCACTGACTGATCCTCCAGGCAAGGCTGTGCAGGCAGCTGCCTCCAGAACAGTGGCAAGGACAGAGAGCATACTGTTGCAAAAGCACATCTTTTCTCGGGACTTCCCACTCCCCGTTATGCTGCATTTCCTTCTGAATCCAGCTTTCCCTGGCATGTATTTGTGCTTATCTTTTGTATATGCTTTGTGTATACTTTTTTCCCAGCCTCTAAGCCCCTTTTTGAGGAAAAACGTATATTCCTTCCATTCAGTCAGAACCATTGTTGGAAGGACCAGAGTTTGGGTTGTTGCTTATGACTGGCAAGTACAGGCCATGAGCTCAGGGCACAGCTGGGTGCTCCGTATGTTGCTGACCACGTGCTGTTGTTGGAGTCTTGCAACTGCTCACTTAGCCTCTCTCCTTGCTTGCTTTGTATGAAACACTTTTGTAAATGTTCTATAACCATCTTATTTCTAGACTTCGGCACATACGTCTGGAAGCACAACTGTCCAGGTAGATTGTCCTTCTGGGGTAAGAGTTTGTTTCATTATTTAATGCAATTGATTATGTGGAATGTCTTCCCTCTGAAATAAAATCTCTGCTTCCCCTGTCCGTCCCAGCGTGCAGTGCAGCTGGGCTGTACGCCACTGTTTTGATCCAGTGCTGCAGTTTTGTTCCTTGCATTGGCTTTTCCTGCTGCTGTATGGTAGCCACTAGCTCAGCTACTAAGCACAGAGCTAAAGGATCACACTGCATGCGTCTGACCTGACTGTCTTTCTTTGTGAGTTAGTATGAACCCTGGGTGGTTGGAGTAGCCGCAGGGATACCCAGCATTCTGGCCTTGGTCCTTGCAGTCATCTTGGCGGTGGTCTGTGTTCTCCAGTGGAAAAACTACAGCTGGAATCAGGTGAATACCTTCCATCTCCTGGGTGCCTTGCTACTTCCAAACCTAGACCTCCACATCAGAAACCTGATTCAAAACCCTCTACAGCTCTTGGGAAGTTCAGGACCTTGGCACTCAAAGTGTCTCTGCTCTGTCTCTCAAAGGCTGGACCTCAGCCTAGGAGTTGAAGGTTCATAAGGATAAAAGAGCAATTCATGTGAGAATACTGAAGAGGCATTGCCAAGTGGCCTGTTAACTAGCAGGAAATTTTAAAAATCCCAGACTACCACCACTGTTCTTCAGTGGATTTCTCTGTCATTTCCCACAGGAAATCATTCATTTAAGTATCCTCTGACTCCAAAATGATGTTACTTACCTCCAGAAACACTGTCAAGGTGCTACATCACCTTTTTCCTCTGTTCCAGCCCATGGGGTGGGTCTTCATGGTCTGCCTACCTCCCCAGTGCTGGGGTAGGGTTAGGAGTTTCTGTAGCATCACGCTTCCTTTCTCTGGAGTGAAAAAATCACCCACACCACCAAAGAGACAGTCAACCTACCTATAAAGGAAGAACACCATGAAGCATTCTGGCAGCCAGACATTGACAGTTCTACCTAAAAGGTCCCTTTCCTTCCCCTGCCACTTTACAGATGTTTTTAACCAGCTCTAGTACTTGCATGGATCTTTGTTTCCTTACTTTAGAAAGGAAGGTGTAACAGTACTGACAGAGTGTCACGGTTTAAAGCTGGGCTGGCTATTAACCAGGTGGCAGATGCTCTCTGTTAACCCTCTCCCCCCCCCCTCTAAGGGAAAGGGAAAGGGAAAAGGGAGAGAGACTTATGGGTTGAAAAGTTAAAACAGTTTTAATAAACTATAATAATGAAAAAGAGTATAATAACAATAATAATAGAAATAATCAAATATATACAAATATATACAAATATATACAAAGCCAAGACTGAGAGCCTGGAAATCCTCCTCAGGCAGAGTTGCTCCCCCAGCACGGGCAGAGGGGAAAATGCAGTACCTCCCCCCAGCACAGGCAGAGGGGAAAAGGCAGTAGCTCCCCCCAGCACGGGCAGAGGGCAAAATGCAATAGCTCTCCCTGCCATCACACCTGCAGGCTTTTAACTGGAAAATTGGCAAAGCTGGTACCAATCAGTGGGAGACAGGAGGGCCCCTCCCTCCTGGGCCCCACCTCCAGGAGGCAGTGGGTTAGTGATAAATAGGAAAGTGAGAATGACGTGTGTGGGATGGAATACCTCGTTGGTCAATCTTGGGTCACCTGCCCTGTCTGCTCCCCCCTGCAGCTGCGACCCCCCCTTTGGCTCTTCACTCGTAAGCAGTGAGGAATTTAGCAGTGACCTTGGTTTCTCTAAGACTAATTGGCCTGGTTTGGGCCAAACCAGGACATTCCACCCCTTATTCCATACCATTCACGTCATACTCAGATCACCACTACCTTTTCATTTTCAAATATATATACACATATCACTAGTTTATGATTCATCTCTATACAAAAAGTTCATTAAGTTCATTTGGTTCAGGATTGTGGGTTTCCATCTGGCTAACAGTCTCTCAGCAGTCTCTCTGGCTAGCAGTCTCTCTTTCGTCATGGTTCATGCCCACGGGTTGCAGGTTAAAGATGTCAGACTCGAGGAGGTTACTGGACGCCACTTGATGAAGCTAGTTCCGGTCTCATCACCACTGTCTTAACCTGAAAGACACTTATGCAGCAACAACATACAGTTCAGACTTAAGTAGTCTCACCCAGAATCAGATCACCTTCAGGGACACATCGGACTTCACCATCTTGCAACATCACCCACCAAGTACATCCAGGTCCCTGAGCAAAAGCAATCCCACGAATGGGTTTACCTTTGCCCGTTGCAGGAAGAATCCAGACAGTTTTTCCCAATAGATTCCTTTCATGCACCACAGGGACTTTATCTCCTTCTACTGTATGTAGAAGGTCTGACTGAGCAGGGCCAGCTCTATTGATAGAGCCCCTGGTGTTAACTAACCAGGTAGCTTGTGCCAGATGTTTATCCCAGTTTTTAAAGGTTCCACCCCCCATTGCTTTCAGGGTAGTTTTTAACAGCCCATTATACCGTTCAATTTTCCCAGAGGCTGGTGCATGATAGGGGATGTGATATACCCATTCAATGCCATGCTCTTTGGCCCAGTTGTCTATGAGACTGTTTTTGAAATGAGTCCCATTGTCTGACTCAATTCTCTCTGGTGTGCCATGTCGCCACAAGATTTGCTTTTCGAGGCCCAGAATAGTGTTCCGGGCAGCGGCATGGGGCACAGCGTATGTTTCCAACCATCCGGTGGTCGCCTCCACCATGGTAAGCACATAGCGTTTACCCTGGCGGGTTTGAGGGAGTGTGATATAGTCAATTTGCCAGGCCTCCCCATATTTATATTTCAACCACCGCCCCCCATACCACAAAGGTTTTAACCGTTTGGCTTGCTTAATTGCGGCGCATGTTTCACAATCATGGATAACCTGTGCAATAGAGTCCATAGTTAAGTCCACCCCTCGGTCACGAGCCCATCTGTATGTTGCATCTCTCCCTTGATGTAGTCTATGCCAAGGATGCACGGAGCATCTGGGCCAGTCACAATGGGGTGCTTTTTCCATTCATTTTTAGTTAGGCTCACTTCGGCCTCCAATACAGATAACACTTGAGATCCTCCTGTTACTCCTGAAATGCTGATAGGTTCTGCCCCTTTACGATCCGATGGCATTAGGGTGCACTGTGCACCAGTGTCTACCAGGGCTCGATACCTTTGTGGTTTTAATGTGCCAGGCCATCGAATCCACACAGTCCAATAAACTCGGTTGTCCCTCTCCTCCACCTGGCTGGAGGCAGGGCCCCCCTAATTAAGAAATGGATTCGTGCTGCTCACAGGGACTGGACCTTCATTTCTCCTATTCACACTTGGGAAAAAGTGATTTGAGGCCCATCTACCCTGGCTGGGGTCCTGCTCACTGGTAACTGGAGCAGCCATCCTCCTAGAAAAATTCTCTCTGGTATTTCTTTTAGCTTGCAACTCACATACTCGTGCCTGTAGGGTACTGGTAGGTTGTCCATGCCATCTGCTCATGTCCTCCCCATAACCACGCAGGGCAAACCACAGGATACCTCGTGATGTGTTCCGTTTCCTTTGAGCTGGTCCTGTAGGAGAACGTTTTCTCCTAACAGCTGCAACGCGCGCCTGTGTAGGTAGAGAGTCAAGTTTATTCTCGATCATGGACAGTTTGTCTGACAGTTGTTTAAATGAGTCCTTGTTTTCCTTAGTCAGTTTTTCCACAGCCGAGATGCGTGCCTGCAGTGGGGAAGAAATACTATCTTCATACTGTCGCATACAGTTAGCCATTTCACCCACACTAGATCGTGCCATAGCATCTTCTCCCCATACTAATATTGGCAATGTATGGGTGTATGTCGGCGGAGCATTCTTCACAACCTTCCGGAACATGGATCAGTTGCATTCCACTTCATCAGGATCTACAGGATCTACAATGTCCCGTGGGTGTCTATAAATGATCTCTTGCACAGCCAGTTCTCTAAGGTAGTTAATACCTTTTTCTATAGTGGTCCATTTGCTTAGGTGACTCATAACGTCATCTTTATAGGGATACCTGCTCTTTACAGCTGACAAGAGTCGCCTCCAGAGACTGATAGTGTTTGACTTTCTTGCGAGCGCCTTATCAATACCACCATCTCTGGACAGGGATCCCAACTGTCTGGCTTCTCTGCCATCTAATTTCATGCTGTCTGCCCCATTATCCCAGCATCGGAGCAGCCAGGTAATAATAGGTTCACCGTCATAACGGCTGAAGTCTTTCCTTATGTTTCTCAGGTCCTTCAGGGATAAGGAGTGGTAGGTTATCTCTACGTCCGAGTCCTCCTCTTGTGATAGTTCTGCTTTAGAAGGACCTTTCTTCTGTGATGGGTCTGCTTTAAAAGGACTATCAAGGAAACCCTCATCTGTGTTGGGCCCTAACTCTGCCTGAGAAGGGCCCTCACCTGGGTCATACGATGGCTCTGCCTTAGAAGGCTCTGAGTCATCATCCTCCTCTTCACGAGCTGATTTCTTTTGGCATTTCTTCCTGGTTACAGGAGCAATTGGTACAGATTTGATAGATGCTGGGGTCTGAGTAGATGTAGTGGCTGTCGTGGGAGTGCTGAGAGTCTGAGTAGCTGCAGTGGCCATCTTAGGGGGTGTAGCAGCTGTGGTACAGGCTGCCGAGGTGTTAGTGGGTTTAGTGGCTGTAGCGACAGTACACACTGTAGGATCTGAGGTGGCTGCATAACACCTACAACTGTCCCTGCACCGATATTTAATCTTATCCCACATCAGAAACACATTCAGGACAAACAAAAATAAAAACATGCCACCTAGACAGCACCATCGTAATTTTGCAAAATCTAGTGGAATCAGCTTGGCAGAAAAGGAGAAGGTACTATTTCCCAAAGTAAAACTGGAAGTGTGATCATCAACAGAATCAGCTAAAGGATGCCTGGAGCATGCAGATGAAGTCGCTGCTACTGGTTTGCTATTAAAGCTGCCCATCATTGTGTCATAGAGATAAGAGATCGGAATAGTAACTGCCCAGTTTATCACAGCATAAATCAGTATCAAACCCCATACCAAAACAATACATTTTGACCAGCGCCCACTGCTAAACTGCATGTAAACATTCATAAGAAGCAAGCAATAACACAGTGCCCACGGCAGGTAAGGCATCATTGCAATACTCAACTGTGAAAGAAACTCCATAAAAAGATGAGATAACACAGCATTCAAAAATGACATCACCATCTTCACTATCTGTTTTAACTTTCCAACTCCTGGTAAATCTCAAAGGAAGAAATCTGATATTCTCTCAGCTGAGCTCTCCGGGTCTCCTCCCACCAGAGCCAGGATTCAACTTATCAGAGCAACCTGTTGGAGCTTCTCTCGAGCCCCATGTTGGGCACCGATAAATCTGTCACGGTTTAAAGCTGGGCTGGCTATTAACCAGGTGGCAGATGCTCTCTGTTAACCCTCTCCCCCCCGCCCCAAGGGAAAGGGAAAGGGAAAAGGGAGAGAGACTTATGGGTTGAAAAGTTAAAACAGTTTTAATAAACTATAATAATGAAAAAGAGTATAATAACAATAATAATAGAAATAATCAAATATATACAAATATATACAAAGCCAAGACTGAGAGCTTGGAAATCCTCCTCAGGCAGAGTTGCTCCCCCAGCACGGGCAGAGGGGAAAATGCAGTACCTCCCCCCAGCACAGGCAGAGGGGAAAAGGCAGTAGCTCCCCCCAGCACGGGCAGAGGGCAAAATGCAATAGCTCTCCCTGCCATCACACCTGCAGGCTTTTAACTGGAAAATTGGCAAAGCTGGTACCAATCAGTGGGAGACAGGAGGGCCCCTCCCTCCTGGGCCCCACCTCCAGGAGGCAGTGGGTTAGTGATAAATAGGAAAGTGAGAATGACGTGTGTGGGATGGAATACCTCGTTGGTCAATCTTGGGTCACCTGCCCTGTCTGCTCCTCCCTGCAGCTGCGACCCCCCCTTTGGCTCTTCACTCGTAAGCAGTGAGGAATTTAGCAGTGACCTTGGTTTCTCTAAGACTAATTGGCCTGGTTTGGGCCAAACCAGGACACAGAGATTATTTCCCTGTAGTTGCTGGTTAACATCATCTTTTTTTTTTTCTGGGTGTAAATTTGAAAGTGAGGGTTTTCCCCTGTGTTAAAAGACCAGACAGAATTCGGTGTTCTAATAAAGGCAACACTCAGACATTGAAATTTCCTCTCCGCAAGGTCATTCTCATGAGCAGGCATCAAGTGGGCCCTGTGATTGCTCCAAATGAAAAAGCATGTTGGCATCCAGCTTAGAATATGTTGGATATTATCACCTGTGTGGTTATTTATCCCTGGAGTATGTCCTGAGTTCTGGATCCGTTTAGTAACGGAACATTTTCTCACTGCCATGTGCTTCTTATGCACTTGTTTGTGAATTGTAGATAGATGATGTTTGTCACTGTTTTGTTCATTGCTTCAGACAAATCAACATCCCAATGGGCAGGAAGAACATGCATATGAATCATCCCCTCCCAGACCACCAAATGTAAGTCATCTATTAACTGATTCTCAACATAGCACACATGCTGCTGAGTGAGTTACTAAATGGAGGACTGGCTTTAAGGATAGCCCTAGACTAATAGAGAGTTCATGGTAATCTCTCTCCCTATGTTTGCCTGGGGATCTCACATGACTGCTGTTTCTGGTTGCATGTCTGTCCATTTGATGCAATCCCAGATGAGAAGCCGGCAATGGTTTGCCATTGTTTTAGAGTACACAGGCATTAGAACTGCGTCCTGCATGGGCAATAGTGGAGGGAGAAGGAGGGATGAACCTGAGATGCAAGCAAATATGACATATTCTTCAAAGTACTGCTAAACGTTTCCAAAGGGAGGTGGGAATTCTTGCATACTGTATTCTCTGCAGTACTCACAAGGTCTCCGAGTACCTTGTGACAACCATCACAGCAATGATATTTTGCCTCTAGGACTTTTATATGACCATGATGCAGGGGACAACAAATATCTATGTAAATGAAGATCAAGACCAGCACTGCAAACTGGACATCCAAACACAACCAAAGCTCATGAGGACAAAGAAGCCCAGAAGAGAGTCACCTGTGGTGGAATCTGTTTATGAAAACCATCCACCCTATCACTGAAAGAAAAGCACCAAATAGTGGCTGGGGCCAGAAATAACAGACACAATCCTTTTCCTGGACACCAGGGGTCACATGGTTGCAGTTTATGAACAAGAGAGTTTTCTCTTTGTGCATACATGAAATTCTATGGAGAACAGGACAAAGAGACTTTGGATGGGGAAGGAACTTGTTTGCAATGATACCACTGAGATTCAGAAGCAAAATCAGATTCCCCTGGAGTATCCACGCTCTCTGGGAGATATGGTTTTGTTGTCCTCCTAAATGAATTAATTTTAATAAAGAACATCTAAGTCCTTGCAGTGATACTGATGGTAGAAAAGAGCAGCCAGAGAGTTGGTTGGAGTCCCCATCACTCAGGTGTCTGAGCTCCTCGAAACAGCCTGCAAAGACAGGTATGCACTCTTCTTTTCATGTAGCAGAAGGAGCCCAAACCATAAGTGAGATCAAGTGATACGCCCAAGAAAACCGGAAGGAGAATACAACTCCAACTGCAGAACTTAGCCCCCATGATGGCAACTTCCCTTAGTGCTCAGCTGTTCCTTACCTGCAATGGCCTTTCACTCAGGCTGTTCTTTCCTCTGTACTTTGGCATTTCAGCTGGGAGGGAGGTGGGGTGGGAGTGTGATTCAGGCAGGAGACACCATCCAGAGAAATTATCTCCTCAGCAGCCTCGTCTTGATTCATGTTGGGGAGCTGAGTGGCCACAGTGACAGGAGGGATTGTGCTGGCAAATGCTTCAGGGAGAGCAGAAGGCTTGCGGGAGATGGTGGGAGGAGGACAGAGAGGAGCCATAGGGAAGGTGCGCCCAGCTTGTGGAAAGGCTGGGCCATGGAGTGCCTGAGAAATGAGAGGAGCCCCCAGGATCAGCCAGAGGTCCCATCGAGGGGGTAAAGCTGCAGGAGGGATGCTGCAGCTGTCCATCTGGCTGTGGGCAGCAGGACTGGCAGCCCCAAGAATAGCAGTTAGAGCTGCTGATAGTCCCCAAGCTGCAGGACTCCCTTCCCCTCCCACACCGTGAGCCTTCCCGACTGGTGTTGTGATGCAACTGGACAGGGACTCCTTGCAGCCAGCAGCAGTGTGTCCAGTGGATGAAGCAGGTAGGACCCTTGCCCCGGGAGGGACAGCCCTTGCCACAAGGTGCTGGCCACAGGTGCTGCAGACCTACTCTGCAGTGGAGCAGCAGATGTGGGCGCTGCCCCAACCCAAAGAAAATAGTGGCTCAAATCCTCATAAATAGATTTTTCTTTATTGGGTCATTAATGTACACACATGCATCACTATCCATCTGCAAAGCGTGCTGCTCTTGGTGGGACACATGCTGCGGGAGAAGCAGGTTGTGGGCAGCCATGGGAGCCCTGTTTGTGACAAAATCAGCTGTTTGATGCAGCCACTGAGCTCAATGAGTCCGTGGACAGACCGTCAGCGCAACAGGCTGCAATATCACCCAGGGCCTCCCTGCGATGTGGTGAAGCAGTTGTGGGAGGCTTTGAAGGTGTCTACTCTGTGCATGTACCTGTGTTTGGGCTGCCTTCCTGGAGGCCTTGTAAAGGTGGGCCAACGCTCCTGATGTTGGTTTTAGTAAGGGAGATGTAAAGGAGTAGCCAGGTTCAGGACACCGTGGAGAATGGTTTTGTGCTTTTCAGCGGGGTAGAGCACAGAGCTGGTAGGCAGGAGGTACGTTGCCTGTCCCACTCAGTGTCGGGGTTATGTTGAGTTCCTCAGGGTCAACGACAGGCTTCAAGGTAAAGTTTTGCAAGATGGTGGCTGTGAATAAGAATATCTCCATGCGTGCCAGGCCCTCTCCAGGGCATATTCGCTTCCCTGGAAGTCAAAACAGCAAATAGCACTCAACAGGTGTTGCTGAGTAGACCAGAGTTTGTACTAAGTAGATGTTGTTGTGCAGCTTTATTTAACAGATACAGCAGTGAAATGACTGTCAGGATTACTAAGGACATTTGCAAGAGAATAGTGTGTTGGAGAAAGACCCTTGGCAGTTTGGTTGGGTGCGTGAAGGAAGAACAGGAGCAGGAGAAGTCTTAAATGTGGAAGGGACATCACAGGAGGCAAGGTGAGAGAGAGCAAGGTGACGTAAAGCACGGGTGAGAAAGCAGAGGGTTGGAGCTTTTGGTAGGTGAGTCGTTGCATGTAGCCTGAGAGGTGCTTAAGAGGTGCTGGGGAAAAGTGGAGCTACCATAGAAAGACAGGTTGATTAAGAATTCCTTTGGTGGTTGGAAGGTGACAGGTGTTTTAGAAGTGTCAGTGGGTCCTATTCACATCATTACATTAGCAGCTCCTAGTAGGAGGTTTGAGAAGCCACCAGGCCTGAACAAGATGGGAGATGCAGCTGGGGAAGGTAACAGCAGGGAGGAGTTATCCAGAGAGGAGCGAGCCCCAAGGAAGCACCAGTGGGACCATACTGGGAAGAGGAAGTGTGTGTTATAGGGAAAGGCAGGGTGGTCACCAGAGGAGGAGGTCAACAGAGAGAGGAAGAGAGAGAAAGCCTGTGCTTTACCTGCTGAGAAGGGCATGAAGAACTCGCTCTTCCTAAAGGCGCCGTTCTTGTTCAAGAAATGTCCAGGGTTGAACTCATTTGGGTTTGGAAACTCTTTACTGTCATGGAGGACAGAACTGAGAATGGGAAAGATTGTGGTGCCCTGAGGTAACACAAGGAGAAGAGCAGAACATGAAGGGAAGGTGAGTTAGATCACTTAATCTGACTGCCTGCCAAGTCAAGACTGAGCTTTCCAGCACAGCCCGACCAGAGCCTTTGGTTTCCCTTTGGGGACACTTCCTTTGGGGAGGCAGCTTTAGGGGGACCCTGCTAGATGTCACAGCAGGGACAGTTCTTGGCTGCTCTTCCTCAATGCTCTTTCTCACTTTCAGACCATTTATCCTCACCTTGCTCTGGTCAGCTGGGGAAACCCCACCTAATTCTTTCTCTTTCTTAGCATTTCACAGTAATGAACTTGTAGATGCACTATGTTCCTTCTTTTCTGTGAGCCTCAAAAAACAAAAGCACACGAGGTTGTGGAAATGAAGCTCTCTTCCCCTCTCCTGACAAAGTTGTTCTGCCATGATTCTCTTCCTTCTTCCTGACCAGCCATTGATGGGGGGGCTGGGATAAATAATCCAGCAGTGATGACACAAGAGTCCTCTGCTGAAAGCTGTGTCTTGCCTTTTGATTTTACATAGCTGAAAATCGGAATGCCAACAACCCGTGTGCTGCTGTTCCCCTGATGTGCACGGTCACTCAGAAGAGCAATGAGCGTTGTTGCAGTGGGCCAGGCCAGGCCAGGCCATGGGTTGCTCTAGCCCATCAGCTTGCCTCTGGCAGTGGCCAGCAGTGACTGCCTCAAGTGTGTAAGAACAGGGCAAAGAGGTTTCGCTTGTTCCCTTGAATGCAAACATAGCTTCCACTTTCTGTGCTCAGTAACCACCAACTGACTTTGCGTCCAAGCATGTGCACAAGCTCTCTTGGACAGTGGTGAGCAGTTCCACGGCTTTGCTGCCTTTTGTGTGAGGAGTCACTGCTCTGTTTTTTTGTGAACCCACTGTGTTTCTGCAGATAGGTAAAGCTACAGAGCAAGTGAGCAAAGGTGTTGGGCAGAGCTACGGTTCCAGTCTTGCCCCATGGAGCAGCAACAAAGGATTGCAAGTGAGCTACAGGATCCTGAGGATAAAACCTTCATGAAAGGCTGGGTGACAACAAGGTCAGGCCACAGCATTTCTAGCTTCTGGCTTGTAACTGACAGCCTAAGAGCAAAAGTGGTGCCACCTTGTTGTTGAACTTGAGGTGGCTTGCCCACTAACCTTGGGAATGACGTACTCTCTGAAGCAGGTGTCTTTGGTCACAGTGTGAGGGAGACCCAGGGGGATGAGGGAGATGAAGCGCTGGATTTCATGGACCACCGCATCTGTGTAGGGCATCTGGGGCCGGTCAGCCACACAAGGTCTTCGTGATCGTCCGACTACCCGGTCGATCTCTTCTTGAACTTTCTCTGTCATGGGAGGCACAAACCATAAAATGGGTAAATAAAACCAAACCTACCTAAACAGGTTTCCCTAAGCTGTCCACAGATCACAGATGACAGGAGCAGTTATGCTGGTTTTGGTGTTGACTAGAACACAGCTCTACTGTGGCCCACGCCCTCCTAGTGACTTGGCTAAATGGGAGTACTGGGAGATAAAGATGTGGACACAGTCAAGTCCTAGCCTGTGAGAGGAGTGCAGCTGATGATGATGCCAGTGAAGCTAAGGGATCTCTAACGGCCACCCTGGGGAATGACGGTGCAAGGACTTTCCTCATTTGGGTAAAATGTGAGAGAGAGAGGAGAAAAGTTGGGAGAAGGATGTGGTGTTAGACACGCGCCCAGGCCAGGGGAATAGCTAGAGAAGAAGAGGCCACAGACTGGTACCTTGTATCTTCGGGTATTTGAGAAGAAGCAGAAGCCCATATCTTACGGTGGTGCTAGTTGTCTCAGTTCCGGCAGTGAACAAGTCGAAGGTGCTGGTTATCAGGTTCTTCATATGGAAACTGGAACTGGGATGCTCTTTCTCCTAGGGAAAAGGCTGGGCTCTTTCTCCGGCTGAGCTGAGAAAAGTGGCCCTTTCTTGTGTCATCCCAGGCTTTCCTTTTCACCTAGAGCTGTTGCATTTCTCTGCTAAGATGCAGCAGCCATCTGGGACATTCCAATGCTACCTTTGTGCAGTAAGCTCAACCCCAGAGCAACCTTCTTTCAAGCTGTGCACCAAATGGTATGTAGCTGCCTGTTTGCCCTTGCTGTGCCAACTGCTTTCCAGTGAAAGAACTGCAGGACCAGACTGCAAATGTCCCTGTTTCAGTGAGAGCAGATGAAGGTCTTGCTGTCCAAGCAGCTGCAGGTAGTGGCTGGTGAGTGTGCAAACCCAGAGCTATAAGCTCTAGCATAGACAATATCTGGGGTATTGCTAGTGTCTTCCCACTGCACAGTCCAGCTGCCTGGGAAGGGGTCCTCCCAATGTATGTGTTACTTGAGAGGGAAGGAGCTCAGCGTAGGTATGTTTGGGGATGAGCTGGGGCTGTATGCTGTCTCCTTACCTCCTGCATTTTGCTGAGGAAGCAGTCAATGAAATCCTGAGGGGAGCTGGGATCTAGGGAAGCTTGGTGCATCTTCACCTCCTCTGACACAAAGGCTTTTAGAGCATCAAATTCCGTGAATATTTTGTTGTGTGGGCCAGGCAAGTAATCCAGGATATTTGAGAACATCTGGTAGAGCTAGAAGGAAATAAAACAGGAAGGTCCCAAACATGACCATTGCCCCATCCTTTGATATTAGCAAAAAGCCTAGGAAGGCCACAACCCTCTAAACTGAGCCGAGCAGAAGGGCTATGAGGCTGGGCAGTCTGACAGGGCGGTAGGGGCTTGCTTCATAGTAGTAGGAACCTTAGAGGTGGAGAAAAAGGGTGTTCAGGACTAGAGGGAAGCTGCACTTAGCTGGCAAAAGCCAGCTCCATTGGTGAGGGTGTTTCTTGCTCTTGAATGAATGCCCTCCTGTGCAGCAGAGCATTGATGGGGTCCTAGTTAGAAAATTGAAATGGGACTTCATTGGGAGGAGGCTTTCTGCTCCCCTGGGAGAATGTTGCCACTGTGAAATGTCTACTGAATGTACCTGTCCCCAGTGAGAGTTCATCATCTCAAAGATATTGTTCATGTTGTTCATCAGGGCCAGGAACTTCTTGTCTTTATAGTCATATCGTTTCCCAAATACAATGGAGCATATGACATTGGAAACAGCACAGCTCAGCATGAAGGTTGGGTCAAATGGTGTTCCTGTGATTTCAGAAAAGTTACAAACCATAAAAAAACCCAAAACAATACTATGGTTACTGTGGGTAACCTGAGCTCTGATTGTTAGTGGAAATATCAGATCACAGTCTCTGAGTGACACAGAAGGGTCCTCCAAAAAGAACAGTAGGTGATCACAGAATTATTTACTGCTTTGTAATGAAGGGTAGCTGGTGCATGAACCAAACACATGAGAACTTCAATTCTGTGCTAAAGACATGGGGTCCCTTAATACAGTCCTTTTTTTGCAAACATAAGCTATATTAAAAATGGACCATACCCTTTGTTTTGTTGATCTCTTCCAGCAAGTACTCAGTTTCCTCCTGGATCCTCTCTTCAATGCTCCTCTTCCCCATTCCAAAGTTGCGCAGAGTGGTGAGAGCAAACCGCCGAACTTGTAACCACTGCTCGTTGTTGCTAAAAACAATCCCTGCAGAGGAAGAAGGAAGAGGGAAGACCTGGCTTCGGCATACTGGGTGTGAGATAAACAGAGGCTCACGGTGACAGTGAATCCTGTCCCTGGGAGAGCACTGAGGTCCTATAGTCCAACTGCCTGGTTTTGGCCTTCTCCACCATATACCCAACCTCCTTGTGAACAATTCATCACTCATATCTGCACGTAATTTCCCTTGCTGCAGCTGGTGGCTGTTGCTGCTTGCCCTTTCATTGCTCATTGCTGGCATCAATCCGGCTCTATTTCTCTGCTACCCTCTTTGGTGATGGAAGCCAGCAATAACAGCCCATTCTGTCTTCCCTTCTCCAGGTGGATCCACCCACTTCCCACAGTCTTCCCTCGTGCATGGTACATCTGCCGAATGCACCCTCAGCCCTTCCCTTCTCCGAAGGAGCTCAGTCAGCAGACGTACCTAATCCATTGTTAGCCCTGTCTCCTATTGGCATGTGTCCTCTGGTAGCAAACTCGTCCCCACGATCAACCAACGCTTCTTTAACCACATCATGTCCGTGCAGCACCACCACTGGCTCAGAGCCCAGGTGCACTGTGAACACTGATCCATACTCTTCACTGAGCTGTCAAAATGCAAGAGAGAACATGGCCATGGAGCAGATAGATAAGGAGGAGGAGTTGAAAAGTGGCCTTGCTGCTGCATCCCACTGCAAGCAGTGCAGCCTCACAGACCAGCAATGTCAAGATTTGGTCCTCTCATCATAAATGTGGGTGTGGAGAGGGTTCCCAGCTATCAGGCCCTGGACAACAATGGCAACAGCAGTGAGAGGGAGCAGCTGAGATCCCCAGGACTTTTCTGCTCCTCTGGGCTTGCTACTCATCAAGCTATGGCCACAGGTTGTCTTCATGCACAGGTCCCATACATTTCTTGCCCACAGAAGAAAGTAAGAGAGAAGAAGAAAGTGGCCTTACCTTCTGGAGGCTTTTGGCTAAGTTCTTTGGTTTCACCTGCAGCACATTACCAACGATGGGAAAGGGAGCCGGTCCTGGAGGCATCTTCCCCTTTCCAGACCTCCTTTTCCATGATGCAAAGGAGAACAGGCAAGCTATGCAAACCAGGAGGACAACAGTGGCTGCTCCCAGGAGCTCCATTTGCTTCTGTGGCTCAGGAGGGAGTGACTCTGGCTGCCAGAGCCCGAGTTTATATACTGAAGGGCTACTTTAGCTATGTTAGCTCAACAGCAGGTTTTAGATCACATGGCAGTTAGTCAACTTTACTAGTCAATCATTTGTTAGACTGCCCTGTGTTATGAAACTAGGACTTCTCTCGGTGTTAATTGGTCATCGAAGACACGCCTTATCTCAAACAACTGCAGAGGTTAAGAAATTTGTAATGTGCTCATAAAACTTGTTTTCTTTCACCTAAAGTTCATTGTTAAAGAGATCACACTCGGGGCGCACTCTTCTACTGAGGTGCTCCTAGAAATTCATTGTCACGAGAGCATCTTCCAAGCACTTGAGTGCCATTTGGTTTTTCTATTCTTCGGTATTGAGCGTTCGGAAGGAACTGGCAGACGAACTTGCCAAACCACTCTCTATTATCTACCGGCAGTCCTGGTTAACTGGAGAAGTTCCAGCTGACTGGAAATTAGCAAGTGTAACGCCCATCTACAAGAAGGGCCAGAAGGATGATCCAGGGAACTATAGGCCTGTCAGCCTGACCTCGGTGCCAGGCAAGGTGATGGAACAGATCGTCCTGAGTGCCATTACACAGCACATGCAGGACAATCGGGGCATCGGGGCCAGCCAACATGGATTCATGAAAGGCAGGTCCTGCTTGACCAACCTGGTCTCCTTCTATGACAAAGTGACCCACTTAGTAGATGAGGGCAGGGCTGTGGATGTAGTCTATCTAGACTTCAGTAAGGCATTCGACACTGTCTCCCACAGCATCCTCCTAGACAAACTGGCTGCCTGGGGCTTGGATGGGTGGACTCTTCAATGGGTTAAAGACTGGCTGGATGGCCGAGCCCAGAGAGTGGTGGTGAATGGGGCAAATTCCAGCTGGCAGCCGGTCACTAGCTGTGTTCCTCAGGGCTCAGTTCTGGGGCCGGTGCTGTTCAATATCTTTATAGATGATCTAGACGTAGGGATTGAGTGCACCCTCAGCAAATTTTCAGATGACACCAAGCTGGGTGGGAGTGTCGATCTGCTGGAGGGTAGGAAGGCACTACACAGGGATCTGGACAGGTTAGATAGATGGGCCGAGACCAACAGCATGAGGTTCAACAAGAACAAGTGCCGGGTCTTACACTTCAGCCATAACAATCCCATGCAGCTCTACAGGCTGGGGGAAGAGTGGTTAGAAAGCGGCCCGTAGGAAAGAGACCTGGGGGTGCTGATCGACAGCCGGCTAAACATGAGCCAGCAGTGTGCCCAGGTAGCCAAGAAGGCCAATGGCATCCTGGCCTCTATTAGGAAGAGTGTAGCCAGCCGGTCTAGGGAAGTGATCATCCCTCTCTACTCGGCACTGGTGAGGCCGCATCTTGAATACTGTGTCCAGTTCTGGGCCCCGCACTTCAAGAAAGATGTTGAGGTGTTGGAGCGAGTCCAGAGGAGGGTGACCAAGCTGGTGAAGGGTCTGGAGGGTCTGACCTATGAGGAACGGCTGAGGGAACTGGGGTTGTTTAGCCTGGAGAAGAGGAGGCTCAGAGGTGACCTTATTGCAGACCCTATTGCAACTACCTGAAGGGAGGTTGTAGTGAAGTGGGAGTTGGCCTCTTCTCCCGGGCAACTAGTGATAGGACAAGAGGACACAGCCTCAAGCTTTTCCACTTTGCCAGGGGAGGTTCAGGTTGGACATCAGGAAGAATTTCTTTTCAGAAAGGGTTATTAGACATTGGAATGGGCTGCCCAGGGAGGTGGTGGAGTCACCATCTCTGGATGTGTTTAAGAAAAGACTGGACATGGCACTTAGTGCCATGGTCTAGTTGACATGGTGGTGTCAGGGCAATGGTTGGACTCGATGATCCCAGAGGTCTCTTCCAGCCTGGTTGATTCTGTGATTCTATGATTCTGTGTACAAGCTCTCAGTGGGGTGAGCCATCCTTGCTTGTTTCTCAAGTCTTCCTTGATATGAGGACTCTGATATGAGGAACTATTCCCCTGGAAGGGCCAGAGGCACTCTGGGAGGCTGCAGAGCATGTCTGGTGTGTTGCGAGGACTTCAAAAAGAGCTGGAGGCTTCCTGCCCAAGATTACTCTAGGGGCTGTGTACCTGTGAGGTCCCAACAGCAGTGGTAATGGCAGGTAGAAAGGACCCTCAGGGCTATGGCACTGCCTATGCTCGGTTTGCTCTGTCTGGCCATATCCCCTCTGCCTCTCCTGAGCTGTGACACTTTTGCAGGCAAACAGATCTCATCCAACTGAGCAGAAGGTGTTGCGAGGATAGGGCATGTGGGACCTGGTGGGAATTAGTGAGGGGCCTGGATGAACTGGGTGCTTGGTTGGAGTGTGCTGGGTTTGCTGAGCAGCAGTGTGTTAATGAGTTTCCCCTTTGGTAAGAGGTGCTAGCGAAGGTCTCCATCCCTTGCAAAAGTTTCTGTAGCTTCCCTGAGAGTTCTTAAGTCGTACTTGCTCTCTTGCATAGGTGCAATAATTTGCTAGTTGTTCATTATAAATCTCATTTCACTTCTTAAAGACCTGTACTTGATACGTTAGTGAAAAAACTGAATTGCCAACGAGTTTGGGCTAGGTGTTGGTCTGCTGGCCTAAACTGCTGCATCAGCTCAGATGTTGCCAGGGAAGTTCATGGAAGTTCATGGAAGTTCTAGTGACTTCCACCTGGTGAAAGTGGAGTTCATGGGAGTTTGTACTGCTACATGATGTCACTCTCCTGCCAGTGTTCATGACCTTACCACCTTCCCTATAAAGTTCTCTCGTTCCTGGGGACAAGGACTTGCTTTTCAGCTCTGTCTCACAGTTTGTGATACTTTGGGCAAAAGTCCTGGAACTAGGAATACTTCCAAGATTTCTTATTTCTATCAAGATAAAATCATTACATTCCAAATATTCCCACTACCCTGGCAGACACACTGGGGATTTATGTGGGGGGAAAATCCATAAGACTACTCACTCAGACCTTTCCCTGTGGGAAACCATGGGCCTTTTCATGTCACAGTAGCGTCCAAGGGTTTTGTAGTACTTCTGTTTGCAGACGCTAAGAGTAGGCAGGGCTGGTCTGTCCTCTCCATCCGTGTGAAAGTCCAGGAAGGGCAGGCTGAAATCCCTTCCTCTCCATCTTCCCCAGGAACTTTGGTTTTAAGTTCATTGGAGGCATGTATTACGGCTATTCAAAGAAAAGGCTACCAGTGTAGTAGCTTTGCCTCTTTTTTTCTAAAATAAAGCACAAGCTTGAAGAAAATCTGTCATCATTGTGTAGAATCTCCTGCAGGCTTGCTGCCTGTGCCTTCTCATTTTGGACCTTGGTTCAGAAGGTGGCACTGCAAAATGCCAGTCCTGCCCACTGCGTGGCCAGCACCCTTCATCCCTGGGACACTTGGTGCCGATATCCCTGCTGTCTGCAAATGCTGCTCAGCTTCTGTGGAGGAGTGTTTTGACTGAGTTGCTCCTCCATGCACTGCCATTTTGTGCCACATACGGTGCACGGTACAGGCCAGACACACAGCAATCTCATCGGAGGCAGTCCTACAATGCGCAGGGCATTTTGTATTCCTCTACCCAGCACTTCTTGGTGGTGGTGTTTAATATCTCCTTTTCTTCCCACAGGTCTCTAGAGAGCTTTCTTCAGCCAGGGCAACTCCTACACTGCCACTATGTCTGCCCCAGTCTCCCAGGCTCAAAATTGTTAGGAGGAGGGGATTTTCCTGATGCACACCCCAGGAAGATTTTAGCTTCCTGGGGTCATGATCAGCTTCAGGCTAGTGGTCTACAGAGACATTTGCCTCAGCTGCCTTCATCCTTTGTATGTCCTGTTTTTGGTGGCCTTGGGTGCTAGGTAAATTGGTGCTTACAGCTGGGTCATTGTAATGCGTGAGATCTATCGAATGGGTGAAGAAGAGATTTGTGAGGAAGAGAGACCTGCCTGTTTCCTCTCAGCCAGGCTGCTTTCCACTGCCTATAACAACTACTTCCAAACAAAGCATTTCATTTCCATTAATTTCAGGATCATTTCACTTGCCTCCCATCTCTACATCATCCAATAAGGCTGTCAAGTGTGTGCGTAGATATTAGGAAGGGGTGCTTACCTGAAACCATTCTCAGCACGGGTATTGCTTGGTGGATCTACAGCACTCTCAGTGTTGTTTTACATCGAGTTATTCTTCAAGTATGTGTAGACATTTTTCGTGTCAGCATAAACAAAGTATTGGTGGGTTAAAGTGTAATGAAATCTCTCTCTCTATAGTTCCAAAGTACTTTGTTTATTTGTTATTGTTTACCCAATTATCAGCAGGTAACACAGTCAAATGAAACATTCAGCAGTCAGAGTGGCTATGAGATTGGGGCAAGCTGTCTTGGCACAATGCTCAGCTATTACAGAGATGAAGCCTCCCTCCCTGCCAAAGTCCAAATGTTTTCCCTGAGTACCTCTCCACCATGGCTGCCCAGTGCCCAGGCAGCCACTGGGATAAGCACATTTGGTTCATGAGCGCTGCTCAAACAGCAGCCACGCAGGCAGCCTGTTGAGACCCATTTGCTTCAGTCCCTGCTGGGCAGAGCAGCTGAAAAGGTCTTGTACTTTGTGGAACAGCCGTCCTGGTTGGTGCATGAAATAAGCAGTGTGCGGGGTAGGCACGGTAATGTTCTTCACCCAACTGGCCGGCTGGGATCACAGCATCCTGTACAGCTGTAGGGGAAAGACGGGCTGTGGGCTAAGGTGGAAGAGCAGAGGAAACGTCTCCCTTGGACTCAGCTACTACCCATGCCTGTTGATGAGTGCTGGCTGGAGGGGTGAGCATGCTGCATGGTGCTGTGCAGAGGTCTGGGAGCTGGAGGGTCTACTGAGAGCAGAAGCATGGATGGCTACCAGTGGAAGTGCATTATTAAGGGTCAAGATTAGAAATTCTACTCATCTAACCCACACACCATGCTGGGATGTGTGTGATGGTCTAGTCCCAAAGAAATAAACAGATTACAAAAGAACATGATGGCACAGGCTATGCCAGTGCTTCCACTGCAAAAAGGAGGGCACAAAAAATAGGGCACAAAAAGGCAAGCACAAATTATGTGTGCATCACCTCTGCAACAGTGTAAAGACAGCCACATCTTCATTGCATGAATGCAGAAACATCTGTATGGAAAGACGGACAATAAGGCTCTTACTCAGTGTGGGTGCTGTAGCCTGATGTGTGTCTAGGAAGAAGGCTCTACATGAGACACATTGCAGTTACAAGCAGGCAATGGGTGCTGGCAGGCAGAGCTTTCTCTGGGATCACAGAGGCTCCCCTTAGCTGTGGTTTAGGCCCATCTTAGGGTCCCATCTGTCAGCTTTTGGGGGTGGGGGTTCCACAGAGCATATGGTCCTGCCACCTGGCAGCCAGGCCTGGAACAGTCCTGCAGCTATCCCCACACAACCACACTGCAAACGGGGCTGTAGTCCACAGCCAGGAGTGTTTAAGGGGAATCACCTCCTTTTAGGTGTGCAAAGCCTCCTGAGCTCCATAGCTTTCCGCAGATTTCATGTGGAGGGCTAATTCTGTGCTTATATGTCGGCACCCTGTATCTGGCCTTTGAAGCAGTGGTATCTTTAAAAGAGAAAAGAGCGTTGCCACTCAGCTTCTTGCACTCATGCCATGTAATGAGCAATTAGAGCAGCAGTAGGGTACATGGGGAAAAACAGATGGATCTCCTGGACGGGCCAGTGGTGGGAAGAACTCAGGGTGAGAAAAAAGGGTTTGAAGACCCTTCTGGGTCTCTACAGTAAATTGCACAGATGAGATCCTCTCAGCTTAGTGATATGAATACTGACCCACTCTTGACATAAGCTTAGCTCCTGCCCTGTGGTTTTCTTCAAAGGGTGCAAGCAGACTGTGGTGGGTTCAGAACCAGGTGAGGGCAATGGAAGGTGTTAAACTGCTGGGCCAGGCCAACCTGGACACTTCAGGAATTTCTGATCCCAGATGGCTCCACAATTTAAAAGGGCTAGGCTAAGAGCAGCTGCTTGTGGACCTTAGCAAGAGAGCAGGATGGGTGTTGCAGGGCAGTCTAGGACTGCATTTGGAGCTGTGCTCTTCTGGGGGTTTCTTGGTCTCCTTGCTTTGGTTGTAGGGGCTCAGGGTAGTTTTTTTTCTGATCCTACCCTGCTGGCTTGTGGCCAAGAAAGCCTGCAGCTCACCTTACCTCCAGGGTGGGAAGGGAATGCTTCCTTTGTGCTGACTGTTTGGGGTAAGTGAGGGTGGTGTCAAGAGGCTTTCTTGCTGCTGTATGTTTGCACAGTGCAGAGGTATGCCTGGAATGAGGAGAAGGGGGCAGGTTTTGATGTGAAGTGCTGCCTAACAGCTTCAGTGCATCTTGTGTAACCAGAGACTGTTTATATGACTCAGCAGTCAGGGGTTTTGGTGAAGTGCTGTGCCTGGGTCTAGATGGTCTTGGCTGCTGGGTTCCCTCATGCACCTCTGCTGGCCCAGACCCTAATAGTGTCTAGGGCATTGTTTCCTACAGAAAGGTAGAATTATAGCGGACCCCATCTTCAGTGTGGGATGCTGAAGCCCCTTCTGCTGTCTACTCTTTCCCTAGATACTGAGGGGAAGGCACATGCTCTTCAGAATGACTCTGACTGCGGTCTCTTGGTATCTGGGACTCCAGATGGCTCCAGGAAAGTGTCAGTGTCCTATACTGGTTGTTATGTCTTTGCATGGGTGAGTAACTTTAGGGGTTCTGCTGGGACTGTGTCTACTACTGCTCTGGCTGCCCTGACTGGTGTGACTCTCCCCCAGGATGGCAATTACCTCATGCTGGTTGGGCTTGAAAGAACAAATGCTACTAGACAAAAGGTTCTTCATGAAGAGAAGCTGCTCAGGTGCCCTGTGGACCTTCCTGGTAAGACTGACAGCTCCTTGGGAAACACTGCTTGTATCTTGTGGCGATGAGTGCCCTTCCTTTCGGATGGCTGTTCCTAGTCAGTCTGGGGGCTGGCAAAGGGGACTTATTGCTGTGCAGAAGGCTACCTGGAGAAGGGTTTGGACACAGGAGCCACCAGCTTGCTGGGGACTTGTGCCTCCTTTGCAGGGTCAGCAGGTTCCTTGTGTCTCCTAGCCATATTCTGACTGCATGAGTCCCTGCAAGTTCAGGGATTGAGTCAGAGGCTAGGTACAATGACTTTCTGAACTACCAGAGATGATCCAGAACACTTTACCTTGATGAATCCCATGCAGTCCAGTCTCCTGTGCATGGCTTCAGGGGGAGTCTCTGTTTCAGGGAAATGCAGGTCCCTTCTGAGCAGGCTTCCATGCCAGCTCCAGGCCATGTGTTTGACCCTCACCTGAGTCTAACCTCCCTTGATTTGTATGCAGAGTCACCAGGACACCTTCAATCAGTGTCCTCTGTGTCTTTGTCCCCCTGCTATTTTGCTTTAGCTGCAAACTCCTGCTGTTTCTTCCAGCCCTGGATGCTCCAAGCAGTAGTGTCTGTTCTGCTGTCCTCAGCCAAGACCGGCTGCCATGTGCCTCCTTGCCTATCAGCCGGGGAGACTGTGAAGTGCGAGGCTGCTGCTACGACCCTAGGGACAGGGTGAATCCTTGTTACTTTGGTAACAGAGGTAAGCGTGAGCAACTGTTCTCCCCTTCTTCTGGAGGAGCTGCAAATTGGGATTCTTCACTTGCCTGACAGAATAGGATTGGTGTGTACCAGTCCTGTAGGTATCTTAGGGCTATGTTTTTGGCTGTCAAGAGTACACTGTCTCATTGAAGTGTCCTGTCCTTTCATGTGTATTGCAACAGACCTGGGTTTATGGCCAGAATCAGTGTTGCTGTTAGAGCTGGTTGTACTTGTCTTGCTGTGCTTAGCACTTGCTTTGGGGGTTACAGGCAGGAGAACTTGCGAGACGTGCTGGCTTTGTCTTTGATGCGATGTTTGAGCCTCCTTTGCATCTCTTTTCTCCCTGAGCTCAGGACTGATTATATCTTTTCCTCTAGTGACAGCTCATTGCACACCAGATGGCCAGTTTTCCGTTGCCATCTCTCGGGATGTGATGCTGCCACCCATTATCCTGGACTCTGTGCAGCTGACCAGTGGACAGAGTACTGACTGTGCCCCTGTCGTGAAAACCAGTGCCTTTGTTGTGTACCAGTTCCCACTCTCTGCCTGTGGCACCACTTTTCAGGTAAGAGCTGTAGCTGTCACTAGGCTTGAATAGCAGGAGCTTGCGGACCTGGAACAACCTGACATGGTTTTGGCTACTTAATGGGCACCCTAAAGGCTTCCAGAGGCCAAATGCTGTTCCCCTGCCTGGCATTAATCCATCTTGACTTTACTGCAGTGACAGTGCCTGGTCTGTCATTCCAGGTGACTGGAGACCAGGCCATATATGAGAATGAGTTAGTGGCATCCAGGGATGTGAAGACTGGGAGCCTTGGCTCTGTCACTAGGGATAGCACTTTCAGGTAATGCACTGGGGCTGGTATTGCTGGGTGCCACTGTGTTCAATGTCACTAGAGAAATTCTTGTTTGTTACAAGCTCTGAATTCACAACAGGGCGCTGGACTAGGCTAAGGACTGGTATGCCTCTAGTTAGTGGGAATAAAGCTGGTGCTGATCAGTGGCACTCTGCAGACAAATCTGAACTCTGAAGAGAATTTCAAGTATTTGTTAAAAGGAAGTGTTGGAGGAAAGATTGGGGATATGATTAATTAAAGCAGATATTATGTTGCCATCTTGGAGAAAGGAGATATCAGAGTGACCTTTCTCATCTGCCTGGTTTGGCGTTTTCCTGTCCCACCAGGTTACACGTCCGCTGTAGTTACTCCATCACTGGGAGCTTCATTCCCTTGAGTGTTCAGGTCTTCACATTGCCACCACTTCCTGCTGTGTCCCAGCCAGGTCCTCTGTCCTTAGAGCTGCGTGTTGCCTCAGGTATGAGAGGCTTGCAGGACTTGCTCAAGCCTCTTGGTGCAGGGCTGTGGTCTCTGCTGAGTAATAAGGGAGTATTGATGGGTGAACCTGGCACTCTTCTTCCCTGCCATGGTGGGAACTTACTGATATAGCTATAAAGGATGCTCTCAGGTTGCCTCTTTCGGTTTGTTCCTGCTCTAAAATGGCTCTTGGGTTTCTTTTGCCCCAGATGGAAGCTATTCTTCCTAGTATACTGACAGTGACTATCCCATTGTGAAGACTCTGAGAGACCCTGTTTATGCAGAAGTCAAGATCCTTCAGAGAACAGACCCAGACCTGGTTTTGGTCCTGCACCACTGCTGGGCCACACCAAGTATCAATCCCCAGCAACAGCTGCAGTGGCCTGTTTTGGTGGATGGGTAAGTGACTTGTAAATAGGTTTGGGTAAGGGGAATTACTTGCACTTTTTTCACTGGTGGCCTCTCCTTCTCAGGTGCCCTTATGCAGGGGACAACTATCAGACACAGCTGGTGTCTCTGAGTCTGGCCTCAGGACTGCTGTTCCCCTCTCATTACCAGCGCTTCACCCTCTACACATTCACCTTTGTGGACTCCACTTCCCCGGAGATGCTCTCTGGGCTGGTAAGATCCTGTCCTGGTTGCCTAGCTTCCTATTGAGGACAAGTAATGTGTGAGCAATAAGAACCACTTCATAACTATGAGACTCTTGGCCTTTTTTTGGGGAGGGGTGGGGGGAAAAGACTAGGAAAATCCCCTCCTGAAAGAGGAGGGGAGAGGTTGATACAAGAAACTCTTTATACCCTGAGCTGAATGTAGAGATAAGATGCATCACTGGAGGGATGTGACAGAAAATGAGACTACTGAAAGGGTAGATCTGCTTAAGCAAGTGTTCTGTTGAACTAGCTCAGGGTGTGTGCTCTAACTATGCTAATCAGTATTCTGTAAACTAAATGTCTGAGCCAAAATGACTTGGAAATAGCTTTTGATACCTGGGAAGCATCTGGGCTCTGAATCTCACAGAATCACAGAATCACAGAATCACAGAATGTTAGGGATTGGAAGGGACCTCGAAAGATCATCTAGTCCAATCCCCCTGCCGGAGCAGGATTGCCTAGACCATATCACACAGGAACGCGTCCAGGCGGGTTTTGAATGTCTCCAGAGAAGGAGACTCCACAACCTCTCTGGGCAGCCCGTTCCAGTGTTTGGTCACCCTCACCGTAAAGAAGTTTTTCCTCATATTTAAGTGGAACCTCCTGTGTTCCAGCTTGCACCCATTGCCCCTTGTCCTGTCAAGGGATGTCACTGAGAAGAGCCTGGCTCCATCCTCTTGACACTTGCCCTTTACATATTTATAAACATTAATGAGGTCACCCCTCAGTCTCCTCTTCTCCAAGCTAAAGAGATCCAGCTCCCTCAGCCTCTCCTCATAAGGGAGATGTTCCACTCTGTCCTGGTTTGGCCCAAACCAGGCCAATTAGTCTTAGAGAAACCAAGGTCACTGCTAAATTCCTCACTGCTTACGAGTGAAGAGCCGAAGGGGGGTCACAGCTGCAGGGGGGAGCAGACAGGGCAGGTGACCCAAGATTGACCAACGAGGTATTCCATCCCACACACGTCATTCTCACTTTCCTATTTATCACTAATCCACTGCCTCCTGGAGGTGGGGCCCAGGAGGGAGGGGCCTTCCTGTCTCCCACTGATTGGTACCAGCTTTGCCAATTTTCCAGTTAAAAGCCTGCAGGTGTGATGGCAGGGGGAGCTATTGCATTTTGCCCTCTGCCCGTGCTGGGTAGAGCTACTGCATTTTCCCCTCTGCCTGTGCTGGGGGGAGCAACTCTGCCTGAGGAGGATTTCCAAGCTCTTGATCTTGGTTTTGTACATATTTGTATATATTTGGTTATTTCTATTATTATTGTTATTATATTCTTTTTCATTATTATAGTTTATTAAAACTGTTTTAACTTTCCAACCCATAAGTCTCTCTCCCTTTTCCCTTTCCCTTTCCCTTGGGGCGGGGGGGGGAGGGTTAACAGAGCATCTGCCACCTGGTTAATAGCTGGCCCAGCTTTAAACCGTGACAGATTTATTGGTGCCCAACATGGGGCTCGAGAGAAGCTCCAACAGGTTGCTCTGATAAGTTGAATCCTGGCTCTGGTGGGAGGAGACCCGGAGAGCTCAGCTGAGAGAATATCAGATTTCTTCCTTTGAGATTTACCAGGAGTTGGAAAGTTAAAACAGATAGTGAAGATGGTGATGTCGTTTTTGAATGCTGTGTTATCTCATCTTTTTATGGAGTTTCTTTCACAATTGAGTATTGCAATGATGCCTTACCTGCCGTGGGCACTGTGTTATTGCTTGCTTCTTATGAATGTTTACATGCAGTTTAGCAGTGGGCGCTGGTCAAAATGTATTGTTTTGGTATGGGGTTTGATACTGATTTATGCTGTGATAAACTGGGCAGTTACTATTCCGATCTCTTATCTCTATGACACAATGATGGGCAGCTTTAATCGCGAATCAGTAGCAGCGACTTCATCTGCACGCTCCAGGCGTCCTTTAGCTGATTCTGTTAATGATCACACTTCCAGTTTTACTTTGGGAAATAGTACCTTCTCCTTTTCTGCCAAGCTGATTCCACTAGATTTTGCGAAATTAGGATGGTGCTGTCTAGGTGGCATGTTTTTATTTTTGTTTGTCCTGAATGTGTTTCTGATGTGGGATAAGATTAAATATCGGTGCAGGGACAGTTGTAGGTGTTATGCAGCCACCTCAGATCCTACAGTGTGTACTGTCGCTACAGCCACTAAACCCACTAACACCTCGGCAGCCTGCACCACAGCTGCTACACCCCCCAAGATGGCCACTGCAGCTACTCAGACTCTCAGCACTCCCACGACAGCCACTACATCTACTCAGACCCCAGCATCTATCAAATCTGTACCAATTGCTCCTGTAACCAGGAAGAAATGCCAAAAGAAATCAGCTCGTGAAGAGGAGGATGATGACTCAGAGCCTTCTAAGGCAGAGCCATCATATGACCCAGGTGAGGGTCCCTCTCAGGCAGAGTTAGGGCCCGACACAGATGGGGGTTTCCTCGATCGTCCTTTTAAAGCAGACCCATCACAGAAGAAAGGTCCTTCTAAAGCAGAACTATCACAAGAGGAGGACTCGGACGTAGAGATAACCTACCACTCCTTGTCCCTGAAGGACCTGAGAAATATAAGGAAAGACTTCAGCCGTTATGACGGTGAACCTATTATTACCTGGCTGCTCCGATGCTGGGATAATGGGGCAGACAGCATGCAATTAGATGGCAGAGAAGCCAGACAGTTGGGATCCCTGTCCAGAGATGGTGGTATTGATAAGGCGCTCGCAAGAAAGTCAAACACTATCAGTCTCTGGAGGCGACTCTTGTCAGCTGTAAAGAGCAGGTATCCCTATAAAGATGACGTTATGAGTCACCTAAGCAAATGGACCACTATAGAAAAAGGTATTAACTACCTTAGAGAACTGGCTGTGCAAGAGATCATTTATAGACACCCACGGGACATTGTAGATCCCGTAGATCCTGATGAAGTGGAATGCAACCGATCCATGTTCCGGAAGGTTGTGAAGAATGCTCCGCCGACATATACCCATACATTGTCAATATTAGTATGGTGAGAAGATGATATGGCACGATCTAGTGTGGGTGAAATGGCTAACTGTATGCGACAGTATGAAGATAGTATTTCTTCCCCACTGCAGGCACGCATCTCGGCTGTGGAAAAACTGACTAAGGAGAACAAGGACTCATTTAAACAACTGTCAGACAAACTGTCCATGATCGAGAATAAACTTGACTCTCTACCTACACAGGCGCGCGTTGCAGCTGTTAGGAGAAAACGCTCTCCTACAGGACCAGCTCAAAGGAAACAGAACACATCACGAGGTATCCTGTGGTTTGCCCTGCGTAGTTATGGGGAGGACATGAGCAGATGGCATGGACAACCTACCAGTACCCTACAGGCACGAGTACGTGAGTTGCAAGCTAAAAGAAATACCAGAGAGAATTTTTCTAGGAGGATGGCTGCTCCAGTTACCAGTGAGCAGGACCCCAGTCAGGGGAGATGGGCCTCAAATCACTTTTTCCCAAGTGTGAATAGGAGAAATGAAGGTCCAGTCCCTGTGAGCAGCACGAATCCATTTCTTAATTAGGGGGGCCCTGCCTCCAGCCAGGTGGAGGAGAGGGACAACCGAGTTTATTGGACTGTGTGGATTCGATGGCCTGGCACATTAAAACCACAAAGGTATCGAGCCCTGGTAGACACTGGTGCACAGTGCACCCTAATGCCATCGGATCGTAAAGGGGCAGAACCTATCAGCATTTCAGGAGTAACAGGAGGATCTCAAGTGTTATCTGTATTGGAGGCCGAAGTGAGCCTAACTAAAAATGAATGGAAAAAGCACCCCATTGTGACTGGCCCCGATGCTCCGTGCATCCTTGGCATAGACTACCTCAAGAGCGGGTATTTCAAGGACCCAAAAGGGTATAGATGGGCCTTTGGTATAGCAGCTGTAGAGACTGAGGATATTAAACAGCTGTCTACCTTGCCTGGCCTCTCAGAAGATCCTTCTGTTGTGGGGTTGCTGAAGGCTGAAGAACAACAGGTGCCAATTGCTACTACCACGGTGCACCGACGACAATATCGCACCAATCGAGACTCCCTGATCCCCTTTCATAAACTGATTAGACAATTAGAAAATCAAGGAGTGATTGGCAAGACTCGCTCACCCTTTAATAGTCCTATATGGCCAGTGCGAAAGTCTGATGGAGAATGGAGATTAACTGTGGACTATCGTGGCCTAAATGAAGTTACGCCACCACTGAGTGCTGCTGTGCCAGACATGCTAGAACTTCAATACGAACTGGAGTCAAAGGCAGCCAAGTGGTATGCCACCATAGACATTGCTAATGCATTTTTCTCTATTCCTTTAGCACCAAAGTGCAGGCCACAGTTTGCTTTTACCTGGAGAGGTATCCAGTACACCTGGAATCGACTGCCCCAGGGGTGGAAACACAGTCCTACTATTTGCCATGGACTGATCCAGACTGCACTAGAAAAGGGTGGAGCTCCAGAACATTTGCAATACATTGATGACATCATTGTATGGGGAGATACAGCAGCAGAAGTTTTTGACAAAGGGGAGAAAATAATCCAAATTCTTCTGAAAGCTGGTTTTGCCATAAAAAGGGGCAAGGTCAAGGGACCTGCCCGGGAGATCCAGTTTTTAGGGATTAAATGGCAAGATGGGCGTCACCAGATCCCGATAGAGGTGATCAACAAAATAACAGCTATGTCCCCACCAACTAACAAAAAGGAAACACAAGCCTTCTTAGGCGTTGTGGGTTTCTGGAGAATGCATATTCCAGATTACAGCCAGATTGTACGCCCTCTTTATCAAGTGACCAGAAAGAAGAATGATTTTCAGTGGGGCCCTGAACAACGACAGGCTTTTGAACAGATTAAACAAGAGATTGTGCATGCAGTAGCCCTTGGACCAGTCCGTACGGGACAAGATGTTAAAAATGTGCTCTACACCTCAGCTGGGGACAATGGTCCTACCTGGAGCCTCTGGCAGAAAGTACCAGGGGAGACTCGAGGTCGACCCCTAGGATTTTGGAGTCGAGGATACAAGGGTTCCGAGGCCAATTACACTCCAACTGAAAAAGAGATACTGGCAGCATATGAAGGAGTTAGAGCTGCTTCAGAGGTAATTGGTACTGAAGCACAACTTCTCCTGGCACCTCGATTACCAGTACTAGGCTGGATATTCAAGGGTAAGGTTCCCACTACCCATCATGCAACTGATGCGACGTGGAGTAAATGGATTGCATTAATTACACAGAGGGCTCGAATAGGAAACCCTAATCGCCCAGGAATCTTAGAAGTGATCATGGACTGGCCAGAAGGCAAAGACTTCGGAACGCCACCAGAAAAGGAGGTGACACGTGCTGAAGAAGCCCCACCATATAATGAACTACCAGAGGATGAGAAGCAGTATGCCCTGTTCACCGATGGATCCTGCCGTCTTGTAGGAAAGCATCGGAAGTGGAAAGCTGCTGTATGGAGTCCTATACGACGAGTCACAGAAGCCACAGAAGGACAAGGTGAATCAAGTCAATTTGCAGAGGTAAAAGCCATCCAGCTGGCTTTAGGCATTGCTGAACGAGAAAAGTGGCCAAGGCTGTATCTTTATACTGACTCATGGATGGTAGCAAATGCCTTGTGGGGGTGGTTAAAGCAGTGGAAGCGAAGCAACTGGCAGCGCAAAGGTAAACCTATTTGGGCTGCTAAATTGTGGCAAGATACTGCTGCTCGGCTAGAGAAACTAGTCATGAAGGCACGTCATGTAGATGCTCACGTATCTAAAAGTCGGGCAACTGAGGAACATCGAAACAACCAACAAGCGGATCAAGCTGCTAAAGTGTTCCAAATAGATTTGGACTGGGAACACAAAGGTGAACTATTTTTAGCTCGGTGGGCTCATGACACTTCAGGTCATCAAGGAAGAGATGCAACATACAGATGGGCTCGTGACCGAGGGGTGGACTTAACCATGGACTCTATTGCACAGGTTATCCATGATTGTGAAACATGCGCCGCAATTAAGCAAGCCAAACGGTTAAAACCTTTGTGGTATGGGGGGCGGTGGTTGAAATATAAATATGGGGAGGCCTGGCAAATTGACTATATCACACTCCCTCAAACCCGCCAGGGTAAACGCTATGTGCTTACCATGGTGGAGGCGACCACCGGATGGTTGGAAACATACGCTGTGCCCCATGCCACTGCCCGGAACACCATTCTGGGCCTTGAAAAACAAATCTTGTGGCGACACGGCACGCCAGAGAGAATTGAGTCGGACAACGGGACTCATTTCAAAAACAGTCTCATAGACAACTGGGCCAAAGAGCATGGCATTGAATGGGTATATCACATCCCCTATCATGCACCAGCCTCTGGGAAAATTGAACGGTATAATGGGCTGTTAAAAACTACCCTGAAAGCAATGGGGGGTGGAACCTTTAAAAACTGGGATAAACATCTGGCACAAGCTACCTGGTTAGTTAACACCAGGGGATCTATCAATCGAGCTGGCCCTGCTCAGTCAGACCTTCTACATACAGTAGAAGGAGATAAAGTCCCTGTGGTGCATGAAAGGAATCTATTGAGAAAAACTGTCTGGATTCTTCCTGTAACGGGCAAAGGTAAACCCATTCGTGGGATTGCTTTTGCTCAGGGACCTGGATGTACTTGGTGGGTGATGTTGCAAGATGGTGAAGTCCGATGTGTCCCTGAAGGTGATCTGATTCTGGGTGAGACTACTTAAGTCTGAACTGTATGTTGTTGCTGCATAAGTGTCTTTCAGGTTAAGACAGTGGTGATGAGACCGGAACTAGCTTCATCAAGTGGCGTCCAGTAACCTCCTCGAGTCTGACATCTTTAACCTGCAACCCGTGGGCATGAACCATGACGAAAGAGAGACTGCTAGCCAGAGAGACTGCTGAGAGACTGCTAGCCAGATGGAAACCCACAATCCTGAACCAAATGAACTTAATGAACTTTTTGTATAGAGATGAATCATAAACTAGTGATATGTGTATATATATTTGAAAATGAAAAGGTAGTGGTGATCTGAGTATGACGTGAATGGTATGGAATAAGGGGTGGAATGTCCTGGTTTGGCCCAAACCAGGCCAATTAGTCTTAGAGAAACCAAGGTCACTGCTAAATTCCTCACTGCTTACGAGTGAAGAGCCAAAGGGGGGGTTGCAGCTGCAGGGGGGAGCAGACAGGGCAGGTGACCCAAGATTGACCAACGAGGTATTCCATCCCACACACGTCATTCTCACTTTCCTATTTATCACTAACCCACTGCCTCCTGGAGGTGGGGCCCAGGAGGGAGGGGCCCTCCTGTCTCCCACTGATTGGTACCAGCTTTGCCAATTTTCCAGTTAAAAGCCTGCAGGTGTGATGGCAGGGGGAGCTATTGCATTTTGCCCTCTGCCCATGCTGGGGGGAGCTACTGCCTTTTCCCCTCTGCCTGTGCTGGGGGGAGCAACTCTGCCTGAGGAGGATTTCCAAGCTCTTGATCTTGGTTTTGTACATATTTGTATATATTTGGTTATTTCTATTATTATTGTTATTATATTCTTTTTCATTATTATAGTTTATTAAAACTGTTTTAACTTTCCAACCCATAAGTCTCTCTCCCTTTTCCCTTTCCCTTGGGGGGGGGGGGGAGGGTTAACAGAGAGCATCTGCCACCTGGTTAATAGCTGGCCCAGCTTTAAACCGTGACACACTCCCTTAATCATCTTCGTGGCTCTGCGCTGGACTCTCTAGCAGTTCCCTGTCCTTCTTGAACTGAGGGGCCCAGAACTGGACACAATACTCCAGATGCGGCCTCACCAGGGCAGAGTAGAGGGGGAGGAGAACCTCTCTCGACCTGCTGACCACACCCCTTCTAATACACCCCAGGATGCCATTGGCCTTCTTGGCCACAAGGGCACACTGCTGGCTCATGGTCATCCTGTTGTCCACTAGGACCCCCAGGTCCCTTTCCCCTACGCTGCTCTCCAACAGCTCTGTCCCCAACTTGTACTGGTACATGGGGTTGTTCTTACCCAGATGCAGGACTCTACACTTGCCCTTGTTATGTTTCATTAAATTTCTCCCCGCCCAACTCTCCAGCCTGTCCAGGTCTCTCTGAATGGCTGCGCAGCCTTCCGGCGCGTCAGCCACTCCTCCCAGTTTTGTGTCATCAGCGAACTTGCTGACAGCGCACTCTATTCCCTCATCCAAGTCATTAATGAATATATTGAATAGAACTGGTCCCAGTACCGACCCTTGCGGGACTCCGCTAGACACAGGCCTCCAACTGGACTCTGTCCCATTGATCACCACTCTCTGGCTTCTTTCCTTCAGCCAGTTCACAATCGACCTCACTACCCGATCATCCAGACCACACTTCCCCAGTTTAGCTGCGAGGATGCTGTGGGAGACCGTGTCAAACGCTTTACTGAAATCGAGATAGACCACATCCACAGCTTTACCATCATCTATCCACCGGGTTACATCCTCATAAAAGGCTATCAAGTTGGTTGAGCATGACTTCCCCTTGGTGAAGTCATGCTGAGTGCCCCTAATGATCCCCCTATCCTTGATGTGCCTAGAGACAGCACCAAGAACAAGTTGTTCCATCACCTTTCCGGGGATGGAGGTGAGGCTGACCGGTCTATAGTTACCCGGGTCCTCCTTCTTGCCCTTTTTGAAGACTGGAGTGACATTCGCTTTCCTCCAGTCCTCAGGCACCTCTCCCGTTGCCCACGACTTAGCAAAGATGATGGAGAGTGGCCTAGCAATGACTTCCGCCAGCTCCCTCAGCACCCACGGGTGCATCCCATCAGGACCCATGGATTTATGGACGTCCAGGTTGCTTAATTGGTCCCTGACCCAGCCCTCATCAACCAAGACAGATTCCTCCTCTATCCTGACTTCTTCTGGGGCCTCAGGGGTCCGGGGCTCCTCAGGACAGCCTCCAGCAGTATAGACAGAGGCAAAGAAGGCATTCAGTAACTCCGCCTTCTTTTTATCCTCTGTCTCCAGGACCCCCACCTCATTCATCAGTGGGCCTGCATTGCCTCTAGTGTTGGCTTTACCTGCAGTGTATTTGAAGAAGCCCTTTCTGTTGTCCTTGACCTCTCTTGCAAGGTTTAATTCCAAGGAGGCCTTAGCTTTCCTAGTTGCCTCCCTACATCCTCTGACAACAGACTTATATTCCTCCCAAGTGGCCAGCCCCTCCTTCCACGATCTGTACACCCTCTTCTTCCACTTGAGTTTGCCCAGCAGTTCCCTCTCATGTCTACACACTTGGGGTTGACATGAGCTTCTGAGCAGTTAAGTCACATGAAGTTCACTGTGCCTTGTACTGTTTGCTCAGTGCTCATGGGATCAATTAATACTCAAAACTGATCCCAGATGTACCTAGCAGTAGTCAGTGTAATGGTGCTTGCACAGCTGTGCCCCAGGTGTCAGGGAGAAGTGCTGCAATGCCAGATCTGACAGAGTTTGGAGGTGTACAGTAAAGGTATCAAAGCTGCCTTGCAGCAGGCAGCAGAGGGCTCCAAGGCTCCAGCCTGTATGTGGAGCAAGCCAAAGCAATCTTTCTGCCTTCTCCCTTCTGCGACCAGGTACACTGGGTCTGCCTGGGATGGAGTTAACTTTCCTCATAGCAGCCCATATGGTGCTGTGGTTTTGGATTTGTGGCTGAAGCAGTGTTGCTAACACACCAATGTTCTAGCTGTTTGCTGAATAGTGCTTGAACAGCATCAAGGCTTTTTCTCCTTGCTCTGCTGTTTGTCAACCCCAAGTGTGTAGACATGGAGTAGGCTAGAAGCTGGGAGGCAGCACAGCTGGGACAGCTGACCCAAATTGGCCAAAGGGATATTTTGTGCTGTTTGGTGTCATGCTCAGCAATAAACAGTGGAGGTGTTTGTCTTCCAATGTAGCTGATGCTCAGAGACTGGCTAGGCATCAGTCTGCTTGTGGGAGCAGGGTGGGTGATTTGCCTTTGCATCACTTGTGCTTTGGTTTTGTTCTTCCCTCTCCTGCACTTGTCAAACCGTCTTTATCCCTCCAGCCATGGGTCTTCTTGCTTTTGCTCTTCCTATTCTCTCCCCACCCTGCTGGGGCAGGGTAGGAGTGAGGAAGTAGCTGTGTAGGTGCTTAGGGGCTGGCCAGGGTCAATGCACCACACCAGGATATCGCCTGTCTACAGATACTGCCTGAGTGATTCCAGACTGTGTCCTGTTCTTTCTAGGTGTACCTGCACTGTAGTGCGTCAGTGTGCCACCGGTCTGTACAGAAGTCCTGCACCACCACTTGTCCTGCTAGAGCCAGTAAGTGACCTAGTCCTCCTGCTTCCCCATCCAAAAGGGCAATAAGAGTCTAGCCTCCAAGCTGTGGGGGTAGTGGGACATGTAGGCTATGGACTAGTTTCGTCAAGCTGTGGACAGCTTGACAAGGCATTTCCTGCTCCTTTCCACTGAGGAAGGGCCCTTGCCCTTATGCCAAAAAGGCAGAGGTCTTCTTAGGCTCTTAATTCTGTGTTGACTCACATGGAAGGCTTGGCCTTCAGAGCTTCTCGTGTGTTGAGAAGCTGACCTGGACAAAGTTTGCTGACCTTCAGTGCTATACATCTTCTCACCTAAAACCTTCATATTGCTCTGTAGGGGGTAAAAGGAGTGCTGAGCATCCTCTTCAGGACGGTGCCTCGCATGTCTCCAGCAAAGGCCCTGTGATTTTCCTCCAGGATGGGCTAAGATGGGACACAGCTGAGGACGGCCTTGGTAAGCATGCCAGCCCAGCATAGCCTGGCTGGGGAAGGGGTCTGGTCTAAATCTTTCCTGCAGAACGACTGAGCCCCTAAGGCATCCCTGTGCCTCACGGGGGGAGTGTTAACTGGGGCCTCTCTCCCCTCACAGGAGCAGCTGTGCATGCTGCAGCCCCCTGGGCTCTGGGGTTTGCTGCCACAGCTGGGGCAGCTCTGTGCCTGGTGCTTGTGACTGCTGTGCTGTGGGGAAGGAAGGTATCTGTAACACATGAAATCCATGTATTGCAATAAAGTGGTTGTCAAACCCACTTGGTCTGTGGAATTCCTTCTCCCTGGCCCAGAGCACAGGGGATTCAACAGGAGTGTGTCTTGGGGACCCTGGCTGTAAGCCTTTGTTTGCAAGACAAAAAGTATCCTGATGGCTGTGAGAGCTTTCCAAATGCTTTTTCTCTGAATCCATCTCACTTTCTGGCTATTATTCTGCTTTGGGATTAGTGTTAACTGTTTGCTGCTGTCAAGAGGGAGCCCTTGTCATGGCCTGGGCTGCTGGGAAGCTGCAGACTGAGACAGGAGTGATACTCAGTGGTGTCTGCATTTCTGTCAGTAGCTAAGTACTTTTGAAGGCCACCTTATCTTGGCTTCTCTCAAACACTGAGTAGATGTGCAGCAAAACTAATTAAAAGCAAATCCTGCAGCTGCTGCTGCTTTGGGGATGCAGAGCTGGTATTTGACTGTGCAGAGGAGCTGGGAATTGCCCACTTGCTCCTGAGCTCACTAGGTAAGCCAGGGCTGTGCTCATGTGGCAGGACCTGGAGGCAGGGATGGCAAAGCACTACACAAATGGGCCTTCCTAATGATGCTGTACATGAACTTACCTCTCTTGCTCTGGAAACAAAAAAGGGAAGGTGGGATTTTTTTTTCTGGAGGATGAGAACAGGGGAAACTTCATTCCAACTGAAAAAATCAAAGGGCCTAGGTGGTTTGAACTTCAGGAAAAAATTCAGACTTGATTTAAAGATTAATCTTAAATGTTCATGTGAGAGCAGACAGTTGGGAGTCTTCAAAGCTCTCAGATTAAAGCTAATTTGACACCACTGTTGGCATAACAGTGCCACAGATGTGCTCTTTTGAGATGAGAAATAACTTGTTTAGAGCATCAGGAGCAGTTCAGTGTGGTGTGGTCAGTCACGGCAGCTGAGCTGGATCATTCTCGGCTTCCTAAGGTCCTGGGCAAAAACAGTCCAGCAAACCTCCCCTGATGGTGGAGAGGGAAAGGGGCTCCACCACCCCCCTTCCTGCCCAGGGTAGGGAAGATCTGGTGCTTCCACTCACACTGAGATCCCCTTACAGCTGATAGGGTAGTCCTTGAGCAAGGATGCTTGAAGGGAAGGAAAAATATTCCCCCTGCCCCACAGGCTTGATTAGAAATTCCCCCTGTTAAAAGACAGGGGAGTAGTCTTAACCATATAGGTTAGGGGCCTTTAGAGGGGAAGAGCAGCTCTTATATACTTGGAAGCAAAGAACTGAGCAGTATCTTGCTTGAGGTAGCAGATATTATTCTATTTAGTTGGCTTTTGCCAATACTGTTTGTGGTTGGAAGGTGTTAACAGGTGGTGGGAACTGCTTTTTAATTCCTTTCTTACTCCAACAAGAAATTTCAGGAATCATCTTACAATGTTTATATTTTTCTAGCAGAACTGCTCTTCCCTGCTACTTCCAGGATAACCAATGTTCTTAGTCTTGCCTGCTTTTAAAATGTAATCAGAAGAGGAGAAGATAAGATTTCTCCAAGTTGTATGATGGGAGGGTGAAGGAGATCACAGGCTGGAGAAATCATCAGCTGGAGATAGGTCAAACAGTCACCTTTTTTAAGGAGTGCCTCCGGCAACTAAATGGCCTTGGTACAGGTGGAGCTCTGGCTGGGAAAGCAGAGTGTAAACTCGTAATGTGCCTTATGACAAGTGTTTAGCAGATGTCTGTAATGTTAATTAACTGGGCAATTAGAGGAGTAATATAGACCACACCTTTTCAGTATACCAGGCAGGGTGCTCTGGCACTGTTTTTGACTGTGTGTGCTAGCCGAGATCTAAACACCTTCCTGACTGCTGCTGGAGTCTTCCCATGCCTCAGTAAGGCAAGCAAAAACATTTGCTTAGAGACCTTAGATGCCTGTGTGGAGGCTGAAGGGGCTAGGAGAGGAGAGTCCCTGCTGCCCTCCATGGGGTTGCTGAACTGTCCCAAAGTGGCAGGGAGCTCTGAGCATGTAGTGTCTGGGGATCAGGTAGATTCCCCTGCAAGGACCATCCCTTCTGGTGCAGAGCTGGATCTTGCTGTAATGGACGTGCTGCTTAGCGCAGGGTGCATGCAGTGGTAAGTGGAGGTGGGTGAGCAGAGAAGTAAACTTAGTTAATTCCCTTATCCACTCTGTGGGAAGTCATCTGTGCTTAAGGCTTGCTGTTGGGTCCCTAGCAGGAGGGGAAGGGCATGAGCAGCAGTGGGGTGTGAGTGTCCATGTGAGAAGCACTGGCACAGGGTGAAAGCTAGGCAACACAGAGGTTTCCTCCTCTGGCGCATTGTCCCCCTCTTCCTAGACTGTTCTCCTTCTCCACTGGGGTGTTAGTGGCTTTCATTACTGTTTTGTTCTGCAATTTTCTTTCCTGCAAAAGTGTACTCTTTTCCTTCTACCTTCACAGGTCGATTTCTGCCTTTTTTTCTCCCCCCTAAGACTCTGCTTTCTTTAGTTGGGTCTCATTGACTTTTCTCCTTTACTTTCTTCTGAGTAACTGCATGTGACTTCTTGTGTCAGCACCCTCTTTAGCTTCACTCCATACTGCCTAGTTATACAGCTGAACTGAAGGTGTGGTGGTTGCTGTAGACATTGGCTTAGACTCCTGCAGGTGAAGGAAAGCTGCTCTGTCCAGGAGGGTGCTGTGGGCTGTGAATGAAGGAGAAGCTGAGGAAAAGCAGCCCTGAGGCCAGCTGGCACCTGTTAGTTGAGGCTGTTGTGCAGTGCTGCTAATGAACCCAGATTTTCGGAAGAAACCCTGATGCTGAGCATCAGTGCACTTTGTGCCCAGTGCCTTCACCACTTTCTTTGGAAGTGGTGTGTGCTGCCCCACTGTGTCTGCCAGCTCTGCAGCTTTGGAAGCAAAGCCCAGGAACAGCACCTAATACAGAGCTGCTCAAAATCAGCATCCACCCTGGGCCATATCTGAACTTTCTAAAAGCTCTCCTTGCCCTCTGGATCTTTGAGAACAGTACCAGCCTCAAAAGAACAAACTTGCTTCTTTGCTAGAGCTAAAGAAGTTCTTTAAAAGCTTTGGAGGTAACAATTCCTTTCTTGATCAGCTATGGTCACCCAAAACCTTAAATGTGTGGCAGTTGCTATACTATAACCTGGGTGTTAATTAATCAAATATCTGAAAACAGTTATTGTAATAGTGATATTTTTTATTAAATTTCTTATGCTTGTATTACAATGCATCCTGGAGTGGAGAACTATACAGTATGTTACATGTTATAAATATACTTAGTTCTGAAAATACATGAATATATTTCATACAATGCTGTAATAAAAAATGCAAGTTCATTTTAGTTTAAAAAAACAAACAAAAAAAATCTATAATGTCAATGGAGGTGGTGGGGGGGGGGAATACCAGTTCATAGTGCTATGTCTTAAAACACTTTAAGTTCAGTTTGCACTGATTCACATTCCTTACAGTCTCTGTAAAGCTGGAGGGATAATGGAGGGTGTAAGTTAAGTTAATGCAGGATTTTAGTCCCCTGTATTTATGGAGATATACAGACTATTCACAGAATAATCAAGTAATAAATCTTTCTAGCTTTGGATGAAGCTAGCAAGACACATAGTGAATAATAACCAAGTCCTGCAGCAGCACCTACAACTGAAACATTAAACACTGCACCTACATTTGGGTGCTAACTTTGAGTCAGCACAGACCATATTTTTGGGGGTTTGTTTGTTTGTTTGGGGTTTTTTTTGAGATGCTAAGTAACAACCCTTCTGAGTACTTGGAGAACCAGGCCTGGGCTGCTGCCTTTGCTCACCCCTGCAAACTACAGCTGCCCTGGTAGAGCATGGCTGGGGTGCTTTGAATCTCAGAAGAGATCCTGCTCTGGTTTTGAGGACTCCGAGGGCTCCAGCTGAGCAAGGTGGAAGGATCTGTAACTGAAAGGCTAAGCCTGCCAAAGTTGATCCATTCCTGACAGCTTCTCAAATGTTAGTTCCCAGGCAAGTTTGAGTTGGGGAGGGATTTTTAAACAGCAATTGTTTGACTTGCAATTGTGTTGTAATTTAAGGGGGTAGAATAATCTTTTAAAAAGAGGCAAAGTTGGTTTATTTAAATCTTTATTCCATGTGCATTAATTATTGTGCTAGTACCAATAAGAGCTGGTGTGCAGAGACCACTGCAACCGTGGGACCTTCAGAATCACGTGTTGTCTGGAATCAGTGGACATGTGGCAATAAGGCAGCCACCAAACATGGCCGTAGTGTTACACAGTTGTTAATGTGACCCAGAAGAGCAGCAGCTTATAAAGGATGTATGTATATTAATAACTCTTCCTTTCAGCTCTGCTCTCCCTCTTTCCTTTTCCCAGCAGAGAGAGCACAGGCTGAGCCATACAGCAGCATGACTACCCCACCTGCAGCCTCAGGCCACCACCTGCACAGCCAGAGGACTTAATTTGTCACTTAAAAGTAGGAATTTAAGCCTGGTTCCTCCTCCAAAAGATTGATAGCACAAGAGCTGGGCTGCCTGGTGAAGCTGAGGTATTGCCTTGGATGCACCTTCCAGTCTCTCAAAAGGCTGATTCCCACAGTGTCCCCTGCTCTGGTCTCTGGAATAAGCCTGCATGATGCAAACTTCTGCATAGGGTAGCACTGGAGTCGAGAAGCCTCTGTAGAAGGAGCAGGCCCACAGGATTAGAAGCTAGTGGTGGGTTCAGGAATGGCCTCGTAGGAAGTCTTGGCTTTACAGACTTGGTTTTCCTGTTGGATTCCAGTAAAATGGCACAGCTGACCAGATGCCGCTCTGAAGCGAGGAGCTGTGTTGGGGACAAGCAGAGACAGCAGCTCAGCCACCCCAGAGGGAGGAGGCTGTCCTTCTGACAGCCACTTCTGCACTGGGCAAGGAGTCCCTGGCACCCTTCTAGATGCTGCTGTGTCCCATAAAGCTTAAGTTCATTTCATCTGGAGAAGGTCCCCAGAAAGCAATGATAATTTAAAAGCTTCAATGTTTCATGTAGTTCTGTTCCTGGAGGAAGAATTTCCAAATCTCACTTAAAAGTCTCTGTTGGTTATGTTGCCGAGATGCTAACAGCAGTTTTCATCTGTGACTTGACTTTCGTAAGTATACTTCAGATTCAGGAGTGAACCTGTGCATAGCTGAGCATGCATCTGTCCACAGACCCTTCGCAACCTCCCCCTTCCCTCTTTCCCTTCCAATGCTCAAATCGGAGTTGCTCTGTTGACAACTGTAGGATGCAGGTTGCACAAAGTAACCCCAGGATTCTTGGTTTCGTGTCCATTGGTGTTCCCACTTTGCCTTTCTGAAACAGAAACACGTGGTGAATGTGAGAGATGAGAAAGGGTTTCTCTGCATTTAACCCGTGGGCTGTGTTGGGAAGGTGGAAGATGAGGCTGAGCCTGGTTCTCTTTTAGTCTTGATTATGGGCAGATTGTCTCTTCCCCAATACATCTGTCTGGTTGGCTTATTATTTGGGAGTCTTTTGACTGACTGCAAGTAAATGAATTTGCTGCTGTACCTTTCGTTAAAAGGCTGTATGATGTAGCCTATATGACTACAGACGCCTTTAAATTGTGGTTTAAAAAAAAAAAAGTAAGTGACTATTAAAATGAAGGTATATGGGCCAGTTCTCAGCTGGCATAAATCCATATAATTTGAACTTCAAAAATCTGACTTGTTCCTGTCTTTGCATGTTGGAGCGTATCTGGATGAAGGAACAGGATTGTCTCATTTCTGTGCTGAGAAGAGGCAAAAAAAACACCAACCCACAAAGAAACACGTGCTGCTTTACTTATTTTACCTTGTTCCGTTTGACTCGGGTTAACAAAAAGGCCATATGTTTTCATTCTTTGTATTTTGCCCCAGAACGATCATGGAGTTCCTCTCAGTTTTCCTCAGCTCTGAAGACATAATATCTGGCCTTAACAAATGGAAAAATACAATTAAAGTTGACAGCGGTCAGAATGCATGGCTGTGTTTTTAGCATTAATATGCTGTGCATATGTACCCAACATCCAAGCTGCATCCAAAGCAGCTTCCCCCTCTCCAGTTTGAAATTCCAAAATAGATTCTGTCCAAATATTTGTAGCAGCATCCAAAAAAATAGAAAGCTACAAAAAAAAAAAGCTACAAAATGCATCACTTGGCATGGAGTCACAATGTAATGGATGGATACAAACATCATTTTGTTGAGAGCAACCAATATTTTCTGCCTAGCTGGAAGCAAGGGGGAGAGACTGGTGAGTGAATGTCACAGGGAAGTGAAAAATTCTGGCCCGAAGTAGTAAGTAGGAAATGAGACGTTTTGAAGAACACCACTAAGCTAGCTGCTGTGGGCTGTCTCCAGCTTAATTTTTTGTTCATTATTTATTATATCCAATTGAAATAAGTGTAATGCATCCTGTTTGGTTGTAATGGCTTAGTTAGCTCAGGCCTCCAGGACTTATGAAAGACAAACCTTTTGGAACACTTTTTAAAAATAGCTGCTGTTAAAACCCACAGCTTTTCTATCTTAGGTTTTGGGGGGGCTTTGTTAATGCATATTTCAAAGTTATTTACAGAAAATGAATAGCTGATAGCTATCTTGGATTTGAAAAAAAAATTAACTCAAAGCTCTGACTGATGTGATGCAGACTTTTTTTTTTTCCAGCTACTACTTTGTTTTCTTTTTAATCTAATGTTGTATGATTTTTGTTTTGTTGACTTCTTAAGTCTTTTACAATGGAATGGTCAAACTTCTGCCGTGATGTTATTCTTTAATTCTTTGGCTGCTTCTCAACCCTGAGCACAGAGATCTCCCTTGGTGTAGTAATTTCCCACGTGAAGAGCAGTGTTTGGACCTGGGTCTGAGCCTCTGGGGCCCTTTTCAGCCTTTGCTATACAATACTGAAGATGGGTTTTTGTAATGTTGGAACTGCACTGTCCTTCCTAACTTACTTCACTCTAACCACAAAGTAGTGATCATACAGAAGCAAGCTTTTGGTGGCTGTCAAACTGAAACTAGCATCCTTACCATGAAAGATACTGTAATTTGAGGTCAGCTCATTCCCATGCAGCTGCATTAAACCTGCAGCTCCCATAGATACGCAGGCGGGTATATCTGCACAGGGAATGCCAGGCTGGGATTGCCCAAAGCTTCCCTAATTAGATCCTGCCTTAGAAAGGGGTTTGAGATAGCATCAGAAAAGCTCCTGAGCACAATTGCTTTCATTGAGATGGCTGCCTCTGTGTCTCTGCCGGGGCTGGAACAACTTCTGGGCCAGTCTGCTTCCCAGCAGCAGTCACAGCAAGTAGCGGCAGACTGTATGCCTCGTCTGTTTGTCCTCAAAGGGAGCTAGGGAAAGTAAGGAAAAATGATAAGAAGGTGCTAATGCGTTCCTCCTTGACCCAGGATTTTTGGGGATTGTTTGTAACACCATTCTAGCCAGAGATATCTTCACACATTTTATAATGTCAGATGCAGTGGCAACGTACAGGCAATAAATTGACCGAGGTAGGCTCCTGCAGAATTTGCAGCCCAGCTTTTGCAGCCCAGCTTTTACAGCCCAGGCTGGATTCTCTCCTTACTGTTCAAAGCAGCATCAGACTGTAATTGCTTAACAAGGGCAAGTATTTGACTGTATGATGCTCCACTATCATCTGAGAACAGTTTTCTGTCACTAAAACCAGTCACAGTGGAAGGGCAAAAAGTTCTTGTCTTGGGGGTCATTTTGAGCTGGAAATAAGTTCCTTGCTCTTTCTGGAAGGATCATTCTGCAACGATTTGGGGAAGAAATCTACTTTCCCATAGGTCAGATCCAGGTCCATGTGCTGCTTAAGTTCATAACATCATGATCAAGTCATTCATCAGCCTGTTCTGGCCCTTTGCACAAAACAGACGTTGCTTTGCGGGAGTAAACGCACTAGCAGGAAAAAGAAAATGAAATGAAAACCTGAGTCTATTTAGAACAATGTATGACAAACCACTGAGTCTTGTGCCAGTATGTTTACCTTGGCAGGCTCCCCTCTCTCCCACTGGAAGAACCAAGTTTTCTCTCTACTATGAGAATTCTTTTGTGGATGTTTAAAAAAAAAAAGGCAGAAAAGAAAAACAAAACAACCGCCCTGGAGCAGATAATTCATCATACGCAGAGTGGGAGCATGAAAGGGGATTTGCTTTGACCTAGTTACAAAAACAAAAAGACTTTCTCTAATTGCCCAAATGACTCAAGTGGGACTGGGTGTCAAAAGTAACAAATCTCTGCTTCCTTCAGAATTATATGTTAATACAGGGCATCAGGCTCTTGTTCCAGTTCAAGACCTTGGGAGATGTCTCTGAGCCCAAAGAAGCCCAGGTAAGCAAAAGCCAGCCAATTCCATATGCCTGCATGTACAAACAGGACCAGGAGCCAGGACAAAAGTGTTTCATAAATTATAACAGTCAGTGGCTTTAAATGCTGGGAGTATCCAGGCTTCAACCTATCAAGGCTTTGCCAAGAGCTGCAGACAAGTGAGACATTCTTGCTTTACCATTCTGGTGCTGCTGTAGGAAGGGCCTGGCTTTCTGTCCAGCAGCATTTGCAGGGCTGTCATTGATCCACTAAGACTAAGTTTTTATTTCAAAGGAGCCTGAGGGTAGTTATGTATCCAAAATGCCACAGGAGCAAAGTGCCCAGCTTTTCCAGGCACCAGTGAAAAGCCCGGTGTCAGTGCATTGCTATTGCAGGGTGTGGGGTAAAAAAGAGCAAGGGCAAATACAGACAGGGCTGGGGAGTAAGAGCTAGGAAGCAGGAGAAGAGGAAATGGAGGGAGATAAGGAGCATAAGTAGAGGCAAGGGCTTTATGTAGCTATATGGGAGAAGGAAGTCAGTGAAAGAAAAGAGAAGGCCATTCATCAGCTACAGAAAGCAGCCTGGAAAAATCAATGTACAAGATCTCTGGGGCTGTCCAATTACAGCCAGGTAAAAAATCATCCATTTGGCATCTCATTGTACAGCATTTCCATGACAGTAGTAGTTGTCCAGTATATGTGTGAAAGTAGCAAAAGCTCTTTCTGTTAGGAGCTATTAGGCTGGCCCTTCATTGGAAGTACATCGATGTAGCCAGCTGAGGACCTAGCCTGCAATTCTCACCCAGGGAGCACTGGCTGTGTCCTCAGTGCTGCAGAGAAAGGGCCAAGCAGGAGGTTACAGAGACAGGACTTTTCTGAAGACCAAATAAAGTCTCATTTCTATTCAGGTTTAGAGAGGAGGTTCACAAGAGTTTGTGTTTTTCTCCAGCTGGTTCGCCATCTATTTTAGATGGAACTGTTTGATCTCTTTCTGCTTTGTGTTTCTTTCAGTTTCCCAAACAATAGGAGGAAGCTCGCCTGTTACATGTGCTTGGGCCCCAACCAAGTTTTTCCCAGCTGGAAAAATCACTCCATGAACTACAGAAGGTTTTTTTTTTCCAGATGTAATTACAAGATTCCCAGTTCCCTTATGCATTTTGTAAGGTAGGTACAGGCTGTCTAAGGGGAACAATGGCACATTCCTGAGTGCTTAAACAACTGCTGTTTCCCCTCTAAAACCTGAGGAGGGCTTAAGCACATTTGAGCTGTTCCACTCAAGGTTCCTGAGACCTCAGCTGAAAAAACACAAGGAGGTGTCCAGCTCCATGTAATACCCCTGCTTTGGTGAGTATCTTACCCAGGCTCTTCCTGTTATCTGATTATATACACAAACACCCCAAATTCACCAAACCAGCTGGGAGGACTTGGCAAGCACACAGGGAGTATCTGTGCAAGGGGCAGCTGGCAGCACTGTCATCACCTTGGCTAGACATGCACCACACAGTATAGCTCGGACAGAGGCCAGGCCATAACTAGACTGGTAGACAAACCTGCCCAAGGGACCAGCACAGATCTCTTAATAGAAATGAGATCCCATCCTTGACCCAGATGTTCATCCACAGCAACAAGCAGGACCCACCCACGAGCACACGCTCAGCAAACTGCATCTCCCCTTCCTCTGACAGGAAACCTTCCAGCTGATCCAGACTGTCCCATCTCATCACACATCAGATGCAATATAGGTTACCGTTCTACCTAATCAAAGACATGAAGGTGGATGGAGGAGAGCATTAACCTCGACTGTAATGCTTAGGAGGGAGCAGAAACAAATAATTAGGCTACAGAATGGCCCTGATTGTGAACATCTTGCCCTGTTGCAGATGAGCATCTTCTTTTGGGCACCCTAATGTTACCATTATTCTCACACAGGTAACATTATTCAGTTGGGATCTTGGACCACCTGGGCACTAAAGAAGCAAATGGCTCTGCTGGCCAGGACCACCATATGCAATGGAGAGAAGGTAAGGAGGGGTCTTCTCCGGCCAGCAACAACCAGAGGTAAATCTCTCACCACCTCCCCCCAACACTAAGTAAGAATCTCCCACAGCTCTGTCTTACCTGTACAACTGTGGGCAAGACCTCTTCAGAGCAGTGGAGGACAGCCCCAGCTTGTTCTGGTTTCTCAGCCGTGTCTTCCTCATAAGATCTTTCATTCTTCCCCAAGCATGGCTCTCACCCTAGGGAGCAAAAACAAACCACAACTTGAAGGACCAGAGGCCAGTTGCTGGCAGACCTCATCTGGCCAACATATGATACTTCGGGGTACTCCAGGGTGATGGGAAGAGGGGAGCTGCTTTATTTTGGACTAATAGCAGTCAGGTCCCACAAAAGAATTTTTAACACCCTGCAATGATGACTGGTGGCCAGCCTGTACCTGTATAGGACACAATGAGACAGGATGGATCAACCATCGTTAATACCATCCTTTTTGTATTTTGTTTGGTAACATTTCCATGTCTAGGACCCTACTGTTCTTTCTGACTTAAGGTTTCAGAGAGTGAGGGCACTTTGCTGAGTAGCTGCATAAAGGCACGTTTTACTTCATTGTTATACTGTACTAAAGGAAAAGAAAAGATCAGTTTGGTTTCCTACCTACTCACATGCATGAGGGGAGGGGGGGGTGGCTTTACAACAGAAACAACCCAAAAAAGCAGCTTGACTCCCTTCTCCTTTCTGTTAGGCCAGGTGCATTGGTATCAGCCCTTTTCAAGGTGATGACTTTTGTGGATGACAAATTAGAAGAGATCAAGCCTTTGTTTCCCTGTCACGTCTACAAGCCACGGCTATTGGGCACTTACATTTGAAATGCTAATAGAGATTATCAGGAGGTCAGGGAGTCTCACGAGGCCTCCCCTAATGTTTGCTGTTTCAGGGCTGAGCTCATGTGAACTCATGAACTGAAAAGGAGTAATGCATAAAAAAATTCCATGGTTTTTTGCTAAATTGTTTTAAATTTCCTAAAGTAATGGCTGGAAAACCTTGGGAACAGAACAAAAAAAGATCATGCCCCAGGACTAGTGTAATGGTGAGAAACGATTCCCATTTCAGTGAAGTTCTCAAACCATTGTCACGTTCGGGGCATTGTTCTGCCCTGTCCCGAGGTGCCTTCCCACTGTGCCACCAGCAGAGCCACCACTCCATGAGTTGTGGCCACCCTGGGAGCACAAAGTGGCGACTGCCCAGCTGCCTGCACCAGCACAGGCAGAGCCTATTGCAGTAATTGTTCTCTGGGCTCTGCTAAGTTTTCAGTTCAAAACTTCGGATGAGGTCATGGGCTCAGCTGAAAACTGCAACACTGGTTTCTGTGCTATTGAGTTAATTGCCCGTAGGTGAATTGTTTACTCATGGAAATATCAAACCTTTGTGTTTACTACTAGGATTAACGTGTGCTGTGGAAGGGTTTTGGAAGCCTCAGCAGTTAGTCCCTCATTGTGCTGGTGTTGTCCCAGAAAAGCAAGCACTGTTAGTGTCACAGAAAGCCTGAGCCTGTTCCTGAAGGCTAGCTAGCTGTTGGCTGCAGTGGAGGTGGGAGAACAACGGACCAAATGCAGTAAGTCATGATACGTGTGTGTCTGTTACTTTGATGGTAAACTTTGGGGGTCAGTAAGCCTCTTTCGCTCATGTATAATGCTATGCACTACAGGGGCTTGGTCCGTGACAATGGCAGGTCCAAGGTAAACATATTCTGCAAAGGCAGTACATACCGAGATGTTCTTGCTGATGTCCAGACCCTAAAAACAAAAGGCAAATAAATTGATAAATAACAAGATGGTGAGACCATGTTACAGTGCTGGGAACAGACTGGGTTCTATTCTCAGCTCTGCCCTGGAGTCCACCCATAGCCTTGGTCAAGTCCTTTATCTCTTTATTCAGTCCCTCATGTGTGTGATAATCCCATCTTTCCTCCACCTCTCGCCTTTCTTTTGTATTTAGACTGCCAGTTCATGTATATAGCACCTAGTAGCCCAGGGACTAACGTGGCAGGATTCCCATACAGTACCTGCACTGTAGAAGGAAATGGGGCATTTCAGTGCTCAGGGTACAAAATGCGATACTAAGTGACAATACTAAGGTGTGGTGTAACAAGAAAGCACTAGGATTCAGTTGAAAGAGTATGGATCTTGATTCTACAGTCCTGTGAAGTCATCAGGGCTTCCCATGTGCTTAAAATAATGCTCATACTCCAGAACTTTGCTGGACAGAATCCAGAGCACCTTTCAGGATTGAGCCTTAATTGGGTTTCTGAAGTTCATCAAAATGTTTGCAACTGATTTGCAACTTTGGGATGGAAATTTCATGAGAAGGTCTTTCCCGTGAGAGACCTACTCCTTCCTCTTTCCTGTCGGGCTGGGAATAGTCTGATTAGAGCCTCTGCCCTGGCATTTCAACACTCCTGATCACCACCAGAACCTGAAAGTGCTGACGCAGCCACAAACAATGGGAAAGAAACAGAGAGGAAAAGTGTTCGCCTCGGCTCTCTTGGACTTCAGCAACAGTTTCCCTGAAACATGCTTTGGGGACTGGAGCTAATTACACTGATACGCTGTCAGTCTGGTAATAAGTGTTGCCAGCTAAGGATTGACCCATTAAAATTTTTATATGTAGTAATGAATGTGTCCTTGGTTTAACCTTGCTAGCAGCAGTAGGGAAGATACTTATGACAGAGTTCACGCGTCGAGTTATCTGGAGTTAGAGAGGGCTAAAGCCCATGCTGCTGTCTGCAGTGCTCTGTTTGTGCCTTTCCTGACATATGGACGTAGCCATTGTCTTCATTTAAGGCTCGGACTAGAGAGGCACAGAGCACCCTGTCCCTAGCTGCCCCAGCCCTGTTCAGTAGCAGACAGGGTTGGCTTGCTCTCCCAGCACCCCACGCTGCTCTGCCTGAGCAGAACTGCTCCCTGCTCCTCCCACAGCTCCCACTTGGAGTCTGGATTATCACTCACCTTTCTTACTGCAGGGTCCTTTGACGGAAAAGTCTGTCCTTCAGCCATACTACCAGCTTCTCTGAACTCATTCTCCTTGTTGTTCCTATTGTTTGATGACTTCCTGAGCCCCACCATCAGCTGGCTGTTTCCTGGATCCAGGTATCTCTCTCTTCCTGTAATGAAACACAAGGACTTGCTCACATTTCTCAGCAGTGTCCTGCTAGGATGGCCTCTGGGCAGCGCTGCCAGCAGCTGCCACTCCAGATGGGATGAGAACCCTAAGGACTTAATGGTGGGAGAAGACCCCATGTGTTTTCATGCCACACTTCAGTGGAAAGAAGGTAAATGCTCCAATAAAGTGTCTGACCACGGCAGACTTCCTAATGTCTTCCTCATGGTCTTATTTTCCCTCCAGGTCTGCTTTGAAACTGCCAAGAAAGAGCATTGCTGAGCCTCAGCACTAGAGATCCCAAAGGCCATTTACACTCTGACTCAATCCTGCTAGGAGGTGTGTTGATGTTCTGCATTTCACCAGGTATTAGAGACAGGCTGAAGTCCAAGGTTTGAAACAAACTAATCAGCCTCGCCTAGTGGGCTGGTTCACTTCTAACATTGGATCCAGATTTTTCAGCTGGCTTTATCATCATTAGGCTGAGCCCAGTCTTTCTCAGCCTTCTGGAAAAGCTGGTCTCTGGATCCAAGCTTTGCAGCTGGGGCTTATTTCCACTTGGTCTATAGAATAAGTCATCCTCCAGGAATGTGTTCTATGCCTGCTTGAGAGGGTAGGAGACTAATAACAGACATAAGGCTTTCCATCTTAGATCAAATCCTACCTTGGCTGGGGGCATTTTAAAGCCACATGGAAGGGCTTCACTAATGGACACAGTCAGGCATGCTAAGTTTCTGAAAGAGAGACCCATTTTATAATGCATTTGTCCTAATCTTTGTAGCCACAGCTGCAGAGCAAAAAGCTTCTTCACATGTGTGAAGCAGGACAAGTGTTAAAATCCTAGGTATAGACAAAGCATTTTAAAACGCATGTCTTGGCTTTCCAGCTAAGGTGTAGTTAGTTCCACTAACACCTTGCTCTGTTCCCAGATGTCTTTCCTAGGGAAAAGGAAGCTGCTGGTCCGATTATTTCACCCAGTTGGTGGCAATCAGGAGGGCAGGTTTTGAACTCACCTTTGCAGCTGCTCAGCTTTTCAGTGTTCACTCCTATTTCTGGGATGATGGAAAGATCAGAAGGGTTTCCAGTCTGAACCAAGAGACTGTGAGGTCTGCTCCTCCCAGCAAAACACATCTTCACATCTTGGTACGAGTTGAGGAAGACACTGGCAGCTCCACAGGAGCAATGCTGCAGAAGGTACTCCTACACCAGACAAGAAGAAAGTATGCAGACTCTCAGGCTGCAACGGTCCAAGGTAACCAGGCGGTGCAACAGTACAGACAAATTGCAGTCATTCCAGCCCAGGGATGCCCAGCCTTGTCCTGAGACCCATCAGAACACAGACAAATTATTTAATTCTCTAAAAGGCTGAGGAGCCTGGAGTTGGTAATGTAGATTTTTCATGAGTTCGTTGGTGTTCAACTCAAATTGCCTGATACTCAGCATCTTTTGGGTTCGTTTCCCAGAAGGAATTGAATACAAGTTTCTAAACACAGAGCTGCTCAGCTAAGGCATTTGTGTAAATAAACAGATCCGTTATAACAGCGACTCGCATTTTAAGATAACATTATTTGTTTTGGAAAGTGCACAGACAATAGTATCTTGTATTTTTATTAATGGGATGCCATAGTTCGCTTACAGTGAATCTGACTGGTAACATGCATGTAGTATTTCAGCTGGTGTACTGCTGTAGCTGGTGTGGTGGGAAGGGGAGATTTTCTACCTTGCACAACCATGTTGCACAAGAGTTTAGTAGGGCAGGAAGCAAGGAGAACTTTATCCAGCTGCAATGGAAAGGGAACCAAACTGTTTATTGGTGTTGGAGCCAGGACAGGCCAATGCCAGTTTAGCACCTCTGGGGACCCCCAAGCAATTGACAGTTTTAATGTAATATCTCATCTGGGTATGTTGCCACAGCAGGATGGCAATTTGCAGTACCTGTACCTTGGGGGGTGCTTTGAAAGTCTGATGAAAGATGCTGCTTTTGTCCCAGGGCATAAAAGATTTCCTTGTAAAGCAAAGGTTGTGGAGTAACTGTGTTCCCTTTGTATCCCAAGACCAAAATGTCATCAGTCTCTGTGGTGATGTCTGTACAGCCCTCAAGAACAGCATCAGGAGCACTGGCCATTTACCATCCTCACAAACAGCTCTTAATACCACACTATAACCCATCTCTGCTCTGGGGGTTGTGTCTTCCCTAGCCATCTCTGGGGCATGGAAAGCTTTCCAGGTTCCTAGTCTGTGTGGGGAGTGAATGTGGTTTGGAAAGTAGCCTTAGGACGCCCTCCAAAATGCGACGTGGACAGCAACCTCTACATCTCATGGCAAACAGGTGTAGTAGTGTACCCCCTTCTACACAGAGGGGCTGTGACTCTGAAGAGGAAAATGACAGAGCTGCTCAGATACAGGAAATGCGGGCACCACAGAGACACCCAAGAGAGAGCACCCAGTTTTGTAGAGCACATTGCAAGTGCTGAATGTTACATCTGGGGGTACAGTTTCCTACTGAACAGTATGGGACAAATGCAGCTGAGAAGGCACTGCTGAGAGATCTTGGAAAATACCAAAAAGATCAAAGTTTCAAATATTTAAATGAAAGCACGGTGCCTTTCATTTCAGTGGGAGTTGGGAAGGAGGGGGCACATACACCAGATGAGGATTTGACCCTGAATTTGTAGCTTGGAAGAGTTACTTTGAACAATGACTCATAGTTGTAAAGCTTCAGGAAATGTGTTAACAATTCCCAGGCTCTATGTAGGAGGCTGCATTCCTCTGAGCATGAGAGATGGGTACATGGAAATGACGGGCTACACTTCTCTGCAACCTGACTCACAACTTGGCTTTGGCTCTGAGGAGGAGTCAGTCACCTACTGCAGATCCAGTCCCAGCAGGTGGGAGTGCAGCACTGGGGGAGGAATTACGCTGTTGGGAGAACAAAAGACTTGCCACAGCATGGCTGGGAAGAAATAGCTGAGTGTGACAAACCCCTTCTGTTCTTTTGGGGAGTGATAAAATAAAGAGAAAGGGAGGGGAGGAAAAAAATCTGGAAGCCTGGGGTAATGGCCAAAGAAAAAGAACTGAGAAGCCAGAGGTGGGGTAGAGCTGAACAAAATCTGCAGGGGCTAAAAAATGTTGTTTAGGAGGACACTGATTTGCAAATTTCAGTCAAATTCTCCAGCTAGCTCTGGCTGATAAAGAAAGACAAATGGAAACACTGAGATGTTTCATGTCAGAGATTCTTCAGTTGGCAGCTCAGAAGCGCAGCAAGGGAAAAGAGAGCATGGAGCTGGGTAGTGGTACCACTGCTTGGCTTTCCCATTGTGTCTGTTTTGTGGGAAATTCTGGGATTTTGACAGTTTGAAACCAGAAGGAAAAGAACGAGCTTTTAATTCAAAACACAATTGCTAAGGAGATCCATGGAAATGTTTTGTTTTGATAGCATTGACAGGGGGCATATGTGTTCTTGGGAAGTTTTCAACTGTAGAGAAGTAAAAGCTACTGACTTAGAGCTGGCCATTGCATGAGGTGAGAGGGATGCTTTTTAACTCAACAGAAGCAAGCATATCTGGGAAACAAAAATGAACAAGAACAGAAACCCAAGTCCACCCCAAGGGAAGCTGAGCCCACTGTTGTAGGCAAGGGCTCCCTGAAGACCAGAGCACCCAGCCCAGGTAGGTGTGGGGTCAAGTAAACTAGCATCTTCCCTCACACAGACTTGGAACTTTCCACCTGGGCCTTGAATATATCATTTAATGTAAGATACTATGGTGTCTGCTTACCTCTTTTATCTGGCTCATCTTCTGCTCTTTCTGCAAGCTGCACACTTGCTTTTGGAGACGCAGGTTGTGCTCCTGCAGCTGCCCAATCTTCTCAATCAGTTGGCAAATGTGTTCCAGGTATCCCAGACCAGATCCCAGAGCTTTGCTGTTACCTTGGTTCACCTGCAATGACAATGCATCTTGGACCATGGAGTAACAGCAGAGCAATCCTTACTAGCAGCTGGGAGCCCAGCACATTTCTTACAGTCATGTGGGCCGTGGTTAAAGGCACTGAGGCTTCCTCTTGCAAGGGGCTTTGGTTATAGCCAGATCTGAGCTACAGCATTGCTTGCTCACAGGTCTTTTCTGGATTACTCAGCAAGATGTGCCATCAGGGGGGCTCTTCTGACTGATGACAGGCTGATGCAGACGAAGACCTTGTGACAGCCTGGTCTGTCACAAAATTAGCCACCTCCCAGGCTAATGATTGTCTTTTACTGTCCACAGGACCCTTACAAACAAATATAGTTCTACTGTATGGTATAGATGGCTAGGGTTGGTATGGCTCACTTGGCCCACAGCCCTCACTGCAAGTCACACTTGTGTGTACCGAGGCTGAGCTTGGCTCCTACCCAAAGGCACAGATCTGCAGGTTGCAGTGATTTGCTGCTTTGTAACCAACTTGGGGGTACACTTTGTCTGCCTTTAGCAATCTGCAACCATTAAAGCAGAGCTGAACTCAGACCCTCACTACTGGTGGGTCAGAGAGGGACGCGTGCCTGAACCAAGCTGCCAAAGCGAAAGAACATCTTTCCACTGGTCTTTAGCAGAGCCCAGCTTATATCCCTGCTGCTACTTTCTCAGTCACTGAGATGCCTGAAGAAAGGCTGCAGGATCAAGCTCGCTGTCTGGCTATGGCAGGGTATTCTGTACCACTGATCTCTCGACACCCAGGACCTGCAGAGTTCTACTGCTGCTCAGCCAAGGACCGTGCCAGAGGCAGACAGTAATCCTGTGGCAGAGGAAAGGCAATGAATGGTGCTTCCAGCCTCCTGCTCTGCACCTTGCAGTTTCTGGCCCCAGGACTCCCCCATGCACAGCAAGTGTCCTCTCCTGTGCTGCGAGCAGACTCTCCGAACGTGCTGCTAACACACACACACACGCAGAGGCTCACTTCCACCTTGGCGCTGCCTGCTGATGTGCATGTGATATCAGTAAGTAAAATAAGCCTCAATCTTTACAAAAGCAGCACTCTAAGTTTATCTTACTTCAAAAAATAAGTTCCCTCTACAAAAGCCGGAAGCTTACTCTGTCTCCTTTCCCACAACAATCGGCATTTTTGGGGAAATGCCAGCCTTGGGACTCTTCCTGTCTTTTCATTATGTCAGAAAGCTCATGGTGTTTTCAAAAATAATCAACATTAGGATTTACTTTTCTTTAAACAAATGATGATACAATGTTATTTATAAACAGGTGTTATTATGTCCAGATGCTTTTGTGTCTGAGGTTGGGACAGAGGTCACATGAAATATGAAAAACTCTGATGACTCTAAGCCAACCAGTCATTCACATTCATGATTTTTATTTTCCTCTCGGGCAGAGCCTGCAGAAGTGGTGGAAAGACAAAGATTGCTCAGCCATAAAACTGAGTCCTTAGCGTGTCTGTGCAGTGGGAAGGGGCGCAGCCCCAGGACCCACAGGGAGAACAAAGACTACATGGTGTCTGCTGGGAAAAGCTTGAATCAAAGCGCTGTAACTGGCGTATCTGAAAGCAGCTAGGGATTTGGAGGTGCCCAGCTTCAGAAGCATGATTTTTAGAAAGTACATGAGTATCAGCTTCTGAAAGTCTGGTGGTTTTGAGCTGTCCCAAAATGAGTAGTCATTTTTTTACGCTGTCTTGAAATGGGTAGTCAGAAGTTCCTCATTATCCTTGAAAATGTAGGCTTTCTGCCAGTCTGTACCCTCTTTTTGCACATTTATCAACTCCCCTTTCTGCCAGTGCTGTTGCATGTCTGTATTGCCCTAAGGAGACAGTGAGCCAAATCCAACCCGTTATAGCTGTAGAAAGACAAGGAAATACTACAAGGGACAGAGGAGCTCTTGGGAAAAAAAAAAAGAAACACATTTGGCTGTAACCTCAGGACTGGGGAGAAAGCATGAAGAATTTGATTGTGTCCTCTTTCAGTTAGAGACCCTATTTTTCTTCCATATTTGTCCTATGCTTCATGTTGTAAGGTCGTGCTTTGTGTTCGCAGCTGCTAGTTTATAGGGCAAAACGGGCAGGGGGAGGAGAAGAGAAGGTGACCCTGATTTCCAGTGCTCTGTGTCTAGGGCTGAAGGCACTTGAAAGCAAATGTGTGTTTGGGGCAGGCATGGAGAAAATCTGGCTTTTAGCAAAAGAGAGTTACAGAGAACTTCCAGCCCCTGAGAATAAATACAGGTCCCCAGAAAATGAGAGGGAAAAGGTGTAGAGCAGTTGCTCCAGGTCTTGGGGCGAGGTGAATTTACCCCTGTAGAGGACCTAAACCAGACTGAAGGTTGGACTTAATATGCTGGAGGCCCCTGTTTCACAGCCATCTTTCAGAGGCTGCTCAGGGCAGGCAGTTTGGGCTATGTAATAGGAAATTAGTTTGCATTTTATTGAAGTGACCCCAGCAAGCGCAAATGAGCAAAAGGCAAACCAGGCAGAGCCTCCAGTGCCTGCCCATCCCTGCAGGGCCAACCATCTCTGTGATCAGTATGCAAGGGTAAAAGCTTTTAAGGGGGATGCTTCACCTTGCTTCCTGGCCTGTTAGCATCAGGATTGGTCAGATACGACAGGCATTCAATACAGAAAATTTATGTAATTTAGCTGGTTGCCCCTAAAACGATTGCTCAGAGAGGGCTCCTCTAGAGACCCTTCCAGGACTTTCTTTTCCATAGACTGGCAATACATAAATAAGTCCTCACTATCTTCTGGTCATGCCAAGTGCAGTGTAGAACCTGCTCTGTCACATTCTAGTCTAAATATTTTCCTCTCAGCACCTGTGAGAGTTTTATGCTAGCAGTGGAGAGAGAGCAACCATAGGAAAACTGCAAACATTTTCCAGGATGAGTCTCTTCCCGTCTCTGTCCTCCCAGTTGAAGCTTCCCAAAACATTCACCTAACGGGACTGAAATTTTTCCCATTCCCCACATGGGGATTGTCAAATAGTATGGGAACAAAAGCCATAGGCCCATTTTTGAGCTGATGAAACTCATGAAAAACATCTCACCTACTTTTTTGAAGATGAAGATGCAGAGGATCAGACAGACACAGTTTACAAATCAGATGGTTAAAGGTGTACCAGGAAAGTAACAACATTATGTATAAATAGGTGCCAGATTTTCCTTTCAGTTACATCAGACTGAATCAGACCCTCAGCTGGAAGAAAAGGAATCCAAGGCGCTCAGCTATACCATGCTGAGTTACTCCCATTACAGTTCTGACCCTGAGGAGTTAAGATGTACTACGCTGATTTTACATCTGTGTAACTAAAAAGAGATCTCTGCCCTTGTGAGTGCTCATCTGACTACATTTTGGGGACAGGTTTTCAGTACATGTAGCCCTGCTCAGCTGGCAATAAACCATCACAGTTGTGCTGGCCCACAGATTTCTTAGGAAGCCTAAAAATACAGGATCAACACCTGCACTGGGAACTTTGGCTTATCTAGAGCCCTCCAGCCAACATTTTGACTGGTGTAAAATCACGTTTTTCCTCTGAAGCCACCAGAGTCACAGAGCTGGGAGATTTTCTTCAGTCAGGCTCAATGGAAAACTGTCCTGGGCTGGACCTGGCAGCAGGACCCCAGGCTGGCAGGCAGGACTAGCTTGCAGGTGAAGCTCTTCTTCATTCAGATGGGAGCTTGCTCATGTTTCTTGGAGTGACTTAGGTTACTGCACTTCTTGTGGTGCCCTTCACTTTCTCTTGTGGATAGTTTTGAGTTATACCATGCTCCATTCTCCCATAAATTCCTCACTGACTGCTCCCACCTCATTAGCATGGCCAGTACGAGGCCAGTATGGTCACTGTGCCAACAGCCAAGGAACATAATTACAAATCTCCCATCATGGGCTTGGGACAACTGATTAGTGACGCCACAGGCTGAGCAGGAAGCATTTGTCACTGGAAGCTGACAGCACCAAAAGGCTCATGAATAACAGGAAAGAGAGGGATGGTGCTGTATATTTCTGATAGCTCCACCCTGCTGTCCAGGAGGGCTGCGCTTACCGATAGCTTCTGGTGTCCTCCCAGCGGCATGCACAGGCTACGGGGCTGACCATCACAGGTTGCCCTATCCTTCCCCTGAACCATACCACTCTGCAGAGAAGTGTTTTGACTGCTTTGGCCCAGGATAATTAGCACTGTGTGAATAATGTTTTTTTTTTTCATGTAATGATGACAATGCTTCCACCTTCTCTCTACTTCTAGGGGTATGGGCTGACTTTAAAATGTAAACTTTATGGAGCATGAGAAATTGTTTGCAAAGCAAAAGCATCAAAAGCTATGTATCTTTAAACTGACCCCAAACATTTAATTTGGCTTAAAAGGAAATGTTTTTATTTTGGCTTCAAAGTTCTTTCACTTGTTGTTTGACAGCTTCCACTTTCTTTCATCTTTCTAAATGTAGGCAAATTTCAAAACAACGACAGTTCAAAACAAAAGATCAGAAACCTTTGTTTAAGAAATGCCAGACTGAAATGATTTGATGTATATTTTCAGCTAAAGCCAGTCACCAAATAAATCCAAACAGTCAAAACATTTGGTCATTTCCAGTCTCTCTTTTTCAGCATTTTCCTTCCTGTTCTCTTGGAAGTGGCCTGAGCAGTGAGGGAGGCTGGGAGGATATCAAGGGACATCCTCAACCAGAGACTGACTCCTTGCTCGGCTGTGGTGTGCCGGTAAGCACAGTGCTGTTGGCATTGCACAGCCACCTGGGCTGGGGAAACTCCACTGCTCCCCTGTTACTTGCAAGTTGCATTCCCAAACCCAGCAACAGAACTGAGGAAGTTGCTGTCACCTGTAATTAAGTAATGCTCTCACCTGGCATTAAATATAAGCCAGTGTAAGCACTCTTGCATCTTAATCAACATGAATTTAATGCAGCAGGAATTGATTCGATGGAACAATTTGTTTCGCCATGTTCTTTGCCTAGCAGAGTCGGAATACTCTGTACTGGCCTGCTATCTTTCAGACAACATTGATTGCATTTCCAGGGGTATCTGAGTCCCTGAGACAACATCAGGCCAGACAAGAGATTGGCTTCTAAGAACCATGTTGTATCTTGAACAGGTTACAGGCAAATGTAAAAAAACACAGAGTAAGCCTGGAGCAGAGCCTCAGCTGGGGTGAACCAAGATGCATCCGTCAGCTGTATGGGCAGATGATGGTATGAACATCATTTCTGAGTGAGACTCGCTCTGTCCTGCCGCTGTTGTATAACAGTGAGGACAGGTCAACCTTGTGCAGGTTTGGCAAGGTCAGAAGAAGGCTCTGCAGCTGCAGGAGGCTGTCCCTGTGCTCTGAGGCATGTAGCGCAGCAGCAGCCACAGGGCTGTGCAGCAGCAGCAGCAGCCGTGGGCACGTCTTGCCCCAGTCAGCTTGGGTGCTACCTGGAATCCCAGTGGTTTGAAGAGCGCTGCTCTTGAGATGCATCAGCCTGGAGGTGGTCCGTGAAGAGAGGCAAACTTCCCCAGCATCTAGGTCACAGCTGTATTTATACAGCTCGAAAAACAAACAAAGAAAAGTACTCTGGGGCACAGAGCTTTAGCACTCAGCCAGTGAGGATATTAAAAAGGAGGGGACATAAGCCACCAAGAGCTTCATTTCCTCTTCAGCTTCTTTCTAATTTATTCTCTTGTTTATTTAAATGTTCTGCTTTGGGAAACTGAGGCTCCATTTCACAAAGGATTTAAATATTTCCTGGGCAGCCAGAGCTGTCAGACAAGACCAAGCTTGGCTGCAAACCCTCTGGAGTGCGACAGAGAATTTAGGAAGCTTTTTTATAAAGTCTCCTTGTATTCAAACTCTCCTGCTCTGGTCCTTTTTTGAACTCTTTGCCAGAAGGCCAGGTCGCTGTGTGTTTGAGAACTGTGCAAAATAGACATCTGTCTTCTGCTGTGTGTGAGACAGCTCTGGGGAGGAAAAGGTTGCTCCATTGGATTGTGACTTGCTTGTGCTGCTTCGATATGCAATGCTAACAGGGATGGGCGATCTCTGACCTTTCTCGCTGCTCAGGAGGGTTTGGCATGCTGGAGAGGAAGGCCATTGCCTGATGGTTCAGGGCCCGGGCAGACAGGTCATTGTGATGTTATATGCACAGCACACAGCACTTGTCACTTGGCTTCCTCCCGCCCATCTCCCGTTCCAGTTCATCATTATTACCACAAAGAACGCCCAGAAAAGAAATCCCCATTATGCATCATTTGATATTTTTGGTGTGTCTGCGTGACCCTCTTCAACTAGCCTACACCCTCCTTTCCTTTTGCTCATGGGGCTTTTTGGTCTGTCTCTCTATCAAGAATCAGCTCCCCGGTTAGATCTTTCCATTGCTGGTTCATGGAAGCCACGGCAGCGGGCAGGCAAGGCAGCAATCCCTCTGCGTGTCGGCAGCATGGGGCTTCAGGCAAAGCACCGCGGTGAGTGCTTGCCAGCATCCAGTATGGGAGAAGGTGCACAGAAGGGCTTTTTATTCTCCTGTCAGTCACATTGCGTACCCAGCAAGGGGGAAAGAGTAGGTCAAGCTGCTGGAAATATTATGTCTTTGCAGTTCGGTCAGTCTCAGAACACAGGAGTTTCCATCACAGCTGTGCTGGAGGGTTAAAATGGGATCTCCACCTCTAGCCCAGCAAAGATTTGAATTTGTGCATTAGTTCTCTGCTCACTCATTATTTGAGAGAGCTGGCTCAAGAGCACAGGACAGGCCTGGACAGGAATGAACTACTCCTTAGACAAGTTCTTTCCAAACTTCGGCTTCCTGACAGCAGTTCAGCTGTTCCCAGGAACAGGAATAACCTGACCTTGAAAAAGAAACTATGTTCTGATCCCCATCCCATGTATCAGAGGACAATGACTAACTCCATAATCTTCATTTTAAGACCAGAATCAAGTCCATCCTCTAATCTAGGGCTTTTTGAAACATCAGATCTCCGTAAGCCATTAGTCATCCTTACCCAGACCCAATATATGTGAATTACTTCAGAATTTCACTGCTACGAAAAGAGATCTTAAAAAGCAATTGCCAAGATTTGCTGCCTACAACAGGTTCAGGGGAGATTTTCTAACTCACTCAGATGTGTCCTAGTTTGTGACAGATGATAGGATTTGAAGCTTGACTGAGGTATTTGGACAGACCTAACTATAAGATTCAGTTTAGGTGTTCCTTACCTCACTCAGTCTACAGCATTCATCCATGTATTCATCCAGACTGTCGCTTGTGGGGTACTTCTTCAGCTCATGTCCATGGATCTGAAGGTCTTGCATGCTGCCAAAGTTCTCTGGGAAATTGTCAGCAATTGTCTTTGGCTCTTCTATGGGAGCTGGGGTGGGAAGAGTGCTTTCCCTGGGAAGATCCGTCTCTGGGGTAGGTTCCTTTTCCAGAGATTGCGTTTTGCTTTGGTCAAAATGTTCATCGGCACTTTCTTCCTGAGGGACATTGAAGTCTTCAAGGGAAGCTGCAGGACCCTGCACAGCATCTGCCTCCTGGCTGTAGTACTCACCTTGCTTTTCACTCTCTGGATCTTGGTGGCTGACTTTTCTGGCACGCTCTTCACATGTTCTCATTATCAGATGGTCAATTTCTGGAGAAGAAGAGGTGCTAAGCACACCTGAGTCACAAAATGAGTCTCTGCTGTGAAGCATAAAGCTCTTCTCTGAACCTGTCGGTGTTGATGGAGAATTAGCCCCGCTTGGCAATTCAACCCCAGAGTCCTCGGATTCAAATTTGGAGAATCTGTGAAGTCGGCACTTGGACTCGAAGGCGCTGAGGTCAGGCAGTGTGGCTACATGGTCTGTGCTGGTCGGGGCATCTCCATAGTCTGGATCTGCCGGTGCAGCTGCTGCATTCGGATTTCCCTGGTAGTCCGGTGGGAGGCTGGCGCCGGGTAGATGGGACTCTTCTGTGCAGGCTGTGTCAGATGGAGCCTCTGGGATTAACCCTGGGTTTTGAATTCCTTCATTGCTCAGTATCTTCATATGTGTTAACACAACTTTGTCCTCAGCAGGTGGGCTCTTCTTACCTGCTTAAAAGAAAACAAGCAGAAGGTCACAAGAGGCTACAAAACTCAGTGTCTAGTGCATTCCTTGAGGGATGTGAAATGTAAAACTGTCTATAGTAAGGTGGTAGAGGGGGACAGCCCTAATTTGTTTTTCTTCAGCTATATGAAGCTTTCTTGTAGGCTTTGCTACAACAGAAGTGTTGTGTTTCATAGCTGCAGAGTCCCAGGGGGAGTCATAAATGCACACAGTTCTGATTTAGTAGATAGGTAGAAAACAGCACATGTAGCTAGATAACTTTTCAGTGATTACCTGCATACAGACACAGAGAAGTGCATGTTCTTTCAGCACAACAGACATTAATTTAAGGCTAAAATATTTTCCCTCATTAAATGTATTCTGAACCAGCAGAAAAAAGGGTAAAACAAAATCTGTCTTTCCACAGGGTTGCAACAAGCAATTTGCAAACTGTTTGGTATTCTCCACAGCATTTTCTGCACGCATACAGGTGACGAAAAGCAAGTACTGATAGGAAAAGCAAATGAGGCACTGTAGATCTTTTTCACTCCCTGTATGGTTTTAGCTATGAAGTAATTTCTTTAAATGAACTCTTACCTTCTTTGTAAGGAGAAAGTAGAATGGGGGCAGCTTTACTCATGAGCTTTTTGCACCTGGACAAAGACGACTTTTTTTCACATCACAATTATTTCACATGGTAATGTGGTAGAACAGTCTCTGGATGAAAGGCTGATCTACAGGAGTTGAAGATCTGCCCCCAGGTTTTCTTACTGTTTTTTTGAATCTAATATTTCACATTGCAGACTTCTGGTTCACAGTGGGATGAGAGCCAGTGTGAAAGCTCTGCATCCACCCTTTAGCAAACCACAAAGCTCCAAATCCATCTGTTTGTGAATCTGGGACCAGGAACTGCTGCAATACAAAACTTCAGTTTCTCTGGTATCTTTTCCCTTATTAGTGCCTGACCCAGAGTACCTCAGAGGGCTACAATGCATACGCTTTTCAAGATATCTTACTTCCTACTTCATTTCCTTTCATTCGCCTCTCCTACTTCCTTCCTTTTTTGCCTGACATCAAATCACCAGCTGCTTCACAAACTAACTCCCGGTAATGTAATTATCCCTAAGTAAGCAGGGAAGCCTGGGACCCCCTGCCAGTGCCAGCGGTAGAGCAGGGAGAGCTCTGCTGTGCAGCCCTTCCTCATAGTAACTCAGAAAACTCTCTATTTCAGAAATAACCCATTTTCCAGCCTTCCCTCCTCCAGCTTGCTTTCCACCACGTCCACAGAAAAGGGAGACTTTTACTCGTTAAGGCCAAGCTAGCTACTACATGGATCATTTTCTACTTTATTTAAATTCCTTCTATTTGATCTTGATAATTTCTTGGGATACCACTGAAAAATGCCCTTTACTGTTCATAGGCAGCCCACGGATTTAATATTTTACACTGAATTTTCATAAAAGGCTGTTAGTGATAAATAATCCCATCTGATGGGCTTTTTGTGGCAGTTGGGCACGTAGTACTTATAACCCCTTATAGAAGATCTTGTCTATCATATATAGAATTGCACCCACCTCCCTTGGCAGGATTCACAGGCATCTCTCCACCATAAAGAGCCACATTTGGGACAGTCAGTGCCGGACCGTCAGCAACGCAACTCCAGTATATTGCTGTGGTGGCGCACAAGAGAAAGACGTTGCCCACGGAAATGCCACAGGAAAGCTCAACAGGAGCTGCTTGTGCTGGACTGCGTAACAGCCCTTCCACTATTGGGATGAGTGTGATGGACCCTGAACTGAGTACAAGGAATAGGGAGGCTGGTTGGCAGCTTCACGCACAGTAAAACACCACCTGTAAGAGGGGGCTTGATGCCAGGTCTTGGGAGGAGGAGGTGGAGCTGAGTCATTACTGATTTGGAGTGAAGAGGATCTGCCTGCTCAGCTGCAAATGCCTCTTGGCAGCAAGAGGCAAAGTGTTGTATATGCGCAAAAAATAAGAGGCCAACAGGCCCTTCTGATGGCATCACCACCCCAGATGGCACAACAAAACCACCGAGAGTCAGGAGGGGTGCAGTTGCGTTGCTGCACTTTCTTTGTAAGAACATATCATACAGCTGTCACTCTTACCAGAGATTACTATATGCAATGGTAGTTCCTTCCCACAGACTCTGATTGCCTTCACTTATTAATCATGCCATGCTTTCCTTTGGAGATTCTCTCACTGTCTTTCGATCTGCCCCTTTTCTTCTTGCTTAACCGGTTTCACCCCGGCCTACACAAACATTTCTTTGTCTGAAATCAGGAAGCAGCATACTAAAACGAGGTCTTGCTACTTACAGAAGGAGACATCAGATGCTTTAATTTGTATCTTTTATGACTACAAAAGCTACAATGTGTACCACAAAGTTTGGCTGGGGTAGAAAAAATAAAAAATGAGATGAAATCTCTGACCCTCTGCGTGAAGGTCCCCTCAATGCCAACAACTCCAGTGCTGACAAAGGTCTGCGCTCTGGACAACACAGTCCTTTGCTCTCCCCATCCTGTGGTCACTAGCAACATCGCATGGTTTCACAACAATTTATTGTTTACCGCTTCTAAGCTGCAAACCACTGATCTCAGCACTGGCCGGTCCTGGTAACCACAGTATTTGAGCATTTCTGATTTATCCTCCCAACCCCTTGCGATGATGCAAAATATTATCATCCCCCTACCACAAGTTCAGAATAGATGCAAAGGATGGCAGGGTTTTGCAACACACTTAGACACCTCATCCTCATTCATTCAGTGACACTTTCCCATGGTCAATGAGGTCATCTGTGCTACAGCAGGGAGATCTCCCATGATTAAGGCAGTGACCTGAAACTCAAGTTTTTCTTGCTGCACCTCACTGATGGAACAGTCTCTTCTTCCTCTCTGATAACTAGGTTATGGAACCTAAACCATGGAGCTTCCAACAAGAAGATTGTTTCTGCTAAAGATCTTGAACAAGGCATACAAAAACACTCAGCTCTTTCAAGCATATTGCCAAGAAACACCAGAATGGTGCAATTAAAGCTCATCTGTGCAATTACAAAAAAAAAAGTGAGCCAGACCCTCAGCTGCTATAAATTAGCTCATTATGAGGGCTCCTAACAGAGTTGTGTTGGCTAATTCTGGCTGAGGACTTGGCCTGTAAGTGTTTTGTACCACAGTACCAGGGGCACAGAGCAAAGCAGGGAAGACCAACTCCTGCCTGGCTCTGGAGGGAGCGTGCTGCAGGGGTACAGTTACAACGCTATGCGGAGGCTCCTGAAAGGAGGTGTGAAGAACTTCAGAGAGTTGAAGGACGGCATTAAGGTTGGTAAGTCATGTTTACTTGTGCTGGAGACCAGCCAGGTTTGACACTGCTGCTCCTGGGAAATCAGCCAAGACTTTTTTTGTTATTGTTGGTTTTTGTTTCCTTTCCCCTGGGATGGTTTTCCACACCCCTTCTGGGGCTGGGGTAAGGTACCAAAAGATGCTGCTTTCAGGCAGCTGGTTGGGACACTGGTATGGCAGCAGGGGAGGGAATGGAGTTGTGTGTGCATGTTTAGGAATCAGTACAGCTTCCTGCAACATCTTTAGCAATGCGTGCCCAGGCCAAACATTGTCTCAGGTTAACTTGTGCTACTTGCCTAGTAGCCCTCTCAAAGGGTTATATGGCTCTGTAATCACACTGCAGAAAAACAGGATTCCCTGGGTTTTAATATAAGCCTGTAACTGGTGGTCACTGATTATGTGTAATCTTGGGCAAGCTGCTGGACTTCCTGTGCCTCTACAGTTGGAGAATAAGACTGCTTCCTATCTCATGGGGAGGTGGTAACAGTGAACTACCTAATATCTAAAGGTAATTAGTAGGGAGTGAAAGGAATTGATGTATCCCAGCTAAGCTTCTAGAACTTTGCTTTGCTTTGTTTCCGAATTGCTTTCTAGGATATTTCTCTGTCAGTAGTTAGCAAAGCCCAGCAGAGAAACATAAATCCTTCCAAGGTGAATACCCTTCCATCAGCTCCTGTCGCAATGCTTTCCTTTCCTTGGAGTTTTAAGTCTAAGTGTATTTTTCCTGTTGCAAAATCACTAGCAGCTGCTAGGGTACAGCCTAGTGCATTAATATAGAGATTTCTGACCTGAGGAAGAAGGGCGGATATTTAAACATGAAATTGCTTTCAAGCAGTTTCTTTATCCCAAGTAAGTTGCATGCAACAGATGCACTCAAACAACTGCCCAGGCAAAAACTGCTAGGCATTCTTAGCCCTGCCCAGGCCCAACTCCTGCAAAAGCTCCCACCATTCTAGTAAACCAAGCCAAAGTCTGTAATCAAATCCCCATGCTCCAAAGCATTGCAATCCAGGTCCATTTTTTTCTTTTTTTTGCATCTATGCCTGTGGCTCAAACCCATGTTTCATTGGCAATTCCTTCAGTGCAAGCCCTGTTAAGCTCCGCTACATCCCTGAGAGGGGTCCTTGGCCTCTGATGCACTGACTCAAGTATCATAGCACATGGTCTTTTGATGCATTTGGCTAATGGAAGTACTGGCGGTGGGAAGAGCCCAGGCTGGCAGTGGGATGAGTGCTGCTTGTGGCAGTACAAAGCTATACCATACAGTGCTGCCCTGTGCTGCTCTCCTCCCTTCTGGTCTGTGCCCACCTGTCTTCTCAAAATGTTCATCCTGATCTGTAGGCTGCTTGGCATGGGGAGAATCTCTGTTAAACCTGTGTGCAATGACTGGCACGACTGGAGCCAAAGCTTTGCTTGTCTTCGTCTGCCATTGTGTTACAAAGGATAGCAGCCTTAGAGCTGTGGCAGCCCTCTGCTTGTCCCCAGAGCTGCTGCAAGGTTCATGTGCACAGCGAACCCATCCATGGTGGGTGGTGCTGGCAGCGTTATGCAAGGGTGGCAGTCCCAGGGAGAAGCACAAGGTGAGCAGTTCAGAGATGCTCAGAGTGCCTGTTCCTCTCCCCATTCCCATCTACCACAAGACATGCAACACCCTCTAGATTTAAGTCCGTAAGGCCATACTTTCCAACTGTAGTGTGCCACAGGAACAGAGAACCAGAAATAAAGGGCATCACCAATGACTTGGGTTGCTGGAGTAGCAGGGATTTTGCACAGCTGCCCTGCAAAGGAAGACCAAAGTCAAACCCCATCATTCCTACCAGTCTGCTTAGCCCTGAGCACAGGAGCAAGAGGCATGTGTGAAGCCCCAGAAAAGGTTTTTCAGCATCCCATAGAGGACCTGCACAGCCTGCCTAGTAACTCCTCTCTAGCTCCAGCTGTGCCAAGGATTAAATCCTGTGCCATGCAGGACAGGTTCTGTGATGGGGCTGTGGCCTCTAAGTAACAGACTAAGAGATGATCATCAGCTTTTGAAGAATCATTAGCCAGCAGTGACTAGTGCGCTGGAATCAAACTCATGACCTAGAAATGAAAGGCTGCCTCTCCCATTCAGTCCTTGCACTCCCTCATTTTCCTTCCTTCCTTTACCAAAAAAGTCTCCCTTTAGTCCTGTTGCTGGGACACATTCTCTAACGCTGCTGGCAGTACAGCTCAGGTGGTATTTCCCTTTCACTGTAAAGAGGTGTTTTTTTTTTTTCTCATCAATGATGAGGTCTCAATTTCCCAGAGTTTTAGAGAAGAGGGGTCACTTCCTTTCTGAAACAATAGGCATTTTTTGCTGCTGACTCTTCCCCCATATGTGCTGAGGGGTGGGGCTGGGTCGTGGGGCTGTGCTGGCACCTTGTTCTCAGCACTAGCCCACCAGCAGAGCATGCAGGAGCTGTGTTATTCTCCTAGCTGGGCATGCCTGTCCCTTGCATAGCCCTGTGGGCACAGGGAGTCGTTGCATGGACAGGACCCCAAAACTTAGAAGAACTGGATTACTCTTATGCTGCCAAAAAACCCAAAACAAAACAACCCAAGAAACAAACAAACCCCCCCTCCAAAAAAAAAGAAAACAAACAAACAAAAAAAACCAGCAACCACTACCAGTTGACCCTCTGGGAGGCAAATCTATCTCCACAGAGCTTTGCCATGGACTTTCATGGGGTGAGGATGTCCCTACCTTCTGGTGCTTTACAGGCCTGTTGAAGACATGATCCCAGTCCTGGTGATGGCAGGGGTGCTGCCTGGCACCAAGGTTCTGCAGACAATCTGCCTTCCCAATGCCTTTTAAGCAAAGCTAGTCTGTGAGCATGCTGCTCTATCTTGGGCTGCCCAATCTGAGCAATTACGACAATCATGAGCCTAAGAATTTCTAAGGGGAGATTACGGAAAGGTCTTGTGTCTTCAGTGCACCAGTTACAACCTCTATCTATAACGGCAGAAACTTGTGAAGGCTTGAAAATCACTGTCATAGAAATGGGTTTTTTTCTGGAATTGTGACTGAAAAATTCATGTTTGTGGAGGAACACACTCCCATGTGGTAACTGAATATTTGCATGATAGACCCAATTCTTAAAATTTCGGTTTATTCAACTGGGGAACCGAAATGCATGTGGATTTCATGGGAGTATATATATACAATTTGATTTGCTTGAAATGTTGAATGCAAAGGAATAATTGTGACAAAGCTGAGATCTTGGACAGTCCTTGAACAAAAAGCACAAAGTTTCTGGCTCGTTTGGCTCCAAGGTGCTCTCCAGTCTCACTGTTAGTCAAGTGTGTGAAGTTGCTCCAGATCATAGCTGGGTAATATAATGAGACCAGAAATGTTTTAGATCCCCCATAGCTGCAGGTGGTAATGATAAATCCATATAAAATAGACACTTAGAGAAAGATAACAGGGTTCAAGGACTCTGACTGAAGAGGTATTCATTGCTTTAATACATATGTTTTAGAAGAGGAGGAGGTAATTATAGGTCTTTTCAGGCATTTAAGGAGGAATGAGAGGGAGATTGATTGTTTACTGATGGATATAGTTGGGTGAACTAAAGAGGAAATAGATTTCATAGTAGAGAGGCCACTTGATGTTTTCACAGCTTGCTTCTATTCATGCCAAGTGACCTGTGAAGGTTTTGAAACAGAGTGACGGATCTGATAGATTAGTGACCTCTGGCAGAAAGTCCTGGGGCACAGCAAGTCCCCACAGACCACCTGGTTTATCAGAGTTACTTCTGTAGGCTGGCAGTCACCAGTTTTTAGACCAACACCTGACCTTGCACATAGTGCCCACTGAAGATCCTCTCCCACTCAATGTATTTACCCTGCAACTTATTTCTTGAGATATATAGCCCAGTGGGGAAACCAGGCCAAGGATGATTTTGGTGCACAAGGATCTGTGCCCAAGTCCTCCCTCCTCTGCAAGTAACCACTGCTGGGGTGGAGGGGAGGCTCAGTTCCCACAGTCACCTATGGTGCTTATTTGTGAGGCTCTGTCAGGGACATGACAGCTCTCACTAAAGACCTGCAAATCCTTCTCCTTGGAAATACCCGTGTGCTCCTTCAGGAGAAAAGTTCAAAGCCTTAAATAAAGGAAATGGTGCTTTCTTGAGCAGCCCTATATAATAATATCTTTAATAATAAAAGATTATTTGGCACACAGCTCGCTAATGTGTCTGAGCAGAAAATAAAAACAATGGAAACAAATATACCACACCTTGGCAAAAACTGTTTAATTTAGATCTTTCCTTGCACATCTCATTTGCAGGCTGCCTCATATGGCAAATGAGTATTCAGCCAGAAACGAACTAGGAAACAGGAGGCCCTTTGCAAGGATGGAACTTGCTCCCCAGGGATGACAAGTATGTAGTAATTCAGGTTTTATTGCCTATAATAAGCTTGGATAAACAACTGTTCAACAGCCCCACAGACCAGAGCCATTAAGACCCCAGTGCTTCAACTGAAACCAAAGGAACTCATGAATTGTATTAGAAAGGTCACTGTTAACCCATTCTTCATGTGCAGTCATTGCTGTCCCTAGGCAAAACCCCAGAGAGCTGCTTCTGCTCAAACAAGGTAGCAGTGGGCAGGTGTAACCATACTCTTTGGTATGTCTGAAATATTTTATGGTTGCAATGAGTGGTGACGATTTTTGGGTTTGTTGCTCTTGCTGGGGCCAAACAAGGACCTTGGTGACATGACAAGGAGGAGGTGCTGATGCAGGGCTCTGTAGCTGCAAATACTTGGTTCCTCTTTCCAGACGAGGTGATTAGGGAGCACTGTCCTTATTTCTTATTTGGAGAAATTCTAGTTGAATCTCTTTTTGATCCCTCAGTGCTTTGTGTGATAAGTCTGTTCCCCTACTAAAGCTTTCACCTACTCCTACAACAATACTGGGTGATGAGGGACACTTCCATATGGAAGAGCAAGCTTCCTTTCCTGTCCTAAGCCTGCCATCAGGCTTATACTATACAGCCTCAGGGAAACAATTTCATGGTCAAATCACATCCAGGGAAAAAAGAGCAGCGGTTTCCACCATACTGCAAAATGGCATCTCTTCAAACACTCTCCATGTCTTGTGGTGATGCTGGAGTGCTCTTGCAGCAGCACTGCTCTAGAGCCCTTCATGTCCTTGGGTAAAAATGCAGTCTCCAGATCAAACCCAGGCAGAGCAATGTGCTTCAGCAGCCCCTGCTAGCACGGTGCCCAGCAGTTACCTGCTAGGGCACCTCAGAGAGGCTCCAGCTCATGCTGAGCCCTGAGTAGCTGCCCCAGAGCAGGGGAGCTGGGAAGCACAATCCCAGTATCAGTGCCTCAGCAGATGCCCACGAGCGTGGCAGCTCTGGTGACTCCAGAGGAGCTGCCTACACTGCAGCAGTACAAGGAGGCAGGAGTTCAGCATACAGGTGGGAAGTCAGGACCCCAGGAGGCATAACCACTCCAACAGTGTTTTGTGACATCTTTACCATCCTGCTGTTGCACAGCACACTACACTTGGGCTCTGGCAAACCCTGTCTGTAGCCACCTCCATGCCAAGCAAACCAGCCCAGTGCAGTGATGTTAATGGAGACAGGAACTGCAGATCTCATTTACAGCTGGCACAAGCCAAGCTGAAGGGTAAACAGGGATGCTAAGGGGATTTTGCTACCTGGGGCTTGTGATCTCAAAGCCTGCAGTGCTGGCTAATAAAATGTACCAGACCCATTGTGCCTGAAAAAGGCAGTCAGAGACCATATCATTTATTTTGACAACAGACTTATAAAGTTACAAATGATCTGCTGCAGGACCATACCTGCCTTCCCTGCCTGGCTCACCTCATCTGCGCACAACAGGAGGGAGCAAATAAAACCTCTCAAACTCGAGATAATCCCCGTTGGATGCCGATGTACCAGCCTAGAAAGCGATCCGATACCCATTGCCAGCGCAGTGACGGGCTGAGGACAGACCCGATCCGCCCGGCGTTAGCGCAGACCCCGGGCGGTGCCGCGGGACAGGGCGCGCACAGCCGCGCCGGTGCCAGCCCCCCGCTCTCACCTCCCGCTCCCCTCCCGGGCAGTTCGCCCTCCTTCACGCACACACCGCTCCGGGTCCCAGCGCTCCCGCCTCTCCTGCTGTTCTCCCCGAAGCCTTTCCACGCTTACAAATGCAAAATAAACCCGCTGTAAGAGGAAAACAAATCTGTTCCTAAAGCGCGATCCTTTCCCCCGCTGGCCCCGGGGCAGGAGCTGAGCGGCCGGAGGCTTCAGCGATGGGGGGCTCGTTGCAGCCTTACCTGCGTGCGGGCAGAGGCAGCCGGAGAGCAGGGAGCGCAGCATGGGGACGGGGACGGGGCGGCAGCGCTGCGGGGCGGGGCGGGCAGCCCGTTCGGCGAGGCCCGGGAGCGGGCCGGGCCGGGCTGCGCTCGCCCTAAGTACCGTCTGCGCGGCCTCCGACGGGGAGGAAGGGGGTGTGCTGGCAGCCGCCGGCTGGCTCCGGGAGGGCCGGGTCAGCCCCGGGGGGCGGCGGACTCACCTCTCCTCCAGGGCGCTGCCAGGGTGAAGCTCCGGTGCCAGCTGAACATCCCGGCAGCAGCCGCCCTTAGGGGCGGGCGGGGGACCGGGACGGGGCTGCCATCGCCGCCGGTCCTCCCCGGGCTGCTGCACGTCCCCCGGCGGGCGAGCGGGGCTCGGTCTAGGGCATGGCGGCAGCTGCGGGCAGCGCTGCCGGCGCGGAGGCTGCGGAGCGGCGAGCGGGCGCCCGGCCAGCAGTGACTTATAAAGGGAGCAGCCCAGAGGAATGCATCTCCTTCGGCTGATAAGCCGAGATGACTGGAGGGGCTTGAACTACCTTTGCAACCCCCGGAGGAGGCGGGGGGAGGAAAAAAAGAGACGGGAGAGTAGAAGAAGAAAAATATTTCAGCACTTGCATAATGTCAATAAACAACCCCCCTCTCAAGTGGCAGGAAAGGAAAGGCTGGAATGTTTTGGGTGGGGAGGAGAGAGAGTAGAGTAGGTTTGGTGGGTTTTTTCTTTGCATTTTTTTTTATTTTTCTATTTAAATCCCATGTTATGTGTTCGTAATGCAAAACTCTGCCTTGGTTGTAGCTGGGGCTGCAGGCTGTGGGTAAGAGGGGTGAGGGGGAAGTGGCAGGACTGTCCCCAGTGCAAGCTCCCACAGGCAGATTCGTGGTGCCATCCCACTGGAGTGAACTATAAATGTGCAGGCCAGGCGCAAAGAGCTCTGGTATGCCCTGGGCATGGCTGCGCTCACCAGAGTGCTGCCTTGGGAAACGCGTGGGAAATTACTCCTAGGCTAGGTCTAAGCAATACAAGCTCCCTACAACCAACAGCCCCACAACCTACATGGGGTCTCTGCTTGTTAAGAGAGCACCAGCCCCCGCATTGCCCTCCCGTCCAGACTTCTGCTGACTCCAGCAGTGTCAGGAGAATATGTGCTGCTCTACCAGTTAAATCCACAGTTAATTCTGTGGATTTCAGCTGTCCGCAGGATCAGGGGCCCCGAGGAGACCGCAGAGAGCCAGTGGGTGCTACAGCCCCGCTACTAATGCCATGGGAAAACCAGGCAGGAGGGGAGCTGTCAAGGGGAGATCCAGTCCAGCTGCCCCCTCGCTCCGCTCCCCGCAGTGCCAGTCCTCCCGGGCCTCTGCAGCAAACACCACCAGCCAGGTATCAACTGAAGTGAATTGACCTTTTGCTGTAGCAGTCACTGGAGTTTCTGATTGGCACTAGCCACAATTTAAAGACAGGGTATTTAATTGCCCTCTTTCCCTCACCGCATTACGCTTGTATTTAGTTATTATTTTATTGCTCCCAAACTCATGTCATCCAACAGAAGGCATCTTTCCTCCCCAGGCTGGGAGATTCATTATACTGTTCCCCTCTTGCCTCCCACTGCAGTGGGATAGAGTGTTTGTGGTCTGCGCCCAGTTTCCTTGCAGCACTCCAGGTGCTCATCGTGCACCCAGTGCCTGCTCCTGTTTTTCTGGGAAAGCCAAAGAGTGTTGTGTCCAAGGCTGGTGAGAAGGAAAGGCCATAAATTCCATCAGGGAAGGAGGTCCCTACTTCTTGCACTGAGACAGTCCCAGGCCAGGGAGATGTGCACCACTATGGTACTGCTGTGTGCTTGGCACTCAATGTGCTGCCATGCTCTACCGATGCTGCCAGCCTGGGTTCACTGTCTCAGCTCCCAGCTTCAGTGGGCAGACTTAAATTATTAGAGTAGCAGAAGGGTAATTTACAGGTGCCTTAGTATGAATTCAGTAGCACTGTTAGCAGCCAGAGGAATTTTAGGGACAAAGTATTACCCTCTCATCTCCAGCTCTGCTGTCCATGTACCATTGCACACTCCTTTCTTCCTGCCATAGAGCTCCACTGTTTTGTACACTGCTGAACACACTCCTGTACTATCCAGAGGCTTATTTTTTAAATAACTACTTTGGAGAAGGAAAAAAGCTACTGTGCGAATGTCTGTATATAGCTGCAACTCAAAGTGCTCTGAAATGTCTCTGCTTTGCAGTGAGCAAAATGTTTGTTGCTGTCAGAAAACTAGGTTCCTAAAGAGAGTCTCAAGCTCACCATTTCTAAGCTCAGTTTACCCCTTTGTGTTCAACGAATGCTTGGGGCCAACAGAAATGACTGTGTTACCAAAATGTAATAAATAAAAGAACCCAGTGACAGTAAGCTTTCTGAACAAGAATAAAATATCCCCTGGAACGCGCACAAGCCAAGTGCTCTAGCCCTGGGCTAAAGTGAAACGTGGAAGGGAAATGGCTGGCAATGAGTGCAAGATTTTAATGCTCTGTGTACTCTTACAAGAGGGTGTGTTTGTGTGTATGTAACTGATAATTAATATTGGAAGTGCCCTGTGTTGACACAATATGTGACAGTGTTCAGAGTCTAGAGGGCCCCACAAAGCTGTTGTTGGGTGTTGTATGTGGTTATTTTTGTCTACACTTGAAAAATTTTAGTAGCGTAACTGTGTTTTATGTATTTTTTCAACTCAGGTTTATTGACTATATTAGCATCAATATGTTTTACACCTGAATAGCTTAGCACTGGATCAGGCAAAAGCTATAGCATGCTTAGGACTTTTATTCCAGTGCAAATGCATCTACCTGAAGGGAGATTTTACCATTTTGTGGTTGTATTATTAACAGTGGTGAAACCTTCCAAAATGTGGACAGCATTAAAAACAGCTCACAAGCAAGAAACAAAAGTGGTGCCTGGTTTCAGTGTCCAAACTTGAAGAAAGTGCAGGAAAGGGAAACTGATTATTAATGTGCTTTTGTCTAAATCTTGTGAACACCCTTGACATGGGAAGGTTATAACCCCTCAGTACAGAAATACATTGAGTCCAGTTGCTACCATAGTCGAGCAAGAAAGGAACGATGCTCCTATCCTGCAGCTCTGTCCCTTGTCTGGCAGCAGGAGTGTTGCCAGGTGTCACCATTTAATTGGGAGTTTTGAGAGGGGCTGTCTCCTTTTCCTTAAAGTCCAGTTTGTTAGTGAAGGCAGCGTGGGGCACCGGGGTCGAGGTGTACGTCACTGTGCTGGGGGCAGAGCACAGGGATGAGGAGGAACCAGCCAGGAGGGGAAATGGACCTGCCTCAGCTGCCGGGACAGCCTGGTCTGAGGGCTGGGGCCACCTTACCAGGGCGCCTCATGAGGATGCTGTGGTTCATGGCACACACTACATCTGCCCTTTCCCTGCTGCTGCCAGGCCTTGTGCTGGGGCTCCTTCCCATTCACCCGTGTGCTGAGAGTGTGGGATGGGTTCTCTGAATTGCAACTAGGCAGGAAATTCCCTCTTGAGCTGCAGAGGATGTAATGGGAAGAGGAAAAACCTCTTAGTCAGCATCGGCTTCATTTCTGATGGATGCATCAATTTCCTCAGCCGTAAGAAAACTCTCCACCCAAAGAAGTCCCCAAGTGTGGAAAGCTGTTGTGTCTCTGTATCCCCTGGGCATACAGCTGCATCCTATCTTTCTTGTGACCTTTATGAGACTTGGGGCTGGTGGGAAGCAACTTCAGAGCAGAGGGCACTTCCGCACCGCAGAGAAGCCAGGCATGAGCTCACAGGTAGCTGCTCAGTCTTTGCACCAAGGAGGGTGAATAAGAGTGTGTGGCGAGGTCTGTTTATAGTGCAATTCCCAGGTTAGGCACCTGGAAAGCAAGAGAGATACATTTAGTAATGACTCCTAAAACTATACTGGCCATTGTGCTGTTCCTCCACGCCCCAGTTACTACTGTGCACTACAGGGGTTGAAATCGCCCCCAAATCTCCCCCTAAAGTGATTCCTCCAGTGTCCATTGAGATGCCCTGCAGCTGCAAAAGAGGATGCCTGTCAAAAGTGATCTTTGCTTCAAAAAACTCACTAAGAGCTAATTTTAGCAGTAGCAGGAGAGAGCCCTGAGCGTGTGCAGCTCTGCATGGGTGAGCTCTCCTGGCTGGGACAGGTGTTCCTCTGCTATTTGGCTTTAGGCAAGTCCCCTGTGCAAATAACTTCATCTCCTTCTGCCACAGCTTGTCTGGCAGAACAGGATTTTTGTCAGAAGTTCCAGGACCCGTCTTATTTAAGGTGTGCAGCCCCCATATCACAGGATTTCTCATGCATGTAAAAGGCCCCTTCCACCTGGCATGAAGTATTCGTGGTGAAGAAAAAGACATTCCGATAGCATTGTCACTGTGGTTTTCACACTGAAGCACACAATGAAATAACTGTCAACCTTTCATCATATGTATATATTAGACCTTGTTTTCCATCCAGTTCCCTGACCCCCTTAGTTAAAGGCCAGATCTGGACAGGTTGCTCGACTACCTCCTGGTTTGGTTTGTACACCTGCAGTGTAGCACAAAAGGACCCTGTGGGATGCAATCACCGCCTCGACTCGAGTATGTTTTCTTTCGTTCTGGTACAAGTAAGGTTTTGGGATGTAGCTGGCAGAGGAACATTGGATCTGTGTGACAGACTGGGAAAAAGGGGGGATATAATGTTATGCTATGGAGGGGTTCCCCATCAGCAGAGAAAGGACAGGGAGGCGATGATCTGTGCAGCAGCCATCAGGGTTGGCTTGGACCTGTCCCTGATGGGTGACTGTAAGGGGCTGCTCTTTGTCTTAGGTTGTAGCTACCTTTTCCAGATCAGCCATGCCAGCAGTGCTGGATTGATCTCATTTAAGCGAGGACTGGCAGCACCCCCCACATGAGGGTGTGCAGTGCCGCCCCAGGGGGTACCCTGGTGCCATGGGGCTGCTGCCTTGCAGAGCCCCACGCAGGGCAGTGCGCCTGCATGCATGGCTCAGGGAGCCCGCGCTGCCTCAGCCAGCAGCCCCTCGCACAAGGGCTGGGTCAAGGGCAAAAAAAAAGAGAGGTGCGGGAGTTCAAAGAGGATATAGATGATATTTGCATTTCTGTAAACGGAAGTTTCCAGAAGACTCCAGTTTCCTGTGAAACAGTTCTCCTGCCAACTTGGCAGTGGCCTGCATCTGTACAGCTTGTCCAGGTGAAGGTTTGGGGTCACAAAAGGGGAAGTTGTTTTACTGCAATGCCCTTACAGTGCAAAAAATAGCTTGCTGGGTAGCAAGCAGCTCTCGAGTCTGTTGGCCGTAATGTGTTAACCCCTGCAAATCTTGTGTCTTGCTCCAGACACTTAGCCTAGATACACTGCAGTTTTTGTTCTTTCCTCAGGTAATCTGATAAATGCAGTAAATACTCAAAATGAGCAAAGCCTGTCTGCACAAGCAAAGCCCCTCTGCATCTTCTCTGCCTCTCACATGGATGCTGCTGCCCCAAGCGATTCCCAAACTAGAAGGCTGCCACCCAGCTTAGCACATACCACCCTGATTCTGCTTGCTGGTGTGTCCACCAGCCTTTCCAGAGCAGAGAAGGTTCAAATGCCAGGCATGTTTGGGATCCTGGAGCAGGTATGTGGTCCCCGCTCCTCCCTGCTGTGAAAGGAGCCCCAGTGACCCAGGTGGGAAGCCCAGCACTGTGCCCCGGGGAGCCGGGGCTGGTGGCTTGCCAGGCACATCACTTCCTTGTGTGCACGATGGAAACACTTTTGTGCTCACTGAGTTGGGTTGAAGGAACTTTGACTTCAAAAGCTGTTGTAACACCTGCTAAAACTCAGGTCACTGCTCTCTAACTCTCTGGAGCCAACACAGTCCCCCTTGCTTTTCTGTGGATTACCTGCCCTGAGGGTCCACACCTTTCCCAGCCAAGGGACAAGCTGACATACCTCGTCAGCACCTTCCAAAGGCAGGCTGAGCTGCGCCGGCTGCTTTCTGGGTTATGGCACAACCCAAACCCTCCATTTTCCTCCTGTGATGCTGCAGTCTGGCCAGTGGCATGCAGGCACAGAGGGCTCCCCATCAGCTCTTCCTCCCCTTGGCACATCTGCACCCCTCTCCACCAGTGGTTTTGGATTGTGTGTCTGAGTCAGCGGGTGCCAGAGCTCAGCCAGGAAAGAAAGGCACCTGGCTCATGCCGGGATGGGCAGCAGAGCGGTGGTGGGCACGCTGGGGCCACGCACTTGTGGGGCAGCTGGGCGCTAGTGGAGGAGCAGATGGGAGAGATGCCGGGGAGCTGATGAGGGCAGGAAAAGCAGCAGAGGTGCTTGAGGAGCAGCGGCAGCCCCTCAGGAAGGAAGGGCGGAAGGAAGGGCGGAGGCTGAGCCAGGTCGGGGAGAGAGGCGCCTTGTTTTTCTGCTGGGCCCTCGGTGTCCTGGGGGTGCCAGGGGGCTGCTTCAGTGGCCCCAACAAAGGGCAAGTCACAGCCAGGGGCACTCTGCTCCTGGGCTCTGCCAGGGGCCATTGCCCTCCTCCAGGGGAGGGGGACAGAGCCTGCTTTTGCTGCGCTGCCTGTATTTCTATGATTCTTTATTTGTCTTCGCGATGGAGGGCAGCATCTCCTCCAGTTCAGCAGCCCTCAGCTCAGTTTCTCTGTGGGACAGTCCTGATAAGTGCTACAGCGTTACTGTTAGGAGCACTGCGGCAACCTCCCATCCCACTTCACCTGCTGGCATCCCCCTGCTTCATGCTGAGCAGTGGGCAGCCTCCCTCACCAGAGCACTGCTGCTACGGGAGCTGCCTTGGGGCCAGCCTTGTCCTTCTCTCACTGCCTCACAGGTCATGTCAGAACAGATGGATGGGGAGTTGTAGGGCATCACAGCCCCAGGAGCAGAAGACATATAAGGGTGTCTGCCTTAAGGAGCTGTGCCTGCTGCCGCCTGGCTCCTGGCATCCCGGGGGACTGCGAGCCTGTGCCCAGCACTGAGCCCAGGCTCTGCCGTCCATCTGGCTCGTGGCATCCCCCAGAGCTGGACCAAGCTTTGTCCCTGCTCCCATAGTCCTTTCACAAAGACCATCCCACAGTGGCATCATGTCCAAACACACATCTGCGTGTGCAGGCGCTGGCCTGCAAATACAGCGATGGGGCAGGGTGGGGCGAGGGTCACGGCATGGCAGCATAGCGCAGCAGGGCTGGGTGCGCGGCAGCAGGAGCTCTTCCCCTCCACAAAGCCCTGGCTGAGCACACTGGAAGTGCTGCATAGTTTCATGCTCTGCTTTGACAAGAGGAGACTGGTAAAACTAGACGGGAATCCAGGGGACCGTGACAGAAAGATCAGAGGGCGTGAGGGAAGGGTCAGGGAGTTTTCTACCATGAAACTGGGGGAAAAGGTGATGAAGAGGAACACAGAAGAATGGTGTTGTTGACCTGGGCCCCCCTTTCAACGTGTTTGCAGCCCCTCAAAGCTCCAGCCAGGCCTGGGCTTGGCCCATTTCTCTATCCCCATCACAACTCTGCCCAGTGCAGAACAAGGGGCACTCTCCGCCCTTGCTCAGTCTGCTGTCAGGAGGCAGCCAGGCTGGGCAGTTTCTGCTGGGCACACACCAGCACCGGGTCCTGGGCCAGAGCTGGGGAGCAAGAGTATCTGAGAGCATCCCTCAGCCTGTTTGTTTCTTTGCTTTTTAGCCCTGGAGAATCCTGGCGGCTGTGTAAGTGCTGCTTAAACCTTGCAAATAACAGGGCTGAGGGTTTGGCAATCTCTGCCTCATTTACCTTGTTGCGAATGTGGCATTGTTGTAAATGCTGCAATTGCTTTAGACTGGAAATGCTCACTCTCTGTTTAGAGCAATCTGTTTCAGTGGAGTGCAAGAGAAGAGTTAGATGTGACTTGCTAAATTCATCGCCAGAGTTTAAAGCAGTAAATATAACAATTAATGACATCCTGGGCAATTTGCATTGCTTTCCCTGAATATATGTGCACATACCAGTAGAACTAAATATTTTTCTTGTATAGCAATTTCATTAGAACTGATTAAAGTAAACAAGTTCTGAAGGTTTGAATATGATAGCAGCATTGCATTATAAATGTCATTTTGATTAAATAATGGCTTCTTTGCTTGAACAGGATAACTATCGACCCAAAACACAGAGGTGAAACTTTAGTTAGTAATAAAACTCCCACCAACTTCAATAGAGCTATATTTCACCTTAATGGTACTCATAATTACGCTTTCACAGTTTGATTACAGAATTGACTGTTTCACGGTTGGAGGGGGTATACATTGTTGTACACCTACAAAAGAACTGAGAACTGAGGACTGTTAACATGCAGTACATGAGCCTGGGCTCAGGAATGAGGCGATTTGCCCCATCCCATGAAATGATGGAGCTCCCTTGTCCCTAGATGCAACAGGAGCACTGAGAGTTGCCACGTGGGCTCTCACTAAAGAAGATACCATAAGATTAGCCTGGAGCGGTGGTTGCCAGTTCCTGTGGATCTGTCTGCTCCAGTATTTGAGAGAAGTAACTGAGAAAAGCAGGCTGACTGTGAGTAGGTTTAAACATGCTGCACGAGACCTAACCTCCGCTGGAAAAGTATACAGGGTCTTCCCAGGCTGAAAAATGTTGAAAACAACTGTCCTTGATGAGCAGATAGTGTCCAGTAGCCAAGGACCTTTCTGGATAACCCCAGGACATACTTTACAAATAGCATCTCTTTCTGCAAACCTGCTATTTAAAAAATCCCTCGCTGAAGCCAAATCAATGCTCTTTCATTTGTGTACAACTCTGATATCCAGTTCTTGGGTGTGTATTTCCTCTGGACATCCCAGAGGATAACTCTGACTCCACTGTTTGTTAACTGAGGTTGGTAACGTGACTGCGGACTGTACACCACGGTCTGCGTACATGACTGTGTGCAAGGAGCAGGTGTGTGCTGCTGCTTGGCCCCACATCTGGCACCTCCTTCACGTAGTGGAAAGGGCACAGGAGCTCAGATTTGACAGCAGCATTGAGGTGCTCTGCCTCCTCAGCACGTCAGTTCAGTGCTCTGTGCTTTTCATCTCCCTGCCTGCAAAAAGGAGGTAAAACCATCCTCCTTTGTAAAGCTGCCCAGGTGTTTACATTGTGAGTCTGTATTAAACTGGGTGTTTCTATGAGCAATAAGTGACCATGGCCATCCAGAGTAACAAAAGCAAGTTCATCATGAAGCAGCATTTTATCCCCTCCAAACTAACCCTGAAACAGGGCTCTTCTAGGTTCAGATGGGAAATGCCAGTGATCACATCCCCTCTGGTCAGGTCTGATCTAAGCCCACTGAAGAAAATCAAATACTACCAAGGACTTTCAGGGTTTGGGACCAGGACCTTTGTTATTTTTATCTTAGCAGTCCTACTTGTGCTTTTATCCATAAAACTCTGCTTCTCTTTGTATGCTTGTTTAGAGTGGGACAAATGGAGACAATCTGCTGTTTTAACTGCAGACTTCCCTGCACTTACTAATTTAAGACTGCCATTCAGACTGAAATTTCCAGGTTGGCTCATGATGAATTCGTAGTCTATACGCAGTGCTTGACAGATATTTCCACATCCTGAAATAACCAGAGGCTTGTGATACATCACTTCGTGACTCTGCGGTGCTCCACAACTCACAGGATGGAGGACAGATGCCACCAAACTGTTGTACACCAAAACAGTCACTATGTGACAATCCTTCATTGAAAGCCAATACGATTGAGCGGATGAGCTAAGACATGCAGGTTGCCATGCCAGGTGAAAATAATGGGCATACGCATTTTTAGTGGATTTGTGCAAGGAGAACTTTCTTTGGTGCCTTCCGCAGAGTTCCTGGCAGTGTTCTTAACAAAAAAAAAAGAGAGAGTGAGAGCGAACACTGACCTCCAGATGACCCAGCTTTGAATCTGGGTGATTTGAGTCTGACAGCACAATTTGCTTGCTCCTGAGTTAGTTTTAATGTGAAGGAACAAGCAAAGACACAATAAAATATTGTCCCAAGTTTGCAAACTGAATCAGTCAAGTTCCAGTCTGTCAAAATCAGCAGTAGGTGGGGGCCAGACTTACCCTTGCCCCGATAACCCGTGTTCGTGCAGGCTGAGAACGCAGCAGGAAACAAGGGAAGGGCTGCAAAGGGCTGCAGAGCAGATTTCAGGTAAGCCTGGCTGCCAGGGAGGCACTGAGCTAGAGTCTGATTTTTCAGTTAAGGTTCTACATCTAACAGTTTCAGGGATATTTAAAGTTTCGTTTTTAAAGCACATCATTGCAGAGAGCCCTCTGGGAAGAGCTGGCTGCTCATTTTAGTGCCCAAAAATGCAGGCTAAGCCATTCTGAAGATCTAGCTCTGTTTGTGGCTGCTGAATTGTTTTAAAAGCCAAACCCTTTTTTCATATAAACACCAAACTGCCTGATGTCAAGTCAGGTTTGCAAGATAAGATAAGAGTGCTTCAGTGAGGAATAAATGGAGGACAGTTTATGGAAACTGAGTTATGGTAAATAGATAGCGTCAATAAGGAGGGGGTTTTATGCAGTGCTGTGGATAGCAGAGGTGGATAGAGAGCATATATATATTTTTCAGAGCTGTGGGAGAAGAAGATGAGTGGGAGGCCATTCCCCACCCATGTTGTTGCAATGACCAGGAACCCAATGCCACAGGTCTGAGCAAGAGGATCTGGAAGCTGGTGGAGTGCAGCAGCATGGGCTCAGCGGTTTCAGAGGCAAGCTCAGAGGGTGATGAGAGGAATGGAGGGAATGTGATAAGGCCAGGGGATGATTTGGCAAAGGAAGGGAAAGGAACGAGCAGGGAAAAGGAGGGGATCTGGGGAGGTCAGGAGTGCCCCTTTGCACTGTCTCCCTGTTTCCCCATACTGGAGGCAGGGTGGGTCCCTCAGCTGAAACACCAGGGAACTGCTGTACTGAGGGGTGTCCCCATTCCTCTATGGATGAAGCAGATACCATGACTAGTGTCCCTTCAGCCACCCCTGATGGCAGGCACAAGGGACAGCGTGCTGCCAGCAGCCACTCATCCTGGCCACCAGCAACCTCAGAAATAGCCTTTGTTGTCATTGCCCTCGTGTTTGTAGATGACTAGGCCCAAGCAAAGATGAAAGCCAGGGGAAATCCATAAATTGCTGTGGATGTTCCTGTGAACACAGTGCAGGTCCACAGGATCATACCTTAGAGATTTTTCTTTTTTTTTTAACAGAGCGCTCTTGCTTCTTGAAAAGGTGGACCAGTGTAATTCCACAACACAGAAAAAGCTCAGGGGATTGCAGATGGTTACGCTGCCAGCCCCCAGGAAGCTGCTGAGCTGAGCTGTGTGGCTGTGGTGCTGCTGGGTGCTGAGGGCAGAGCGGCCGCGGCAGTGCACTGCTGCTCCCCGTCAGATCTCCTGTAACATTTCTGGCTCCAGCACTAACCCAAGTGTCTGCACATTCTTATCAGCAAGCCTTGCAGGTAGCATTACATGTTTGTCCACTTGAAATAGAAATACTCTTTAACTCTGAACCTCCCTGTCCTCTGTCTTCATGTGCTAGTCTCTCTTGGTGGCAAATAGGTTGATATATTTATATTTAACCTTTCTGGCTATATAAATTCATGCTCATAATGGCTCACACCTTTAGAATTCAGAAAAAAAAGACAATTAGAGAAAATCCATCATGATGCAAATGTACAAATGAGTCTGTAAGTCACTTGCTACCCCCACACATGCGAGCCAATGATCTGGCAGTTTTGAGGTATGAACATAACAAAAGCCCTATATCTGAACACCTGGACCTTTACAGAGGTATAACATGAATTTGGATTGGGTAGCTCACAAACACTTTGAGAAAGCTCTAGGAGAAACAGAGGTGATCTTTAAAGCCATGGGTGGAGCAAGACAGTGGGATATAAGACAGACAAAGCTAGACAGGCTAGACAGCTCTAGTTAGCACCCAACTGCCATTTTTAGGGGATTCCTTGGCATAGATCCTAAACTTTTTGGATCATTGATCAGTTTAACCTCTCAGTTTCTTACAAGCCATCATATATTTAGCTGAAAGCACTAGAAGGATGGTGTTCCGCAGATTTCCTGGCCTCTCAGAGCAGACCAGACTTCACTGCTGGCACAGAAAAGACTATGTGGAAAGAACTGTGGTGAGGAGGTTTCACGATGTCAGCAGTACCTAAAGGGAGGACGAGGTGGAGCTCTTGATGAGTAATGTGAGGTTTGGTACCAGCAGGTCTAAATATCTCAGATAAAAGTTGTGATTTCATCCTGGTATTTGGGTGAAGATCTGGCCTACCAAGCATGCTGAGTCCGCCCTGCTTTGCCCTCACAAAAAAAGGAGTAATCTTCCCTCCCTTGCTATCAGGGTGCTGGCCTCCTGCAAGGGAGAGCATTATATCCCTGTTCTCACTCCATCCCACCAGCCAGCCAGCAGATGAGCCTCCTCATCTTTGCAATGTTGCTTCCCAGGTGGCTTTCCCTATATTGTATGGGCAAATCTTGGGCAACCTCTGCCTCTTCAAAACACTCCTCCTTTTCCCCAAACCAGACACTGCTTTCCCACCATCACACACACTAGCCACGCTCTCTGCTATGAAACACACTAATAAGGGTTTTTAAGTCAATGTAAGGTGGGTCCCCAAATGTCACATGTCTCTGAGAGGCAGGCAGATGAATTCTATTTGTGCTGCAGCAAAGAGCTGTGCAGCTGGATCTCAGTGGGATATTTTGATCTTGCAGTCAGATGATGTGCTGGGGAAAAGCTGTGTGATTGGTGCACTGTCACTTTGTGTTGAAGGAGAAAATGGCGAGGAGCCTGCATTAATTAGTATTAAACCACACTGGGCAGATGCTGACTCCTCCGCAGAGTATCTGTTGCTAGAGGGCATGAAAATGATGGAGCTTTGTGCAACTTGGTCTAGTGGAAAGGTGTCCCTGCCTGTGGCAGGGGGGTTGGAACTAGATGATCTTTAAGGTCCCTTCCAACCCAAACCATTCTATGATTCTATGAAAATATATCTGTTGAGTTGGATGGGTGAGGTGCAGAGATAGTAGTAAGCAGGATTCACACCGAGATGGTGCAGAAACCAGCATGATGTTCTTCGGTGAAAAATCACTTAAAAGCAAGTAGTGATGCCAATGAATTACATCTCCCTTTTCACCCTTTTCACTTGGCACTGAAGTCAGACGGTATTAAAGAGAAAATGGTTGGCCTGTTGTAGGCAGGAAAATGCAACTGTGATTGCTGATGACTGTCTGAGAGCTGTGGGAAGAAATATCCCAGCATATGGAAGTGGCAATGGGTTTCTACTGGTGTTTCACCAGTAGATCACAATTTGTTTTGTAGTGGAAGTCTCTGGTTATTTCCACTTTTCTGTGGGGAATAGAGAATTCAGGTACCTGAGACACAGGGAAGGGAGGGGAGTCAGGCTTTGTAGGAAATCTTCATGAAGTGTTACCCTCTTTAGGGACACATGATAAAACAAACATACAGAGAGCCTTTGGCTGGCATGAGGTCTCAATAAACTAAAATTTATTGAGCTACCTGCAATTCGTTGCCTTGATTTTGTGAGAGTCATTTGAGTGTAAGAGCAAGTCCTGTACAGGGATGGGTATTTTTTTCCTGTTTACGTCTTTCCAGCAGGTGAAAACTAGAGTTTCCTATAAAAAATTCAGGGTACTAGTATAACTGACAACAGCAATAACTCCCCTGGGGTCTCAGATTGGCATTCATCTGCTAGGAACCTCTGCCTCAGCCGGTCCTGTGGGTATATTCAATGTTCATATTCATGTTCTCACAAGCTTCAGGGGAAATGAAGTGTCACTTCAGCTTCTTTCCCCACAAATCTTTGGTTTTACCACCACCACCCTAACAAAACCCTCTAGCACTGAACACAATAGATCGTTAAACCTAAATTGATGCCTTCAGTATTACTGGAATACAAGCAAAGAAAATTTCAACACAGCATTAAAAATATGTCACCTTCACTATGGCATTATACGGGAACTGACATGACTTCTTATTTTGTTTGCCCATGGAAGGGAACTGTCATTTTCATTGCTAAAATATTTGTCCATTGGATGGAAATAATTACAAATGGAACAAAACAAAATGTTTTGATTAAATACAAGGCTGGTCTTGTTTTTTTCCAGTAAATGTTTGTTTTCAGTTCTCTTCCCCTTCTCCTGGGGATAATACAATGGACAGTTATAGATCACCTTCCATCTCAGAAGATCCCAGATTGCATAGGGATTGCTTCCTTTGCCGCTGAAATGTCGGTACCCATGGGGCAAACACCTGCGAACAATTTATCCCCACGGGGTACTGTAGTAAAGGTGAGCCATCTTCCACAAAGCAGGGGAGTTTTCAGGAGACAAACTCCAATTCATAATTCGTGCCAAACCCAGGGGTTAGCACTGAAGTGTCAGATCTGGCTACCCCATGGCTGAGGAATGAAAACCAGCAGCTGTCTGAATTCCAGGGATGGTGCTGGGAATAGCTGCGATGAAACGAAGTCCCACCAACTTTGATCTTGGATCTCCTGCACAGGATTAAAGGGGTAACTGAGTTTGGGCCTGAGGCACAGGCACTTGGGGAAGCAGCAGGGGGAGTTTGCTAAGTTTTCATGGGAGTTTACTGAGCATATGATGATAAAGCGAAGATAACTCTCTTTTATCCTTGTGATCCATTTCTTTTAACTGTGAGTGCTTCGAGGCCCCTGCAGGATCACAGAGAGGACGTTGGCAGACTTGCAGTGCTCCCTGCATGGTGCTGCTTTGTTTGGGTTGAAGAGGTAACACCTTGCCCTGGATCAATCTTGTAAATAAGAATGGAGCAAGAAAAGATTTGTTTGTGCAGATCCAAACACTTGCCTCGTTCTTCCTGCTTCCTCCCAAGTTTGATGTGATCGGTTCATATACCTGTCACTTCCCTGGGATGTGAGCAGCTGCCAGAAACCCCTCTGGCTGCTGTCAGTCCAGCTCAAGACACCATTGCAGGAGTGGCTCCAAGAGAAGAGAGTACTGTCCGTACAGATACAGCATTCGATCTCACCGTTGTCAGAGCAAGGAATCATATTTCCCCCACCCCTGCCCTCTGGATAAGAAAAGGCAAACATATCATAAGGGTATCATAATAAGTCTGCTAGAGATGTCTTTGCAGCCTCTTTCTCCTCCCCAAACTGGAATGTGCCTAAGCTCCTTCTGGTCTGCTTATTTCTTTTTTCTGGCAGCCCTTGGGGAAGGCACCTAATACCTTTTCGCAAACATTGTTTATGGACTCAGAATGCCAGGAACGTGTCTTTACAAATAGTCTGTACAGTATGTCCTGAGCCCTCCTGTCTGGCACCTAATTATGTCAGTCCACAATGCTCAGATTTCTTTGCCTTTTTGCTGTAAACCAGATTTACTGATCCTGGGTTGTTTCCACATGAGCAGAGTACTGTAACGACTGATGAGCTGCACTTGTATGACTTGCACAGTAGCATCCCAATTGTTCACAGCTCCTGGTGATTCCTGCTTAGGTCCTAGGGCCAACATTTAGTGCTTCAGGAAAAGAGAAAGGTCAGTGCTAGCCCGGCAGTACCTGTGTTACATTGCACAGCACCCAAGGATGCTACAGGATTGCCCCACAGAGGGTAAGCTCGCTTGGTCTATAGACCATCTCTTAGCTAGCACCACTCCCTTCTGTGAGGTCTGTATTAATTAGATGCATCTATAGGTCCAGGTGGCAGCTCTGCTTTTGGACCCAGCACTAAGATTAGAGTGGGTTTGTACCAGAGAGGCTGCTGTAGATACACTTCTTATCAAAACCACCTAAAAACCTCCTTCAGATGAAAACCACTGGCTTTGTTAGCAGTTCTGCCTTTTCAGGATCAACACCACAGCATAATATCTTCTGAGAGAAGCTTGGTGAGTTTTGCCTCTTCTCTGACCTAAAAGAAAGAGGGAAAGGCTGCACTTAAACACCTTTATAGCGCTTCCCATTCCCTGTGAATCTGGAATACTTCATAAATGAGGTAGATCTTGGTCTCAGGGTAACAGCAGTAGAAGAAATGCCTCACACCCAGTCAAGAGTTTGAGACAAAATGGAAAAGAGTGCATCCAGCTGAAATCATAGGGCAGGAACCGATCTGAGAGAGAATTTCAACTGGGTGCAAATATTAACGTCTCTATTATTCAGTGAATACTATGTGATCCTTAATGACTGTCATTGCATGAAAACTCGAGGTTTACATTTAAATCCAAGTACACTATCTCCACCAGCGCAAGACCTGTAGCTTATCCTGTGTTGTTTCCATGTGTAGTTTGTACCATAATCCTTTCTGTGACTTGGGGGTTAAAAAAAAAGAGCATCACTAGGCTACCACTGATCATGGCTTGTCCTCTGCTCATCCCTTGTGTTGAGTCATTCATTCTTGGGCTGTGCAGTCTGACTGGATCACAGCAGAAGCCTTCATGAACAGCAGACTCCAGAGGTGCCAAAAATCTCTGGGGTGAAGTCCTGGGAATTTTGACAGAAATTTGGCAAGGAGAGGATATGCACTGACATGGCGAAATACTCAGTGGGTTCACTGAGGCTGGGATTCCCTCCAGTTAGCCCTGGATGTTTTGCTGGCCATCTCAGCCCGTCCCCAAGGCCTCACCTACAGCCACTCCTGAACCAATGCAACTCTTGGTTTGTCTTCTAGGAAGGCTCTGTCTTCTAGACCAGTGTTTTCTGAATGCTGGTGGAAAGGATGGGACTTGCTGACTTCAGACAAGATGCCAAAGCATGCAGAGGGGACTCTACTGTAAACAATCTCTTAAAATTCATTTTAAAAGGAGAAAGGGATGAGGGGAGGAAAAACAAAATATCCAGAGATGCTGACTTGCCATCTACAGTCATCCTCCCTCACTGGTGATTAATCATCTCCCCCTTTGAGCCCAACAGACCAGCTACACACATTCTTCATTCTCTTTATTGCTGGCAAGAAATTTGATTTTTGGCATGCATTTTGTAGGATTCAAAATACCTTTGTGCTGTGGTGAGTATGAGGGAAGGGAGTTTCACTTCTCAGCAGATATGCTAAAAGCATGTACGACAGGCTGGGCTGTCCACCCCACCCGGGTTGCAGGGAGCCATTTGTGGCTGCCTGATCCCACAGCTCTAGCACACGCTGGACTTACCAGGCTGGAGACTCTGGGTCTGTGTATATTGTTGCCTGTTGCTGGAGATCAATATGCTCTTGCAGGGTGCAAGTCCCTTCCGAGTCATCAAAAAACTGAGCAGGGAGGAATCAGAAGGAACGGGATTTCAAATGAGATAGTAACTTCCCTTTACTGTCTGCATGCTGTGAACTAAGTGAATTTTGAGTCCTATATTACAAAACATAAATAAATCATGTTAGTAAGTACAGTTGCAGGCAAACCATGTACAATGTAGATTCCCCTGAAGAGAGTCTAAGCCCGGTAAAGAAGGTGTTGATTATGCCCTGGGAAAGAGTTCCTAACGGCACTGACAGGTCCCCTTCCACCATGGTCCTGGTGTGGTTCAGGAGGCCTTCAAGAAGGTAATGTTAATGCGAACCTGACCCTCCTTACTGCTGGGATTAAACCATAGTCTTGCTAAGGAGGCAACATTTCCTGGTATTTGTGATGACAATTGAATGGGTAAAGAACATTTATGTGGTGATAAAGCTTGTAGCTAGCCCAGTTCTGAAGGAGTTACAAAAAGCAAGGCTGATCATCTCATGTAAACCAGCTGTCATGCAATGCGGCTGAATCATAGTGATCAAAAGCCACAAAAGAAGGAGCTGATTTACTACCCACAGACAGAGTTTCATGAATATCGTAGTGCTTGGACCACACTCTCGTATGTCGTCAGTGCTGGGGTTTGCCTGTATGTATGTGTCTCCCCATTCTGTGGTCTCAACCTGTAGTAAGATTTCAACATGCATGTTTGGTACATTGAGCTCATAGGTGTTTGTGTTCCCCCTTTGCCTGCCAGCAAAAATTTCACAAGAGTTTTCCTTTAGCATCACTTGGAGATCTTTGTCTCATGTGACACTCAAAAATGTAATCATTCCTGGTTGGAGTTGACTCTGAACGTGAGGTGAAGCAGGGAGTTGGCATGTTCAAACGTAGGCAAGGACTCTCTCTCAGCCCGCACCTCTGTGGGTTGCTGTGCAGCACACACAAAGCTGCACCCTTTGACCAACTTTTCCAGATCCCTTAGAAACAGTTTGTGAACTCCCAGCATCCAGTGGGTCACAGGCTGCAGTCAGGCATGCAGTGACCCCCAGGCTTCACTGACAAGCTGCATCACAGCAGGATTTCTGTGCTCTCCCTGTCTGCCTCACCCATAATATTTTCATTTCTTGCAGCCACAAGCAAAGGGGTGGTTTAGGGACCAGGAGCTTTGTCCAACGGGGTTGGATGCGTTCCAGGGCTTGGAGCCACCTTGCCTACCTGGAGTTCCTGTAAATGAAGCCCTAAGCTCTGATCCTAGTACATATTCATGTCAAGTAAGAGTTTGGAGCAGAAGGTTATCAGGATGAGTGCTGTTTCTCATCATGCATGAAGCTGGTGCCTGTGTGAATGCAAAGCCACAAATCATTGCAAAGAGACAAACAGTTATGGGCAGAGAAACTAGGACAGGATTTTGTTACAGTTACCCAAATGTAAGCCAGGAAACACACTGCTGACAGAATTTACGCTTGAAGGATTTGGACCAGGTGATGAGATGGATAAAACTGTCATTTCTTAGCAGGTGTCGTATTCTCAATTACAAGCAGAAGTGCCGTAACATCCAGACCTAGTCACAGTGAAAAAACACAAGCAATCATTTAAGCAATGCATGAATAAAAGCTGTATATTCAAATGCCAGGCTAAGAGCTCACTGTAACTGTCAGACTAATGTGGTGATTTTTTTTGTCACTTTTGCAGCAGCTTTTTAAGGAAGGATCCTGGCCCTCAAGAGAACTGCTTACCTGCTGAAGTGTAACATCACACTATCAATCCTTTTCCCTGACAACCCTAATCCTGCTCTGTCTTGTCTGGGCTGCATGCTGCAGCAGGAGCTAGAAAACTGAGAGCTGTATGCCAAAAAACCTTGGAATGTTGATGTACAGAATGGTGGGTAGTGTTATTTAGATGTCTTTGTAAACAAACAAATATGGCTGATTAAAGCTGGATGGCCATAAAGGTTTCTGCCTCCTTCTGCACACCCCACCCTTCTCTTGGCAGTTATGGGGATTTCAGGTTATTCAAAAGGCCAGGTGAGAAATGGGTGTCTCAGGAGCTGCTTCACATGTGGTTCAGCTCCTGCTGACAGAGACACAGCTAATCTGGAGGAAGGCTGCATCACTGTAGCATGATCACAGAATCACAGAATGTTAGGGATTGGAAGGGACCTCGAAAGATCATCTAGTCCAATCCCCCTGCCGGGGCAGGATTGCCTAGACCATATCACACAGGAACGCGTCCAGGCGGGTTTTGAATGTCTCCAGAGAAGGAGACTCCACAACCTCTCTGGGGAGCCTGTTCCAGTGTTCAGTCACCCTTACAGTAAAGAAGTTTTTCCTCAAATTTAAGTGGAACCTCCTGTGCTCCAGCTTGCACCCATTGCCCCTTGTCCTGTCAAGGGATGTCACTGAGAAGAGCCTGGCTCCATCCTCATGACACTTGCCCTTTACATATTTATAAACATTAATGAGGTCACCCCTCAGTCTCCTCTTCTCTAAGCTAAAGAGACCCAGCTCCCTCAGCCTCTCCTCATAAGGGAGATGTTCCACTCCCTTAATCATCTTCGTGGCTCTGCGCTGGACTCTCTCTAGCAGTTCCCTGTCCTTCTTGAACTGAGGGGCCCAGAACTGGACACAATACTCCAGATGCGGCCTCACCAGGGCAGAGTAGAGGGGGAGGAGAACCTCTCTCGACCTGCTGACCACACCCCTTCTAATACACCCCAGGATGCCATTGGCCTTCTTGGCCACAAGGGCACACTGCTGGCTCATGGTCATCCTGTTGTCCACTAGGACCCCCAGGTCCCTTTCCCCTACGCTGCTCTCCAACAGCTCTGTCCCCAACTTGTACTGGTACATGGGGTTGTTCTTGCCCAGATGCAGGACTCTACACTTGCCCTTGTTATATTTCATTAAATTTCTCCCCGCCCAACTCTCCAGCCTGTCCAGGTCTCTCTGAATGGCTGCGCAGCCTTCCGGCGCGTCAGCCACTCCTCCCAGTTTTGTGTCATCAGCGAACTTGCTGACAGCGCACTCTATTCCCTCATCCAAGTCATTAATGAATATATTGAATAGAACTGGTCCCAGAACCGACCCTTGCGGAAGTCCGCTAGACACAGACCTCCAACTGGACTCTGTCCCGCTGACCACTACTCTCTGGCTTCTTCCCTTCAGCCAGTTCACAATCGACCTCACTACCCGATCATCCAGACCACACTTCCCCAGTTTAGCTGCGAGGATGCTGTGGGAGACCGTGTCAAACGCTTTACTGAAATCGAGATAGACCACATCCACAGCTTTACCATCATCTATCCACCGGGTAACATCCTCATAAAAGGCTATCAAGTTGGTTGAGCAAGACTTCCTGTTGGTGAAGCCATGCTGAGTGCCCCTAATGATCCCCCTATCCTTGATGTGCCTAGAGACAGCACCAAGAACAAGTTGCTCCATCACCTTTCCGGGGATGGAGGTGAGGCTGACCGGTCTATAGTTACCCGGGTCCTCCTTCCTGCCCTTTTTGAAGGCTGGAGTGACATTCGCTTTCCTCCAGTCCTCAGGCACCTCTCCCGTTGCCCACGACTTAGCAAAGATGATGGAGAGTGGCCTAGCAATGACTTCCGCCAGCTCCCTCAGCACCCACGGGTGCATCCCATCAGGGCCCATGGATTTATGGACGTCCAGGTTGCTTAATTGGTCCCTGACCCAGCCCTCATCAACCAAGACAGATTCCTCCTCTATCCTGACTTCTTCTGAGGCCTCAGGGGACCAGGGCTCCTCAGGACAGCCTCCAACAGTATAGACAGAGGCAAAGAAGGCATTCAGTAACTCCGCCTTCTTTTCATCCTCTGTCTCCAGGACCCCCACCTCATTCATCAGTGGGCCTACATTGCCTCTAGTGTTGGCTTTACCTGCAATGTATTTGAAAAAGCCCTTTCTGTTGTCCTTGACCTCTCTTGCAAGGTTTAATTCCAAGGAGGCCTTAGCTTTCCTAGTTGCCTCCCTACATCCTCTGACAACAGACTTATGTTCCTCCCAAGTGGCCAGCCCCTCCTTCCACAATCTGTACACCTTCTTCTTCCACTTGAGTTTGCCCAGCAGTTCCCTGTTCAACCATGCAGGTCTCCTGGTACCCTTCCTTGACTTCCTACTTGTTGGGATGCTCTGATCTTGAGCTCGGAAGAAGCAGTCCTTGAACGCTAACCAACTATCTTGGGCCCCCTTACCTTCTAGTACCCTGTCCCATGGGATTTCCCCTAGCAATTGCTTGAAAAGGCCAAAGTTGGCCCTACTGAAGTTCAGGGTTGTGATTCTGCTAGCTATTCTGTTCCTGCCACATGAGATCCTGAACTCTACCATCTCATGGTCGCTACAACCAAGGCTGCCCTCAACCTTCACCTCTTCAACCAGACCCTCCTTGTTAGTGAGGATCAGATCCAGCAGCGCTCCTCTCCTAGTTGGCTCATCCACCATTTGCATCAGAAAGTTATCATCAATGCACTGGAGGAACCTCCTGGACTGAGGATGGCTGGCTGAGTAGGCCTCCCAGCAAATATCAGGGTAGTTGAAATCCCCCACGACAACCAGGCCCTGTAATTGCGAGACTGCTCTCAACTGCCTGTAGAAGGCCTCATCACCGTCCTCATCCTGATCCGGTGGCCTGTAATAGACACCCACAACAGTATCACCCCTGCCAGCCTGCCCCTTAATTCGCACCCACAAACTCTCAACTCGCTCCTGATCCGCCCCTGGACAGAACTCAATACATTCTAGCTGCTCACTCACATAAAAAGCAACTCCACCACCTCTCCTTAGCGGCCTGTCTTTCCTGAACAGGACATAGCCATCCATGACCACATTCCAGTCATGCGAGGCGTCCCACCAAGTCTCTGTAATTGCCACTAGATCATAGCCCCCCGACCGAACACGGATTTCGAACTCCTCCTGCTTATTCCCCATGCTGCGTGCATTGGTGTACAGGCATTTCAGGGAGCGAGCTGGGCACACCGATTTCATCCCAGATTCACCCCCTGATTTCACCCCAGGGGGATGGGGGGCCTCCTGGTCTACCTCAACACTAGAGCATTGCCCCAGTGGTGCAAGCCCAGCTACCACCCCATCCCCCTTCGAATCTAGTTTAAAGCTCTCCGAATGAGCCCTGCTAATTCCTGTCCCAGAACCCTTTTGCCCTTACGACATAAACCTTTCCCATGTATCACTGTCACGCCTGTTGTCTTATAAAACCAGCCATTATCAAAGAACCCAAAGCCCTGCCTGTAGCACCAGTCTCGTAGCCAGGCGTTAATAGAGAGAATCCTACTATTCCAAACAACGTCATCACCTGAAAATGGAAGGAGGGAGGAGAAAACAACTTGTGCCCCAGACTCTTTCACCGCCCGTCCTAGGGCCTTGTAGTCTTTCTTCATCCCCCTCAGACTACGGGATGCAGCTTCTTCCCCACCTGTCTGGAAGATCAGCAGGGGGTAGTAGTCTGTGGCCTTCACCAGGTTGGGAAGTTGCCTGGTGATATCCCTGATTCAGGCTCCAGGCAGGCTGCAGACCTCCCTGTGATGGGGGTCAGCTCTGCATATTGGGCCCTCAGATCCCTTTAGAAAGGAGTCTCCAACCACTAAAACTCTTCTCTTCTTCCTTGTGGAGGAGGTAGCTATACGCCCATCAGGTTTTTCTGACTGTGGTGGGACCTCTGATATAGGTTGCCTCTCCACCACATCCCCATTGGACCGGCTGTATTCCACTAGGGCTTCATATCTATTGCTCAGAGGCACCTGTGGAGGCAAGGTAGGCAAGGAGGGCACTCGCCTTTTGCCACGGCCATAGACTTGCCTCCACTCACTCCTCTCCTCTAGGTTATTGTTTTCCACCTGAGAGGGGCAGAGTACAGGGGTCCCTCGATCCTGGGAGCTCTCCGGCAGGTGCTCCCATTTTTGTTGCAGGGAGGGCAGAGCCTGGCTCCACCAGTCTATCTCCATCTCAGCCTCCCGAATGCTCCTAAGCCTTTCTACTTCGGCTTGAAGCCTTTCAACCTGGCTTTGCAGCTGTGCCGCTCGGCCAAGCAGATCATCTACTTGCTCACAGCGCACACAGCCCCCTGACACCACAGAGACGGTGTAGCATTCCCTGCAGCCGGCAACCTGCACCATCGCCTCCTTCCGTGGGAGCTCTGTCTGGGTTCCCACATCCATTTTGGTCTTCTTCCACCGGGTAGATACCATTGTTCTTTCACTGAACCGGGAAATACCTGTTGGTGGCACCCCTGGTTCACAGCTCCTTGGCACCTTCCTCGCCTTGTGCACTGGGAGGGAGTCAGTGCCCTCCCCAACGAGTTGCAAACAACTGCAGCCTCTCCTGCCCTGTGACACACCCAGTCACTGCAGATTCACACAGGCACTGCTAAGTCTCCCTCACCCTCTCCCCTCTGGGAGGGACTAGTCCCTGCCCTCCAGGAGGCTCTTTATCAACGATAACAGGGGGTGGAGCATTTAAATCGCCCGCGGTGCCTCCGCGGTGCCTCCGGCTACGCCCCCTCCTCTCCTGATTCGTTGCCGGGAACCTCCGGGTCCGGGGTCAGAGGGAAGCAGCTCGGGGCTGATGCTCGCGGGGGGCTCAGGGGGGGCCCAGAGTACGAAAAACCGCCCGGTTCTTGTTATTTATATATATTATATATATATTTGTAATATTATGATATTCTTGTTATTTGGTGGGCTGTTTCAGTCAATCAGCCAATGCCATTTCTAGTGCCCTGCAGCTCTCACTGCCAGCTTACTAACTTGATTGCTTACTAACAGAGAGTGGCTGGCACACAAACATGCTCCTACTTCACTGATCGACACATCTTACCTTATATATTTCAGGCCTACGAGCTACATAATTAAACTTCAAGGCAACAGCATTTTCTTGGAGACTGTGCAGCCATCTAGCGTTATTGTAGATACAGCATGCTGGTTACCAGCTGAGACCCCAGGTCGCCTCACGGCTTTTTTCCTACACATCTCCCAGCTGGATGTTTAAGTTACAGGAAATTTAGTTAAACTTGCCAATCCACTGATCTTGACGATTGTGCTTGCGGATGGAGGAAAGGATCCTGCTACTGTATTTCTTTAGCCATAGCAAGCATAGGTTGTTACTATCAGGAAGAGCAACCAGGGTATCCGTGGCCGTTACTGCTGCTTTTTAGCAGTCATTGATTCCTATTTCCTAAGCAAAAAAAAAAAAAAGGAAAAAAGAAAAAACTAAACTTAAATTTGAAGATCAGTGAGCAAACTTCAGGGATGCCACTGCTATCTGCCACACTGCTTTGGAGACTTTCTCATTTGCTTAGGAATAGGTAAGCCTTGCACGTATATTGTGAACAAGTGAGACAAGGGCAAAAGAGCCTGAATCTGTATGTCTCACTTTTCTCATCTAGAGAAAATCATCTTGTTTCAAAGTCCCAGATTCTTCTTTGGTCATTCAGCAGACAGGGCAATTAGTACAAGGAACTACTTTTACAGTTTGTAGTAAATTAGTTAGGCAACCTGTGCAGGCAAGGAGCATGATGAAATGACACGCATTCTTGTTTGCATACCAGAGTGACAAGTAAATCTCAAAGGTGACAACCCAGGGTTACTGCGACTTAGCAGCAGCCACTTGGCCAACCTGAGAACAGAACCGTCTTTGTTTACAATCTGCATTTTTCTAACTCTTATCTGCTCTCTTGCACCGTAATTTCCCACAGCCCCTTCTGTGCCATGAGGTTCATCTTTCTCTGCATCTTGCATTATACAATATGAGTGTCCAGGTGTGTTATGAGGGACTTTCATCTTCTGAAACAAAAGGTGATGGACCAGTGACTTTCTGCACTGCAGTAACAAGTCGCTGACTACTGAGGTAAAAAGACATTGCTTCTGGATAGAAATTATGTGTTACAACCTCTTTGCTTGGGCTAAGCAGTGAGTGGAGATTTATGCCATGGAGACACATCATTTTCTGGACACTGCTACACTTATGGAAGGTGTTACCAGCTCTGCCCGTTTAACATCCTGTGCTGGTGGAAATAGCCCTATTCCCAACACCTAAGAATCTACCCCATGAACAATTTACATAAACACTGCCCTATTCCCCTTGTTACCTCAGACCATTAATATCAAATACTGAAGTCTCAGTCTTGAGAGCAGTTGGAGAGGAGCAGTGATAAGCAGCACTTACTCATTCTACAGTAATAGCTGGGTCTGGAGGAGGATGTTTGTCAGCATCGCCTTACTCACGTGTGCTAAGCCAGGATAAGTGCCCTTGTCTGCAAGACTGGACAGGAATCTTTTGCACACTACCCTTCTCAGTGTCTGTCTGTCTGTGGGATGTTAAAAACAGACCACGGTATGTATCCAACTGGCTCCAGCCACAACTGACTGATCTGCTAGAATTTACCTGGAATATTTTTTTAAAAGGCACATTTTACAAAGTCTTTCACTGCATCAAGTTTTGTGGGTATTGGATATCTGAATGTGACCAAAGAGATGGCTAATTAATTACTATTCTGTCATTTATTTCTGATGACTTTTACCAATAAACAGTGAAAATAATATTCTATCCCTAAATTATGATTAGTTGAACATAGAAACACCCTGCACTCAAAGGTAAATATTCCTCTAGAAGTTAACAGAGCCACTCTCCTGTTGCAGGGCATAGCAGGGGGTCAGGGGCCAGGGGTGGATGCAGCCAAGGAGGTGATGGGAAGGAGGGTGAGGGCTGCTACACAACAGCACAGTCTCTCCCTGCAAACATGAATGGCAATCACAACGCTGAGCTGCCTGCAGGGAGCTGCAACCCCACTACACACCAACGAACCCCCTCCCACCCCAAACAGCCTACAGACAAGGTGTTGGGCAGAGCAGGAAATGGCTGAAACAAAATTGTCTCACTTAAGGTAATAATCTGAGGTAAGGTGGTGTGTGTCTCACTGTCTCACAACTCTAAAAATGGTTTTAATGATATTACAAAATAATGTGTATGGATACAGGAGATGGAACATTTGTATTCTATTATGTATTTTACTGAGAGGCTTATTTTCTTTGGATAAGAGATATAAATTGTGCTCCTTACAATTTCTGGGCAGGGCAGATCTTACAGCGCTTTTTAAAAGAAGTAGCAGTGTTAACATTTATATCCCAGACAAAATCTTTGCAATTTCATTTTCCCGAGTGCTCCTGATGTTCTAGTTATACCTTCTTCCTCGCTTCCTGCCTGACACTGGTGTTGGGATCCACTTAAGCCACCATCATATTCCAGCTTGGATGCATTTCAGTTGTCATCTAGGGGATTATTCTACTCTAATGATATAGTTTGGAAAGCACTTTAGGTCTCACAGAATTAAAGATGCCTTAGAAACTAAAGGTTTTCTTTATTTATTCACTGTGATGTCTCGAGAAAAGTTGCAAGTGAAACAGAAGCTTGAAAAAGGCTGCATTCAACTGCCATAATGCCAATAAAATAACTTTATTGGGGGTTAGTAACATTCCTCCCTGCTAACATACCCTCACATCGATGCAGAACCATCTCGAGTTAGCCTCCAAACTATGCCTTGTAAAACAGAATCACTTTTCCATAAGCCACATTACAACATCCAGAACCAGCCTTTAAGGCTTTGGGAATGAGAAGAATGCCATCCACCTCAGTTATTACTAGACTTGTTTGTTCTGCTGCTGCTTCTTTCCTCCCCCTCTCTTCCCTTTTCAGGTCTCTTTTTAGAACCAGGAGCTCTGGTCCCCAAGTACATGGAGCGAGTTTAAAACAGTGATCCATTAGACAGTCAGGTGCAAGAAATTACAAGCACGGCATTTTTTTATGTATCTGAGATTACGAGATAAGCCCAAAGTTATTTTGACAGCTTGTGTTATTTAGGTGAAGCTGAAGTGTTTGTGTTCTGAACACCAGAAACATTTACTTCAACGCAGACTATGTTTTGGGAAAAGAGAGTTTTCCATCGGTTGAGGGAACTATAGCTCTCGTTCGGGTTTTAAGCGTTCCTCTGCCCTCTCGTGGCACAAATCAGAAGCGTTCAAGTAAGCACTCAGGTGCTTGCACTGATGGAGATAACCTTGCTGTGTCCACACGCTCCAGGTGGAGATCCAGAGACGGGTACAGGCTCCGCTCCTGCTGGCGGAGGGAGGCAGGACGATAAAGCCCAGGCAGTTTCACTGCGCCGCGCTGGGCCCGCGGCTGCTGACAGTACAGGCCTGCGGGGCTCTCCAGGGCCTGCACACCGCGGGGCCAGGAGCACGGGTTAACCGAGGCGCCGAGTGCGGCGCGGGCGAGGCCCCGCAGGCCCAGGGCTCATTGCAACGTGTGGGGGCCCCCGCTGCACAGACAGGCCCAGGAGCGCTGCGGCACTGGGGCTCGACGCGGGGCACCCGCGAGCGGAGGCGGGCCCGGGATACCGGTAGCGCGGCGGGCAGCTGAGCGGACCGGAAGCACGCCCGCGCGTGCGCGTCGCCTGCCAGGAGTCAAGATGGCTTCCGGGGCGGGGGGGGGGAAGACAGGGAAGGAGCGGGGCGAGCGACCTCGCGAGAGCTCCGCCGCCTCTCGCGCGGCTTGGGCAGCGCGCGGTTTTTGGTCTCGCGAGGCTGGCGGCCGGGCGGTGCGCGGCGAGCGCGGGAGTTTAGCGGGACGCGCCAGGCCGGGCGGTGGTGACTGCGCGTGCCGCACTGCACCGCCTCGCGCCCAACGGCCCCGGCGCGCGGCCATGCCGGCTCAGAACACGGCGAGCAGCGGCGGTGAGGGCCCGTGGCGGCGGCGGGCGGGGCGGGGCGGGGCGGGGCGGGTCGGTCTCCGTGGCGGGCGGGCGGGCGGACGGGCCCCCGTGGGTAACGGTGCGCTCATTGCAGAACCGCTGGGAGCGGCGATGGGGGAGCAGGCGGAGGCGGCGGTGATCACGCCGGCCATGCTGAAGGAGGAGGAGCAGCTGGAGGCGGTGGGGCTGGAGAAGGAACGGCAGATGCTGGAGAAGGTGAGGCGCGGCTCGCCGGCATGGCAGGTGGGCTGCCCCGCGGAGGGGGGGTTCCCCCCGGGCGGCGGGGCCTGTCTGGGTCCCAGCGCCGTGCCCCCGCGCCGTTAGCCCGGTCGGCGGCGGCCTGTGGGCCGGGACCGGGTGTAGCGCAGCTCCTGTGATTTCAAAACAAACAGGGGTGAGAGGCTGTGAAAGCCCCAGGCGGCGGCTGTGATTCATAAGCGCCTTTGATCATCCGCGGGAGGGTTTTTTTTTTTCAAGGCTAACGGTGAACCTTTGCAGTCAGCGAGAAGCCTACTGCATTTTCTACAGTTTGCAATGAGAAGATTGCCTCTCCACTTCTGTCATTCTGAGCCTATAAATCTCAGATATCATGCCTGTAAAGTAAGGTGATTTCAGAAAGGGTAGTAAGTTCGCATTCTTTTGAATTTCTGCCTGAAATGTTAAAGGCAAGACTTTTTGGTTTGTGTTTTCTGTGCGTGTGCATAACACTTCTTTTCCTCTCTTTGCTGCTTATTTTGTTAGAAAAAACAAACGACCTGATAAGAGCTCTGCAGAACACTTCTTTAAAACTATTTATCCTTTCCAGAAATAAGCCCGGTTATGCATTTCTCTTGGTAACAGGTATAGTTTAGGCAGCTGTTGTCACTGACAGCTCATTCTCTTTGCAGTGGTGTTTGAAGGCTGCAACTGAACTGCATCAAGGAAGTAGCCTACCTTAAAAAGCGTAGCCAAAAAGGATCATTTTAATGCTCATTTACTGGTCTGCTCTTCCCTGCACGCAGTTGTGCAGGCACCCCTAAGTTGAGAAGAGCAGGAGCTGCTTGAGCTGGTATTGCTGCCAGGAGAAATGTACATGTAATCATTGTGAGAGTTGATGTTTGGTTTGTGTACTTCTGTTTGCTTATGTTGCAGGAAATATAAGTGTCTTCAGGGCTGCTTCAAGGAAATGACAAATCCCTACCACAAATAACCATTACTGTGTTTCATTTCTTTCTCCTCTAGTATCACTTGTGAATATTTTCGTATGTTGATATTAAGCATTGGCTGATATTGACCAATCTGTTTTGGAGAGAGAACATGAAAACATGATGCTTCTAGACCTGTGCTGATACAAATTATCAAGGTATCAGAATACTATATAAGGTATTGTATTTCAGGCACAAGGAAATATGATCTTGAAAGAACTCTTGCCTTAAATGCTCTTTTGAGAATTGTATTCTAAAGCAGTAATTCTGTTAGTCAGAATTACTTGAGAAGTCAGTTGGGTTTTTTCCCTCTCTTTCAGACTGCTCTCATTTTCCCCTTTTCTGTTAATTACATAGCTTTGTATTCAGCCCACAGGAAACTGGTGTCTTAAAAATGGAAGCATTATTCTTAGGGCATGAAAAATACAATTTCTAAGGCCTGGAACTAATTTTAATTACTCTTTCTCTTTTCCCTAAGAAAAGTTGTGATTTATAAAGGTATGCTTTTAGGCTGCAGCATTTTGTGATACTGTAGTTAGAAAATAGTACTTTATTCTCCCAGGAGTCTCATAATCATCTTTCTTGCAAACAATAAGTCGTGACAGAGCTGGTCTGAACTTCTCTTCAGGTATTGCTTGATCAGACCTTGGAACTAAAAACGTGGAGGCAATGCTTCGGAGAGTAATGAGGAAACGCTTGTAGAGCATATTATTTCATTGCACAGGAAGTATTGAGAAAAAGGACTTAGAATTTAATTTCTTTAACAACCAGCCACTTCTGTAACAATGCTATAATGTGATAGGGATGGTTTTTTTTTGGATTCTCTCCATTTCTTGAGAATCCACAGAGCTTACCTCTAGCAAGGGTATCGCTCCATTGTGCTGTGTGCTTCTATCATGATGCTTCTGGGTGATCTGGGGCCAGTCAGACCAAGAGAAATTACTCATGCTGTTAAACCCTGGCTTATTGGCATCTTGGGGGCAGTTGATGTTCTTGAAGCTTCTGTTTTTTTTATGCTTGTCACTTCAGCAAACCCCCTGCCAGGTGATTTGTACAGCAGTTCAACAAAGGAGTCACTTGTTCCTTCTGTGGGCTGATGGCAAAATACTACTATGCAAAATACATAAGAATGTAGAGTGATGAAAAAGAGTGGCAAATTTTTGACCTTTTCAGTCAAAAAGAGGAAAAAACCCTCATTTGTTGAGGCTTGAAGGTTGACTCAAAAGACAAAGAGGAGAAATCATAGAAGTTCAATACTATTTCTCTTTGAGTTTTCTTTTTTTCCCTTGAAATTTTTGCAGTTGGTCAAGGGAACAGTCCTTGAGATTGACCAGTTAATGGAAGGATGCTGTATTCACTCCAATAAAAAGTGAGCAATAGCAATTTACTGAATGAAGTAGTTTAGTTTTAACTATATTCTCTTTTGGCATTGCCATCAAGAGTTGATCTTTCTGAGCTCAGGTACTTTTCATCTGAAGGAAAAAACTTGGATTGGGGAGAGCAGAAGCAAATAAGAACTGTATGGAGAATCATGAAAAGGCAATCTCTTCCCCCAGATAACTTGTGGAGATAGATCTTTCCCTCATAAAAGAATACTGTGATAGTTACCTGATCAGAATGACATGGAGTACTGCTTGTGGAAAAAAAAAGGTGTGATTTCTGGGGGAGAGAAACGTGCTCCCCATTTCCTGTGTCACACAGTTTGGCCCGTGATTCATCTGATATCCTGTTTCCGTGCCCATTAAGTCTATTTAGTTCCAGAGGATTCCCTTGCCTTTCTGTCTTAGCGTGCCCTTCCCCCAGTGTTTCTTCTGAAGACAATGGCATAGATAAGTATCTTGTAAAGCTCTGCATCTTGCCTTTCTGGAGTTTTTCTTGGAGATGCTAATTTATACCTTTTCACTTGTTTAGTATCTCAATTTAACAGGCAACAGTCAGATGAATGCAGAAAGGTGAATGCTTTTCTACTTTTTGGGGGAGTCTTGATCTGAGTTTTAAAGAGTAAATTGCAAACTTCTAAATGCACAGCCTTGACTAATTCAACAGAAGTTACTTTTTAAAAGCATGTGTGGATTTTGTAAACAAAGCAAGCAGAAGTTACTGTTTTCACATTGGGAATTGACTTGAGCTCTGTAAATGAGGCATGATTGTTTGTTAGAGTATCTTGTTCATAATGGAAAAACTGTACCTTTGTGCAAATGGCACACGGAGGAGTCTGAACTAATACTTGGGAAACTGCTGAATTTTGCCAGGTAGGTTTTTTTTTTTCCTCCCAAATTTTGCAGGCTACAAATAAACTTAAATTTCATTTTGCTCTAAATTGGAGCTGAGTCACCTTTGAGCCCTGGAATGCCTTGTGCTGCTGCACAGGAAGCCTGTGTGTTGCAGAGCTCTGTGTACATATGCAAGTGAATGCAGCTCTCACTTACTTTTATCTTGCAGCGCTTCATAGGTACATGTGAGTCAGTATACTTATAAATCATAGGTGTATAATGAGTGGAAGGAAAAGGTTGTGTGTGTGTGAGACAATTGTAGTTACCCTGTAAAAGAACCCTTCATTATATTAAAAGCATTAACTCTGAAGCATCTATGAATACTTGACATCTCTCTGTGTTGGCCAGGCTCGCACTTCGTGGGACAGGGAGTCAAGTGAAATGCGCTATAAGAGGCTTCAACATTTGCTTGAAAAAAGCAACATCTATTCCAAATTCTTGCTAACCAAAATGGAACAGCAGCAACTGGAGGTAGGTGTATTCTTGTCTGCAGTGGGGATTCTTAAGATGGGCTGCCATCTATTTGGGTTTTTTTTTGCTAGCCAGCTGTTTGAACTGAAGTAAAAATGCTGTTAAGATTGCAATAACAACGTGAAAATCTACTGGAATTACTGCCCAGGAACGAAGTGGTGCTTTACATAATATTCAGAATTTGTTCTATAAACTAATAGACAAATCAGACTCGAAAGAGCATTAATTATACTTTAAACTCACAGTGTAAAGGTGGCACTGATATCTTGACAATTCTTCTGTTGGCCTGAGTGCCGGAAAGAGAAACAAAGTTTAAGGGAGCTAGAAAACCTGGAGGGAGGATAGAAGATGCAAAGAATTGACAAGTAGGAGTTGTGCAGCTGATTTGTGTTGATTACTGAAGGCTGAGGATGAGGCTTGTCTTCAGGATGCTAATGTAGGCCTCCCTCGAACAAATTTATAAATTACAGTGATCTGAGGCTGTGCTGTTCCCAAACAAGAGCTTCCATAAAATGATTTGATGTGTTTTTTTTTTTAATCCATGGACTGCTGAGTTCATATCCAGTTTTATCTTGACTTTCTTAACTGTACCTTTATGGACAAGCTTGTAAGAGTTTACACTTGAGAGGGGAGACTCTTAGGAAAAGATTCAGGGCAATGAGGTGCTCAGAAAAGTGACACTGACAGACCGCAGGAACCTCCTTTCTAAAAATGCTTTTCTCGTTTAGCTGTCAGGTTGAATTCATTGTTACTGCATTGATAGAATGTGTGTTTCAGTATTAAATCTTGCTCAATCTGATAAATACAAAGGTCTCGCATCTCTTTTTCCAGGGTGCTTTTGTTTCAGCAAGTAGAAATAGTAGATGGAATGAAAACCTTAAATTCTTCAAGACACGAAAGCACTTCTTCCTTAAAGGCATCGTAGGCTTTGCTTTCTGCTCCGCAATGAATGCAAGGGGTAATATGTAGAAGTTAAAGGGGAGCTGGATACATGGAAAACTTACTGCAATAGATGTGATCTTAAGGAGTTTGCAATTGGGAATGTTATTGTTGGTGTCTTTCTAAATTACTGTATTAAAGTGTTTAAAGTGTTCACTGACATGCAATTCAGAGCAGTTGCACTTTCTTGCCCAAGTTTTGTTTTATCATTTTAAACTATGTCAGAATAGAGGCTTTTAGTGAGACTGCAAAAACAAATAAAATCTGTAGAGTACACAGAGCTCTACATTACCAACGTAATCTATGCCTGTTATCACTTCTGTAATGGATAGTTCCCTTTTGGGTGTTACAGAAAGATAAGAAATCTGTGTGTGTTGTTTTTTTTTTCTAGGAACAGAGAAGGAAAGAGAAGTTAGAAAAAAAGAGAGAGATGATGTCAAAATCTGCCAAGGTAAGATTAACTAGCTATTTTATGCAACTTTCTGAATAGGTCTGACAAATTACCATGTCAATTTTGATCAAAGTAGGTAAACTAAGTAAATCAGGCTTAGCCAGTATTTGACCTGCAAGATCTATCTAGTATACCATATTTATTTTAACTGTAATAAGACTGTTTAAAAGTGCTTAAAAATCGCATACCATGACAGCCATCTTAAGGAGATGTTTCTGACTAATTATGCTAAAGAAAATGGTTTGAATTTGTCTTGAGGAGGTTTTTTGGTTTAGCAATGATTACTTATTCAGCCAAGATGCTGAATAAGTCATAAAAAAGATAAGCAGGAACTTTTTTTTTGCTGTATTTTTGTAAAGTACTTAGTAATAAAAGTGTTCTAAGAAGCTTTCAAAAGCTATGGTTTTAGGCTGATTACACCTTTTTATCTGTGTCACGATGGTTAGCGATGCATAAGATGATTAACCTCTTCCTATGTTTATTTTTTAGGGTCAAAATCCAGTTGATGGCAAAGACGAGAAATCAGGTAATGTATTAGGCTTTGCCTTTTGTCAGTACTGGTGTTTTTAGTTTCTTTAATGTTTGATGTGTTGTATAAACTCAAATGTTATCTTATAGGTGCAAAAAAGAAGAGAGGAAGAGAAGATGGGACATACAACATCTCAGAAATCATGTCCAAAGAGGTAGGCCATAACTATAAATAGGCTAGTCTGGATTTTTGTAGCACATATTTTAACTGGTGAGGCAATTGCTGTGTGACATCTGTGTTTTAGACGAATACATTATTGTACATTGCCATCGGAGATTATGAACCAACAGCCAATAGTCTATCTGTAACATACGACTTTCTTCCAGCAAAGAGGTATGTAACAAGCAGCGTTGTCAGACCTGGAGAATTCAGATGCCTTTTTTTTTTAAAAAAAAGTTTCTGGGGGAAGCAAGCTGTGAAGACACTATATCTCCAGTCGAATTTTCAATTACCTTTTGTAATTGGAACGTGTTCTTTGGTGCATGGCCTTGTTTAGAGTCACTTGTATGATTAATGATGTTATATGGAAAGCTTTTTAAAGTATGTTCACATTCTTCAATTAAAAGGTCTCATGAAATACAAATTGTAATAGCCTTTAAAGTTGAAAAGTGCATAAGCATAGTTTTTTCTTTGTTTCCAGGAAATATTATCAGTGGCAAAAAAACATAAAGTGGAAAATCAGGTATGTTGGCACGTTATTGTAATTTAAGTGTGTTAAGTCCAAAGGGAGGGAAGGCTTTTTATACTTAATGGCAAATCTTTAAACTTTTCCTGTAAATAAACATCTTTCTGCTAGCTATTGAAGTCCCGAATTAGAAATTTTTAAAAGTGGTGCAAGTGCATGCACTTAAATACTTATTTTCAGAAATCTGGGGTGAAGACTTCTAATTTATTTTTTTAAACATGGAATTTGAAAAGATTTGTACTTTATAGAATGCCTGTAGTTTCAAAAATAAAGGAAATAGGAATTTGCTAAGAAATATTTGTGCTGGTGTATAAGACCTTAAGACAGTCATTTTTAAGCATTCAGGCAAGAAGAGAACAAGTGTGGTCTCTTGCTTCTGCTGTAGTTTAAAAGCTACAAGCACAGTATGAATTACTTTCCAACATTCTCTAGAATCCACTTCCAGAAGGGAAATAGCAGCATTAAATGCCAGCCGCTGTGAGGAAGTGTTAAGTCTGCTTCCTTTTATGGGTAGAAAATTATAAGCCAAATTGCTTCAGTAGCTATCGCTGCTCTTCAGTTCTAAAGGAGAAAAGAATGTATATAAGGCATTGAAATTGTGCATGTTGACATCTACCTATGTAGTAATATTAATCCTAAAAATAAACTGTATTCTTGAGTTGACAGTTACTCGAAATAAGTGTTTGTGTCAGGGGCTGACTGACTTCACTTGCACATTGACTGGTGTAAATTGGGCAAAAGTATGTCTTCTCTGGGCTTTGATGCGCATTCCGCTTGTCATGTGTTCTTGAACTTCCCTCTGTAGGATGAAAGCTCTTCTGACAACCTGTGTCCAGAAGACCTGCAGAAAAATGGAGATTCAAATAGCGTCATTAAGGATAGATTGTGTCAAGCTGTACGACACAGTGCCAAGCAATTCCTTGATCCAGTACGGAAGTTTAATGGACAACCAGTGCCTTTTCAGCAGCCAAAGATTTTTACTGGAGGTGTAATGCGGTGGTACCAGGTGGAAGGCATGGAGTGGCTAAGGGTATGGAGCGATTTTTGATGAAATTGAATCTGGAGACGGAGAAATGGAAGGGAAGAGACACTAGAAGTCTGTGATCATAGTTGGTACAGGGAAGGTGAAGAAGAGAGAGACAGTTCTTTATGATTTCTAATGATACAAGAATCTAGTGTTAGGAAAAACTTGTCAAGCAGCGGACACAAAGTTTCAACATGGGGAGAATATATAGTGTTTGTAGACGTTTCTTTAGACTTGTTGGTTGGTGTTCTCCATCTTCCCTTTCTCCATCTATTTTCTTATTCAACTCAACTGTCTTTTCAGCCTCTCCTTGTAAATAATTTGTGAAAGCAGGAAGTCTATGCATACTACTAAGGGACAGTCTTAGTATTTTTCTCTCTCAAGGACTTGAATACCTAGCCCCATAGGTGTTTAAAGAGCCATTACCTTGCAGACCTGACATGGATGAAAGTTTTCTGTTCTTTGCGTCTTGGACTCTAACTAGTGATATTGACACAATGTTTTTAAAACGTTTTGTCTTTAGCCTTTGAAATTGAAACCTAAAGAAACTTGCCATAAAAATCACCCACATACGTAATTTCTCCCCATTTTTGCTTGCAAGCCAAATTAGAACATCTTCACTTTTTAATTATCAGAGCCAGACAGAACTAATTTTCATGCTGCTACTGATCTCATTTTCCCCTTAGGTTTTTACTTTCTTTTTCTTCCCCACGAGCATATGTATGCTGTTTTAACAGGCTTAGGCTGATCTCACGAGTGCCACTGAACTCACTCTGTTCTTGTCACTGGGAAGTGCGTAGGGAACACAGGCCTGTTCTGGAAGCGAAAAAACAGCTTCCTTGGGCCCTCGTTTATAATAACCTTCTTTATGAATAGTAGATAGAGTAGCCAAAGAACTCTTCTGTTCTTTTGTGAGAGGTTGCTCTGTCACTTGTCAGAATAGGCAGCATCTGCACAATGAACTTTTGCTGGAGCAGCTGGCTGCATTGGTCAGGAATTGCACCTTTTTCCTATGGTGAAGTAGCTGTGCCTATAGAAGCTACTTGAACAGATAAAACTGAAGCAACACAATAACTTGGTCTTTTAGAGGGGGGAGCTAAGGGAATTCTTTGGAGCTGGGATGAGTAAAAATTTGGGTAGTGTGAGCTGTACTTTGCAGTGCTTTTTGATATAATGCGAATTTACATCCTTTCCTTTGATACTGTTCCGTTTTTTGCCTCCTAGTCAGGCACTTAATTGGCTAGAAGCACATACACTTACTAAAAATACCTGGGGTTTACAAGGTGCTTGTATTTATTTTTATCATGGAGAAATCTTACTTGTCTGTAATATAAAATATGTCTAGGAGAGAGTTTCTTCAGGTGTTATATTCCTAAAGATGTCTATTGTTCTTAAGGTGTGTTGGCTATTTTGCATTTACATTTATTTTTTCTATGTGTGTAGATGCTTTGGGAAAATGGTATCAATGGCATTTTAGCTGATGAAATGGGGTTGGGAAAGACGATCCAGTGTATTGCAACAATAGCACTGATGGTGGAGCGAGGAGTCCCTGGTCCGTTCTTAGTATGTGGTCCTTTGTCTACTCTTCCAAATTGGATGTCTGAATTCAAGAGATTTACTCCACAGGTAAAAGAAATGAAGATTTTGCTTTTTTCTTCCTTAGGCTTAAAAGAACAAATTATTTAAATCTTATTCTAATTTTTTGCCTTGAAACTTTCTTTATGTAGAACATCAGTTTAATTATAGTTGTGTATGTGGTTACTACACACTGTGCCATGACTTGCTAGGTATTTACAGCTGCCTTGTAACAAAGCTAATAAACTCTGCTATCTTCTGTTTAGGTTTAAATGAGCTTAACTTCTTTTATTTCAGATTCCACTAATGCTCTATCATGGAGCTCAGCAGGAACGTCGTAAACTGGTTCGTAGAATTCACGGACGACAAGGATCACTGCAAATCCATCCTGTGGTCGTTACTTCCTTTGAAATAGCAATGCGAGATAGAAGTGCCCTGCAGGTACCTAAGTTCTTCTGAAAGCCCTCGGACAGGTGGAATACCTCATCACTAATAGCAATGCTTTTGCAGATAGTAAAAAAAAAAAAAAAAAAGGAAATCTGCATGCTGCCTGTACAAGTGTCATACTGTAGCATTTATATTGGCATTCACTTCTGTTCCCTTGGTAGCAGTGGCTCTGGAATTTTATGCTTAAGAAGTTACTCGAACACAACACTATCCAAAAAGTGAAATAGGCAGATAGTTACAGCATACCTTCTCTTTTCATTACCTCTCTGTAGGTGATGATGGGGGAGGCTTGGAGTAAAAGCTGTACTTACTGTATAAATATCATGGTTAACATCAGAATGGTTGTTTCGGTGAGATGAGTTGTAGAAATTTTATTGTAATCACCTAAGCTTTCCAAATGCAGTCACCATAAAGCAGATGTATGGCATTAACTGTTTGGACTCAGCTTTTCTAGTCTAGTGAGAAGCAACAGTAGATAGAATCTTTGTAACAGGCAGTATCAGACATTCTTAGTGCTGCTTATCTCATCTGGCACATGTTTTGATGGAGTGAAGCCAAGATTTACTGAAATATCCTTTCTTTTTGTAGCACTGCTTCTGGAAATACCTGATAGTAGATGAAGGTCACAGGATTAAAAATATGAACTGCCGCCTTATCAGAGAATTGAAACGATTTAATGCAGACAATAAACTCCTGTTGACTGGTACTCCCCTGCAAAACAACTTGGCAGAGCTTTGGTCATTGCTTAACTTCCTGTTGCCAGATGTGTTTGATGATTTGAAAAGGTAGGTTGCGATCTGATGGTGAAAACTATTCCCCTTTGTTCTCTTTGGGCATTATCGTGATTTTTTTAATAATTAAACTTGTATCAGCCTATGAAGAGCTATTTTATGGTATGATTGTAATTCAGTATGATTATTTGGTGGTAAAGGCTTTGAAATGTGTCTTGACATTCACACTTAGTTTTTTCGGAAGGGAAGGAAGTAATTGTCAGCTCTGTGGATAGTGGAAGCTCAACTCTGAGCTAAGACATGAGCATTTTGGGGGAGAGAGTTTGTCTAATCATAAGTGCCTGGTGCTGCTTTGGATTCTCTAAGGTGCTGGAGAAAGCTATGTGAGTCTGGCAGACATGACACCCGTGGGAGATGGATCCTTGTCTGAAGCAGCAGGGGGTCAGGTAGAAAAACATTGCCAAAACAATCTTTAGACTGATTTGGGAAAATATGCAGACTAGATTGAATATAATAGATCATAGTGAATATTCCAACTAAAACAAGTGTTTTTACTGATCACTTAAAATCTCAAGCATCTGAATTGACAGGTATATTTCAGAAATACCTCCTGTTCATTCTGTATTCATGATGGATATTAGTGCTTTGTTTTTCTTAAATAGCAGGATAAGAGAAGACTAGTATACTTAGATAATGAAGAATAATAGGTGTGAAGTAAGCTATTACTTTTTTCTTGATTTGTTTTTATAGCTTTGAATCCTGGTTTGATATTACCAGCATTACAGAAACTGCTGAAGATATTATTGCTAAAGAAAGGGAGCAAAACATCTTGCATATGCTACATCAGGTTTTCATTTATTCTTTGTGTTGTTTTTCTCATGGGTTATTTCTAACCTTGACCATTATTATGAAGTGTGTCAAAATCTTTTTTGTGGAGCTGAATTCTGGGCCTTAGGCTTTTATTGTGGTACTTCTGGACTTCCTTAAACTTGTGGGGTTTCTTTCAACCTTTACAGCGCTTGTAAATGCTGAAAGGAACAATATACCTTGTTGATAATAACTCATTTTTATTCTTGGAACTGAACTGAGTTTAGTCAAACTTAATTGTAGTTGCTTGCTTCTGTTTGCCAAAAGATTTAATTGGTGTATTTATTTTGTTGAAAGAGAACTTTGAGGCAATTTATATAACTTTTAGGTGTGGAACAGAATACCTTTTGACAAACTAGTTGTATAATGTGCCTGTCCTCAAAACCAAACTAACACTCAAAAATTTTTTTAAGGGAGGGTGGAAGTAAATGCTTACAGAACTATCACTTTCCCATCATAAGCTGATGGTAAGAGATACAAATTGTATCTTCTAGATATAATTGTTGATAACAATTTATTCCTTATTTCGGTTAAAGGTTTGGGTCTTTCCCAGAGTAACTTGATTTAAGAAATATAACAAGCAAAATTAGCTGTTTCATAATAAAATTACATTCAATTAATGAAAATTATTTGAAAGGTCTGTAATGTAGTTACTACTGCACCTTTATTAAAGACTTCCAAATTTTTAAAATGTCAACGGATGTGTTATTTGAACACATGTATTGCCAGCATGCGCGTAAAAGTTTTGGAGTAGGTATCCATATTAAAAAATGCAATATGGAACTCTGCAAATTACCTCCCTCACTTTAAATTGTCAAAATAGCATTATATCAGCAGACCTATTTGTGTTGTTTGTTTTTTGCTTTTTTTTTTTAAACTAGCCATGTTGAGAGGTTTGAGTAATTGTTACACATCTGCTCAACATTTCAGATTTTGACACCTTTCTTACTGAGAAGACTGAAATCCGATGTTGCTCTTGAGGTTCCTCCTAAACGAGAAGTTGTGGTATATGCACCGCTGGCAAAGAAGCAAGAAACTTTCTATACTGCTATTGTAAATCGCACCATTAGGAAACTGCTTGGAAATAATGAGGTATCTACTGATATGGATGCTAGAAATATGCTTGCTGTTAATGGCTTGTAGGCAAAACCACATCGGTATTTCTTCATTAGCATTGTAACGAAACCTACTTTTTGCTTAAATTTTTAGTCTAATCCTTTTGTTGTCTATTTCAATGGCAGTTACTATGACTGGCCTCAGTGGCCACAGAATTAGTACAATATGAGTGTAAATATGCTCTTTGTTACTTGTAACTTGTGGGGAAAAAGAAGACAGTTTTCAGAGCTGACAGTTTCTGCTGTAAAATTAGTAAGGTACTAATGCAGCTTTTAAAAGTCAAGCAGAAGCTTTCAAAATCTACAATTACAGACCTTTAAAATTTTGTCTGCGTTTTCTACTTAGCAAAACTTAAGAGCTGATAAGTCTAAATAAGTATTGCATGATGTGTATCACCGAGACCTCTTTTCAGTATTCAGAATTCTTGGGTCAGCATAGGCCTTTGAATCTGAAGCTGTCTGCTGTTGATGGCAATGTTACCATTTCCCACAGGAAGAAGTAGTTGAGTTGAGTCCTACAGGCCGACCAAAACGCCGTACTCGAAAACTGGTTGATTATTGTGAAGAACATAATGATTCACCTGATGACTTTGAAAAATTGATCAACAAAATGCAAGAGGAAGTAGAAAAAGAGAGGTGCCTGCCCTAAAAGACTCTTTTTTTTTTATCTTCAATATCTCCCTCTTAGTTTGCTTCCAGAGCTTTGCTTATTCGAATTGTTAAGAATAATGGCATTTCATAATTCACTATCCTTGTAGCTTTATGATTTTGTTTTTTTGCTTTGACCTAATATTTGCTAGGCCATGATCACAATGATTAGGTTGTACCGTCACTCACTGACTCATTAAAGTTATAGTTTACAAGACGTTTACTTCTACTTGCTACAGACCTCCTAAACCTGGGGCCTTTGCAGAATCTAGCAATAAAATTGCTTCTTGAGTCCCTGTTTTCATTAGTCACAGTCTTAGGTAGCTCCTGTGACGATAGTGCTATTGATAATCCAGAAAGAGCTTAAATGTCTTAGTATGAAATGGAATTCCTTTGGGTTGTTGAAACATTTTGGTAGTGAAGAACTGTGGTTTCACCAAAGTCTCATGGTCTAAGATGGCGTTGGGTGCCAGCCAGGGAAGAACTGCTTCATCTTAGTTACTTGGTAGATGAAATTTCACTGTAATCGCTTAGATCCTAGCTACAGCTAGCATTGAGGACAAAGAGCTGAAGAGCTTGGCTTCTTGCTAGGTTTTGCAGGCTTTGCAAGGTTCAGGTAAACCTTTTGTCTCCAATGTCCAATTACGTACACAGGTATATCTTTCATTGGCTCAAAGACAGTACAAGGGATAATGCTGGTGTGCTGACTACAGTTAACTCCTAGGTTTTTGCAGAATTACTCAGGAATACTTGAAACGAAGTTTGGGCTGGAGAAAAGGGAGAAGTAGTTTTCCTGCTAGATTTTGTAAAATATGTAGGCTTAATATGAGGCCTGGAATCCAAATGGCAGCACAGTTATTGCTGTTTTGATGACAGGTATCGGTCATTTTCTGGTGATTTAAGATCAGAGTTGAGGTTCAGGACTGAGGGAGCTGAGGAATCATGTTCATTCCTGGGTTTGGCAAGGTCTATTGGTGGCTCTGAATTGGTTGGGAGTCCCTTGGGCATAAGGAAAACCAGGTTAATCTTCAGGGTTGAAATGTGTTTATTTTGCTGGATGCTTATTGTAGTCCAGTGTATTTTGCAAGAACAGACACTTAAATATATGTTCGTATTAGTTTTATGGTATGCATGGATCCCTTATGTTGGAAACAGTACTTAGATATGAAAGAGCTAAGTAGCTGTATTCGTTGTGAATCCTGCAGTGTGTACATGTGGCCGAAGTGGGATAGGCAGAGAGCTGATTTTGGAATAGTTTATATATTGTTCCACAGGAGATCTGACCATTTGTTCTAGACAGGGCTTTCTTCTGTTCCCTTTTCTGCTGGGTGACTTGCACAAGTTATGTTTTCTGCTTCTGGCTACTACTGACTGCCCTTTTGTATTTTAAACCAATAATGGCAAACCCTTGTGCCTTTGGTGCCAAGTGTGGCACTACAAGTTTCGTCTGGTAATAGCTTTACTAGCTATGAGGGATTATGAGGACATTTGATACAGCATGTGAATCCATTGCTTGAGTTTCTTTTTATTATTATTTTTTCAGTATCTGTAGCATAATAAGGCGACACTTGCTGTACTAATGAGGTGATGTATCTTTTCAAGGCCAGTGGTAGAAGTGAGCATTCCCATGGATTCAGAGGTGAACCTTAAACTGCAGAATATTATGATGTTACTGAGGAAATGTTGTAATCACCCCTATCTTATTGAATACCCATTGGACCCTGCTACACAACAATTCAAGGTACGTATTTTAAAAGGATTACAAGAAAAATTATTCCAGGCATTAAAAAGCAATAGACTGTGAGCTGACAACAGTAAAGAATGACCATTTCAATGTATTTGTCCGTATGTCTCCCCACTGAATTCCAGCAGTGTGACTGAATCATTATTTGAAGCTTCCTGTAGCAGCAGTTGCAGACACCAGTTCAGCCTCTGTGCCCATTTAGCCTTTGGATAGTGATGCCATAGTGTTCTTCATCATGACAGCGCTTATCTGCTGGGAGCAACATTATTGAATTCAAACAGTAGCTGGGTTCTGTTGACTCAAGGTGTTTTAGGATCTGCCTCTAGCTCTCCTCACAAAGGTTGATTTTTTCCAAAACAAAAAATGCTGACCTTGGTGAACTGTTCACAACATAAATAGTACACGCTGCAGGAGGTGCGGTGGTAACTTTCAAGTGTGAGGTGTTGAAGAGCTGAACCAAGTACAACAGAGTCATCCGCTCAGAGAATACAGCATCATTTCTTCCCCTCAAAAGGGATAAAATCCAAATTATATCACAAAGGCCAGCTGGTAGTTTAATCTACAGAAAGCAGCTGGCAACATAGGAAAGTATGAAGTAATTTGAATTGAAATAATCTTGAACAACTGGAAGTTGCTTGCACATTCTAAATGTAGGTTTGTGGGCATGTGTAGTCATGTTTCCTGTTCAGTGGGTGATAACAGATTGAGCGATAACAGATTCAGCTGCACTCAGGAGCAAGCTGTTCAAGTTTTTCGATGTAAAGTCAGTGCGTAAAAAGCAGATAGCCCAGTCTGGGTAATGAGGGGAAATTAGTTCATGTGTGGAAAATGCAGGCTGTTTGACAGTTGACACCTTTTGCAGGATCTAGTACCTGCTCAGGAAGGTGGATTAGGAATTAATGAGGTGGCTGCTGTATGGCTCAGACCTGAGAAGTTTCTATATCCCTGCAGTTAGCCTATAGCAAGAATTAGATCTAACAAAACTCTTCAGCAAAGGAGGAGCCTGAGGTAGCAGTCTAAAAACTCGTGCTGTCAACTTTTGTCACTTGGCTGATGCATGGTAACTTGTTTGGCAGCGTTTCCTTGTATCCAGTGGGTGGAAGCCTTGTGCAGTAATTACAAGCTGGGAAAGAAACAGCGCTTTTCCGTGTGGAAAAATTAAAATCATCAGGGTTTCTCCTTCCAGAAATTGGATGAAAAATAATTAGGTTTTTTAAAAATGGTTTGAGCATATGAAATGGTGGGGTTTGATTTAGTTTCATCATGATTTAACTGATTCAATGTAGTTTGCGAAAACTAGTGTTGCTTCCAATCTTACAGCTTTTAGTTAAAAAGATGGTACAAGCTTGTTTCTGTGAGAAGCTTTCAGACAGCTTTTGTTGGTGCTTCTGAGTCGGGGAAATCTTTGGTATCCTTTCCTCCTAATATATGATCCCCTTTCCCCTGTTCCAAGGTTGATGAAAATCTAGTAAAGAACTCGGGCAAGTTTCTACTCTTGGACCGAATGCTTCCAGAACTGAAAAAGAGAGGACATAAGGTAAAGCTAATGGCTGGGGAGGGACGAGCATCGTTGTCTCCCTATGGCCAAAAAATGATACTAAGGAATCTTCCTCGTTTTGTAGGTCTTGTTGTTCTCACAAATGACTATGATGCTTGACATTTTGATGGATTACTGCTATCTGAGAGACTTCAAATTTAGTCGATTGGATGGCTCTATGTCCTACTCAGAGAGAGAAAAAAATGTAAGTAGATGTACACACGCTTTGAGTCTATTAGCAAATTCTGCTTGTTCCTGTGGCACTGGGGTATGATTTTGCACAGCATTTAGGCTTTAATAGGCAAAATATATCTATGTTGAAAACTGACATCCTTCCTGCTGCTTCAATATCTACAGCTCAGAAATTCTGAAACAACGAAACGTGTTACTAACCAACATCTTGGGGTATGCCTAGAATGATGGGTGCTTACGTACTCTGTTACCCAGATGTGAAGTTAGTAATGTGTATAGATTGTGGCAGATACTAATCCCAGTTTTACCCCTGCACATATTGTTTCCTAGCATCCAGGATGTGACGCCAGCATCTCTGGGAGTGTACTGCAAGTCTAATGCCAAATAAAGTAGATTTACGGGAAATGGGTTTTTGTACCTACTGGGACACCTGTAACTTCAGCCTGAAATTGCACATGGATTTGTTCTAGCACAATCATTTTGTTCCTTGCTAGTGAGGCATATATTTATCATGAAGAGCAGCTATGCAGGGTCGTTCTGGAAAAGCTCTGAGGGTTTGTAGGGATGTAAAAGAGCAATGCATACATGGAAGAAGTACACAGGATGTATCTAGGGGATGTGCTGCAATTGCCATCTGGTTTCCAAAGTATGTACTGGTGTTTATGAAGATACAGAAAAACAGTGGCAGATGACAGACCATCTAGCTCAAATTTGTGCTTCTTTGCCCCGTTTTTTTTGGTGCCACAGTGTGGCTGACGAAAACCAAACCCCTAAACACTTAGGTTGCTACTGTTAGAGCTGATTCTTAATGAGGAAAGGCTAACTAGCAACATGTCAGCAAGCTATAGTGACTTTTATTAAGCTGGTAAAATTTTGTACTGCTGGCTTGTGGGGATTTTTAAGAGTTGATTGTGTGCCTACCACAGTGTGGTATGGATGCAGGATGAGAGAAATCTTCCAAATCACCAGTAAGTTCAGTAAGGTTCTTCCCAGCTCTGTGATTTGCTACTGGTGCTGCAGATGCTGATGTCCAGGAGATCCCTGAGGATATGAAGCTTTTAGAGAGCTTGGGTAGCTTCTTCCACCTGGCAGTGGGGGGATGGTTTCTTTTTCTCTGCTGTGATCAAAGTCCTGAAAGTTAGTCTACTCTTCCAGTTTTCTACCAGCATGTGGGTGATCAGACTAAGTAGACTAGGTTTTGACTGGTATTGCAGACCTGGTAGGAGCAGTGCTGACAGTTGGAAACATCTTGCAGTGAAAATAGGATAGATGCTGAGTAGGCAGCTAGAAAGTTACTCTTAGTTTTGAAAAGGAGGAGGTATACAGGGTGGCTGGAAGTTAGTCAAGTCGGCATCAGTATTTTAGATTGTTGCTTGTGTCAAGTAGGTATGTTTTTAGGCTCTGCCAGCTTGGACTGTGCTCACCTTGGGGAAGAAAATATCACTGGATGGTAGATTATGTGAAGGTGAATGTGATTTGGACCATGTGTCGCTATAGTCATCTCCAGTCTTGTGTTAAGACAACTCATTGGCTGGAATCATCAGATAAGAAAATACAGTTGCTTCACTTCTTGGTCTTGGTACTGTCCCAAATGCACGCAATGTTTTTGAAAGCCTTGGTTTGGCCTCTGACAGCATGTGCTGTATTTTATCTGTGTTTATCTTTTTAAACACAGATCTATCAAAATAATACATTAGCTACGTTATGTGATCCATATGCTGTTTTTTAATAGACGAATTCTCTTCCAGATGCATCAATTTAATACTGACCCTGAAGTCTTCCTGTTCTTAGTGAGTACAAGAGCTGGAGGCTTGGGCATTAACTTAACTGCGGCAGACACAGTTATCATATACGATAGTGACTGGGTACGTTGACATCCAGTTAACCTAGTGATATGTGTCATAAAATGCTTTCTCTATTACTGCTTTTGATGATCATTTACTAACACATTATGGTATAGACCACTGTAACTTTAATGAGGTGTTACATGAAGATAATATTAAGTAGTGTATGCAAACATGTTATATATGAAACGTGCAGCCTCATTTGAAAAGTCCTAGCTTATTGAATATAACGTTAGTTTCCAAAACTAGCCTGTTTGCCCCTGGGTTACACCAAAAGCAGGAGGGCTTTTTCTGTTACTGTTGAAGGTATGTTTCCTTCTTTCGATATATTATTTAAGTTTGAATGTAGCTGAACCTTCTACAGGTTCTCTATTTCCAACAGCTGCCATGTTAGTACCAGCCCCTTGAATTTCCTCCCGTGACTTGCCACGTGTGTTTTAGCTAGCTAGGATTGTGCTGCTCCTGTGAGTCTGGAGTCTGCGAAGAAGAGAGATATGGAAGGAAATGATTGAGGACCTTTGCATCTTCACTTCAGTTTAATAGACAGCTCTACTGTTTGCATGACTATTCAGCTTCAGGAGAGCTAAAGCAGCTTAGAAATGGCTGCAGACTTTTTTAATCCCTTTTCTTATCCTCCAACAAAAAAAGCCCCACAAACCTACAACTAACACCCTCAGCTAAATTTGTGATACAGAACATGTCCGTGTGTTGAAAACTGCAGCACATAGTGCAGAAGCAGTCCAAGCTAGTTGGGTTTTTCTGGCTGTGCAGCTACAGCAGCAGAGCTTGTCATGGTCGAGTTTAAGAGATGTAGAGTTCTATAATACCATGGCTGCCCTGCTTATTGCTTCCACTCTGACTCTGAGCTCACTATTGAAAATGCTGCCTGTGGTACATCTCTTAAAAAAAGGTTAATGGTGTAGCTAACTTGTTTCTTTATCTGCTCAGAACCCCCAGTCGGACTTGCAGGCCCAAGACAGGTGTCACAGAATTGGCCAGACAAAGCCGGTGGTCGTTTATCGTCTTGTGACAGCAAATACTATTGACCAGAAGATTGTGGAGAGAGCTGCTGCGAAGAGGAAGCTGGAGAAGCTGATTATCCACAAAAGTTAGTATCTTTCTCTTACAACTTCCTATAAGTATGTGTGCCTCTTTAAATCTCAAGAGAGAACTCTTACTGCTCTGTTTTGTGACTGCTTAGTATTTTTTCTTAAATACAAAAAGCTTCATCCTCCCAACAAGTGGCTATATAGTATTACTTTTCAAAACATGTTCTTAGACATATTGTAGATAACTTCTGCAGCAAATTAAAGGAAAGCACTTCTAGTATTTCTGGAATCACCATATTGTGACTACTTCTTTACTAGTAGGTAGGGGGAAAAAAGAGAGGTGATGGGACAGCAAGCCTACCTGGAAGAAATACAGGTAAAACCAGGCAATAAGAGTAGAGCTCTGGGCTTGTCGTCAGCTTCTCAGCAAGATTATAATTTATTTGACCCAAATGTTTTTGGACATCTAGCATCAAAAATGCTGGGGGTAGATGGCAAGTCTGAGTTTATTATCTTTTTAAAATTGAATTAAATGAACCAGAATATAAATGGAAAAGCAGATAAAAAAAATCTTACTGCTTGCAGTTTAACTTATAACATGGATGATAGCTAATCGTGGTTAGATACTTCCTTTATCCTAGCTTTAACGTTTTTCTTTGTAATCTGTTTGCCACTGCTGTCTTGGTGTGACTGCCAGGAATGTGGTCTGACTCTTTGTAGGCATGTTAATGACCAATTTAAGTAAAAAGAATTGGTTTTAACTTCAGATTGGACCACAATCAAATCATTAAAAAAACAAAAGTGGCAAGGTGAGTGCACAGAACAGAATGGGTTCTAATAGTAGATGATTGCCATATACTAAAGTAGCAGTGGGAAGTGGGACTAGTTGTACGGGAAGGAAGCTAAGTGTCAAGTTGGGTCATGCCTTCAGTTTTGCAATAAGCTGAATATTCATCTTGGTAACTATTGGTGAATCGTATCTCAGTCTTGCAGCTTAGGTAGGGATGTCCCCTCCAGGAACCTTTGGATCCACTGTGCGAATGTAAAGGTGATGTAATGGATCCTGTTATTTTTGAATATCTAAAAAGTGTTGGAGCTTTGGAGGAGTGAATGAGGAAGGGATATCACACAGCTTACTTAAGTCAGGCCTTTCAGTGGTCTGTAACCAGTGTACAGTACAACTACTGGAGCTTAAGAACTGGAACTTGCTGCAAAATAGAGTGCTTTTTTGGCCTCAGCACCAGGTTACTCTTTCTGTCTTGTGCTTCTGTTTTATTGAAAGTTGCCTAGGAAACTGTATGAGAACCAGCGTGATCTTAGTTAAATTAGTAGGTGTCAGACTAAGAGAAAGTGATGATGGACATAAACTTCTATTTATAGTGTCAAGTGCTTGATAGGATCTTCTGTATTTTTCTCTGTGTCACTATTATTGCAACCCAAGACCTGTACAGCACTAATTCAATGCCATATAGTTTGTGAAACTCTGAAAACTAAAAGGGAGAGACTGCATCACTAATAATGCATGACAGGACCTGGATCCTGTGTGTCACAGCAGGAGGTGTTAATAGGAGAGAGAATCCTATAACTCACACCCCTGTGGAACTTCCATCTGATTTGCACTTCACAGAGAAGCAGCCAGTCCTTGGAGGGAGATGGGAGAAGGTGTGGGGAGGACTTCTTTCCTATATCTGGGTTTCAGAAGAGCAGTGAGTGTGATGACAGGGATCGATGAAGACCCATTAATAAAATGGGTACGTGTTGACAAAAGCTGAGGAAACTTGGCACAGAACAGTAGGCTTTGCCCGCCTCCCTTGAAATGGGCAAGACTGAGCTTGACTTCATCCATGCTCAGCTTTAGTTAAGTAATAATCTTGTATAACTTTTTTATATTTGCGCTGACATCCAGATTTGTGTGTGGATAGGCATTAGCGTAGTCTCTTCAAGAAACCAACCTGTGTCAAGTGTATTATTTTGTCATGTCTAGTCCGTTAAACTGAGGGATGTTCTCTGCAAACCACATCTCTCACCTATTTCCTATCTCGTGGTTAATACTGCTTACTTTGTTTCAACCAGCTTACAGTACAAAGGGAACAAACTTCAGCATCCACCATCTAACTTTATTTACAATGTTTTTACTGTAAGTAGAACTAACAGCTTTTCTGCTCTGTGTGTGTGTGCATGTTGAATGGTGTTTCAATCAGTTCTGCATACTACAGCTAGAAGGTGAAAGGCCTGCATGTAAACTCTTCATGTACCTCTGACTTTTTTCACCAGTTAGGCTATTAGCATAAGGTGCGTTTAACTGAGGGCTAAAACAAAGAAACATAGCATTAGTTTTGAGATGCAAGAATAATTTGTTCCATAGGTGCATCCAGCATTGATTTAACAATTTGTACCTGTCTCTGTATACATTCTTAAAATGTCTCCTTTTTACAGATCAGTTTAAAGGTGGCAAATCAGGTCTAGCACAGTCAAAGAGCTGCCTGGACCCCCAGGAATTAATAGAATTACTGAAATCCAGAGACTATGAGAGGTATGTAGATTTCATATTTTTCTTGGACCATGAGTTTGTAACTTGCATCTTGCAAGCAGCTGTCAGTAGCTCTCTTGTCTTATGAAGTGGTATGTGGATCTTCATAGTGGAAAGAATGTCCTAGGGCTTCTGCTATGTAGGAAAACTAACTTCTATGCAATATTAACTGTAAGATGCTTTTATCTATATTAAGAGAGATTATTTCTTCCTCAACAGGGAGGTTAAAGGATCTAAAGAAAAAGTAATCAGTGATAAAGATCTAGAGTTACTCTTGGATAGAAGTGATCTTATTGGTAAGTCACAGTTTTCATCTGGGTTTTTTTCTGTTCAACAGTAAATTCATATTTTGTAAGAGTCTTTATATGTAGAAAGCTGGCATAGCTTCATTTCCCTACAGCTGTGTTGTATGTATGAAGAAGGACCATTTGGCCCCTTTGCTGACATTTCCAGTAGGATTTGCTGAAGAAGAAATAATAGAACTTAAACAAAAGTGTTCCAGAAAACCATATTCATGCATGGTGTGCCCTGACTATACTGTGAATGAAAAGCATAGATTAGGAGGTATTCTGCAAAGCAACTTTCCCTGCACGTTGCTGTAATTGATCAAAACAGAAATTATTCTCAGAAAAGATTTATTTCAGCAAACTTGTTTAAAAACCTGTTTTGATACTACCATAATTCAAAATATAGTTTAGCATTTTTGGGAAAACTGAGCTTTTTCAGACTTACCATGGCTTGTCAGTGGATCAAATATTAGGAAAAAAAAAAGTTTTTGAGGTTGTCTGCAAATTCTAGTGCTTGATCAGGCTAAGATATTATAAAAAATAGAACTTTTCAGAGAAAGGAAAAAATTCTTGTCCAGTTCATCTAAACAGTAGATTTAGTATGCTTTGTTTCCTTCAGCATCTTTAGGAGAGATAAGCCTGAAAGCACAGATACCAAAAAATCTGTCATTACAAAATTTAGAAGTGAAAATGATAGCTAGCCTTAAATAAGTGTGATATGTATAGATTGAGTAAAATTTAAAAATTAATGGAGTTACTTAAAATACTAATACTAAAATACTAATAATTTACTAATAAATCTTATTCTATACTTAAAATTTTTTTCTAGATTATCTAAAGGAATTGTTGTATAAAACTGCTTATTTTAGTTACCTGACTGCTAATACAGAAAATTATTCTCGATGCACTGATAATATAGTCTATCTCTTATCTTTACAAGTTCAGGCTGTGAAACAATCTGATTTCTCCTTTCAAGTTGGAAAAGGTGCCATTTATTTTGTGTTATTAGTGTGCATCATATTATAATGGTTGCTTATTCTTTTTTTTTTTCTTGGCCATACTAAGCAAAATAAGTGTATTAAAGCTGTCAAAAAACGTTTACACAAAGATACTAGTCTAGCATTATGTGATGAATATTTACTACAATTAAGTGCAGTTAATGCTTTCGAAACTGCAGTGCCATCTCTCATTCCTGTAAGCCATAATTATTAAATTTTATATAAAGACAATACTTTTTGATCAGCTTTATATTCACTGGGGGAGCAACATAATGATTGCAAGTGCTAAGAAAACAAGATGCTAATGTTTGAACTTTAGAAAAGAATATTGCTTGGCAGAGCTGTAACTTTGTGTTTCTCCTTGTAACTTCACTAAAGAGGTTTACTACATTCTGTTTTCTTGTGAGGAAAACAAGACTAGTTCAGGCAGATTTTAAAACTGCTTATCTCTGTTCAGATTTAGCCAGAGGTGCTGGAATTTTTTTCTTAGTTTAAAGTACACAACTGAAAAAGATTTTCAAGCACAAACTTTTCGTAGCAGACTGTAGATGAAGGAGTAAAATGATTTTATCAACTTGCTTTCCAAATCCAAACAAAAATATATACAACTCTTATGTCTGCAATAGCAAGGTTGCGGATGCTTCACCTCTTATTGTTGTTTTGTTTTAATCCTAGATCAAATGAACACCTCTGAAAAAATGAAAAAGGAGAAGATGGGTGTCTTCAAAGTCCTAGAAGAATCATCAGATTCCAATGCAGAATGTGTATTTTAATGTGCAAATGTGGCCTGTGGTCTTACAGGACAAACATATGACTGACATCGTATCTTCCAGAGATGTCACTTACACATACTGATCGTTTATGCTGACTTTCTTTAAGGCCATGTTCAAATCCTTTGTGTTGTTTCAGTGAATTTTAACATGTTCTACAGTATAATGCAGGTGATAGTTTCATGTTGTAGCTTTGGTAGGCTCTCGTAAAGAATTAAGAAAATGAGCATGTTTCACATTTGCAGCTAGCTCTTGTGATCAGTGGTAAAAACTGGCAAATTTGTGTAAAAAATCTTCCTGTGGAAGTCCTAAAACACTTTTTTAAATATGGTGTTTCTTATGGTTTTATTTGGAAGGGAGAGAACATGTGCTTGTGTTACAGCCAGTTGTGTAGCTTCTGTGTTTAACTTCTGCAAATGATTTTGATTAAATAAATGTCTGGTTGGTCCTAAGGATGTAGGGGGTTTTGTATAGCTTGGTAAATAAGCAAAGCTTATGTTGTGTCCAGTAATTCACACTCTCCCTACTCGTTTAGCACATCAGCCAATCTCACAGATAAAAAAAACAAAACAAAACAAAAACCCCCACCAAAACAAACAAACAAAAAAACCAAAACAAACCCCCAAAAAACCCACCCACAGCAAAAAACAGGCAGCTTGAATGAGCCCAAAAACCCCTAAATTTTCTGGTGCATACATTACTTCTGTATTGACTGGTTTATTGGCTTGCACAGCTTAAGGTGCTGGTGTGAAGCACATGGAGGGAACTAAGGGTACTGGAAGGGGAAAATGCAGAATATCTCTGGGGGTGTGTGGAAGACCAAGGAGTACTTTCTGGGAAGGGAGGGTTTGAGACTACAGTGGGGCAGAAAAGACAGGTGAAGGATATTACTTGCATATGTAACCTCTGAGAGCCAGCTGTAAGCAATGGTTTTAAACTTGGGCATCAGGTAGCTTTTAAACTTTGAATGCTGGTTTGTGAAAATGTCATCTAGGTGTCATTAGAAGCTGCAGTCATGGAATTGCAGCTGGAGCTGTCACAGTTGCAGTTGTGCTAGTTCTGCCAAGGCATAGGTGACACGGAATAAAATAAAATCCTACCTCATCTATCAGACTTCAGAAACTAGTTTTCAGTCACTTCATGATCATTCTTACTCTTCATAGAGAGTAATCTGTTAGCCTGATTTAGATAAAGTTATTTTATATTAGTAAGAGAAGTTCATTCTTACCTCTGTAAGGGATAAATAAATCTGTTAAGTTAATGAGTAGGCTGGCTTTGACCTTTTACTGTTGAAAGCCCTGTTTCTAATTGCTGAAGACAAAAGCTTCTAAGTTTTCTGTTCGGTTACTTATTAGCCTGAATAATGCAAAGTCCAACATGCGCTGTCTCCACTGGGGAGAGGCTGCTGATGGTTTTTTCAGGTGATGACAAGAAAATGCATGGTAAACTTACCTCACACAGACTCTAGTTAATGGCATTTCACCAGCATTCGAATGAACTATTGCACATACCATCATTCTGGTATTTTTACTCACCTGCCTAGCAGAGATGATGTTGGAGCCACCAAGACCCCATGTTGGAGCCACCAAGACCCCACCTTGACAACACAGCTCACAGGGTTGTCCCTAGCAAATGAAACTTAAATGGCCATGCTGCTCAGTGCTGTTTTGCTGGGGGAAGGGTGGTGGTGATGGTGTGGGGTGTGAGGAGGAGACAATGAGAGGTCTGTCTTGATTATGCTGTTAGGTTTAGGGGTTTTTTAACCCTCTTCTATCTGCTTTATCTCCTGGGGGCCAGCTCTGTCGAGTCACTGTCAGCAGTGAGGTCTTTTTAACCGTGTAAATTTTAAAAAAAATAGTGATTTGTGTTCTGAGCTCAGAAGGGAAATGTGCTGCTCTGTCTCACACAAGCCCTCTTTTCCAGCCTGCCGTAGCCCACACCTCATGCTGTGCTCACAGCTTTCCAGGCTGTGGCTGAGCTTGGCACCCTGTGCTTGTGTGGAGGAGGTCGCTGCAAGCCAAGAGGGAGCAGCAGCGCACAACCCCCCCGTCTGCTGCACAAGGAGAAATGAGAGATGTGGCGGTGACAGGGAGAGGCCACAACCAGAAACCCAAGTAATCTGTGTTAAAAATGACAGATTGTGCTTTGTGCTGCGCTGCGCACCTGTGTGAGACAATCCCTCTTTGGCAGGATGCTACCTCACTTACACTGGCACTCTTCAGGTAGGAACTCTTCACGTGTTTCTTACATTATTGTTAACTTCTTGAGCGGGCAGCTCAGTCTGGTTGCAGATGTGACCCCACTTAACCTATTCTGTTAGTGTTGACAAACTCCAGATGCCAACTGTTAAATTTGGAAAGTCAGACTACAGCGAACACTGCGGTTGCCAAATACTTTGTCCTGCATCATAAAAAAAAATGAATACACTCCTTTTTCAGCAAGCTACAGCAGACAGCGATCGAATAAATGCGAATTGCCTCGGCTGGCCTGTTCCCATAGTAGTAAATTGGATCAACACTGGTATCTGCATTAGAAACCTACACCTCCAGAGCTACCCCACAAACCTTTTGTAGTTCCTGGCTCTTGCGTCAAGGCCCGCACAATCAGTGTTTTCCCAGCAGTGCTGCCAGCCTTCACTCCAGGAGCTCGGCCAGGGCGATAAAGCACGTGGCCCTGGACAAAGCGGGGCTTGTCCTCTGTTTGCAGTGGGGGGCTGGGGCTGGGGAAATGCCAAGCACGGGTCAGGCTCTTCCATCCTGACCCCCTGACACAAGCGCAAGCTCGTGAGGTTATCTGGAATGAGCTGCGTTGTGCTGACAGACGTTTGAACAGTATGAAAACATGTAGTGACTTTGCATGCGCTGGAGGGCTCAGCCCATGCGCTGGCGATGAGGTTGCAGCACAGCAGCTGGCCCCAGCGGCCAGGGTTTTCTTCCTGCAAGGCAAGCGCACAGCCACGCATGGTGGGCAGCCAGGAGCCCCCAGCCTTCTGCAAAAGTGGGCAGCAAGGAGTGTGCAGTGCTGGGAGGAGCCATGGCAGGGCCTGAGCACTGATCTGAGATGCAGCCAGAGCAATTTGTTCCTACAGGTTTACTCCTTCAGGCCTGCAGGTCTCTGCCCTCCACCACTGCACTGGCTCTTTGTCCAGTCCAGCCTGCCTGCACCTGCCAGGTGCGGAGAGCCTTTCCCTGGGTAAATGTGCTGTGGAGGGGAGAGAACCCCCATTACCAGCAGTGAGGGGAGATATCACCCCAGCAGACAAAAAAAGCCCCCACTCTCATGGTGAAAAATAAAGCTGCTTGTGGTAGTTATCTGGAGTTTGTGTAGGTGTGTGTGCAGGCATGTGTGGGTGGCACGGAGAAGCCAGGCTTTTCCCAGGGATGAGCTGGATGAGGAGTTTGCTGGTTGAGCTGTGCTATTCTCACTTGCTTGCAACTGCCCATAGAAGGAGCCTGAGGGGATGAGCTAAATTTAGCAGAGTTTGTGAATTGGTTCCCTCCCCAACCTGCCAAAAAGCTGTACAGTTGATCTGGACAGTGGGAGGCTTATAATCTTGGTGACAGGTCAGCTTTATCTCAGATGAAAATTGGGTTTTGGGTTTTATTTTGGGTTTGTTGGGGTTTTGGGTTTGTTTTGGTTTTTTTTTTTTGCAAGGCAGCTGTGCTTCGGTGTGATTCATCATGAAGGTGGAAACACAGGGTGCAGCAGTAAATCATTGCTGAAGACAGACAGGACTTGCCAGGACAAGGACAGGACCCTGCCCCTATCTGTTTCAGATGCACCCACTAACCCCGGGGCGGAGGCAGCCCTGTGCCTACCAGAGAGGACCTGTATGCAGCTACAAACCCTCCTGTTTTCAACCTCTGGCACTTTGTTTTAAAGCAAAGATGAAAACACATCTTAGAAACCATTTGCTTTTACAGCAAAAGGACAGCCAGCAGCTCATTCAGAGGCAGGGGGAGCACAGGGGACTGTCCCAGACATCTGCAGATGGAAACAACTATAGCCATCAGGTCTGCCCTGGGTTAGATGAGGGGGTGTGTGATGGGTGGTGGGCAAGGCCCACCCTCAGCAGCCTGCACCCAGCCCTGAGCCTGGTGCAGGGGGTAGCTGGCATGGAATGGACGGGGCCAGACTGAACAGGGACTACAGCCACTCAAACCTTCCCCTCTTTGCTCCAGGACTCCCTGGTTTCCAGCAAGCATCAAGTAGACATTTTTTTTTCCATAGAGCTCTTTGTGACCATGGGGAACAGAGGGGCACCTGGGTGATGTGGTAATGGGAAACATTGAAGTGCCTGGTCCTGTCATCATGAAGCAGTGCTGGACACAGAGGAGGCAGCTCTTGGCCGCCTTGCACTGGGGAGAGGCCACCAGTGCCAGTTATGGTCTGTGGCTTGGCTGTGCCCACCCAGCCCTTGCTGGGTGCCAGCAGGCAGCTGCTAACAGCAGCTGGGCAGCACGCGAGACCATGTGACTCAGCTTTGTAATTCCTTCCCACTGCTCTGCAGGGTAAACACAGCCATGCACTGGGCACCTCTTCTGCTGCCCCGGGAACCTCGGTCCCGTGCACAGGGATACCAGGAGAAAGCAGACACCTCTGCCTTGTGGATTCACCCTGTTTATTGAATGCAAACAGAAGGCAAATAACTGGGACACAGAAGAGTTGTAATCTGACTTTGGCCTCTGATTTTCCTGTGCAACTGACAGCACAAAAGAGGGGGGGGGAAATCTGTGTATTAAAAAAAAAAAAAAAAACAAAACAGTGAAAGAGGAGACAAAAAAGAGTGACGAACAATTAGTGACATCATCTCATGTGAACAGATGGAGGATTAATAATGGCAAGGAAATTCAAAGCCATGCCTAGCACTCCTCATTGCAAACAAGATTTGGCAGGGGGGCAGGGACGATGCTTTCCAAGGAAAAGCAGCAGAGGAGAAACCATCCACGCTGGCTTTGTGAGCAGCGCGGTTTACTTTGGGAAGACGGTGACGACCTCGTAGCCCTCGGGGGGAATCACCCGCTCCCGCGCGTGCTTCTCGCAGTAGATTTGGTCTTCCACGAAGAAGTGTCCTTTCTGCTTGAGGTTGGTGCCACAGTCGCTGCACACATAGCACTCGGGGTGACGCTGCTTGTCCCGGATCTTCACAAACACCCCTCTGGGGAAGGAACCAGCACCCCTCAGCACCAGGCACCTGCCACCGCCTCCCTCCTCCCCAGCCACTTCCCATCCAGCCCAGACCCACAACAGCGCTGAAGGTGGACAATTTTCCTCTGCTCCTGACAAGCTGAAGTGTAAGCCCTACCTCTGGTCAGGCAGCTCTTAACAGCACTTTTAGAGTCCAACATGTGCTGGCATGGGAGCCCCCCTCTGGAAAGTGTTTCTTAGCACTGGCCTGCCTGTTTCACAGGGTCAGTCCTATCACCTGTGGTAGCAAGATCACTGTGATGGCATCTTTAGCTGATGATAGCTGGAGATAGTGCAACAGCTTTCAAATGCCCTGGATCAAATGGCAAGCGTCAGCTTGGCCATCTGGGTGAGCAAAATCCACATCCAAACCAACCGGATTGCTCGAGGGGGATGAAGGCTGCACAGCCAGCCACTGCCCTTTTGCTAGCAACTGACATGCCAGGTAAGTGTGGGAGAAGCACAGAGACCAGAGCTGGCTCTGTTCTCAGATGCTGCTGCTTGGGGGCTGCAGTGAATGGATCCAGCCAACGTGGGCCAGCTCTTACTGGAAAACTTCACAGCTTAATGCAGCAGATGATGAGGAAAACTACATAGCAACTCGTTAACTACCACCAGCAGCAACACACCAATTTGCCAGGAGTATCATTTTGTTCCAGCAGCAATCTATATTTTCTGTAATTCATTAGTTTTTAGTGCTATTCATAGCCTTGTGCTTTCTCTCCAGATCTACCTAGCTGGTAGAATAATTGTAGGGTTTGCCTCTGATTCATATTTTACAGGGTATGGATTGCCTCTGTAATGATTCTGCTGCTCCTTGGTGCTCCAGGCATGCCAGGACCATGCAATCACAGTGCAGAGGGTCTCAGCAACAATCTGATAGCTTGTGGTGGGCAGCACGGGAGAAACGTGAATTCTTCCATGACGCTGCAGGTGGCTGCCAGCACTTGACTGCTGGAGTCAACTGTTAAGCTAAAACAGGGTTGTAAGGAAGAATTTGTGTTTGAGACACTGAATGGTGAATCAAAGACATAGATTGGGTCCCTCGTGCTGTCACACTTACTTGCCACCAAGGCAAGTCAGCACTCCGTGGGTGGGACTCCAAGACATGAAAAGCATTAAATATACAGACCCTGAATGGAAAGGTCATTTTGTTTCTGGGTACTGTAAACAGATGTCAGGTAGGAAGCAAAACACTGCAGCAACAACTGTCTCAAAGTTTGTCCCACAGGGACTTGCTTTGGTTTCCACTGATATGGATCTGTAGAGGGAAACCCAACTCCTGCCTCACTGTGGGGAACTGCGAAGTTAGCACTATCATCAAAGCTGGTGAGAATAAACGTGCCTTGAGCCAGCTCCTGGATGCACTGAATGTGGGTAGGTGAAGTGCTTCAGGTGCAGTGCCTCAGCCCCTTGGACAGGCATGGGATGTTTGGCTGTGGCCTGCAACCTCAGGGACAGGCTTACTTACACAATGCCAGATCCACACTTCTCGCACATGGGCAGCTTCTGGGCATTCCCGATTGATGAGGCCACCTTTGTGGTGGGGGCTTTGACGCTCCTAAATCCAGATGGTTTGGAAGGGTCTCCTGCGGGGGTGGAAGGAGAGTGCTTCAGAGCATGTGAGAGGTGTGGCTCTAGGCTCTTGCTCCCGAGCAGATGTTCTGCTAGGGAGAGGTGATGTTCTTTAACCCCCATCTCTGAGGCAGGGATTCATGCATGGAAAGGGGTCAGGGATTTAGGGGGGTGTGGGGAGGAGGGAGAGAAGGGACACAGCTGAACCTGGCCCTGGAAACCCAAGGGCCTGCGACTGTGGGCAGTAGAGATACTGTCGCTTCTCATCTTAAAAGCCCATCAGACTTCAGCTGATGTGTCTCGCATGCACAGATGCACAAAGCAAAGCCAAGCCTCAGCCCCAGCCACAGCCTTGGCAGCACTGGAGTCTGTCTGCCATGTCCTGATCACACACTCAGGGTCAAGCTGATTGATTGCCACATCTGGGCTCAGAAAGAGGAGATGGGTGTCCTGGCAGACTAGGGAAGACCAGCAAAGTCCTTTTCCAGTCTGCTGTCTGGTGTATGTTGGGGCTGGCTCCCCCAAGACTCTTGGAAGATTTGGTTAACAAACTCCTTGTTGTAGAATGGCCCTGGGACACCAGGAATGCCCTTGCACTCTCCTGCTGTGTAGCTTGCTCCAGGGACAGTATCTCCCTAGTGCAACCTCTCTGGGGCAGGGATGTCCTGCAGGTCCTTCACAGGAGACATCTGCTGACCTGGATGCCTACAATACAGGATATGAGGCAAGCCTTTAAATATCTGCAGTGAAAAAGGAGCCTCTTACAAAGTGACACCATTGACGTGACTAGTCTTATCTATATGACTTTTGCAAGAGGCTCAACACCAGGCAACAAAGGAAGGAGGGCTGCAGAGACTCCCACGATGTTTCATCAGAAACAGAGGTGGTTGATGGGCAGACCCGTACCACCTCAGACTGGGAGGGACGCTGATTAAACCCTTCTCACTAGTGTCAAGCCAAGAGCACACTGCACCAGTAGTTCCTATTGTAAGGGAAGGACAAACTCTCCAGAGGCACACCTTGGTGACCAGCAAGGTCAGGCACATGTCATGGTCTGGGGCAGCACCACTGACAGAAGAGATGAGGGGAAAAGCTGGGGAACTGCCCCCTGCACCTCCATATCACCCAGCCGAGCGCAGAGAGTGGCCCGAGTGCCACTGCTCACCCGTGGGGCGGATGACACTGCATTGCTTTGCCTCTGGGACAGCCTCAGCCCAGAGGTTTGCAACCAGCTCCGTGCAGAGATGCTGGTCCAGAAGTGCAAGATCCCTAATGGGGTGCTGCAGCCCATGCACCCTCCAAACACAGCAGGAAGCATCTGGCCTCCAACAGTTACTGCAAGTGACCCTTCCTGGGAAGGAAGCAGCAGCAACCACGTTTTCAGGCTCTCCCCTATCACCTCTGCTCACTCCCTTTGCCTCAAACAGCACTTTGCTCACATCAACAACATTGACAGCATGTTTTTAAATCTCTCTAAAGGAACCAGCTTAATCAAATACCCTCAGGAAATATAACGTGTCCTGCCCTGCAAAACACCCTCCACCTAAGAGCACAGGGTCAGGTCTAAACACAGACCAGCCGTGGTGCTTCCACACAGCAGCACCCACACACAGACCCGGTGTCCAGGGCCAGGCTCTCAGCTGGTGTAAGTCAGCACAGCCCATACAGTCAGCAATGCCCCGAGGGACTTGTCCCAGCTGAGGAGACAGTTCCCTGCTGCTACTCACAAGCCATCGCCTGAAGACAGGCTTGGAGAAGCAGCCAACGAACATGCTATTTATCTGCTGTTTATCGCCGCAGACATGATCTGACTCAGCAGCAGTGGTGTTTGAGCCCGGCCCAGCGGCGCGGCAAGCAGGGGCACTGTCTCCTCGGGGACAGACATTCCTTTGGGGCTGCGTAACCTCCCGGCCCTGCTCCGCATGGGTGATTATCAGCTCACGGTGGAGCTAAAGCCTATCCTGGCCTGTGATCGGCCAGGCAAACCTTGTGCCAGAGAATCCCAATAATGCTGCAAATCTTCAAAGAAAGATAAAATAGAGAGGCTTTTGCTTCTTATCTTCTTCAGCACTACTAAGCACAGGGGAGGACCTTGGATGTGTGAGAAGTCCCAGCTACTCCAGTCCCTTCCGTGCAGGAGCTGAACCCTGAAGGGCAAGTTGCAAACACTCAATATTTAAAAGATGCTTTCAAGTAGGTATTTTAACAGCATATTAAAGACTCCAAGATCCTGGTTTGTTTCTTTCTATTGTTTCCTTATTTCCTTCATTTTGCTCTTTCCTTACAGATCCCTCAGACCTACCAGCACTTGGCTGATCTGTTTCCCTTTGTGGCAAATATCTCAGCACCAGGCTTTTGTTGGATGAAATTGAATGTTCCACTGCCAAGCTAATAACACAAAAGACAAAGTCTCAACTGGCCTAAGAGGAAAAAAAATCATTCTTGGAATTCTTTTCCTATTTATTTGTTTATTTTATTTTATTCAAGGGCAGAAGAGAGTACGATTTGGCCCCCACCTAAGTTAATTGGCTTTTTTATCTTTAAGTCTATAGCCCTAAACTGCACCAGTCCAGATGTCAGATCAAGAATGCCGAGCAGAGCAAAGCTGCAGAGATTAAAAGCTATGAACTGCTCACTGTAACCCAGCTTCCATATTTTTACATTCAGCTGCAGAAGTGGATCCTTTTTCTTGTGTAGAGGGATGGGGATCAGAAGCTTTAGGGCTCACTGACAAGCCCCATCTTGTGGTACCATTCAAAGTCTTGAATCTAAGATGGTCTTTAATCAGTGACCATTATCCTAAAGGGGAAAAACTTTGGAAAGTAAAGAAGACTTTTTGCAACTTTTAAAATTCATTCTTCATAACTAAATGCTGTAGGGACTTATTTCTTGAGCACTCACTCAATGAGTAAGCAACAATATGGGCCCACAGACACTGAAACTAATCAAGGAGAGGAAATTTAGGAGTAAAGTTAGTCAAAGGGTCTGTTTCCGTGGAAACCATCTACACACTATCTTGAACAATCACCAGCTAAGGAAGGAAAATCAAGTTTTAGATGTTAAACACCATATACAGCCCAAGGAACGGCAAATGGGAAGAGCACACTCAGATTAGGTGTGCAGTGAGTGCTTACCTTTCTCTTCTGACTCTAAAATCTCTTGCAACACAAGGAAGGAAGCAGATTGTCTGGGTGGCTCATTTGACTCTTGATTCTCCTGGAGCATCTTGTAAACTTCAGATTCTCTGTCTATGACGATGCCGCCTGGGGGCTGGTTATGCGGATCTAAACTGAGGAAGGAACAGAGAACACGCTTGTTAAATGACTGAAAACTAAAGTCAGTCCCTCTAGCAACATCTTCACAATGCATCATATGACTGAAAAATGGAACGTGCAAAACAAATGCACAACAGGACACCATAAAACACGGAGGTGCTGGATGTGCTTGCACAAGACAGCTGCAGCCCGGGTGGGATCAGCACGCTGGGCTATCCGCATATGCCACTGTCAACGGCTTCTTGCCGACCGCCCCTGGCCAGTCCCCAAGTGTTCTCCCTGCTTCGCAATTACTACGTACTCCAGAAAGAAAAACTTTCTGCCCAGGAAATTACTGCTCTGTTAATAGCAAAATAAAGAACTTATGATGGGATGGGAATACCACATGGTAGCTGTGCCATCTATGCATGTTCCTTGCATGTGTAAACTACCTTAGACTGCTACCTTACACTGCTGTGAATCTCAAATTAAGTCAAGTTTATTCCACATCCAGTAGGTACAGGCTAAACTACAGGCTTAAAATGGCAGGAGGATATTCAGAATATCCCTTGGGAAAAGCTTTCCAACAGACAGACACCGAAATACCAGAGATTGCCGTGGACAAGTGAGTGACCTCCATACTAAAGGATTTAAAAAAAGTCTGGACAAATATCTGCTGGGAATGATTTAAATCAATGGTTGAAATTGACCAAATGCTGGGCTAGGGGATGGACTAAAGGACATGGGCGGTTCCTGCCTGCCTTGTATTCTGTGGCTGGAATAAAACATTTCTGGAAAAATTAGACAACTGACAAGTCTCCTCTGACAGCTCAATTACATAATGCAGCCTTATAGATGTAAATGGTCTATTAGGTTTCACCGTCCCTGCACCCTGCGATTGCCTGAAAAGTACATGAACATCCTGAAGTCCAGACTAAATTGCAGAGGGAAATCTTTTTCCTGAGGAGGCAACTGCATACTTTCCATGCCAATGTGCAATTGAGTCATCTGGGAGTTACGCTACATAATAAACTCTTCAAGCATCAGAGGTAAAATAATCATCGCATGTGTTATAAAATGCTATTTCCATAAAAAGAATTTCATAAAATGTTTCCATCTTTAGTAATTTTCAGTGGAGCAGGAAGCACATTAGACTTGCAAGCAGTTGAACCCTTGAAGCCTGAATATCATTTACTGAAGCCTCTCATCCAAAATAAAATAATTATGTGCCTTCTATTACACAGAAAATGTCCTAGGTTATCCCAAATGAATCCATGCTCCACATTACATTCATCTTATGTAAACTCATATACTTCCACCACTCTATCCACCCATAAAAAAATTAGGCAAGAAGCCTGTCATTGCAGTTTGCTTACTAAGAATGTTTCGCTAACGTGCATTCAAAATGGAAAGGCTAAATCGTCTTAAAGAGCACTAGAGTCAAACAAAGCCATCACATATCAACCATGCGTTGTGACAGTGTGCAAAACATACAGATCAGCTCTCCCAGATATGTACCCTATAGATATACTTGCATTTACAAAACTTCCAAAAGACTATTTAAAAAAACCAAATCCTAGAATTTGTACCAGCAGAGTGAAATACCTCAACTTGTCATGGCAGAAGGCTACGCTGCTTCAAGACAAAAAAAAAACGAACACCAAAAAGCACATACATCTTTTGCATGGGCAAGGCCACAGACACAGGAATTGTGCCTGCAGGATAACAAGTCTCCATATGTCGGCTGATTTATGGCACCTCCTGTTACACAGGTACTTTACCTGCAGCAATCACCAGCAACTGGTGTCCTTTTTCATGCACATGAGTTCCTCGATGCAAAAACTTTGTAGAGGACAACCCCGACAACCTCTACCGGATTTCAGACTCACACAACTGTTACTGTATTTCACTGCTTCTGCCATGGGCAACTTGCAACGCTGACTGAATGACACTGGATCACTGAGCTTTGAAAATTGGCAAGATGATAATAAAAAACCACAAAGACACAGCCTGACACGGTGTCTTCAGAAAAGCACAGCTTATTCTTTACTAATGTAATTTCACTGTTTTATGCTAGCACATTTTGTGAAGTTTACAAGGATCTCAAAGCTTGGCTAAAGGAAGGTCCAGTACTTGGAGAACTCACTTTTGCAGTGGAACAATTGCTGATGGCTGGGGCTCCTTTGTGAGCATTATCAGCTGTCCAGACCAGCACAGCCAGCCAGCAGAGTGTGACCGCTCCTGATGCGCACAGTATTGACCACAAGCCATAGCAGTGACTTACAGCAAGTAACTGGACTGAGTAATGAAGCAGGAGTAAATCCACAGCCTCCCGTTATCTCTTGGCTGCTGGCACGCGGCAAAGCTTGGCTGTGTGAGTCCATGGGTGAGGACGCCAACTTTTCTGCTTTGAAGCATGTGGTGCTCAGCCCAGGAGGGGACTATGAGCTGCCAAGGAGCTATGAGATCTGTCTGTGCCCTTTTGCTCTGTCCCATGGAGGCCATGGGACTGACCACCTCCCTAGAACATGTCACACAGTTGCTTGGTCACATAGCTGGGTAACTGCTGAAGGTTCACATCTTCTGAAACAATTCAGCCTTGACTGGAGCCCTCCTGCAAGACGGCTAAACGTGCTTTCTGCTTCACCCGTCTCTATATTGAAGTCCTCCCTGTAAAACCCTGTGGGCCGTCATTTAGAGGCATGGGCTAGCTGGTTCCCAACTGCCACAAAGCAAACACCAAAGAGCACCCAGGCCTTGTGATGATGAGGCTCTCCACAGGACCTGCAGACCTCAGAGCATGTTGAGCATCCTCTGCTCCTACAGGCAAAGAGCAGCAACCTGTGCAAACAAGTGGGCAGGGGTGGGAACACAGACTGGGTCCTCCATGTGCCTCCTGCCTGCCCAGGCTGCTCCAAACTCCTGAGTGTTATCAGCCAAAGATGGAGACCCATGGGGGCCTGCTTCAGCCTGAAATGAAACACGCCCAGTGTGTGCCCATGGCCCAGTCCACAGCCAGTGAAACAAAAGCACAAGGACATGTGCAGCAGCACCTTCCAGTCACAAACAACAGCAGTTGTTTCAGTGCAGGAGAAACACCAGTTTTCAGGATAAAGCACTCTCCTGCCCCCAGCAAATCCATCTGCTGCAGGTGGCTCCTCTCCTCCAGGAAAGCCACCAGCTGCTGTCAAGGCCCTGCTGCATGGGTGCGCAATGGACACACTGACAGGCTGAAATGATGTTTTGGTGCTTCCCGTGCACTGGACACAGACACAATGCAGAGAAAGTTCCTGTGAAGAGTCATGCACTAATGTCAGAAAGGTGAAATGTAAATGCTGTTTCCTTGTGATCGGCCAGTGCCGTGAGCCACAGACAGGGACGAGGCACTCGTGGACACCGAGATGTGGATGAACAGATGCGCCGAGCAGCCGCAGAGGCAACGGGCAGGTTACCTGGGGAAATTGGGGCTAACGGAAGAGATCTGCCCCTGCAGGGAATCCATGATGTTGCTCTGCGAATAGAGCTGCAGGGGAGAATTGAACTGCACGTGCAGCACTTTGAGTCCTGGCACCTCCACTTCCACGGGGCTGTTGGGGCAGACCTGGGCAGCATGCTTCAGCTGCTCGGGCCCCACTCGCACTTGGCTGGGGACAGAGGAGGTGCTGTGCCTCCGCTGCGGCAGCTGGGAGGTTTGCGCCTGCAGAGGGTTATAGACGGAGGCGAAGGGAGCCTGCATCGCGCTCGTCGGCGATGGGCGGCTGCGGGCCCACGCGTTCACATGGGCAGTTTGAGTTGTGGTTGTTTGGGGGTTCATTTGGATTTTACATTGTGGAATTGAGGGAAAAATGCAGAGGAGAAAGAAAGGAAACAAGGAATAAATTAATGAAGGGCTAAACCAAATACTCCAAGCAATACAAGCAGTTGCAGAATCCTGTCTGTTCCTTGTGCTGGAGGAACACACCACTGAATACAGGTCTTTACACTAAAGGCTTCTGACTAACGCTGTGGCTCCAGTCTCACACTCCAGGTGTGTCCACACAAAAACTAAAATGCAGTTTCTCTACTGAGGAGCAAATGCAGGGGTTGTAAAAGCAATGAAGACATGGCAGCAGGGGTTTCGCTATAAACTAGCTACCTGAGCACGCACTCATGGTCCCACTGTCCAGCCAAGGAATGCCACCTTCACTGCTGCCCTTCCCAAAGCTAGCCTGATTGCCCTACAGGGGGCAATCTCACCTTCGATCCCAAAACAGATGTGCTCAGTAGTGGGGCTTCTCCCTGCCCTCCTTGCCTGCTTTGTGACACCAAATCCAGTGGAGATGTTTGCTGGTGCTTCTGTCTGTACCTCAGCCCTGCATTTACATCACACACCCTCTAAGGATGGACCATGGACCAGGTCCCTGTGTCACGTCATCACGTGCAGTGGCAGGATCAGGCTGCCGGGTTCATACACGCTGTGTGTCTGTTAAGTGCAGGATGGGGATGCAGATAAATGCCAGTTAAACCCAGAGCAAGGTCAGCCATGTACAAATAACTCAGCAAAACAGATGGGCAGGAATTTAAAGGCAGCTGCCAGGCTGTGTGAATGGAGAACCTGCGCATCCTGTACACGTGCACTGGGGAGACCACAGTGGGGTTTTAATGGCAGGGTGAGGCCCCTGGGTCTCACTGAATATCGGCAGCAATTAATTTGCTTTTGATGACTCTGTAAACAAGTGTATTTGCATCGAAGGTCTCATCCACAGTCCCCCCAGCATTCCTTTGCAACTTGCTGTGTTTCAACAAGGGAAAGATGAAAGAGATGCCATGTACCCCACACACAGCAGGGCTGGCAATGGACCTTCCTGCTAGGAGGAGCACAGTGAGCCACAGCACTAAAGAAGCCCACCTCTGCTGATCCCTGCAAGAAAAAGGGATCACCCACAAGTTTGCAGCCAAATATACCTGGTTTCCAGCTCTCACCCGGAGGGGACTCCAGACTAGCCCAGAGGTGGTAACTGACTGCAAAACGGTCCCATCAGGTTAATGCAAGATTTCCCTTGTCCTTGCTCTGCCTTTGCTCGCTCAGTCCCTGAATGAGGCTGCTGAGGTCTACCAGAAGCAAATGAGGAACAAACATCTGTCACTTCATCTGCCAGCTGCAGCACTGTAACTCTGCATAGAAGGGCCCACGCTGCAGACGGGGCTGCCAGTGTGAGAAGCCAGTTTCAGTCAGGGGTAAGTTTTCAGGCTTGTGTTAAACCACAGTCTCAGGTCTTTGTGCCTTGAAAAAGCAGAGGCTGAAGTTACTTGTCCCCCTGTTCACAAGTCAGGAATTTAGTGGAGTATAACCTAAAGCACTGGTCTTGCAGCTTATGTTGTAAAAGTGGCCAAAGTCTTCCAGGCAGTTTGGTACTGCTATACAGAGACACAGGGCAGTTAAGTAACTTGACCAACACAGCCAAAAAGATTTCAGAAAGCTCCTGGTTTATTGCTTCCAATGAAAAAAGAGGAACTTTGGACTTCTGGAACAAAGTCATGTCTTTGGTGAAGCTCAGATGCAACCACAAAAATCAACAGGCCCTTGTAAGGTTGGGACCCTTTCCAATCCCATATATAAAATTACTCACACAGGTATGAATGTTTCAGCTACTTTTAAAAACTTCTGTGAAAAACAAGGTTCGATAATAAAAAATAGAAAGATCCAAACTTAGGCAGAGCCTGTCCATGAATCCCAGGCCAGCCAGGAACTGGAATGTGTGTGCTTCCTGCACTAGCTGGTACCCTTCCTGCACTAGCCGGTACCCTTCCTGCACTAGCTGGTACCCTTCCTGCCCAGCGTTGCCCGCAAAGCCAGCACGAAACGCTAACTTTACAAAGTGCTCGTAACAAGCTATCAGGCACCTGTTCAGACCAGCAGGCTGGTATGTCATGCTGAACGCACGTGGAAACTGCGTCGGTCTCTGCTAAACAAAGAAACACAACAGCGTTAATTTCATTTCTGCATCTCATGAAACATTCCCCGCTCCTCCAAGCCCTGACCCTGGAGCCACATCCATGCTCGTGCCTCTACTTCTCTTGTCCTGAAAGAGAGCTTGTCTGGGTTAACAAATTGGTACCTTCGCAGCAAACCCACATCTCCCGGAGCCTTCCCCTGGGGCCTGGGCAGGGAGGGAGAGGCGAGGAAGATACTTACGGCTTGGTAGGCTCCGGAGCCCCAGGTGATGCTTTTGACTCCACCGCACTGTTGAAGGTCTGGATGTTCTCTGAGGAGTAGAGGCCTGCTGGGCTGTTGTACTGAGCAGTGATCACTCTGGGGGCAGAAGCCGTGGCAGCAGTGAAGGGCACCGCGCTCCGGTTGTGTGCACTTCCTACGTGCCTTACTTCCTGCATGCAAAGGAGCAAAGGCAAAAATCAGAGGTGCTCAGGCATGCAGGTGGGATGTGACAGGGCAGCCTGGAGCGAGTGGCCACTGCAATGGTGGTCTTTGCATGTGGTGTCAGCTGAGGAGCACACAACCACGACCACCAAAGAAGGTGAGTATCCCCCATATGTCATGAGGGCTCCCAGCCCCATCCTGGATGGCTTCAGGCTGACCTTCAGGACATTTCAGAGTTGACGTGCTGGGAACATAAGAGCTCAGAAACACTTCCAGAGCTATTAGCTCAAGCTGCCACACACATGGGAGCTCCTGATTTTAAGCATTCCTTGCAATTCCTGAAAGAAGGGATGATTTCTATGGAAAAGTAAAGATGAGGGGGAGAAAGAGGAGCACTCTTCAATGACATCTGAAAGTTTGGCTTTCCTTAGATAAGGGCAACCCAAAAAGAAGGATTTGTCATTACTACAAATGCTCTGGAGCATGTCTGCCCCTTCAGCTAAGGCTGGGGTTCACAGCTGTCTCTGATGAACAACTTCAGACTTTCTGGACAAGAAATTTCCACAATAAAGGTGGGAAGATGACCATTGTTAATGGAATAGACCATCCACAGACAGTGACAGCTAAATGCCAGAGACATCTTCAGGGCCAGAAGTATGAGATATCACCCCAATGTTCTGGGTTTGGTGCAAACTAGAGGCTTCCAGAGGTATTAGTGGATACTTAGAAACACTGGTTACAATTTAATAAGGGGCCAAACCCAAGTTAAATAAGACATGAGGTAAGACTCTTCTGAATCACAGGCAGTCCTAAAAAAAAAAGGGGAAATTTCTAAGCCCCATCACCAGTTCAGCAGGCTGGGAATTAGCAGCCTTGGGCTGAGATAACAACATCCAGGGCTTATTTCTCCCCAGAGAAAACACTTGACCAAAGCAAGGAGAAAGCACAATGAGGCCTCACTGGAGCAGCCAGAAGAAAGGACTAACAGTCACAGAGATGGCTGAAATACCCAGGGCTGAAAGATGGCACCAAAATGTGCATTTTGAACTGTTTCAGCCAGCTGTAGACACTGGGAATGGCTTCACTACAGGGCTAATGCCCAGTGGCACAGGATGAAACATGGCCCTTAACATTCTGGGCCCATGGTTCCCAGCTCTAATTAACCCAACCGGTTTCCCCCTCCCACTCCATACAGGCGCTGACTTCTACAGCAACAAAGGGAGATTTCACTGCCCTTTGGACGTCTCATGGCACTTGTTTGATAGCGCTATAGTTACAGGATAAACACTCACTAGAAACAAGGATGACTAAATTCCCCTACAGATTCTTCTTTAAATGACTTTTATGTCCCCAGATTTCCTTAGGCAGCTGGCTAGCATTCCCAGACTGACAGATGGGAGTCATCTCACTTCATGGCACTCAAATGTTATTTATGGCATCAAGCACAGCATAGGATCCCTCAGAGAAGAGCTGCGTGGATCCAAACACTCATGAGTTACAAGTCATTTGAAATCAGTGGGGCAGCTCAAGATGTTCAGGTGTAGGGTGGCAGGACTGCTCTCCCATGGCTTTCTAGCCCATGCATACGGATGTCAGCCATGAAGCTTTCCCACACACCAAAGACAGACAGACCCTGGAGTAATTAGCTAACCTCCCTTTGTTGCAATCTCATTCAAAGCACATAATAACGCTCATAAAAAGTCTTTCCCATGGCAGAAACTGTGGATTTTAGCAAAAAACCAATTACTTCAGCCTGTGTATCACACCACAGGGAAAAGTATCAGCAATCTTATATCAGCATTAAATACACGTTAGCCCACCAGAGGCCACAAGTAGGAGAGGGTTTCAGATGTGCACATAAATAGTTGGTTTAATGAAAGACAGAGGCTGAAGTTTTAGCCTAAAGGAGTTATACTCTTAGGTCAAATAGGCTCAAAGTTGAAATCAAGTCACAACCTGTACTGTGGAAACATTTAAGTATTAACCAAAAATTAGAGAAAGGGAAGTAATTTAGAGTATTTTTTTTTTAGCATTCTGGTTTCCTAAGGAAGTAAGGTGTCTCAATTACATGTATACACCATATGCATGTGGGCACGTTCCCACCCCCACCAAGGACCTTTGAATCTGTCAGCCAAGCCCAAATCAGTTTGACAGTGATGGAAGCTTCAAGGATATTTAAGTTCCTACAAGTGTTGAGGAAATAGACAGACAGATGGAGAAGAGAGACTGAAATCACATTAGTGCGTTGACTCCAAGAAGAACTGCAACATGCACTCAGGCACAGAATCCACATGGGAGATTTTGGCCTACTTTTGTCCACGGGTAGGTTTTCTGCTGTGTAATAACATCCAAGACCATAAATGAAGCTTTTAAATGTGTCAGGACATCTGTAGTAGCTCTCATGTGGATAAAGTCCAAGTGCAAGGTCCTGCACAGGGGTCGGGGCAATACCAAGCACAAATACAGGCTGGGCGGAGAATGGATTGAGAGCAGCCCTGAGGAGAAGGACTTGGGGGTGATGGTTGATGAGAAGCTCAACATGAGCCAACAGTGTGCATTTGCAGTCCAGAAGGCCAACTGTATCCTGGGCTGCATCAAAAGAAGTGTGGCCAGCAGGTCGAGGGAGGTGATTCTGCCCCTCTACTCTGCTCTCCTGAGACCCCCCCTGGAGTACTGCGTCCAGCTCTGGGGTCCCCAACATAAGAAGGACATGGACCTGTTGGAGTGAGTCCAGAGGAGGACCACGAACATGATCAGAGGGCTGAAGCACCTCTCCTATGAAGACAGGCTGAGAGAGTTGGGGCTCTTCAGCCTGGAGAAGACTCCGGGGAGACCTCATAGCAGCCTTTCAGTGCCTGAAGGGGGCCTACAGGAAAGCTGGAGAGGGACCTTGTACAAGGGCATGTAGTGATAAGATGAGGGGGAACGGTTTTAAACTGAAAGAGGGTAGATTTAGATCAGATATTAGGAAGAAATTCTTTAATGTGAGAGTGGTGAAACACTGGAACAGGTTGCCCAGAGAAGTTGTGGATGCCCCCTCCCTGGCAGCATTCAAGGCCAGGCTGGATGGGGCTTTGAGCAACCTGGTCTAGTGGAAGGTGTCCCTGCCAATGGCAGGGGGGTTGGAATTAGATGGTCTTCAAGGTCCCTTCCAACCCAAACCATTCTATGATTCTATGACTATAAGGGAGTTTATAACAGGTTAAATAGAGTTATCAGTGCAGAAGGTGGTGTCTGAAGATTAGACTAGAAAAATCCCATCTGGAGAACAGCGTAGGTGTATAACCTGAGAGAATACAAACAAGTATTACAAGAACAGTAACATTATAAAGGACATTTGGATAATCCAAATTCTCCAGCACTTCCTGTCACACTGTGCTGCTCTTTCTGCTCGAGTTGTGAAAGGAATTTGCAAAGAACAAGTGCTTTCACGATCCCAAGATCAAAAGATAACGTATTCTCACTGTCAAATGCATTTACCTAGGGATTTGCCAAAACTGTCAATCCAGGCCCTGTGCTGTGCAGCAGTTTTGTTAAAGCCACAGCTCCTGGAATCATGTGTTTATGTGAGAGTCTCTGACTCAGTACACACAGAAATGTGACACTCCCAAAAACCTGTCCACCAGCAGGCAAGTGAAAAAATGTTAGTACAATAACACTGCTATACTGTGCACATGTGTGAGGGGCAGCACCTGGTTTATGTAGTTCGGATGCCTGGGGTTTGCAGCATCTCCAAGACTGTGGCATTCCCAGGACCAATGCAAGGAAAAGGGGGCAAGCAGCATTAAACAGCATCCCTGGCTGGGCACAGACTGCAAGAGCCGTAAGCAATGGTCTGTTTGCAAAGGAAGAACTGGCAGTCAGACACAAGGACATACTCTTATCCAGTCAGAGCATGACCCACTCTTTCTTTGTCAATAGCATAGAGGAGCATGGCTAATATTATATCTTTTTGGAGGCATCTTCAGTTAGCACCTGCAGGCAGATTCGGCAGTGCTTGCCTCACCCTTCCTGCAAGCCATGGCACTGCCTCAGTCCCCTGACACCGGTCCTGTCTGCAGCGGCTGCAGTCAGCAGCGAGCAGGGGTACTGGCAGCGGTTATTTCGGTCTGAAGCCAGGGTAAGGAAGCTCCCAAACCTCCAGGCAGAATATTCAAGAGCAATATTTTACCACTATAAACCGATACCATGATAGTTAAATTGCTTTGTCTGCAGAAATACCAGCCTCGCTCCTCTCCTTCCTTTGCAGAGGTATGTCTCCAGAGGCGCTGGCAGAGTGATTAGCCCAAGTTAAAATGGATTAGCAACTGCACAAACTTCCCTGCCAGGGTGCTACTTCTGAACTCAGAGAGGTCTCATCTTTCTTCACTTTCAAATGAAGCCATTCTTCCAATAATCCCCTCCCTCCTCTATATGAACAAGCTCCAAGTGGCTTTGGAGCACAATCTCATGTGCTCCCAAATCCTTCAGGCAGCAGTGCAAATCCCCCCATCTCAGAGAAAAAGCTATTTCCCAATCCCAAGGACAACCAAGGTTTGTAGGACCCCAGCTCCAGGTCAAATACACAGGTCTCCTGCCAGATGGGTTTTCTGGGTGCCAGCTGTTAGTGGCAGCAGTCCTCTTCGGGGTCAGATAGGGACACTGCCATGTGCCGCAGGCACTGCACCACAGCCCTTCCAGCTGGGTGCCAAGACGCTTCCCCCACCGCCCCGCAGCCCTCCCAGCAGGGAGCCACCAGCCATGGTGGCAGGCTGCAGGGATGGGGAAAACATCCCTGCGCCAGGGCAGGAAGTGGATCAGCATTTCCTACCGCACCGGCTGCAGGCTGCGTCACAGGGAATTATCTGGGAAAACAATGGCCCCTTCCTCCCTTTCGTCCTGCTCGTGCCAGGCCATGCTCGGCGACGCTGAAGCCCAGCCTGTGAAATCCCCACAGCTGTGTCAGCTGTCACCTCCATGTCCGGGGCCGGCCAGTGACGTGGGCAGCTGCTTCCTCCTCACCATGCACCATGGACATGGCTGCCACTGTGGGACTTGCTCGTCCCAGGAACTGGGGCACAGGACTCCAGGGCAATTCCCAGCTATCAGCAAGGCAGACAGATGGACAGACAGCCCAGGATGAGTCACGTCCATCAGCTGAGCTGGGGCACATCCCAGGCATAAAGCCACCCAGACACCTCCATAGCCCCATGTGCCCTCAGGCAGGTTAGGGATGGTCTGGGGTGAGGGTGGGCTCTTGGGTCTCATCCGCTGCACAGTGACGCAGCCAAGGTCATCCCAGCTGCACTGACCTCACCACCACCAGAAACAGGAAAAACCTGGAGGCTTTTTGTACTTGCTAAATAAACTAAACCGAGGCATGAGGGCACTCCTCTCCCTGCTGCAGGGTTTTCTTCTGCCCACAGCATGGCCTGAAGGCAGCGGTCAGGGCTGGGGCCTCAGAGGTGCTGGCTACTGCCCTGCTGCCACTGCACCCGCAGCACCCCTGCCTGTCTCCTGCCCCTTCCCAAGCCACCTCCCTGCAGCCCCGTGGGGGAAGACAGGTCTAGGATGGAGCAGAGGACTGCTTGAAGCCACCTAAACCTTGTTTCAGGTGCAGGGTTGTGATTTGGAGACCAGCCAGTGTAGTTATTTCCTGAAGCTCCAGCTCTTGGAGTCATGGGATTCACTCCAAACTTATGTTTAAGTTTTTAATTAAAAAAAAAAAAAAAAAAAATAGCACCCAGGCTCTGCAGTTGCAGGGAGAAGGGAAAGCCCCCACAGCCCCACAGGCCCCCAAAGCAGCCGAGCAAGCCAGCAAAACCCGCTGCCCCACCAGGCCCCAGAAACGCAGCATGTTTTTGTGTCCCAAATGAGAGCCCAGAAGCTTGGGGCGGGCAACCCTGGATTGCACACCTCGAGAGCCACGCCACGAGGAAACAAGATTAAACATTTCTCAGTATAAACGTTTATTCAGCTCTAAGAAAATGGGCCCCTGACCAAACCTCAGTGAACAAGAGCACTCTGGTCCCACAGGTGGGGAAGAAGAGCAGAGACTGGCAGCCAAGCCACCCTGGCCCCATCCTCGCCCTTGCAAAGCTGCCCGGGGAGCTCAGGCCGTGCTCGTGCCTGGCTGGCGTGCCGGGGGGAGGCGGCTCACGCCAAATGTGCAGCAGCAGCTCAGAAGAGGGCCTCTTCATGGCAAACTCTACCCCATGCTATGTTTCATCAGCTGCAATCACAAGTATTAAGAAATGCCTTTACTTTCACCTCTCCCTCTGTTATTGTTTGGGGTTTTTCAGCTATGGAAAGATCTTTTGCAATGCTTTGAAATCCAATTAGAAATTAGGAAGGGTTTGGGCTTTTGTTATTGTAGGGGGGTAAAACAACAAGGCTGGCTTCCCACATCCTCTCCCTCCACATCCCCAACACATTCCACATCAATGCGGTAACGCCTTTTAACCAAAAACAGCAGGTCGCGATATGCCAGCGTAGTTCCCTCGTCTGAAACACGACACTGTTACTTTATATACCTATTGCTTCACACATTGCCCACACATGCATGGCCTTATCAAAGGCCAAGCCAGCCACACACCCAGTTTTACAGCTCCTGCCTTCTCTGTATCCAAGGAGATAAAACACACAAGATGGAAACAATGACATCACTCTGTGAGGATGAGGAGGACAGGGCAGGCACTCTCAAGAAGACTTGGGAAGACAGAAGTGGCTGTCTGTCTCTGCCATCCCACAAATACCATGATTCACCTCCAGAGCTCCTCTGGCTGCATGTCTAAGGTTACTTCTCATTTAAAAACACAAAAAACTTCTCATTTAAAAAACAAACAAACAAAATGTTTTCATCCTCACGTTTGAAAGCCCATAGCTTCTGTGGTTAAGAAGAGCTGATCCATCTCAAACCAAGAGTTTTCACTGACATTCTTGAGGGGTGACGTTAATACTTGTGCCTTGCTGCAAATGGGGTATGTGGCCTTCAGGGAGCTGGACAAGCTTTTTTGAAGACAGTTCTGGTGTTGACTGCCCTCGAAGCTGGTCTCGCAGCTCATTCCCTACATGAGCTCACCATTGACCTCAATGTCCTACAAATACAGGGGAAAAACAAAAACAAAAACAAAACACCACCACACAAACCTCCTTCCACAGAGCCCAGGTCTGACAAGACACAGCACAGTCTGAGGGATAAAGTTTTATTGTTTATTTTACCAAGGGGCAATACAGCCACGCACACCTGCACATGGGTCCAGAGCTTAATGCCTGGCCCAAGGTCATCAAAGATCATGGCAGAGTCTGAAGTTATGCTGGTCTCTGGTCAGTGTCATAAGCATTAAAATTACCTTAGCCACCAAGTAACTTGTTCTGTCTTGCTGTGATCACTTTTCTCAAGAAACATTAAGCAGAAAGGAGAGTCAGATGTGTTATTTTAATCTTTCCCACTGTGGTGAGGAAAAACTCTTGATGGGAAAAATGACACTGAGTGACTGCCCTTAGGATATGGGTGAGAAGTGCAAGTGAAATAATTGAATAAATATACTAAGACAACTCTGTCATTTCCTTCCCCTAATGTTGCCATGGTCACATCCAAAACAAAGCTGGCTCAGCCTCTGAGCCATCACCACTGACAAGCTGCTGCACCTTTTGATGAAATGTGATTTTGTCATCACTCTTGCCTCAGTTTAAATTAATTTAGAAGGATAAAGATAATGGCAATGAAATAATAATAAGGCTGTAGCTCTTTCATGGGCAAAGGTCAGCTTAGACAATGAAGTCAGTCTTGGGACTCAGGACTTCAGGGAATGCATGGGAGAATGTCTTTTTATTTTCCAAAAGCACATGAAAGTATCTTAAACTTGCATTCCAAGTAAGGGAAAACACTTCTACAGGATGACACAGCATTTCACCAAGCATCAGTCTCCAAAAGGATTACAGAAGTAAACAAAAAATCTATTTCAAAAGGGGCAAAAAATGCATAAGCAGTGATCTTAAAACATGTATCTAGTCATACAGTTGAGACAAGCCAAAAATTAATTTCTTTTGCAAGATCTTTTGCAAAGATCTAGTTATTTAACTGCACCAATAAAATGGGAAGAGGAAAAGAAGGTGGACAAGTGTGAGAAATTTCAGTTAAGATATTGAAGGTAGGAGAGGCAACATCAAACTATCTAATTCTAAGAAAGGTGGAAACTTATTTGAAAAACTGCAGTCCAATTTCTACAGCAAAGGTTTTAAAGAATTTTTTTTGAGCCTGAAGTCAGTCTATTCACATGTATGATGATATTTCTGCATTCAAAGGGCCGTGTGCAAAACCAGTGAGAAACATCATCAGAGGACCCTGGATCAGGACTGAAATGAACCACTTGGACTCAGTATGTCCTATTTTCTTTGGTAAGTGAATTAATAAGTGTTCTGCACGAGACTGTTGCCAAGGAAAGCAAATATATTGTTTTCACTGGCGAGCAAGTTAGAAAAACCTGAACAGCTCAGCGCTGCCTTCAAAGATTCAACTCTACTCACAACTTCTACCCATCCTGTTGGAAAAGTGAGATCAGTATCTTTGTGGTAAAATTCATAGCAGTTTGCCATGCTGGTATATATATGCACAGCATCTTCTGCACTCTGCTGATGCGCAGCAGGCCTGGCTGAAATCCCTGGTGAGGCTTGCAAAGACGCAGCCCCAGAGTGACTTGGCCGACGCTTGCCCCAGCTCTGGCAGGAGTCGGCATGCTCTGCTGACTTCATGCTCCAAGCAGACAGACCTCTCCACAAACCTTAATTGCTGCAGTCAGCTACTGAAAAAGGAAACGGGTGTGTATTTAAAAAAAAAAAAAATCAACCTTAAAACTTAATGGTGTTCATGACACTTTTCTTTGGCACAGCAGACTACGATGTTCAGGCACTGTTAAGCAGTAAGAGTAAATGGGAGCTTGTGGTTTGGAGACATGATACATCTTCCCTCATGCTGCGAAATTCCTCTGTTTGAGTATGCGGCAGGCAGAGCCCTTTAAAGGAAAGTCCCGTGCTCTGAATAACAGCAAGCCCCATTTACACAGGCAACTCTAAATGACTTAATTGTCTTCATTTTAGGGACTGTAAGAAGAAAGGCAAGACTTCTGTGAGAGCTTGAATTTTCCTTTTCCACCAGGAAATAACTCTCCTAGTATCAGCCACCACAAGGGGTCAAAGCCTAATTTCCAGACAACAGTTTGTTCCTAGTGCAAGATGAAGACAAGGATCAGTGCTCAGAGATAAGGATTGTAACAGGAATCTCTCCACAGTCAGTTTCTCACCAATTCTCCTGCTGAAGTCAGTTACAGGTTGGTATCAACAAATTCAGCTGGGCCACACTTACAAACTGGCAGCATCAGGATATCTAGATAATGGCCAGAGCTAGAACCAGGATTAGGACTAAGGTAAGGGTTTAGGAGGGGATGTGCACCACCACCATGATTATTGCTGAATCCTGCACAGTCTGACCTTCGTGATGCCCTTTACTTGGATTTTAGAAAGCAGGGCATGACTTGTAAGTCAAAGACTTAAGGTTAGTCCCTCTCACCCATGTTTCTCACCGAGTTGGAGTAGGCTCCCTGGAACAGTCCAGGGCTGACTCACATACAAACACTCCACCCAGAGGGCAGCTGACTAAAGAAGAGCCATTGATTAGGGTTAAAACTGCCATAGAAAATGAGCTTAAGTAAGAGGTGACATCAGTGAATTGAAATAGCCTATGTTTAGTACTTGACCAGCAGTGAATATCTATCCAGTGACCCAGGCTGGACTGAGGGGAAAAGTGTGGTGGTGGGGCAGCTAGTGACAGCGGGGGCTGCAGCAGCAGCAGGTTTCTTGCTGCAGTTAACTAAGCTTAGTGAGCTACATTAAACTCCTGCTTGGCATGTGCAGTGCCCTATGTGTAATTCTGGGGCATTTAGCTAAATTCTGGTTAATGGCTGGGTTAGGGACTTGGTCTCTAGGACCAAGTCTCCTGCTGAATTAAACAGCCCTCTGAAGCCTAGCAGCAAAGCTTCAGTACAGACTCTGCCCCAATCCTTTGGCCAGAGATAGCCCCCAGGTCTCAAGGTTTGCAGCAAAACATCTCCAGAGCTTGGGCAGCAGAAGACACAGACCAGATCTCAGCTCAACAGTGTCACAGGCAGGTGTCACGGCACAGCCCCAGCCCAAACTAAGTCCAAATGGCTCAGTCTCACACTGCGCCTTGGCTGAGTTACGAAATACCTGGAGAATGCCGCACCGCATTCTCGAGCCAAGCAACACACAGCAGCTCAATGTGAAAGGGAGCATGGACAGATCCCAGGCCAAGGTCTATCAGGGTGTTGCTGCACATGTGTTACTTTAGGTTCAGGTCCTTTCCAACCCAGACATACATATTAGCACTTAATTGACTGCACAGTCAAACTAGTTTTATCTCTACTTATCCAGCTAGAAGGATTCACATGGGATGCGTCCTAGGGCTAGAATCCATGTCACTGCCCTGGTGAAAATCCTGAGAAATGCCATTGATTTTAGTGCAGTTATTATAGACTTTTGCAGTGTGACCTCTAAACGTAGCCTAGGCAACGCCCTTGCACAGATCACTGTTATTACTACGTTTACTTGACAGAGGCAGCAGACCAATGAAGCAAGGCTGTCAACAGGTTACAAAACCAACCTCCTAGACAGAGGCTGCAAGATCTGCCACACAGATAAATATGTACAAGGCTGGTGTATTTCCCTTCCACTTTCTCCACAGCTAGATTGCTAGTAAGAGCCTGCTATGCAAGAGGGAAAAAAACAAAACAACAAAAAACCCAACCAACAGAAAACACTAAGAATGAATCATTTTCCTCCCCTCTCAAGACCTTTCTTCTTATCGATGAAAATCAACAGGCTTAGCAACAGCAGCAATGATTTATTGGGCCACACCTCTACAGTGCCTTCTGTGCCCTATGATAGGTGTGAGCACACAGATGGCAGGAGGCAACACCTCTGATCCAAGCAGCTTACCCTTGGCAAGGTATCCGACTAGCTCTCCACAGCAGCAGGCTTCTCACCACAAGGTAGGCAGTCTGTCTCTGAATGTTTCCAAGGGCCACGTGATTTCTAGGAGGTACGGGGCATGATACTATCCCCAGTGCGACCAACAGTGTGACACATGCTCAGCTCCTTGGAGGATCGGGCCAGAAACCACTCCGAAGTCGGGCAGGAGTAAGTGGGAACAAGAAAATGCAGATACTCCATTACTTACCTGTGGCTGAGAGGCCAGATTCATCTTATAAGGATGCGTCTTTCCCTCCTCATTTACAAGTGGTGACCAGACTTTTGACTCTGTTCTGCAACATACAAATTTTGAATAGTTAATCTGTTTTCATCACTGAGCGTCATTATTGTTATTAAAAGAGTTGAAGTTCATCAGTTTCCCAAATATCTCCCCAGTCTTTTGTATAGAGCACTTTGCACATCAGGAGGAATCTCGACAGCCTCATTTTAGGCACGTAACTTGGATGGTTTAGTTATGTTGTATGAGGTCCTTGGAGAAAAGACAGGATCTCATCAGCAACTTTCCTGGCTTATCATTTGGGACTCCACTGGTGAAATATCAAGCATGGGCTCCAACCCAGGCAGCAGAGTTGGGGGTCACCCAACAGCAGAAGCTGAAGATATCTCTTACATGCAGATCCTTTAATTAAGTGGGACAATTCACATTACTGTGCTTTTCAGCTTTTATGGGTAGCCGGGAAGAGGAACGATTCTTGTCTGTATTGACTATACAGAGAACATCTTGTTCTTGAAGTTGGGTTGCCTTGGATAAGCTAAAAATGTTTTGTTTTGGGTCTCCGGAATTTTCTTCTTATTTATACAGTGGTATCCATGATGAACAAACAGAGGCTTTTGGGAATTATTAAAAAAAAAAAAAAGTGTCCAAGTCTGCAATGGGACTAAGAACTGAGATGACATAATGTGTCAGAGAAAGTCTACATAACCTTTACTGGTCTGTGGTCTGACCCAATTACTCACAGCAGCCTGAAACACAAGTCTCTGACCAAAACCAACCACTTTTACCATCATCATTCTAGAGTTTTGCTATGTCCCAAAGAACAACAGACAAACAAGTGGTGAGGAAGAAGTAGAGTGCTTAGATTTGCTTAAGATACTTTGTGGGAAACACACGCTACCTACATTTCTCGGAAGTACAGACAGTAGTTAGCATCTCAGAGGGACTAAACAGTGCCACTTTCCCCGAACTTCTTAACAGTAGGGAACAAGTGGCTGCAGTATTGCTGAATGAAAACCATTGTTCAATGCTAAACATTGCATCACATGGCAACCAGATGGCTGATAAACTCTTAGGATGAGTTTTGAAAACCATGTCCTGTTTTGAAGGAGCCCTTTGTAGAACGTGCAACTGCAGATAGATGTGTGTCCCAGATATTTGTGGGTCCAGGGCCAGCTACAATTTAAGTACTTAGCAAAACAGGAATGCTTCCACTGAGAATTAACTGGATAACTGGAAAGAGACTTTAAACAGAAAAGGCTTATAAAACTGACAAGGATGGAGAAACAGGGTACAGAGCTACCCACAACAAATTCAATCTGGTCTACACCATTCCTCTAAAAGCCCTCCAATGTCAGGACATTCTTTAAACAGCCCAAACTTAACTGTAACGCACATGTATATCCCAGACATTTGCTGCGTAAATAGTATTTTAATACTTACACCCAGAAGGTAGCTCAGTGGGAGGAGATGCGAGGCAGCATTCTCACTCAGGGAAGAGGAGAAATTTTATTGACCTGCTATTGCATCTGTTGTACTCTGGACTTTACAAAGAAGAAACCTGGAGGAAGTCTGCTGTGCTGTATCTCCTTTCACAGGAAAGTACAAAGACACGGGTCACACCAGATACCATCCTTTACAAGCATTAAGGTACAGCAAACCTTTGACTCCAGGCTATTCCACCCTACGGGCTCAGCTGCAGTGCTGATACCTGACAACCTACATCGCCCAAATCCTGGTGTCTCGTGAGCTGGGGCACACAGACTAACAAATATGAATGCAACAGCTGCATGGGATCAGACCTATGCCAATCTGATCATTATCTTGTCTCAACAGCTGCTGTTACTGGATGCACAACGTACCCCAGGTGAATATAAAACAACCACTCCCTCCTTCCTTCTGGCAGCCCCGTGCTTTAAGGTGCCAGAGGGATCAGCAATTTTACACAGATTATGGCTATCAAGCCTGACAAAGTCACAGCCATCTCTAAGATGGCTGTATTTTGCACCTGAAGACTGTGTTTGCACAAAGGGGAGCAGCCCATCGACCAATGCAAAGCCTCATTCCTTGAAAGTGTTCGGCGATCACATGTGACCAAGTTTCATCTCCTCTGGAAAAACAGGGGACACAGCAAAGTATATGGAAATCAAATACCCTGCCAGTCAGGCTGTAAGCAAGTGGACATTGGCTGGAGATGAAAGAGCAGTTCAGAGAGCATTAAACACTTCAGCTGATTTCTAGCATAAGGCATCCCTGTGCCAGTTCTCACTAGCAGTGATCTAAGTACTTTTGAGGTAGATTTTTTCTTTTACAGCAGTTTAATATTATTGGATTTCAGAACCACCAAAAGACCCTATTCAGACTGAAAATTTAAGTTTAGAGCAGGGCAATGTATGAACATGGAGCAGAAACTTCCCCCCAGGCACTCGCTTTTGTCCCACAGCCCCTCACTCAATGCATTTGAGGTGACACAGCATGTTGGTCTTCTACTGTAGGGGAGGCAGCTATAGCCAACTACTGCAGCGAATGGGGGGTTTTGACCAGATTTTTCTCCCTTATTTATTAGCAAAGCAAAAGCACAAGTTTGTTTCCCAGCCTGCTGCCATTCTGATCTGTCAGTGGATATAAATGGAAGCAGCAAGGTCACTCCAGGCTTTACTTTCAATCCAGTTTAAAAGTTATCCAAACAGAAAGGTTAAATAGCCCATGCGGTTATCCCTCTAAGGCTTGGAGGATAAAGCTTCCCTTTGTCTTCACAACAGCTGTGGCAGAGCCTTCAGCCACTCTCAACAGCCCTTTTATGGCCCCAGCCAAGCCACAAAGAGGAGACAGCGTTGCTCTCCCTGGCTTTGCCTAGCAGGGCTTTCAAGGCGCATGCCCCATCCCACTGCACTGCCTGTGGAGCCCACAGTCTGCAGGTCATCGGTAGGACTGCTACAGTCCCAGCTCTCAGCAAGGGTTTCCTGGCTCTGCTCCTGCTGTTAATGCCTCCACTTTTACTAAGGTGTGGCAGGAGAAAGAGAAATAGCACTTAAAAGTTCACCTTATGTCCCACTGCTGGCCCAGGACTTAATTTCTGAAAGGCAGGGCAGTGTGGACTCAAGGCACAGACAGTACAGCAGACTGGTTAGACTCATCATGTTTGTATCTTATCTATATGTTTTCATATCTTAGTTATATGAAGCAGGGAACAGGCGTCAGAGTAGATAGCTCAAACCCAGCCTTGGCAATGGTGCCTTCAGTTCACAGCAGGCTGCTACAGGTAGGACTGTAGTGGCTTTCTGGAGGATTTTTTCCAAATTTGGGGGAGAGGACCGCCAGCCACAAAACTACCTCCGTGCTCCCCATGCCGAGGCAGTACCCCTGCCACTGAGAGTGGCCATGCTAGCAGGGCTGCCAGACCTGCCTCTCCACCGGTGGCATGGCTGGATGTCCAACAGCCTGCTAGGGAATCCCACCCTGTCTTTGGTGAAAGCCAGCAGGCTTCGGCAACCCCACAGGATCTCACAGACTCCTGCTTAAATTGATGAATGTTTATTTTATAACATGGTTTCTAAAGCATATTCTTTCAAATGAGACTCCAGCAGAGAGCAACACTCAAACCGTGCAGAAAGAGAAGACAAAAACATGACACAAACAAGCCTGGGAACAAGTGCCAAGCAAATTAATTGCAGGCACATGGATATACAAACTTCGTCACATTTGCAATTTACATTTCCACACTGTTTCCTTACTACAGGAGAGGGAGCAACCAAGACAGGGTCAGGGAATGAGCCATGCATTTGCTGTTTCATCCAGGCAGAAACCAAGACCTAAGGTTAGAAAGAAATTTCTCTGATGCTAGTTTGGATGGGGAGGTACTGGTAGGAAGGGGAGGAAGGAAACTACATGCGAGTCAAGGCAGGAATCTGAAGAGGCATTTACAAAATACAACATTTTTCAAGAAGCTTGGCTTGAACATGGTGTAATATAAACATTACAAGAGCCTAGATTTTGCTATCAATGCTTTGCGTGCAGAGCTGGGCCATAGCTTCAAGGGAGAATACAGAGTTGGAAAATGAGGGTCTAATTCCGTGTGACAGGAACTGTGTAAGTTCCATAAAGAAGAAAGGCACATTTACATTCCCATTTCAAACACTGGGATGGACGTGACTAAGATATCAAAGTAGCAAATAAACCCGTAAAGATTGAAAAGTTCCTTGTGCAACATGAAGTTTGCTAGCTGAAAAATGAGGAAAGACCTAAAGAATTATCTTTCAACCCTCCCCAGAGTTTTAGACAGGCATTTTAATAATGTTTAGAAACTAACCACAAGATCTCTCAGGCTACCAGGAAGGTACCTTTTAATCAGCCTTTTAGCTACAACAGCTGCAAAGTACATGCCCTTGGATTTAAACATGAGCAGACACTTTTAGCAGCCATCCATTAATTGGTAAGCAAAACTGTACTCAGGCTGAATGCAGCCTATTGCCACTTCAAACGGCAATGCTAGTCACAACTTCCTAGAGACAAGAGGCCCCAAATTCATTTCTTCATGCATGGCCCTCTGCTCCTTGCGTTTCAGGTGTCTCTTCACACAACCACTAAAAACAAAAGGGCAACTCCCTACACAGAAGAAGCAACAGAAGTTTATCACAAGCAGTTTCACAAGAGTTACGAAGGACAAAACACACCTGACTGCTCAGACTCACACTGTTATTCCACTAGCCAGCTACAGAGTTAACTACTTCTGCCTCACCAAAGACGCTGTAAAAACATAACAAATGCCAAGTTCAACTTGCCAAAACGACTTTGAAGGTGCCAATCATCAGTAAAAGCTGCTGGCATGCACCCAGGAGGGCTAGGAGCACCACCCCAGCCATGGAGAGGTTGTGAGCTGCCATGGAGGGCCAGGCAACCTGCATGCCCTTATATAGCTGCACACAGAGCACCAGGCTTTTCCCAGGGCCAAGAGAATTATTAGTAAGATGACAGAGCTGGAAAACTCTTTTTGGCAGGGAAGCAAAAAGCAAACCTAAATGAGTCAACAGATTTCACCAACTTCCTAGAACACAAATTTGAGCCTATTGTGGCTTTGTGCAACTAGTCCCCACAGCCGAGACCTGGGAAGACATGGAGCAAGCAAGAGTGTAACTGAACCTACTTAATAAAACACAGATGACATCACACACATGCTGTCGTCTTCTTCATAAGCACCTACACATGATCCTTTGACAATGCATTTAACATGTGCTGGTAGCATATCTGACTTCCCTGATCCTAGCACTTTTCAAAGAAAAATACATAGCTTCATTCCTTGGCATCATTTTTAGCCAAGTAACAGACTGTTTTGCAAACAAAAAAGGTGCATTAATATATTACATACTGGCAAGCAGGGCTGCAGAAAAGCAGCTTGAAATTTGAAGAAAAGACAGTAGGAGCAGAACAAGAGATTACATGTTTGCAATTCCTTTTCACAAACATTCTTCTCTTATTACCACCCCCAACCTGCCTCCAGACGTAGAGGGAACGACAGACTCACTGTAGGAACACTTCTTTTTTGTTGAAATAAACTCCATATAAATACACACTTTACCTTTGAGTTACTCGGGGCTGCACAGTTCCACCACCCATTTGGTGACTAAAGCCACAGGCAAAGAGCCATGTGTTTTAGAAATAATTTTCACCTGTGTGAAAATTATATAAAAATGTGCTGCAATGAACACTTGTCTGCTTTTGTACATCTGCAGCTACAGCTACACAGAGCTATGTGTCAAATTTATCATGAGCATTACAATGACATTGGTGATGCCCAGATCTTTTGACTATCAGGTGAATTTTGCGGTAGGAGAATTTGTTCTTCCTGAGCCTTCCCTTCTTTGAGTGCTCTTTGTCAGAGCAAGCATCTTTTCCAAAATACATTAAGTTTCCAAAGGAGGCTGATAGCTTTCTCCAGTCTGTTGAACATGTCTTGCTGCTTACCCCCATTAAAGGAAAATCAGAGGTGTGCTTGGAAGGGGTGCAGCCTGGGGAGAGGCTTTGCTCAACCCTAAAATGTCAGTGCAATGACATACACACCCTACCTGAAAAAAAAAAAAAAAAAAAAAAAAAGAGCAGCTCTTCTCCAAGACTCAAGATCCAAAACTTCATTTTTCCTATGAATGAGAAAGGCTCAAAAATCTGCTTGTGAAATTTCTCAGTTTAGCAACCAGGCAGTTTTGGGATGACTGAAGCACACTGTCTGCTGTAGGTTGGCCTTTCTGCGTGTAGCATACAAAACCATGGTGCTGAGCTTGATTTTACACTACTGAAGACAATAACGGAACTTTTATTTGGTTTCTTTGGAATGACGTTTCTAAAAGCACTCTCTAGCCTGAAACAAAAAGCAAAATGAATGAACAAACACAGGCTCAGAAAAGAGCAGGGAGCTGCTAGACATGCTGAGTTCAGCAGGAATTCTTGAACACCCCCTTTCGAGGCAGAAAAACAGACCTTTCCAACTCTGTTCACGTGTCAAACAGCAAAGCACCTGGCAGTGCCACTTAGAAGAGCACATTCAGAGAAAGCAATTTGTGGCTGGGTTTTAAATCCTAGGAAATGAACAGATTTGCACCTTTGGGTGAAAAAGCAGGCCAGGCATGTTTTCTTTAGCTAGTAATTTGATCCATTTTTAAGGGTGACATGTGTTAGACTAGATTTCCTGCCTACAATCTGATCTGAAATATTTTTGGACTGTTACCATCGTTAAGGAAAATACCGAAACAGGAAACATTGGAATGCTGTTGATATTCACAATCAAGTACACAGTGCAAACAGCATTTCCTTTACCAGAAGTGTTTAAGTCCTTTCAATTCTCTACATTTACACTTCTCTTAAATAATCGTTAGTACAGCCAAACATGAAGACATCTTAACTGCTTGGCTACCATTAAAAGAGAAGAGGGTTGCATGTTTGCAGAACACACACATATAAAGTTTGTTTTCGTCCACAGAAGAGGACAAGAAGACGACAAGCATAGTGCAATATTTCCCTAAAACACTCTTCCAGCCTCCAGCTACTTGCAGCTTAAGGGCTTTCTGCAGCAAAGATACTGCCATGGGATATAACATCCTTTATAGATTTGTCTTCCATTAATTCACCCAGTCTCCTCTTGAGCCCACGTGCACTTTTAGCATTCACAGCAAAGTCACAAATGAAGTCTCCACTGTCACGACAGTGTTGACTCTTTGGTGGAACTGAGACATCTGATGTGAGCTCAGACCCATGTCTCAAATCCATCCTGACACGATCTTGCTGCCACCCTGAATGCAGGTCAGAGAGTGTTTTGCACAGGTAATCATTTAAATGAGTAATCATTTAAAATTCATCAGATATGAAATTAAAAATCCCTAAGGATTTATGCTTTCACAAGACATCTCTATGATGGTGAGTAGAAAAGATGGACTGGAAGACTTCTCACTCAGGAAAACCTGGCACAACTGGGCACATCCTCAGCACCAGCTGTGTGTGATGCTCCAGCCCATGGAGCTGCTGCCCTGTCAGACCAGTGGTCCTTGACAGCACAGCTACTTGGTACAACTGATTCAGCTAACAAGTTACAACTGCAGAGCATGGAGACCAGACCCAAGAGTTGGTGGTGTTGAAGTGCAAATGATACACTTTCCTTTTCATACTCAGCCAGCCACTTACAGAGCTACTTCAACAAAGAAAAAACTTCCAGCTTTGACCCGACTGTATTGTCAGCTTTCCTCACTAACTATATGGTCAAGCCTTACTGACAGGGTTTGGCCCACCAAGGTTCAGGAAGCCCAAGCCCTACCACCTGGCCAGGTGGCACGCATTTTCCCAACTGCCTTCCACCCTCTCCACCTCCATTGCAATGCTCTTCCCTTCTTCACAGAGGAGGGCTGACCACCAACCCATAGTCTGCTTTCCTCACCCATTTCCTCTATCCTAAGTTGAACAGGAAGACGAAGCATGGGTTCCAACTGTTTTAAAATGCCTCTTCTGTCACCCCTCCAGGCCTCCTCTCAAGATGTTCCATTTTAAGGTCTTGGCCTTAGACTGCAAAGTAAAGAGGGGCTCCAGCCTCAGCAACAAAGACTACGTAGCATTTCTGACCACCGAGTCCAGCTGCATTTGGGACAACACAGTTATGGGGGCCCAGAAGGAAACAGCTGGGTGCTAGGGATAAAATATTCTCAACAGAGCACAACCAGGAAAAACCACATGAGGCACACTACTGTCTTTTGGCATTAAAGAGCAGCTTTCTCCTCTGAGAAGGCCTCCTAGAGTATCATATTCCCCAATACAAACATCTCTGGCAGCTATCAAGTCTCCAAACAAGTAAGTAATTCTTCTCTAAGCAGAACTTTACTCCCAAAGAAGGAGGAAGAGCAAAGACTTAAAGTCTCCTACAGTCACCTAAAATGGATTTTACATAGAGCAATGGGTAGTAATATCAAACACTATAAGTGGATCAGTAGTCAGATCACTGCTTTCACGTCCTTGAGGTCTTGACACTCTCCTTGGCCATTTTGTCAGCAGCACTCATCAATCAGTACAGGCGCAGAAGTGTCCAACACACACTCATGCTACCTCATTGAAAGGCGGTCTTGAAAAAGAGTTGGACTGTGCTAACTCAAAGCCCCTGCATGGTTTTACACAGCTGCACATCCAGCCAGAAATCTCTCCCTGGGCAGCTTCCACACCCAAGGCTGATGAAGCATGCATGGGTTAGCTATAAAGTTAACGACTTTGTAATTCACATTAGCAAACACATTTTACAGACTCAATGATCTGTAAGAGTGAGCTTGCCTGTGGGCTGAAAGAGCCCTTGCCTCTCCTCCTCTCTCCCAGCCAGAACCACATGGCACTGGTTTGCTAAGTCAAGCAAATGGATATTTCAGAGAGGAAAAGGAGCACTCCTTTGCAGGAAGATTACAGGCTGCCAAGTTAGAGGCCAGTATGAGAAACTCTGGGCCCAACAGGCTCCTGCAATGCTTACCCTCCATTCACACTGCCTGCACTGTGCTCCATTCTTCCCTCTGAAGTCCCTCAATGAGTTGTCAGGCTTTTTTTGGCCAAGACTCATCGCTTCTTCCTGAACTGGGAAATGCCTGCTGAACTACTGGCATTATCCAAGCTACAGTAAAAGATTTCTTTTTATCACAGAAAATCCCTGAACAACTGAACTACTGTGTCATTTAAAGCATGCTTTTGCACTCCTCCTGAAAGCAGTTCCCCTGCATCTGCTGTGAAGCTGTTGGACAATCACTCTGGGGGAAGGCGACCACAGGAAAAACTCACTCCAGAGCAACTAGAAATGCCACACTGCATCTACCATCTGACTTCGACAAGTGCTGGTACCCACAGCTGCAACTCAGACCAAGATGAAGCATAAATCCCCAGCACCCTCGAAAAAATAGGCTCCAGTTCTTTTAAACAGCAATGGGTCAATGCAAAGCAGACCCCTGCCTTCTCAGTCTCCATTTCTTCTCTGTACAAAGATGGCCCAAGAACAAAGCATGGCTGGGGAAAGGAATGAAGCAGTCCATTGCTCTGCAGATCAAGACAGTGGGAAGGCTGAAGCCAGCCCATGCTCTACACTGGTGACAGAGACCACAGCTCAGCTGTCATCTTCCTTTAGTTTTTCAGGACTCAGAGACTGATGCCTGACAGGCACCTTGATGCACCTTGGGTCATCACTGCTTAGCACTCAGTGCTGTTTGATCAAGAGGCTCTAAAATGTACCACCTTTCTGAGTTTGTGCATGGCAGAAGCTAGGCAATTAATAGCTTGGACAACACACAACCATATATTTTAACTGCTAAATTAGTGCAACGGGAAGAAAGGTCATGTCTGGTCACACCTCCTCTGCTATGAGTGAAGTTTTCATGAGATGTGTCTTTGATTTCTTGCTGTCAGGAGCCACAGAATAGGCTAACAGACTCTGCCACAAATTATCAGCCAATTTCTCACTGGAAAAATTGTTTTCATAAGGTCAAAGTGCAGCAAATGCAAGTAGCATTAGGATTAAAGGCTGAAATACAGTTCCCTCTTGCTATCCAGCACCTGGCCAGACAAAGCACTAAGAGGTCAAATTAAAAAAAACAGCCAGAGAGGACTGCTGTCAAACATAGCTACTGCCCACCCCACATCCCTCCCTCTCCCCATCCCCAGTCTTGCTCAGCAACGTACCTGCTGACCATCAGAGTTAGTTCATCTGTGCAACCCTTGATTTTGTTCTGCGCCTCAAGGTGTGTCATGTTATCTGTGTTCACCCCATCAATGGCTATGATCTGGTCTCCTATACACAAGTTGGCTACTGCAGCTTTGCTACCTGGAGTCACCTAAGGAGAAAAAAAAAAAAAAAAAAAAAAGAAAAAGAGTGAATAGACTTTCCAGGGAGGAGCTTTCCATAGCAACATCTGAAAAACAGTTGGAGCACTCAGGGCTTCTCTCACCTGTACATGGAAGCAAAGAGGTGAAAACTAATGAAAGTAAATTCTCAGCAGAAATCTGTCTGGGTCGGGGTCTCTTAGATACTCCACAGTATTAGTTATGGGCAGGATTCTATTTTGGCACCCACAGATAGAAATTTGGGGAGGGGACAACAGGCAAATAACAAAAATTGTATTTTCACTCAAGGCAATTGGCTTTGTGCCAGAAAGTGAGGGAGATGGGTCTCTTTAGCTTGGAGGAGACTGAGGGGTGACCTCATTAATGTTTATAAATATGTAAAGGGCAAGTGTCATGAGGATGGAGCCAGGCTCTTCTCAGTGACATCCATTGACACGACAAGGGGCAGCGGGTGCAAGCTGGAACACAGGAGGTTCCACGTAAATATGAGGAAAAACTTCTTTACAGTGAGGGTAACTGAACACTGGAACAGGCTGCCCAGAGAGGTTGTGGAGTCTCCTTCTCCGGAGACATTCAAAACCCGCCTGGACGCGTTCCTGTGTGACATGATCTAGGTAATCCTGCTCTGGCAGGGGATTGGACTAGATGATCTTTCGAGGTCCCTTCCAATCCCTAACATTCTGTGATTCTGTGATACAGAAAACAAATCTGTTCTTCACTGGACAGAGAAGTGCACTCCGAAGCAGAAGGTGCTGAGGACTGTCAGGAAGTCTGAGCCTCTAAGAACATAGGTGACAGAAAAGAGTGTCAGTGTCATTGCAATACAGTCAACGCCAATAACAAACACCGTTGTCTGCATCACAATCTCATTTGCTTCCTTCCTTGGAAGGAAGGTTTGGGCTCAAGATTTTGGATTGCTTCTTTAGTTGTAATAAACTGGTTTTGCCTAGGACTAGCTGCAACAGACGCTCACTGACTTCAGCGAGATCAATCCCAAAGCAGCGCTTGATCTAACAAGCAGACTGGAAGGGAGAAAGGCATCAAAAACTTCATCTCTAAACCACAATCTGACAATACTTTCTGAAAAAGTAGAAGCATCATCCCCAGCCTGACCACAGCTCACCTTGATACATTCTGCCATATTACATCTCCTTTTTCTCTCCACGCATGGTGCTTTGCTTCCCATACACACCACTGCACTGCTACAGAGGTGCTGTGCTCTACCTGAGAAATGACTGATGGGAAGGAGCTCGGGGTAATCTCACTGAGACCCCAGACAGAAGACGCTTACACAGCAACGCCATCAATATGATACTCCTCATGAAAAACAAGGTCCCAGCTAAAACTTTGCATTGCCAAGCAAATCAACTAAACGGCTCATTCATTTTTCCCTACTTCTGCTGAAGAGGTGTCCTCTTACTAACAGAGACCTCTTTGGGCCAAAATTATTGCCTGGGTGGATGGTGAAGAATGTCATATTTGTTTGTGGCTTTGCAAACAGTATGTAAGATTTTGTGCAGATTTAATTACTTTGTGGAGGGACCATAATGATTACTGTGGGCTTTCATCAATTATTTAATAGGCAGAGGAAATGAGAAGAGTGACCACTCCCAGACATGAGTACAGATTAAAACATGCCTTGCAGCTGAGGCATACCTCATTTACGAGTCCGTTGCAACTGGTATTCATTCTAGGCATTCAAGCTAGGTTTCAGCATGCTGGAAAGCAGCTGAGCAAACCCAGCAGAGGTGTCAGACATAAATAAACATTGCTCACAAGATTTGGAGAGTCCTCCTGATGTGGGATTGGATGGCAAATCATTCCCCCTAGGGAAATGTACAGCTCCTAGGGGTATCACACATTAGGTGCAATCACTGCTTTCCCTGGGCCAAAACCATCTCCTCACAGCTGTAGTGGGATATTTTCCCTAACCAGAAGGAAGATCACAAGATGCTTTTCTTTTTTCACCTCTCTACCAGGACTGGAAAAGGGAAGGACAGAGATTTGTATCACAGATGTCCAGGTTGGCCAACGTGCTCAACATTAACCCAAAGACCAAATAGCACCTGTCTACCTGCTCACCACTTTTAATGCTGTAAGCAGACTACAAACTGACAGAATAAGTGCTAATGAAGAGACCAGACAAACCACCAGATGCACAGAGAAAATCTGCTTTAAACGTGAAGATCATCACCTCCCAAGCTGCAGCCCGCAGCTGACTGGTGGCCAACTAAGCCTACCGAGTGCAGCCTGCTGCCGCTCCACTGGATCCATTGCCTTGAGAGTACCTTTGTGTAAACCTTGTGACAGGGACAGCTGGCAGCCATGAAGAAATCTTGAGCACTGGAAGTTGCCCGTAGTCCCACCAGATTTGGGAGCTGTCATTTTAGAAACCATGAGACAGATCCCTAAAGACATCATTACACTGGAGGGAGCCTGCAGGAGACACACTGTGGGTCCTTCCCCTGGTCACTGGACCGTAACTGACTCACTTGGCTTCTAGGTGCCTTTATTTCCTCCACTACCAAAGGAGGGAAAGGGGCACATTACTCTATGAGCTCGGCACACTATTACCGCGATTCATTTTTGATCAGACAACATTGCCAAGGGGTCAAGAATAACGGTGGATTAACACTGCTGCTGGAACGCTGCCGCAGGCTTGGCCGTACAGCTTGCATTTAAGACTGATAATCTACACAACACATGGCAGGCTGCTAGAAATTATCCTGTACACAAGGAGCAGCTGAGCCGGAGAAGCCACAGACACTGGAATATTGAAGCCTCACGAAGAAACCCCAAGAGCCACCAGGATGAGTGAGTGGCATTCACAGTAACATCTCAGCGCTTTGTCAGTGCTTGTGCTGTCACATTCCCCTTGTGTGTCCAGTTCAGAGGAATCTGAAGCGTGAGTGCTTTTCTCCATCAGATAAGAGCCACTTGGGCGCACAAGGGCGACTACATCCACTCAGGTACCGTACAAACCTCTCCCCTAAAGGGAAGCTACAAGGATGCACAGTAATGAAAAAGATCAGTGAATTTGCCAAAAGGAAACATGTTTTAAAATCCAGTTTCTTCAGTTCTGGAAATAACTTGCCCTGAAACACAACCTTCCACAAACTGCTCCCCTGCAACATCCAGCTCACATTCCCTGCCAGGATTGCTCATCGCAAACATGTCTGCACAAGGACAGGGTACCGCAGGGAACCCATCCCCCATCCTTTTAGGATGATTAATAGCTACTAATAACGCTCCCTTCCCCCCTGACAGTAAGGTCTGGGCTTATCTCAGTGCTGTCAATGCTGCTTTTGAGATTTGCTCACCTACCAGTTAAGGCAGGAAAGCAAAAAGCATTTCTGTTAAGCGAGGAGCAGAGAGCTGTCACTGGGAAGACCTTTTCCTACTTTTATTTTTGTCATCTCCCTCCCCAGTCCATGGGGAGCAGCAGGGGCAGGTGCGTGGCTGGGGCAGGGGCAGGCAGAGGAACTCGAAGCACTGACAGCTACCAGCCAGCTTACACGATCCAACCAAAAGGACTTCAAAAATGAACAAAAGCTTTCAGGCTCACAGGCATCCAGTAAATGTCACACTGCCTGAAACCACTTTTCTCCTGCTCTCCTCTCAGATAACTCAAAGCTTTGCACCAGCCTCTCTCCTTTCCCTCCCTTCACCAAGCACGAAGCAGACACCAGAAGGAGCTGAGGGGATGGTAGGCAATGCCTTGCACACCTTGCACAGGTGGGTGACCCAATAATGAGCAGATACAGCTGCACTTCTGCATGGGAAGGCAAGGAGGTCTCAAAGACGCTGTGAGGAACAAAACCTGCAAATACAACTTTGCACAAGTTACATCTCATGCGAAGGCACAGCCTCTTGTCTCCTTCAAAAGAGCTCCCTGACTGGCTTGGGCTTCCTCCGCTGGGGTCAGGCAACCTCTGGTAGAAGGGACATGGGCAGCATCACAGGGCCCCAGGAGCCCCCCAGCTCCAGGGAGACTACCATTGGGTGATTAAAGCTCTGCACACCTTGTCACACCATGCCCAAGGGCTTCCTTGTGGTGATTGCTCCCAGGCAGTTGTGTAACACTATGCCATTAGGGCATTTCACTGTTGAACAGACAATGCTGAGACAGGCTGAGCAGCACTGCTTCACACTGTATCCAAAACAGGTCCTAGAGCGTGCCTATCGTGATGCTTTTGTTTGGCTGACATGTCTGTGTAAGAGGTCTGGGCTGCTACAGAAATAATCTAGATACTTATAACCAGACACATCACTGATACCAGCTCAGATACATTTGCCAGCATATGGAAGAAACAAATAATCCCCATAATCTGTGGGCTTGATTGTGCACTCTTTACTCATGCAAAACTCAGTGTAGTAGATAATGTTTTAGACCAGTTATAGGCTTGGACCCCTCTTTTTAAAGAGGTCCCACAGATTCAGGGTTGGTATGGATAGAAAAAAAACATACATTATTTTCTTATACTACAAAGTGAGGCTTTGTGTACACATGCACGTGTGCACACACATATATATATATAAAACTCTGCAATCATGAAAAGAGTAGAAAAATTATCTGCCCCCCCTCACCTTCCCTGCACACACACTTTGGGCTCCACCCTACCAACACCAGCAAGACTTTGCAAAGTTCTGATTTGTGTCTCCCAGGTGGTTTGAGGGCTATCATTCCCTTGCCCCGGCGGCCAGGCAGCAAACAAAGGACTCTGCTGTGACATGTCAAGTCTTCAGCTAGTCTTTGGGCAAGTGCATTTACAATAAAAAAGGAACCACTTTCATTTAGCAGAGGGAATGAGACATATTTGGCTGCTTACCCAGCTCCCAGGCCCTATTTATAAAACTTTTGTCTGACCCAGAGCTAGCCAAACACAACCACATTTTACACGTGATGCAATTGCCTCCACACACGCTACCTAACAAGCTTTGCAGTCCCTGCACAGGGATATAGGGTGTCTTTTTTCCTTCTGCAGGTGAGGATCTGAGAGGCAGCGGTGGGTATATTAAGGGAAGCCGCTGCCCACAGCAAATGAGAGGGAGGAAGGGTGGGAAGCATTTGTATCAAAAGCAGCATAATGCAGCTCCGTGTGAGTCAAGATAGATGGGTGGGTCTCAAATTCATTCAATTCTTTCTGGCCTTCTCCCCCCATCCATTCAGGCACACTGCTTGCTCGCTCCATCGGCCCTTCACAGTTTCTCACAGACCCTACAGCCTCCAGCACCACCCATCACTCCACACCTAGACACATAGCCCAAGGAGCGATGAAGAGATAAGAAATGAGAAAATTAACATCAGCCAAGAAAAAGATCTGGATAAACAGCACCTATCTGAGCCTGAGAGGAAACCCCAGCTGCGTGTTTGCTGGACAGAACAGACATGCAGCAACATACTTCTAAGGCCACCAGTGACAACTAGACATCTCTGACATTCAGTTTAATCCTCCCCACCCACACACACTGCTGTTTTACCATGAGTAATGTCCTCAGCACTGGAGTATTATGCTAAGCAGCTACAGTTTCTCCCAACAAAAGCATACAGTTGGGTCAGCAGAGATCAGAGGCTATGAGAAAATTCAGGCAAGCATGTTCCCCACCCCTTCTCTTTAGGGGAGGGGGAATGACAGGCTGGTTCCTTACAACCGGCTCTGGGAGATTTTCCTCCCAAGCTGCTCTCTCTCTCTCTCTGCACCGTTAGGATCCAACACCACTGCAGCCCAAAGCTCACTGGCTGCTCTGTGCTGGGGCAGGCCACACCATCACCAGGAGAGAAGAGGGACTTGCCTCTGGCTGGGGAAACCGCTGAGCATCAGCCCACCCCAGCGGGGTCAGGGCTTCCACTGTGCCAGCCCTTCTGGCAGCCCCACTCACCCTCAGCCTCCTGCCTGCCTTTGGCTCCTGCCTATTTCTGACAGCCAGATGAGGATTATTAACACAGAAAAAGGAAGGCATTAGACAGCGCAGAGAGGCTGACCTCAGGAAGGCAGTTTAAAAAGACATAGGCGAGACGGCTTGCTCAGACAGATGCACAATTGGTGGTCAGGAAGTCAACTCAGCCCCCCAGCTCGTTTTGCAACATGCCCCACATTTAAAAAAAAAAAAAAAGTATAAAGACTTCTTACAAGACCTCAAAAACATTACATAAAGCAAGCTGCTCATCAGCTGAGCCTTTCCTGATGGTTTATTTCATCCTCTAAACAAAACATGTCCAGTAACCAGCAAGCATCTAAGGTACTGTGTCACTGTCCAGAAAAACATCAATTGTTTATGCAGTTAAGGCTTCCTGTTTGTACTGAAAAAAATAATCCATTTGGTGCAGTTATTTTGATGTTGCACCCTTCAAACCCAAAGCATTTTACAAACTAAATACACCTCTTGATGGACAAAGTGATTTTTGAGGGTGAATGGTACCAGGAAGCTTGCAACCACATGTAACTCTACATCTGGTAACAAGTAGATCAGGGAGCAAAAAGGACTCGCTTTCTCCCAAGTCCAACATTTACCTTTGTCAACTTAAGTTCTGGGGCTTAAAGCTCACATGTAAAATTAGGGCTGGTACATCCCCTCCCAACATTCAGTTCTCTCTTTAGGTTCTTTGGAGAACTCATCAAGAACAAGGCGGGCCAGATCCAAACGATGCTGGACTCAAAGAAGAGGGATGGAGAAAAGCGTACTCCAAAGTTTGGTGACATTAGGCTGCCGCATAACCCGTGGCAAACTGGTCTGAAAAGGTGAACTGTAGAAAGTACAACTCTGGCTCCTAGGAGAGGCACGGGTACCGCTGCTGGACATAACTCTGGCAGAAGGGCACAAGGGGCAATGTCAAGGGCAATGGGCACAAGCTGAAACAAGGGGAAGTTCCATCTGAATATGAGGAGGAACTTCTTTACTTTGAGGGTGGCAGAGCACTGGAACAGGCTGCCCAGGGAGGTTGTGGAGTCTCCTTCTCTGGAGATATTCAAAACCCGCCTGGACACGACCCTGCGCAACATGCTCTAGGGGAACCTGCTTTGGCAGGGGGTTGGACTAGATGATCTCCAGAGGTCCCTTCCAACCCTTAGCCATTCTGTGATTCTGTGAAGGTGTTTGCTTAGTATCCTATTTTTTAAAAAATATTTTTCTAAAGAGAAAACTGCCCCCCCAGACTCAGGAAACAGGACTGGAAAAGATCAAGCCTGCTCTGTGCCCCAAAGCGCTCCGTCTCTACTGCAAGAAAATTCTGCTGCTTTCCACTTGCTACAATTAAGGACGATTTCTTCTCATCCGAACGCCAGCAGTCAGGTAGATCAACAAAGTTCTTTCCTGTCCTTAGCAATTGTTTGTATCTTTGAAGCACAGGCTTGCCCAGCCCCAGCAGCTGCCCGAGAAGCTGCCAGGGTTCACGCTGACTTCAAAGTCTGTAGGGGCATTACTGGGGACGTGAACCTGTGCCCCATGCCCTCAGACAGAGGAGATAGGACTCCCTCCAGCAGCAAATGCACAAGGCATCGTGCTGTCCTCTAAACATCAACCCAGCTACTTCTGGAGGGCCAGCAGCTCTTGGCAGGTGACCCTAATGACCGGTGTCCCACAGGCGCAGATCAGCTGTCTAGTTACGGTGCAGCTCTGCATGGCATGGCAGGGCTGGTGCTGCCGCAGCCCCCCCCAGCCCGGCAGCCAGGAGCAGCAGTGCAAGAGCAAACATCAGTGCAGGAAGTGTAAAGCCATGCTCACCTTCCTATAAACCCCAGCAGCTTTCCCCAGCTGGCTCCCCCTGCCCAGCCAGCCTCAGAACAAGAGCCAAGCGTAACACCGGCGTACTTGCAGTTACGGGCATGAAACCTGGGCTGGGCAGCAGAGTAACTGCAGCCATAGGTGCGCACAGCAGGGACCAGCCAAGGCTCTCTGGGCCAACGAGGAAAGCCAGCCCAACCCTAAATCCTATCACACCCACCATGCCCCATGTTTCCTTTGGCAGAGGGGGAGGCATTCCAGCTCCCCTCTGGGTGCAGAGGCCTTCCCATCCAGCACCAGCTCTCCCCATGGCTCAGACCACAGCTGCAGGTGATTTTTCTTCCTTTCTGTCCAGGAAGGATGCTGCAGCCCAGCTTCCGAGGCAGGCACTTGTGCCACACAGCTGAGCCCTGGCATGCTCCAGAGGGAGGATGGTCTCCATGCATCTGCTGCCACACTCGTCCCCCTGAGTGGCTCAGCCCCCACAGGAGATGCCTGTTAGCAAGGTGTCCCGTACCACTGGGGCTTTCTCTCACCAGTGGCTCTGGGATACCTTTGCTCAGCTGCTTCCTAATATGGTGACCGGCTGAAAGCAGGGGTAAGGACATCAGCCAGTACCAAAGTCAAACTCAGTGTCTTCTCACACCACAGCATTCGGTCCTGTGCCTGTCAAGTCCAGTTTTATCACTACATCAACTTTTATGTTAATAGAACTGGCTCAGGGGGCCATGCTTAAAAAAAACCTGACACCCCAAACCCAGGAAATACCTGATTATCTTCCAATTCTGTACTTGCTATAAAACCCGAGCTTTTAAAATACCATAGGTAGATAAAACAGACTAAACAGGGATGAATTCACATTACTGTGGTCAAAATCAGCAACAGGCACAACATTGAAATTTCATCTCAATATATTTGCAGAACTGAACAGCCTTGAAAACGCTTTTTCATTGGGAAAATGCTGAGTTTCATAATTAAATATAGCTACAGAAGTGCACCGGCTTTGGCCTGTTTCACAGCCTTAACCAGACACCCCTCCTTAATGGGGCCGGGGGCTCCTGACATGACAAAACAAAGCAAAACTCCCCTCTGCCCATATTTTGGGTCAGGTGTTCAAGACAAACACATCACTAGCACAAACCACAAAAATCATCTCAAGAACGAGGTTCCACATATACATTCAACTGGAAACAGAAATCCCCAATGTTTATCAAAATGAAACTCAACCAAACAGGAAACAGCTCACGTTACCTGAGGGATGGAGAGGGATAGGGTCTATCAACCGCGCTGCTTTTCAGCCAGCTCCACTTCATTGGCGAGTCTCCTCATGCAACACGTTGCTTGCTTCCTCCATCAGTCTCACTGAGATTTGACTAGGAACTACCCTGTGCGCAGGGCAGCTCCACAGACACTACTGTCCTGCAGCGCGTCCATCTACAGCTCGGAAAGGATTTGGGAAAGCTCTACCCCATCAACTCATTGCATAGTATCATCCAAAGGGCCATAAAGACAAGGGTCCTTCCTACTCCTGTAAGGCAATCCAGGAGACTTTGGCCTAGGGCTCATTACACTGATCAACACAGGTTTATTTCTGAACACAGACTGTGATTAAGTGTCCACCATAACCCTACAGTTTTAAAAAGAAACATAAACCAGAAACATCTGTGAAGCATCCCTCCAGCAGAGACAGGGGACTCCACAAGAAAGTCTCATAGGCAGCACTTGTGAAATCCCCATTCTCGGCTCTCACTGGGAAGACTGGTCCAACACGACCGAGAAACCAGAAGCGTTCGCATGAGAAGATGCTCGTGATTTATTTGAGTCCGAAGCTGTTTTGAACACATAGTTCAAGTGGAAAGGTGGGGTATGGCAGCAACAAAAGACAAGATATGAGCAACTGTGGAAATACCATAATCTTTCATCTGCCGCTTTCCTAAGACACAACTGGCCATTGGTGCCACACAGCCACTGCCACCCAGAAGCTCTCAGACAGGCTGCTCTGCTGGCTCCCACGTTCGTGGCACTGGTGCTCCTCACCCTTCTTGGCCCCAGGACTGCAGTGCCAAACTCCAGTGACTCCCCCTGGGGAATGAGCTGCCTCAGCAACTCAAACCGTGCTGCCTCCCACCAGCACGACTGAGATAAAACCTCCCTACGTTGGAGGGAAGCTTGAGAAGCCAAAAGCCACTAGTAAGGAGCTGAGGTACAATGGTGATGAGGGCCAAGACAAGCTCAAGAGCTCACCATGAGGATGATGCTGCCGGAAGCCAAATCTGAGCTCCTGGCAGACAACACAGGCTGAATTTAGGCACATTGGTTCAAAGAGAACTGCAAGACACCCAGTTCAGGTGGGAGCAGCAGGGTGACCCCATCAGCGCATCAATGGGATGGGCAGCCCTGGATGAGGCAGAGCCAGGCTCCACTGGCCACACGAGAGGGGACCTGTCCCCCATGTAGCACACGCAAATTGCCACGCTCCCAGCTGGCAGTGGCAAGCCGATGCTGCTCCCCAGTGCGATCAAGGATGCACGCCTGGCCCAGGGCAGGCAGCCCAGCCCTGTGCACCACTGCTAACTGCTCCCCATGAGCACATCTGTGCCATGCACCTAACACCTACATTCTGCAGCACAAAGCAAACACATAACAGTGCTGGGAAGGGATGGCTGCATCCTCCCCTGCTCCCAGGGCGATGCTCTCATCACAGGCTACGGCCTTCCCACCCTTTTATTCCCCTCAGGTAGCCCCCTCCATCTCACACCTTGGTGGGACCAAGGCCCTCATAACCCTTGGCAGATGCCAGTGCTACAGCCAGAGCCTGCTGACAGAGCTCGCCCCATCCTGTGAGGGGAGAAGGGCTCCATGCCCAAAAAGCTCTCTGGTCAGAGCACAGGTACCAAATGCAATAAGCTAGAAGAAAAATGAAGTTATAGTCCCATAAAGATATCACACAAGGAGTATCAGACTCTTTAAAACAGTCCAAAACTGGACCAGACCTTTTTTTACATGGTGAAGTGGGGACTCCCTGAGAGCTTTGTTCCTGGCTCACAGGGACAAACCCAGGAGCCTTAGGAGCGAACCACAGGAAAGATTAATGGCTTGAAGTCTTGGAGGGGAAATTGAAAATGTCAGAGGGGCCACAAGAGAAAGCCATGATAAGAGCTGCCAATTGTCAGCATTTACGTCACCACCACCACCAGAGAGGCTATTTTATTACATTTTAGTCTCCAGGGTCACAGTTTCTCATGAGGTGGTTATTTTTGCTGCTATGCTGATCTATGTCCCTTGGTATGTGCCCATAAGCACTGACAAAGGCGACCAAGAAGAAGAGGTAAGAGCAGTGAGGCAGGACTGCAGACGTACTTCTGCCTGAGAGCCTTTCGCTGGAAGGAAATGGCAACAATTACCGTAACAATGAAGTAAATATCACTTCCCCTACACTAAAGCTGCTTTCATGTCCAAAAAATGCTTTAGAAGAATGAGGCATTATTACTGTAATTGGAAGAGATTATACAGAAAACCAATAACTTTCCCCCCCTCTGTGGGACTGACAGCACTCGCCAGCTCTGCCACTCCCGGAGCCTGCAGCCTCCCCCGTGGCACCCCAGGGTCCTTCAGGCAACAGGACCCCGTGGCAGGAGGCCACAGGGCAAGAGGTATTTAGAAAAATCTAAGTTTCACCATCCTGCTCTTCTTTAAGGGCAGTTCACAAAAGTTCAAGCTCTTGTATGTCCCACTCTCAGCTGCCCTTCCTCACCTGGTGCCCACGGGGACTTCAAAGCCATGCAAAGGTGGCAGCATAGCCCAGAGCTGCTGGGGGCTCATCGAATGCCTCCGGTTTGCAGAGGGATCGCTGGAAATCGGAGCAATTCCCTCTCCCTTGGGGGGAGGCCAGCGGCCAGCCCCAACAAGATGCCGAGCAGCACACCCCACGCAAAGCCATGAAGGGACGGGGAGTTTGGGGCTTATTGTCCCCACGCAGGACGAGACGGGCACGCACGGCCTTGCTTTCTGTCGGTGTGCAGCCAGCGGCTCGGGCAGGGCCCAGCTACCCGCGAGGAGCAGCCGGGCAGGCGGCAGTGGGGCGTGAGCACCTGCGCCCGGGGATGCCGGGGTGCAGGTGGGTACATGGTCAGAAAAGCCAGATAGTCTGAACTGAACCCTGACGTCTTACAGACAATCGCTGGGGCAGAGGAAGGCAAATTAAATTACACCACTAAAGCTGTTTGGATGTGAAACTTTTAACTGTCATTTCCTAACTAATTTTTCTTTAAGTGGGGGTAAGAAGGACTTCCAACAGAAACAGGCCGAGGCACTTAACATAGGTAAATACAGCTTCTGTAAACAAAGGCTTTTCTTTTAACTATACATGGCAAGCAATGGCAGGGGAGCGCCCAACAGCAGCTCCGTGGGACTGCTTCCCGTGGGACCGGCTGCAAACCCCCGTTACGGCTGGCGGGAGCAGGGGGCATTCCCTCTGCCCGCAGTAAGGGCTTTGCTACGGACAAACCGAGGAGGGAGGGTCGGTAAGAAGCAAAGACCCCGGTCAAAGTCAGGTTAAGGGGCTGCGTGGGCCACCACGGATTTATCCGCAAACATAAAAAAAAAAATAAACAGGGGGAAGAAAAAGAGAAGAACCCCCCGCCCCGGCTGTGTCACCAACCCTGCCACCTGCCAGCCCCAGCCTCCCCCGGGCCCGCCGCCCCCCGCCGCGCCCTACCCGGGAGATGGTGAGGGGCTGCTCGAAGTCCCGGCCGCCCACCAGCCGGAATCCCCAGGGCCCGGGGCCCGACAGCACGATGCGGTGCGTCCCCATGTGCGCGGCTGCACCTCGCGGGACGCCCGGCAATCCCCGCCGCCTTCACCGGCCCGACCCCGCCCGCCCCGCCGCCGCCGGCCCCTCCCCGCGGCTCCCGAGCCCCGCCGCCGGGCTGGCTGTCCCGCCCCAGGGGCAGGGCTCTCCGGGCGCCGCCGGGCGGCTGCCGCCGTGTCAGGCAGGGAGCCGGCCGGCCGCGCTGTGAGGTGAAACCCTGCCGCGGGAGGCTGGCGGGGCCGGGCCGCTGCCGGGGACGAGAGTTTCGGTCTTGGGAAGCTCAGGGCGCCGCACGGCCCGTCTGACCCGCTCCCGGCGGGGCCGCCACTCTGCCGCGGCCGGAGCTGGCCGCGACCCGAAGGCAGCACGGCTGCAGAGCGAGCCCCCGGCGTGCAGCCGCGGGCGAGGCGGCCCCGGTGCAGCATCTCCTGGGCAAATATGTCTCAGCCTGACGCGACATTAACTCTGAAACCTAACGGAGGCGATGGAAATAAGTGGCATTGCCTGCTGTTTCCCAGCTGGGAGCTGATGAGTGAGGGCGGAGCCTGGGAAGGGTATTACCTTTCCCCTAATTTAGCTCCGATTTGTCACTGCTTTAGGCAGTTTTGTTTATCTCTAGCCGCTAAGGGTGGTACCACCAACAAAAGAGGGAATTCTTCTATACGGGTTTATCAGCCAACCTCCTTAGCCCTGATTCAGGAAAAATAGTTGTTCCAGTTGCATGTTAAGGCCCCACCGATCTGACGATGGGCAGGTAGGAGAGGTTGGTTACAGCAACGGTGCTGGCATTTACAAACTGAGCACAAGCGTTGCTGCTAATTTAGTAAATAAATAAATACAGCTCAGGCAAGGCAGCAGGTCAGCGAGCCTGAGCACAAGGCTGCTGCTGAAGCTTGGATTCAGCCATGGCCAGGGAGCATGGAGCAGTCAGCAAGTAGGGATGAGGAGGATGACCCAGGTGCTGGCCCTGCAAGACATGGCCACGAATGGTCCCATCGCAAGGCACATCATTGCCTCTGCAATTCCCTTTCTTGGCTTCCTCCCTTTTCCTGCATTAACTTGTCATTTCATGGGCTATTTCCTTCCGAGGTACATGCATCCGGACTATTAATCTCATCTTTATCAGAGAGCAGTACTCCTTCCGCACATCGTTACACATCTCCTGGTGGTGAAGAAAGAGATACCAAGAGCTCCTTTCCCCCCAGGTGTAGGGGATTTCCAAAGGGCCATGACACACTGCTGTGTCCTCTTCCCCTCTCTGCATGCCCAGCTTCTGCAATCACAAAAGCATGACTGGTTTGTTCCTTAGCAAGTATATTAGGATAGAGAGCAGTATCAGTTAATATCGAGGTTCAGTATCTATAGATGAGTCTCTCTTTCTCCCCTCCCTGGCCGCGGCACTGTAAAGCAAGGGCTGGTGATGCTAGCGAGAGCAGCAAGGCGGTGGTCAGGCTGCCCTTTTGCATTTTATATAACGGAACCTGCAAAACAGAAAAATGGGCTTGTGTCTGTGTGCTTTCTAAGGACATGTAAATATCTTGAGGCATTTGCTGTCCTGTTAGTTTGGGTTTAGGATTGGCTTGTTTATAGTTTGACTTCCCAAAATCATTGCGAATGCAGCCACACCGTGTACCTGTCTGCCTGGCCATCCGGTTGCATCGCTGCAGAGTTTAAATCTGTTGCCCAATTTTGGCTCAGTCTAAGGTGGAGATCTCAAGGACATTAAACTCCTAGGGAAAGACTAGCCTTCAGGGTGGGCAGAGCCCTGCTCAGGCAGCCTGCCGGAGCCAGATGTGCGGGGGTACAAGGTGCACTTTCACAGGGCTTGTGCGTTACTGAGCACCAGGGAGCCCACCCGGGCAGCCCAGCTCCAGCCTTCCCTCACCCTGCTCCTGCAGGGACTGTTCCTTCACATGAGGCACAACCAAAAAGCCCTGGCTAGCTCTCCTGCTGCAGGGCTGGGAGACAGATGTGTTCACCACAGACCTGGCACAAACCCATTGAATTAGTGCTGCAACCATACCTGCCTGGTCAGAGTGCAGCTACCGCTGAAGTCAGTGTCTCACAGCTCTTGACCCGAGTCAGGGTTAAAAATGCACATGTAAACCCAACATCAACTGAAATCCCTTCCCACAGAGGCTGGCATTTGGGGTTTCATGTCCTACTTAACCTGTGTGGTCTTCTAATCTGAGAGAGAATCACAAAGGCCCTTTGTAAAACAGTGGACTCAGGTGTGCTGAGCTCCCAGGTCTGCACGTGTGCCACAGCAGCTGTACCATGACCCCATGCTACAGCACCATCTGGGTGCAACCCAGCTTTTTCTCTGCTTTTACACCTTGGTTTCTTCAAGAAAAAGTCATGGCCTGCCTATGGCTCAGTAGAAGAAAACAGTGAGCTCAGGTCAAGTCATGAGGTGGATCCTCAGGTGCAGGACACTCGGGAAGCCTATGGCAGACAGCTACTGCTCAGTATGGACACAGCCAGGACAGCCACAGAGGGGCACGAGAACAAAAGTGCATTGCTAGAGGAAGAGCAGGAATAGACTTTATTTAATAATTTGTACAAGGAACACAATAGTAATTCAATAGTTCCATTTATTAATTGTCAAATAGTAATCCACTGCAATAAGAAACAAAAAATCAACACAAAAATAAGTTGAGTTGCGGTTTGTATGTGTGTGTGTATGTGTGTGTGTGTATGTGTAAACTAAAATGGCAAGAGCAAGATCAAAAAATAAACCTTTAAATGAATATGTTATATACAGTCAGTATCATCATGTTACTTTGCTGGATAGATTAATTTGGTGTTATCCAATCATAGCAACAGGCCTAAATATTGCTGCAAATAACTGGAGGGCAAACCCAAAGCAGAAAAACAAACCCATAAATAAGATGCAGGATTAAAGGTATCTCCTGCAGAAAAGAAACAGTGGTGCTTTGTGTCATATCTGAAACCCTTTCATAATGGATATTTTGTGCTAAAACTCTTTATGTGAACATACATGGAATTCCATCATTTAAATAAAAGTGGAAAAAAATCCCAACCTTTCAAAACTGCCTTTTTTTTTCCTCTCTTCACTCAATGTGTTTAAATTATTTTTCTATACAAGGTAAGTACATTGTCTGTACAAAGTTAAATATACATATTTACAGTCAAATTTCTGAGACACTGAGTCTTCTCTTCCGCTGACCTATGCAGAAGACAAGCCTACTTGATTTCAAACCCAGAAGTATGGCTAGTTTATCAAAACATTGCAAGTCGTGCTAACAGTTAGTTGTAGTTACTCTTAATAAATCTGTATAAAAGCATCAGCATAAAAATAGGCATTTTATATTATTAAATACGGCTTATGACAAAATAGCAATCTAACCCTTTGCTATTTGTATGGTAACTGTAGGAAGCAGAGTCTGATAGAACCGGTTTTGTTTATGCTTTTTCTTAATAACAAAATGTCTATCAAAAGAGTATTCATAGTGGATTTACAGGCAAGCAGACAGGCAAGCCATGGGTTTTTTTCCCCTCAAGGAAATACGAATCTATGTAACTGGTAATAACTGCTGGGAACAGCTTTCCAAATCGATTAGACTTTTTTGTATGACTAAGAGGCAGACAAAATGCACATATTTATTGGAGACCTACCATCAACACTGTAACCAAAAAGGAAAAAAAGGCACCCTCAGTGATACGTTGCTCAGATTTACCAGAGCCTCTAAGATTTAATGCCAGGAAGGAAGCAAAGTCTTCATCCCAAAGAGCATGCTTCAAAAAGTGTGCGATCCTTTAGGGCCAGCAACAGGGCAGGAGGAGCAGAGAAAGCGAACGGCTGTAGGAGTCATAAACAGGATTTGCTCTCACGGATGTTCTGTTTATTGGTTCTATTCTTTGTGCAGATAAACGTCAAAGCCAGGCTGATTTCTCTTTAAAAAACAGGACTCACTTCGTTTTGATGCACACAATACACTCACACACACACACACACACCCTGCACAAAATAAAAAACCCTGCAGAGATAGGTAATATGTTATTAAAGGGTTTGGGATTTTTGCATGTTTGCATTACGTTTTGGCTGACCTCTCTGGATTAAACCACCAGTCCCAAACTCCTTTTCCACACAGAGCTCTGCAGTTGAACCATATCAACCATCCTCTGCCTGTGCTGGGTCTTAAGGTGCATGACATGAAGGAAGGGTTTTCTCTGGAAGTGGAAGGCAGAGCAAAGTGAGCCTTCAGCGAGGCAGAAACCTGGCCTCCCTGACCGTTGCCAGTGAAAGGGAGCAGCTGCAAGGCTGCATACTGCCCCAGAGCACTATCGTATCTCAACACACAAACAAAACCTATACCATGTGCTTCCCTGAAGCCTTCTCAGAGGTAAGTACTCCATACAAATTAAGATTATCACCAGAACTCTTGCTGGGGAGGGGAGAGGAATACACAAAGGCAGCACTGTAAACTAGAAACTGTCTCTTCTTCAGCAAACAAATCACACCCTGAATCCGTGGAAGCAGGGCTACACATTCAGCTCAATACTGTACCACATAACCACATCCTCCTAACACGTCTCATCTCTTGTCTATTACATTCATAAATTGTTTCTTCGCTGTTTAAAAACACCATCTGGAAAAAAACCCCATCATTTGTCCCAGTGGGATCACTGTTACTTTACAAGTACAGAAGCTTCACGTAGTTGCCTGGGAAGGTGCCAAATTGCCTTGTTCTCCTGGACGTACCTATTGCAAAATAAAACACAAGGAAGCCAGAATAAGATGGAGCCATGCAAGGAAGGCTTAGGGGTTTTAAAAGGTAGAGGTGGCATCCTCTTCTGCCTGCAGGCACTGTTTTCTAAAACTAAATAGGAGCCCTGGTCAAAGAGCCTTTTAGTATAGACGAGATCAGAACTAGTTCTGCTACTAATCATCTTTGGTCTTTCCTTTTAACAATTATTAAGGTGCCGGTGAAAGCTCCTGGGCCTATAGGCTAGGAGCCAAACTCCTATCACTGTAAACGAGCTAATCGCCCTTAAGAAGAGATAACAAGCCTAGATTTGCAGCGTTGAGATGGAGAACACTGTCCAGACTTGCATTCTTTGAAGGTAAAGGGCTAGATTTTGCTAAACATACAGCTGAAGATGAGGCTGGATTTTCCGGGACTGCAACTCCCATCTGTGTGTTCCCTTCATCCCCCACTTGCCACTTTCTGTAACTTGCCATGGCTCCATCAGCTTTGGAAAAGCTACAGAAATCCAGTTTTCCTTAGTTCCCTCTGTTGCTCTGCCATCTGTGTGAGGAAGAAGGATCAGGAGGCAGAAGGGAATGAGGAAACTAAGAGCAGAAAAAAGGAAACACTAGAGAGACAGCAAGGAAAACAAAGCTGCACCACCTTGCACCCCAGTTTTAATGTTATTGGTGGGAAAAGATGAGAAACTGTGAAAAAAGTTGAGGTTTTTTCACCATTTTGATTGTGCAATGAAATCAGCTTCCAGATGCTTTGCAAAATTGCTTATCTACATCTCAAAAAGCTTTGCTGACAGGCAAATGACACACTCACCCACAAACCAGCCGTCGTCACATTTCTCCATGACATCGACAATGTCGCCATCCCTCAGTTCCAGCTCATCATCGTTCTGAGGAGTGTAGCTGTAGAGGGCTTGGTAGCTAACTCTAAAACCAGAAAGATACCACACGTTAGCCATTGGATTTCCCTGACAACCCTTCAGAAGGAGAGGCCCCCCTTCCCCTTTCTAATTCCTATTATATTTTGTTCAATGCAGTCTGGACCCATGTTTTCCATTTGAGAGGTGGAAGCCAAGTGCATTAAATTGGCTGTTGTCACAAGGCCATGGCAGTAAAAAGTGTCACGCCTGCACTGTGTGGGCTATGCAGGGAGCTTCTGTTTCCCTTTTGCCATGTGCTTGTCTCCATAGACTGTGACAACTGGAGTCTTCATAATGCACAGCACCTGGAAAGTGTACAAGTGCAGACACCCTACTGAATACAAGCCAAAACCTGGATACACTCATTCCTGGGCTGAACAAGATATCTGTTCCTTTGCCCAGGCAGACAGGCAAGGGGTGACCAAATGGCAATGTGAAGGACTTTAGAAAAACATACTGCCTACTCTACTGCACTAAGGTTGCTGTATAAATCATGGCTGAGGAATGGTGCGAACAAAATCAAAGGTTGAATCCTGCCCTGAGGTACCATTCACACCAGAGGCACTCTGTATTTATGAGAAAGGAACTTTATGGAGTAGAAACAATCTCTGGGCAAATTTGGGGAGTCTTGGATCCCCTGGCTGTGGGGAGTGAAATTAGAGCTGTTGTGAGACTTTCCATTCTGCTTAAAGCAGCAGGGGAAAGAAAAGACTCCTTTCAGGAGCCAACTGCCAATGAACTTCAGTCCTTAGCACACAGGTCAGGCTACTAATCTCAAAATCATCAGTGAAAGGCCCCACCAAGCTTAACGTCAGCTCCAGGTTTAAACCTACCAGACAGCTTTGAAAATCTCAGCCTTGGTCTCTCAGATCATTCAGCCACCAATTCATCTGCGGAACTGGCCAAAAACACACCAAGTGGCATCGGTGTTGGGACTGCTCACTGTACTGTGAGAAGCTAAGAACAAGGGCGAACGCATTCACTCATGCCATATGAGCCAGGTGTAGCTGGTGGATATTAATTTGTCTCCAGCTTCAAGATACAAAGATATTGAGAAAGTCTCCGTAACCAGCATGGATCAAGTGCCCAAAGAAGACCCAGTCCTGGATCATGAGGTCATTGTTTCAAGTGCTATACAGATACAAAGGTCCCAATTTTACACTACTCATGATGATGATGTGGCTATTTTTATTCTTTAAAGAAAGGCTGACACTTTCCCATAATTCTAATTAAACTCCTGAAACGCTGAAGCTTTCACACCTCCCCATCTTTACCAACTGAGACAAGGCCTCTGGAAGAGATGGGAGCCAAAAGGACTTACGTGTCTCGTGGTGTTTGACTTCTGTCAGGGCTGGCTCCTTGCTGCTGTGCTTGAGGTTGCTGAGAAATGACGAGAGATGGTTTATGGTCATTAGAGGTCACCTTGTGGCGAGAGTCAAGAGGCTGAGAAATAGTACTGCAGTAATGAACAGACTTTTCTGCAATGTTTATGATCTCATTGCAAACAGCTTCCTGTGTGGTAGGCAGCATTGACATCCGAGAACACCCAAAGAACAGTCAACAGGGGGGGAGGGAGGGGAAAATACAGGCAAGAAGAGATGGGACATTCCAGATGCAGCACATAAGTCCAGTTAAAAAAAAAAAAAAAGAAGAGTTGTAGATCCAGGTAAATATCCAGGTAGTGGAGTGCAGAAGGGATCCAGGTGTAAGCATGGAAAAACAGGCAAGATACAGAAGAATTTGGCATTTAGTTTGAAGATTTGTAACAAATACATATACATATATCTTTAAAAGCAGCAGCATAAGAAGTTGCAATTAGTTACGCAGTGGCACTGTTACAAATGCTACGAAGTCAGTTCAAGAATGCAAGGCAGGCTGCTCCATTCATGCATTTTCTTTCATTTATCTTATACCCAAGCATTGGCAGCACAATTAGCCCAACTTCCCATTGGCTAAGAATGTTTTTCAAAGTGCTAAATTCCCTTTTTCCTGTTGCAAACAAAACAATATATGCAAATAGATAAATATGTACCTACTTTGCAGCTAAAAATGGTGCTTGCATTTTATCTCTACTGAGGTGTTACTGTCTGGGTGAAGAGAGTCTAGGACTACACATCTGATTTAAACAGTGGCCTTACCACATAGCTCTTTTCAGACTCTGTGAGATCTGGTCCAGCTCTCAATGAATGGTGAGAAGGCTGTGTGATCACCAAGCAAATGATAAGGAAGACATTTTAGCAGATGTTATATAGGTCAGAATTAAAAAAAAAAATCAAATGGAGTGCAGACAACAAAAGAAAATGAACAACTCTTCCCCTCCCCACCCCAATACCACGCTTCTTGGACAACAAGGTCTTTCATTTACACAAGAGACATTAAGGCTACAGTAATCCAACTGCACTGGAGCACACAGAATGCTGCAAAGAAGAAGGTGACAGCCAAAAAGAAGCTCAGAGCAGGGAATCAGAATGGAAGGTTATGGACACTGCTACAACCAGAAATGGTACATAATGTCATACTGCTTCCTGTAGGGGGAAAAAAAACAAGGACAGAAGCACATACTTGAGAGCATCAAACCTGAAAGGCCAAAAGCATGCTGAGAGGAATCTGCTGCTGTTTTTAGAAAAGTCCTCAATGACTTTGACACAGCAGAGAATAGAAACTCACTTGCTTCTTAAAAAAGACCGACTCAGGTCCTCAGAAGGCACAACGCAGTGTAGCTCCATAAAAATCACTCTCGCTTGTACCAAGCGAGGATCTGAGCTGCTCTGTTAATTCCCACAACAAGGCAGAGCTTCAGGTCAGAGGAGGCCCTGACCGGAAAACCCAGCTCCAAACACCACTGCCTGTAAAGCTTCAGGACTCAGCCCTGCCTTTCTTCCCAGTCACACCTCTTTGTGGGGACTCGCATGTCCCAGGGCCCAGCTAGGAAAATCAGGGTGTTTGGGGTTGGAGGTTTTATGGGGAAGGGGAAGGTCACCGAGAAAGCTGCACAGCTATCCAGAGACTGGTTTTGCACACTTTTTGCATATTCAAACACCTACTGAAAGCAAGGGGCATGCTGTGAGCAAATGGGATGTGTGAACTAGTGACAGGTTATTTGTACCACCTGCAGGACTGCTTGGCAAAGTGGATTGAGTAAGATACAGAGCATTGCCATCCTCTGTGATCATTCAACACAATTTTCAACTCAAATTCCAAAGGCCTCAATCTTTATGCTTTTCCTCCTCTTTATTCACTTCAACAATGCCCTTCAGTAAAAGGCTTGCTTTCTCATGGCATCCCAAGACAGAGCAGCAGAAGCAGAGGATAAAGAGGTTTATGACACCTTCAGCCCAAGCATGCTCAAAGAGTTTTGGAGAAGTGCAGGGTGATGAGCTCATCCCTGTCTAATTCCCATTCTGAAAGCTCCTCTGAACTCCATCTTGGACCTCTGGGGCTGTGGCCATCATTGCATTAAAGCAAACCGTCTCTTTTCTTGAGGACTGTAATCCACTCTAGGCCAACCCAGCTGCACAGCAACTCCTTTTTAGTCAGCTGTACTGTCTGGGGCTGGAATCTGGGATCACTGCCCTAAGAAACAATGCTCTGTTACCATGTGTATTTCTATAGAGAGAAAAATAAATGTAAGTTCGATGGGCTAATCACAGTGGAATTCACATTCGAAGCGTTTACTGTGGAGCCTGAAATAGTCACAGGATTTCTGGAAGTCATTCCTGCCTGTCTATCATCAGCCCTGAAAGGCAAATGGAATAATTAGAAATTTAAAATCAGTATTTTGCAGACCAACTGGATATAGTGCATCGCATCTGATGAGATCAGAGCTAACTCAGGTGGTCAAGTAGCTGGGAAAACCAATTTCCAGGCTGGGTTGAGAGGTAGCTGCAAGAATGATTTTTTTTTTTTTAATTCAAGAAAGTGCTTCTCTGCTCCATACTGATAAACTGACTGCTGAAATTGCTCCATGAGCTCCTAAGACCGTGTGGTGCATTTCTCATTGATTACTTGTGACCTCCCTGACCAGCTTTTCCTCCAAAAAGCATTAATAACTATGAACTAAATCAGTTATGTGAAAGCTAAAAAAGTGACACTACCTCGGAATGCTCCATGGTGCAGGCTTGTATGTGTATGTGTAATACCAGGAAGTGCAGCCTACCAGCACCAGAACCTTGGCCATGTTCCCTCTCCTGGCAGGATCCTCACAGGGACTTCCATGAGACAGCTGGGCAGGGGCAGAGGCCAAGCAGTTCCCTGCCCTCCTACAGCCCCCAGTTCCCGACAAGACACATGACTAAGTGGATCCCCTCCAGCCTCTGCTCCAGAGATCCAGGCAGCTCCTACCAAAGCAGTAGGTGTTTCTGCACTAACTCCCAGGGCTACAGCAGAGCCCTACAGTAGGTGATGAAACACCCTGAAGTCAGCAACGATGCAGCATTAGCCAAACTGGGATGAAAAACTGACCAGATCAGATCCTATAATTTTAGGCTGTAAATGTACCACCCCACTGCTTCAAACAAGTGACCTTGATAGCATGGCCTAGATGGCTTTTTTTAAAAAAAAAAACCTACATTATTCTTGCAAGGAGAGAAGAGAAGAAAGAAAGAAAAAAAAGGTGTTATAGATCCAAATACTCTTCAAACACAGGTTCAGAAAGCCCACGTACTACCTAGTGTGGTGGCTCCATGTGCTAGATGTGGCCAAGGAATCAGTGAGTGTGGGGCACAGCTCCAAAGTAGAAAACACAGAGGTTCCCCCCAAAACACTGAGCCAGCCCTGCTTCTGCTCGAGGTAAACCAAGGGCCCTAAAAGTGACCAAGTATTCACAACCCATGAGGACAACTCAACTCCTACCCCCTCAGTCACCTACATGCTTTGTTAAGACTAAGTGAATAAAGTTAAGCAGGTACTTAAGTGTCTATGTCTCCATGTCTATAGACTACACAGTCAGCTGGTCACTGTTTCCATCTTGTATGGAGTTTGAGGATAGATTTAAAGAGCACCACAGGTTTGTAACAATACCAGAAAAAGGTTCTATGTTAAGAACCTAGAAAAGCCCTGAGGCAGATTTTAACTGTTAGGAAGAAAGATGCTGGGGCTACTCAATAGTGCTCTCCCTGCTTCTAGCGAAGTCAAGTGTCATCAGTATGCCTATCCATTGCAGCTCTTGTTTACACGTCTTCTTCCATCCCTTTCTGGTGGGAGTTAAAGGACTACATAAGCAAAGAGAAAGCTAAGCAGAACAGACTAACAGACAGACAAGACAGACAAATTGGTATCCTCTCAGAGAAGGGCACACATCAGCAGTGATGCTCCCACGCGTGAATGGAGAACCGTGAGCAGGGAGGACTCCCCAGCCCAGCCGACAGAAAAAAGGAAAACCTCTGCACACAACAAGCCCTAGCTCTGGTAGAAGCAAGGGGAAAGCTGGCCAAAGAGCTCTCACAAAGGATGCTGAAAAGGTGGCAGTGCAGAGCAGCCTGACCTAAAGGCTGTCAAAGTCAATGGAGAGACTCCCCGGCCCCCGGATCGGAAGCTGAAGGCTGTGTCTACAGCTGAAAAACACATCTCCCACAGGGAGCAGGTACCAACACCTGCTGCAGGCTGTGCAGCTCTGGCGTGGACAATAAACTTGCTGGGCAGAAATGTCACCGTGCTGAACCTGCGGAGCAGCAGAAAACCACTGCAGGGGGATAAAAGCTTACCTTGGAGATGGTGCTAAGTAATGACCATGCTAAGCAAGCGTAGCTGGGCAACACGGGGTCTGAGCATCCTCCTCATACACTCTCTTCTCTACTAGCACATAGCGGGTGAAATTACTCACCACTCTGCCTGCGTGGTTCTGTACAAGTAGAAAGGAGCAGACAGCCCCCCACCGACATCCCTCACACTGCTGGGTGATGCAGGGACCCTCCTCCAGCCACTCCTGCCTTCCCCAACCCCAGGCCGCAGTCTGGCCCCAGGGCCCAAGCTGCTGCACTGCTCACACACTCGCTGGCACCACTGCTGACTGTCACACTGTGCTAACAGGACCTCAGAGTAAAACAGGAATTACACCAGAAAATTCCTGAGGGTCCCCTGAACTAAATTAATTTGATAGATTACATTATTGCTTAATATAATGTTTTACTGGAATAGTGAAAGAAATTATCTGTAAGTTATACATGAAGTATCTTTCACATGCTGTGGGGTCGTTCCTTTTTCTTTTCAGTTTGGACTGTGATACTAAACAAAAGGGAGTAACTTCAGAATAGCTAAAAGAGCCATTGCACTTTATATTATTACTTAATGGAACAGGCAATAACACAGTCCTTACCCAGCCCTGTACCAGAGGGGTCTTAAACCTGCAAAAAACCCTGGGTCAGAATTTCATAACTGGGGAGGTTCTCTATAACGGCAAAAAAACTCCAAAATGGTAAAATACCTCAAGGACCAGGGATGGACAGTAATGGAAACAAAACCCAAATGTAATGTCTCATTTCCATGTCTGCTAAGTGCTCTTCTCGTTTGATTAAAATCAATGAAGAGATGACAGAATTTTGAAAAGGCTTCCAGGGTACGACCTGCAGTTCTGCTGAAGCCATCAGCCTCTGTATGGGTCACGCAGATAACGAGAAGTCATTTGTACATATAAATACAGCTTCTGCTCCCTAAACAACTGTAGACCCAGAGCTGGAAAGGAGGTCAAGACTACTGATAATGCCACTCATGATTTTAACTTGACACTGACAATGCTCTGATTGTCAAGGCATATAATATATAAATTTTGGCTTGACTTTGACTCCAAAGAAAGGCCACAGGGTCCTATTACAACCAGGTGCAACACCCAAAATAGAACTGCGTGCTAGTCAGCACTTGGGAGAAACATCTTCCCCTAAATGTGGCTCTTTGCTCCTGCCCTTTTGAATCACATACATCTAGCACAAGCACCAGCAGGGCCAAGTGGATCAGGGGTCAGGAGAAAGGCCAATACAGAAAATTTCTGTGAGTTTTTAGCATGAAGCAGAATATGTATCCTATTGGACCTGGATATTGAAACTAAAAGGGAAGCAGGAGGTGGTTGTTCAGTAAAACGTGCAAGCTCACAATCGGAGGAAAATGAGGTGAGCAAAGGTAACAGGAAAATTTCAGGATTAAAGCTGTATCTCACTCTCATAAACTGACCAAGAAAATAAGTAACATTGGCAACTACTTCCCACAATTATCCTGCACAAGCAGCCTGCCTGGTTCACTGATCAAGCCAAAGATTGCTTCCCCAACACCCATCACTACGAACTCAGTCCGGTTTTTGCCAACTAGGAGCTTTCTGTTTCAAATATTGCCATCTTGTGGAAGCTGCCTGGGAGGACTGCTCATTCCCAGACCCTGGACAGCCCAGCCACACAGTGCTGAGGCCGAGTCGGTTACACTGCACAGACCCTACTGCAGCCCTCTTTAAAGACGTTTGTATCTCTCAGCAATAGAGCTGAGAACCTCTGAATCCTATGTGAGAAAGATGGAACAGGTCCCTGACATGGTGGATACCAAGTTGTGTATGCCTTAGCCCCAGCTCTGACACACTCAAACCCTGAATGCTGATCTCAGGTGGTTAAACAAAACTGGAACCAAAGTATCTCATGCTACATCATTCCTGCTAACAAGGCCACCGATACTGCCTTGTAATGTAATCGAGCTGTAGGAACTCAAGGTCAGAACTAAATAAGCCCTAGGTTAATCCTTTGGAGGAACAGAAAATTAGATCCTCAGCTGGTACAAGCGGGCAGAAACCCAGACTTGAGCTATGTGGATTTGCACCAGCTGAAGATTTTGCCCATACCTGCCCTTCTGCACAGCCTGGAAGTCACTTTAAATATTTTTTTTTTAAATAAAAATTCTGGAGAAATATCTCACCTGTGGAATCAATGAATGGCTAAACAAGCATATGACAAAACAATGGCATGGCATGGAAACAACTCTAAGTAACGGAAGAGTAATCAGCAAAGATGATTACCTGTGGCTTATTGACTCTGCGTGTAAGTCTGGGAGGTGGCTGTGTTGTGACAGTAGAGGAAGAGAAAGCAGAGGAAGAGAGAGGAGCAGATGAAGAGAATGCTTTTGAGTCTGCAATCTTTTGAAGAAAAGAAAAGCTGGTCAGCTTGGCACACACTCTCTATCACAATCATTGCAAGTGATAAGAGCATCTACTATCCAGCAAATTTGATGCACACACAGCAAACGTAACTCCATGCAAGGGCAAGTGCAGTTTCCACTTGGTTTGTCTGAGCTGACCACCTCATTCTGTTTCAAACATGCAGGTTGTGCTTGTAAAAAATGCTACTAAAAATACATCCAGATGGTAAACAGCACAGCCTTTATACAGCTTTCAGTACACTTCTGGTTATGATTCAAGCAGAAATCAAACAATTTGTCATAAGATTTCCCAGTGTGAAACGTGTCATCTTAGAAACCCTAGTTCCTCATTATTTAACGTTGTCTAGGTGGGCTACTTCACGGAGGCTATTACAGTGCATCCACGACAGTATTTATAATGCTGATTTTGAGCTCTCCGAACTTCCACTCTAATATAAGGTGGCATGGGCATGCTGTAATGTATTTTGTCTGGCTGTAGCCCACAATGGGCCCCATATCAACTGAGAGCTGCAAAGTAAGGCAGATCTCCTATACAAAAACTGGGGGCAGAAGATATGTTGTAGAAGCTACTGGAGGGTTCCCCTATGTTCCTTCTCATTGTAACATACAGCTACATATAACCAAAAATTCTCGAGGAAAAATATCACTACGTCTAATTGTCATTTGTGGCCAGACCCTTTCACGTCGTTTTGGAAATGCAAAGGTTATAAATTCCACTCAATGCACAGATAACAATCAAGCCTTCCTGACTTAGTCATGCACATCCCAGACTAAGGTTCACTAAACCACAGGCTCCAGGATCAACAGGGGACAGCTTTTGTGATTCTAGGAGCCAGGCTGACGTTTACAAGGCTTTTCAGTCCTTGGCTTAAGGAGGAACAAATAAACCCTATCACCAAAGATGATCCGTTGCACACTGGAGAATCTCTGAATAGCACAGAATTGCCTGTATTCTACAAAGGGAGGTACATGGGCATGACGCCTGTGCGATACTTTCATCTGACACATCTTGTAATAGCCACCATCTGGGACAATCACCTCAGACGTGATCAATTCAGTCAGTCCTGTGTTACTATCTATTCTAAAATAATTTTCACTACACTGCTCCTGAGCCCTCTTCTAAACCTTTTTAATCTGCTATCCAGTGAATGCCACTGGTGACCCCTGGAAGAAGGTCTTAGGATCATCAAAATGACATGTGGCAGCCACTGGCTCTGCCTGGCGAGCAGAGCAGCACAAACCTCAACACACCAGTTAAGATCAGGGATGCAGAGCAGCACACACACATGCAGAAGTACCTTCTTTTCCCCGCTTTGAAACTTTCCCAGATCACCTTTCCTCATGCCTCTTTTCTCTGTTTTACCTCCCTGCACAATAGCCATTAGCTCCTGACACAACTGGTTGTCCTCAGAGGAACCCACAGGTCTCTTTTCTGGGCTCACACGCATGTCTAGTTGGGAAGGTTTTAGGCAGCGCTCGACAGAGATCTTGGGAACAGCATGAGCACCGTGCTCAGGGTTGCTGCTGCCCTCTCTGGTCTTTTGGAGCCAGGCCTGGCTGCCAGTGGTGTCACACTGCTCTGCAAGGACGCTTCTGGGGCTCTCCACTGCCCAGCGAGGGGAGTTAGAGTGGCTCACGCTGGGAGAAGGGGAGCCACCAAACTTTTCTTCGCTTTGCGGAGTGGCCTGATAGAAACTGCGAGCGGAGGACTGAGGTCTGGATGAGTAAGAGGGCAATGGGGATTTAATGGACCTGGGAGTCGAGGAGCCAGAGAGATGAGAATGGTGGAGGCTGACCGAGGGGGAAGGGCTGGCTGCAGCAGAAGGCGAGAGAGAGTCAGTGTGAGAGAGGGAGGCTTCAGGCGGAGGAGGCAATGGAGGAGTTATGGCAGGAGTGGTGCTAGGAGACACTCCCACAGTCAGAGCAATCCACTCAGATGTGACCGCCTGCACCTCTGGAGATAAGGCGCGACGCACAAAAGGCAAAGGCGGAGGAGTTGGTGTATGGAGCAGCTCAGAACTGGGAGACTTGAAGGAGACAAAAGCAGGAGAGAAAAAGAAAGAAATGAACAAAAAAATAACAAAGGAAAATACAAAACGACCGAGCAAAAGTAAAAGGAGAGAGAGTGGAGAGGAGCAGACCTGTGACCAAGCATGGTGCCTCAGTCTTCCACGGACAGGTGAACCGTGTTGGAGAACGTGCTGTCCACAGCTACTCCAACCACGCAGTTCAGTCTGTATCTGTGCTGCTAATACCCTTCTCCAGCCTTTGCCAGGATCCCAGACACAAAATACCTTGTGGAAAACCTTAGACTTCACACCATATGCCCTAAGTCCCTCAGGGAGAAGTTGAAGCCACCATCCATGATGGCAGCATGCAGCATTTGACTAGCCTGGCAGTAATAGCTGGGGCCTCAGCAACTCACACTGTGGACCCAGTCAGAATTCACTGCTGCAATGAATTTTGACTTTATCCAACTCTAGCATGAGCAATGCCTGTTCCTCAAGAAACCTGAATGCTGAAGCTGTGGAGGAGTAAGGGATCAAAAAAGCCAGCTGTGGCTACTTGGTCTTTAGGTGATTAAAGTAGGTCCTACATTTACAAAGGCAGGACACACAACCAAGTTCTGCCCTTAGCTATTACCACCCACAACATCAGTGAGATCAGCTACATTAGCACTGATCAGAGCATTTCTCAGTCCTCTGCCAAGTTAGGCAAAAAAGTAAGGGAGAGAATTGATTTACTAGGGGAGGAATCAAAAGAATAGCAAAGGAAATCAAAAAAGGGTGGATACAATCCCTTCCATCAAAGGGAGAAGCTTGCAGAGAGCTGGTGGCAGGCAGGCCGTAGCTATGGAGAGACTGCCAAGCTCAAACAGAAAAGCTCAGCTGAGGTCCACTTTGACAGGGAACCCCAAACAAGCAACAAGTCTTTCCTCTTTACATAGTGGCTAAGAATAAAAACAGTCCTTTTAGGGAAGATCCAGACAGACATCAGGCATGAGCCGTGGCTGTCTTTACCACTCGTCCTGTACCGTATATCCCTTCCTCCCAATCCCAATTCTCCACTTCTGCTCCTTGCAGTCTTGACCTCAGAATGACCTTGCTTCAGTCCCGTGGGTGAGAGGGGGATGCACCAGAACCTCATGGCCGCGACCCAGACACGTATGCTGACCTTCAAGCACAACTACTCGCAGGATGAGAGCAAAACAAAGGGATTTAGAGACTCACTGCCTCCCTGATACGTTTTCCATGGCAAACATTCTGAGATCTCCATACAATTACCTGCTGCCATTTTGATATCTGGTTTGAACTGCAGTACGGTTTATAGAATCATAGAATGATTTCGGTTGGAAACGACCGTAAAGATCAGTGAATCTAATATTAATGGAGGATCCCAGACTGTCCTCCTCTCAAAACCTGAGTTCATTTAGCACTGATTTCAAATCATACAGGCCACTCTCCTGACCCTGTCTCCCAAAACCTTGGTCATGAGCTGGAACATTTAGAAGTAAGTATACAGCTTGATTCAAGCTGGCTGGGATCAACATAATGACTCCTACAGACTGTAACAGTCTCTGGCACCCTTTTAATAGTCACAGAAAATGCACTCATCACAGTGGAGGTCTGTAAAGTGTAAACATGCACTCAGGAGGAGCTGGATCACCAATTCATTCCATCTCTGGCAGTGACATTTATTCAGATGGCTGTGAACTGTAGCCCTTTCAACCTGGCCTGAATTCAAGCCACAGATCAGAGATTAAAAGCTGAGTCTCCAAATCCCCAAATGACCCATTCATTAACCTTTCTGGTAAATGAAACATCACCTTTTCCTGCAGTTGCAGCATACTGGCAACATGGCTTTTACTGTGCAAAACACTAGTCTTAGCTACAGCTTTTTTCAGCTATTGCTTCTTGCACAGCAATGGCAACATCCCTCTGTTCTGCAAGGGGCTGTAACTGGCTGCGTCTAGTCCAAATACCTGTGGTGAAGCTGTCATGCTGCGGTTAGGGGAGAGGGACATTGGTGGGTCAGGATAGTCGATGGCATTCTTGACCACTGGCCGTTTGAGCACCTCCACGTAAGTGACAGGGAAGATGCCTTGGCGATTGGTGCCAGAGATTTTTCCTTCATACCAGTTCTCATCCACTCGTCGAATCAATGTGATCCTTTCACCCTATGGGAAGGAATAGTAATGTAGTCCTGACTTTAACATATTTCATCATTCCAAAGTAGATTACATTTTTAATCTTCCTGTAGCTGACTTAAAACTATCAGTGGCTCTCAGCCTCCCCTGTTTCCCAGTTATGTGGCCCTAACCTCTGGGTGGCAATGATATTTTTCAGTTCAGAGAAGGAGAAAATGCAGATCTTCTGGTGCTGACTTGGGCTGTCTGCAGACTCAGTTATGCTCACACTTTCAAGACCCTACTTGCTAAAGCCAGTGAAAAAATGGCAATCATCAGTTTCAGGCTGACCACAAAACTCTCAAGGGTATGAGGTATACAGGGAGTATGCACAGGTCTGCAGTTTAAACAAGGTCTCTCTATGTTCTCTCCTGTTTTGCTGACAAATGAAGTGACTTCCAGATCCTTAATATAAACTGCAAGCCCCACCTTCATGTATAATTAAAAGAGAAGACAGACAAGATCTAATCTGAGCATCAAAACAGAAGGCTGGTTGAGATGGAGAAATGCTGCTACTTAATCTAAATATGGCTGACTTTGCTCTGAACAGCCATTACACAATCCATTCCTGTCCCTTCACTATGCAGTCAGGTCTAGCCAGTCACTTCAATACCACGGAACATTGCTTGCCTGTGCTCAGTGATTTGGCTCGTAGTATGAAGGAAGGTGGACCCAGTTTCCTGCTTTTCTATATCGTCATTCTCATGTGGCTTGTGTGCATCTCCACTGGAGAGTATCAGATTGGAGACATGTCGCCAAATATTTAATTTGCCTTGCAGAGCCAGGCTTCCACCACTTGTGCTCAAAGTATCTTCTCAGCTAGCCCTAAGGAAGCAACTGGCACTTCTCCAACACTCACTGCAACGCACTACATAATGACTATGGAGTAAAAACATGGGTGATGAGAAGGAATCCTTCCTAAATAGAGAGTTCATCTTATTGGAGGTTTTATTTGGAAACTGCAAGTTACTAGTGTTAAAAAACATCAGCACAACAAAAGTCCTACCTTTCTGAAGGACATCTCCACTTGCGTATCCCCGTTGAAGTTGAACTTAGCAATAGCATCTCCATATTCCAATACTTGCAATGGCAATGGCTTTTTGGGCTGAGCTTTCTCAGCTGGTGGGAGGAGCTAGAACGAACAAACACAATCATATGAGTCACATACAAAAAGCCCATAAACTGGGTGCTGGCAGAAAGGCAGTGGGCAAAGAGAAGACCTGCAAGGAAAGCAGCTACCTCTATGTATGATCGTGGGAAGATGCCAACTCTGCCATGGTGTTCGCCTTCATACCAGTTCTGGTCAATCTGCTTGTAAATGTAAACAATATCTCCTTTTTGCAGAGGAAGTTCCCTGTTAACAACACAAGCACTCCATCAGAACTTCACTGGAGAACAGATGTGTTCTTTTTCTGTCCAGCAGTCCCTAGGTACCAAGGTCTGCATCAGCCCTGTTGATATAAATCATGCTCCACCCAACCTACATATTGAGAATTACCCTGTTCATATAGTGATAAGCCGGGACTTTTGCTCTTTGGGCATCCTATCAAAAAAGCTGCCCTATGAGGGCCTTACTAACTGCACACCCTCCAGCAGCAATGGGGTCAAGCTCAAGCAAAAGATGCCATTGGTTGGCTTCCTTGTTGGATATGGTGAGCAGTGCTCAGTTCCTGTTTTGAAATGGGTCATGTCACAAGTGCCTTCCAAAGAGACACATGATTATAATGGAAGCTAGTTTGCAGATTCAATGAACCCCTTCACACGCCAACGTTGATCCTGCAACAATTACACTTCTGGTCAGCCTGTGGTTGTGCAACCACTGACCTCACCTGGGCTAACAGCTGGGATTTCAATCTACAGTTTTCAGTGCTAAACTTATGAATGTCTGCAGCTTGAGGAACTCCCACTGTGGGCAGCTTGTACTAGGCTCATAAACCTACTACTTTGGTCCCCACAGGAAGGAAAACAACCAACCCAGCCTTTTCTAACATGATTTTCACAAGCTCTCCTTTGCTTTTTTCTGTCACCCTGGTATGTTCTGCTCAAGGGACACAACAATTACAACATCTGCCTCAGTTTTATTACAGGTGCTAGGGAGCACCTGTAATGATTTACACAGCATCACCTATAGAACATACAACAAAATATTCCCAGGACATTAGCACCTGAGAAGAAAAACAGCAGGTCCTTCACTGAATTCTGTTCTTCTTTCTTCCCTCCCTAGCAGTGTTAAAATGAGAGCTTCTCCAGGCTTATGCAGAGGGAAGGGTCTTCCAGGCCTTCTTTTCACAGCAGTGTTCCCCAAAAAGAATGAGTAGTGCTGTGTGATTCACCCAAGACACCATAACAGGGCTTGGAGGTACAACAATGTCACCAGAAACATCTGCTGGTGTATGCACAGATGCCAGGGGAGCAGTGACCACTCTGTACCCTTATAGGTCCTGAATCAGGGAAATCCTGAGTCAAGGGCCCACCTACAAGCTTAAAGCTAGGCATCTGTTTAAGTCGCTTGCTGACTTTGGGCTATGCTTAGCACAGTGAAAAGAATGCTGTGGGTCTGCATATCTATGTTCTTCTGACCATCTGTATGGCAGATTTACACAGTGAGCTACTAAGACAGTTCTTCCAGCTCCTAAATTGGAGCACAACCAGGGATGTTATGCAGGGGAATCCCTTCTGTCTCTAGCAAGGGCAGTGACAGAAGGATCTCACCCAGCCATCCTGCTTACAAAGCGCAAGAAGGAACATCAGCAAGAGCACTCTCCCATGGCTCCACACATCCTCAGAGCAGAATGCTTACTTGTTCCAGTAAAGGCAGCATGTTTGCCCCAAAAATCACATGGGATACAGATGCACTTTTCCTAAAGGTCCTTTACAGGTTACAGTCTGCAAGATTTCTACTACTTTTCCCTGCCTTACTACAGACACCTTGCTTTAAGTTGCTGGAAAGGCACTCCCAAAACATGAATCCAATTGCACAACACTTCGTAAGTGCTGCACCCTAGGGGAAAAGGCAGAGGAAGAACACTTAAGGCAGTAGTAACAAACTGTACTCACTTTAGCGTCTGTGCTTTAAAGTCAAACTTGGCTCTAGCAGGTCTCATCTAGAGATCAAAAAAATCAAAACATTAAAAAAATAATTAGGTTTTCAACCCTCTTCTGAGAAAAAGCACCCAAACTCTTCTATAGCTAACATTAGTCTGGGGAGGAAACTGAATGCAGGTATTCTGCTACAAGCTTGTGTGCAACTGATACTACAGTCCAAATATGCTGGATGGGTATCTCCCACCAGGGCAAGAAGTGCCAACTTCTGGCATAACAATTATTAAGAGCTCTACAGGAAACTGATTTAACAGCAGTAAGCTTCTAAATGTGACAAACCCTGTTGAATGAACGCTGCCTCAGTAACTACAGTTACTGGGGCTCCGGGACCAAATTCTCTTGACATGCAAATAGAAAAGCAAAATTTACTAGCTGGGAAAAAAACAGCAGGATTTTATTTGATGTGGTTCTTATTGATTATTACCTGGCCCGGCTGAATCCTGCAATGTGACCCAAGTACTCTGTATAAATGGGCAGGAAAGAGACAAAGGTGAGGAAGAAATATGAATAAATAAAGCATGTGTCTAAAAAAACGTCTTTAGTGGCTACAAAGCCAAAGAGGACATTGACAGCAGGCCTAGGCTTTAACGCTTGATGCACTTGGCTGATTTTCTAATGGCCACAAAATATTTAGACAATTTTAAAGTAATTTTGGTAATAGAGCATAAAATAAGAAGTATCCGCATCCATGTGGCACCAGAGCACTTGAAACAACATAAACAAAGGGCAGACAGATGTACTCCATCCACGTGGTGACCACCTCACCCACCACCGCAGTGCAGCACTTCTGGGGAAACACAGCTGCTGTCAAGAGCCCCAGCAGCAATCCCTAAGTCACGAAACGGCATTTGGCCAGGACACCTGGACCAGCATCCAGCCCTCGAGAAAAGTGCCTTGGGCTCATGGGAAAACCATCTACCCCCTCCTTTGTCTCCTTCAGAAAGACTGACTGAGTCATACGCAGTGAAACGTGCTAAGACTTTTCCCAATTGTTTCTAAAGGACATTAAGCACCTTTCAAGAGAAGAAGAAACAATAATCTATTTCTAAAAAAAACCTGTGAGACAGTCACATGGCCAGGATCAACAAGCATGAAGTTTCAAAGGGTAAGGCACAGACAAGAAGACAATGCAGCAATATGATGCAAAAGATGTAGGATGCCTCTGATTCACTAAAAGTAGCTGATATTTAAAGGCATGCATCACAGGTGTGCACCAGCAATTCTCAGCAGGCATGCTTTAACATATGCAGCTTGGTAAAGAGATATCAGCTAATTTACCAGGCACAAGAGTCAAAGCAGATCTAAATGAAGCCAGAATGGGAAAGGGCAAGGTGGAAAAAAAAACAAACGACATTCTCTGAAAAGCTAATGTCGGCCTAAAGCACAACATTGTGAGAGGCAAATATTGCTTTGGGTCAAGCAGCAGACTGAGGTAACTAAAACAGACCTCTGACCCAGATTTCCTCTTTGCTGTATCGTCTACATTTAGAAGGTCCCCAAATCGCTCATTAGTGATAAACTGATGGTGCGTTGGAATAACCCCTGTGTGCCTTCTAGCTGCAATATCAGCTTCTTCTTGCTCACGTTTAAGCCGTCTCTGGTCCTCTAAAAGTTTCTGCCATAAAATTGCATAAAATGGGCAGTAAATCATCTAGTTAAGGGCATTCAAAAGCTGCCATAAATGTGACTTAAATAAAATTTCTGAGGTCCTAGCAGATAGCTGGGATTTTACAGTTCAACATAAAATACTGATTCTACTAACTACACAACATCCTTTCATTTTGCAAGCACAGAAAGTACATCACCATTACAGTATAACTGAAATCCAGCTCATACAGAGGATCTGATCCAAAGCTGATGGAAGTCATTGAGGAGTTTTTTTAAGTTTTAGCCAGGTCCTGGGAGCTTCCAAGAAGTTTGCTGATCCAAACCCCCTTCAGCCAACAAGGAGTTACTCTCATTGACTTCCAAGAGACCTGAATCAGCCCCACAAGTAAGTTCCGAGACACCAAACTCCCCTGGGTTTTGCAAGGAACTTGGGAGAGTGCCTGACTGCCTTCAGGTATCAGGTTCTCCCATACTTCCTTTGGGCTCACGTAATACACTTTGTAAAATAAAGTAAATAAACCCCAAAGAACTTTTTTGGACTTCTGAAGCCTCTGGCACACTAATGGAAATGTGCATTCTTGAGTACCTGGGCAGAAGATTTCTTCCACCTTTTGGGGCTGACTGTAGGCTGAAGAGTACAGCTCTGTGCTAACTCATTTGAAGCCAGCAGGTCTTAGCGAATTCAGAGTTTTGCTCTTACATGAGTTTTGGTGCTGGATTTTGGAAGTGGGGGGATTACTAACTGTTTCACGGGAGAAGACAGAAAAATTATATTTTTCATGTAGGAATTAAGAGCAAGTTTTACCATATTTCAAAGCACACAAACATTATTTGAACTCAGAAAGTTAACACTAAAAAGGTAACTTTTTTTTCCCCCCAGGCAGTGAAAATTAACATCTTCCTGCAAAGCAATCACTTTATAACTTCTTTAATGCAGCTTGAATACAATCAGTACTGAAAAGTCTATGTGGCTTTCCTATTATTTCGGCTTATCCCAGTGTTGCCCAGCCATTTTGAATAGGACGGCTACATTCTGTCACCAACAACTTGAGACGCCATAAAGAATTCTAGTTTGCACTGGGGGGAAACTTCACAATTTCTGATAGCTTAAAATATCTTATATTTGCTGTTCAAAACCTGAAGACCCCCACAAGAAAAATACTATTCTCACCAGTTTGATTAATACCAACTCAAGTGGCTTGTTTGGAGAACAATAAAACCTTAACTCATAGAATAACCATTTCACCTTTATCTGCAAGTACTGGGGTGTTGTACCACATCTCACATATATCTACAACCTTTTTACATTCTTTAAAGCCCCCATATATCATTTCGTGCAATTGATAAGAACTATCAGGTTCATTTTAAACAAAAGCTAAACTGGACTACACATTATACATTGTATCAGTGGCAGAGGTAGTATTAAAATTAAAACATACTAGTTCCAGCTTGTTGCTCTAACTTCCAATATACATAGCCATGGCCATACAAGCTGTCCTTATTTAACGCTGAATGCTATATTTCTTGTATGTGGGTCTGCTACAACAGTTATTAGGCCATAAAGGAGGGCATTACCTCTTTGTCGTCATGCCGTCTGCGGATAATTTCTTCTGGAGTTTCCATGTAATCAACGGGTGCAAAATGCCTTGGTGATTCTGAATCTACTTCGAAACAATATAAGGAAGTTAAAATACAGATGGATTTATCTAGCATAACCAGAAAGGAAAAAGAAACAGATATTTTTAAATAATTTCTTTCCATTATGACAGTAAGGATTCTCAATTGCCGTTGACCAAATTGCCAATCAGATGTCAATAATTTATCCATTTTAATTTTTTTCTCTTTTGGGCTGTACTTGTGAACAAAGATCCAAAAACAGGGAGAAAGTAACAGTAGGGAAAGAGTAAAGACATAGAAGGACTTTGTGAAGAAAAGATTCACTGCCATCAAAGTATGATTTGGCATTTTACTGTTGAGAAAAGTTTAATACACACACGCGCGCACACACACACACAACTAGACCTTGAGAAACTGCTCCTTAAAGCAAATCATCTGGGTTTATTTTGTATTCCCCTGCGTGCAAATGATACAGGACTTGAAATATCTCATATTGAGATTCTTGCATCCCCAGAGCTCCTTGAGAGACAAACTGAACCCGATGTGATTAGAAAGGCAGCAGAAATTGTTTCTCAGAAGTACAGCTGTTAACAAGTCCTGAACAAAAGCAGGGACACACAAGACACGCAAAGGACATTAGACACACTAAGGGAAAAAACAGAGAGAGTAGGGGGTTGCAAAGGTGGGGAGTAAAAATGCAAGGGTTGTGGAAGAAAAGGGGAGGAGAAAGGAAAGCAAGAAGACAGATGAAGGGACACTAGTAAAGAACACAAAAAGCCACCTCCTAGGTACGTCCTGAGTTCACTTTGTGGGTTGTTGTTTGTGTCCAGGCTGTGACAGAGGGCATATGGAACGGGGTTCCCATTGTTTAAGGAGTCAGGAGTGTCAGCCCGGCCCAAGATTGCTTGGCTAGAGCCCATGGTGGGGAAGTAGCTAAGCCTCTCCACAATGTCAAAGGAAGAGAGGCGCCTGGGGGCTAGAGGCCTGCTTCTGGAGCACAGCTGGTGCTGGGAGTGGTGACTCTTGTCTCCTACACTCCCCTGCAGCTGTATGGGGTCGTCTGGGTTCTCAGGGCTGGGCACTGCGGGGCTTCCTGGGCAGTCTGGGGGTGGAGTCCTGCAGGATTTATGTTGGAAGGGCTTTTTCAATCGGAAGGGAAGCGGGCTCATTAGGTAGACGTTTCTGGGGAGCATGTGTCTGTCCCCATAGACATCCCCTTTGGAATCAGGGTTCCTGGAGGCCCGCTGCTGCTCATGCCTTCGGATGGTAGTGAACCTGGTGTAAGACGCTGGGCATGTGCCTTTGCATCTGTTGATTTTATGCTTCTGAGGCCCATTGAGGTTGCTGCTGCTGCTGCCACTGTCATTGGATGCATTTGAGAGGAGATCTATCTCATCCATACAAACTGAAAGTGTGTCCAGAGGGATGGTGGCATCACTGACATCTGAAGCCGTATCCTCCACGTTGCTGCAGGAGCGGGAGGATTTATCTGCCAAGCTGGCAGCATCCTTCTCTTCTTGGTGTGCTTTTGGCAAATCCAGAAGAAACTCTGCAGAGTAGGCAGAACTCAGACAAGTTTTAGACTGGAGAGAAGTGGTGAATTTGTTTTGTCCAGTGGAAAAGTCAAGCGAGGGCATTGATCGGGATCTCTGGATCAGCTGCTCAAATGCACTAATACGGGAGGAAACGGTGTGTTTGGGGATCTGCTCTGAATCCTCTCGACTAAGGCTGTGCTCCATCCTATCCTTTGCTTCATTCTCAAACTGAGATGCAATATCCCTCACACTGCAGGAGGAAGCTGTGCCCAAATGGATCCTGGACCGGTTGATCTGGTGCATATCTTTATACAGCATTGTAAATTCCATCCCACTCTTCCTGGAGGCAGGGAACAGGTAGCCTTTCCTAGAGTTGGTGCCGTACTCCTGCAGGCTCATGGTACTGCCGGATTTGATGACATACTCCTGCTTCGACTTCATCAACATGTTTTCTATGCTTTCCCCTATGTCTACCATGAAAGCTTTTTTATTATCGAACAAGGCAATGGAGCTACGAAGGTTTTCGCAGCTTTGAGCTTTCTCATGAGACAGCAAGATACCCTTCTTGTCCTGCACAAGAGTAGCTGGAGCTGCTAGTTTGGGTTTGAATTTAGAAGGGAGGATTTCAGTAATGCAGGCTTTTGCAGCTGATAAGGGCTTCTTATGTTTACATGCGTGACCTAACATACCGGTATGACTAGCGTTAAAGGTTCGGCTATTAACTGAAGAGGGTGCAGTCATATGAGCATTCCCACCTTTATGATCCACTGGTAAGCATGCAGAATAAAATAAATACAACCTGTTAGCTTAAGTGCTAGAAAGCTATTGAGAATGGAGAAAGAACATGCTTGGATTTTATAAAATGCATTTTAAAGAAACAAACTTCCAAAACATAAAGAAAAGCAGGAAGAAACTGCACAACAAGCTGCGCTTACAGGAGTAGGTGAAGTGCTGCTAACATCTCTAAAATGAGAGGCTTGGCCAGAAGCAGATCCAGAGCACTTTGAAGGTACCCTCCTAAAAAGTGCTAAGCATCATCAGCTTCCAGGGAAGCTGCAGCACCATGGAAAAGGGCAGCTGAACTCTGGGTAGGATCAGGGTGTCAGCAAGAATGTGGAAGCACTAACATTGCAAAAATGGTTTAATACCAAGCCTGTAGTCACACCTACTATGGTCTCACCACAGTGCTTGCCAAACAGTTTATTCCTGGGAGGGAGAAGACAATCGTGCAGTTGACTGTGCTAGCACAAGCAGGCCACATCAGCTGGCCTTGCTCAAGAGCTGCCTGCTTAGAGGTTCCCCATACTAGGAATAAGCTGAGCGTCCTTCAGACAATGTGGTTGGCCATGTTTGCTTTAAAAATCAAGGAGTCAGATCAGGACATTTATTTTTTTTTTTTAAAGTCAGCTCCAGTCTGGGGTCAGCTTACACTGCAATTTTTAGGTCTGTTTCCAATTTGAGTTCAAACTCAAATGTCAGAATAACCATTCAGGTTCAATTGCAGTCTGGGGAACAATAACTGTTTGAACAGATTTTTTTGTTCGGATCCAAGCTGACTCGCTGCCCTACAGGCCTGACATAATGCTGAAAAACAGCTGGAAGATGGAGACGAAGAGAGACCTTTTTGGTGTGATGTACTATTTTTAGGGAGAGCAGTTGAGAAACCCAATGCATTCCTTCCCCAGTCCTCTCCCCATCTCAAGACATTTTTAGGTTGAAATTGGCTCAGAGATACATTCCCCAATACAACTCCCTGATGGGACTCAGGCTCTTCCTTGTTCTAATCTTCTAGAGAGTCCATGATGGGAGGAGGAAAGGGGAGGAGATGCAGCGGTTTCTGCTGCCTCGGAGCCTGCAGGGCCTTGCTGGTTCAGTGTCCCATGCATTCTCTGCATACCCCTCAAAGGCAGGAGGCTGTGGAGCACATGGTGCCAGCACACCAGGGCAGCCAGGTCAGCAGACATGGTGTGGCCTGCTCAGATACCGCAGCAGGAAGGGCAGAAAAGGCAGGGGAGGGCTCCAGCATGGCAAGGCAGTGGGAGCGGATGGATAGCAAGGCCAGCCTGAGAAGCCTCCAGGAAGAACATAAGGGTGTGGCTGAGGTGCTGGATGAAGGGAGCTGGTCCCTGTTGGGAACAGGAACCTGGATCAGATAAAGGGGTCATGAAAAATATTGGCCAATGTGGGCTCAAAGAAAAAAAAAAAGAGGGAAAACTGGGAATGGCAAAGAGGAAGGACAGAGGAAACCTCAACTGGCTTGAATAGGACTCTAAACCCTGCAGCAGTTTGCCCCATATCACCTGGCTTTTGACACTGCAGAATGGAGAAGAGGTTAGTGCCCTGACCACCTACCTTTTGTGGAAGCAGAGCTAGAAGGTCGCTTGAGACCACTCAGTCCCTGGAATGGGATATCTCCACCTTCCAGCACACTCTTGTAAATCTGCCTTTCATTCTCCAAGCCAGCAAAGTCCCCCAATGCTGGTTCTGACTCCCTCTTCACTGCATGGTAGTTGGGTGAATATGTGGAGCTGGAAAAGACAAAAAAGGGGGAGGGACACCAGTGGGTCACTTGTTTGTTGAGAGCTTCATGCAAAGTAACAGAAAAACGCACTTGTGAACCAGAATAGACTGTGTATGAAGAACTGGTGCTGAATGAAGAGGTTATGAATACATTGTGATAACATTCTAGGTTTGGCTCTACCATAGCATTCTCCACCTGAGGACCTCTCCCAGCTCAGTCCCCCAGAAAACAGGCAGCAGAAAGCACTCCTCCTTTATTTTACAGATGAGACAAGAGAGTCACAGTGCAGATGCACGATTTCTTTGCAGACACAAAGAAATTCAGTGGCTAGCTAAAAGTAGCACAAATACGTTCCAGCTCCCAGCCCTCTCTCCTTAAACACTAGCCATGCCTGTCCCCTGGTTACAAAGCACAGCTGCTCAGTTCATCTCAACCAGTTCAGCCTCCCAGTTAACACTATAGTCCAAGACTTCCAGAGCAATTTCTCAAGCCCATCAGTGAGGGATCATGCAGAGAAGCAATAGTATGGGGCTATAGACACTACTGTTTTAAATGCCAAAGAAATTCCCAGATGTGCACAGTTCTGCTCAGCTTTGCCTCAGGATTCCACTACAGGGAATGAAAAATCCTGGACTCTAGGTCTACCATGCACATATATAAACAAAATGCTGTTAAAATGAGTACATTGTTAATTTCTTAGGCCTTTAAAGACTGGACATTTATTACAAATCTCTTTCCTCCATCATGAACCTAAGCACAAGCATACCCCCACATCTGATTTCTAGATTTCACTGTTTTCCCTCTAAAAAAATAACCAACAATGCCATAGTATAAATGGCCTTTCCAGGTACAAAAGCCTTGCTGAGCAATCAGGCAGACAATGTTGTCCTAAGAGCTAAGCTCATCTGATACCAGTTCTTGTGCTCAACCAGGCTCTTCAGAATAAAATGCAGTCTCACACAAAGCTATTCTGGGGCCAAAGCATGACTCCTGGAACGTTCGAAAAAATAAAAAAATAGGGCATTTGCCAATTCATGGGAACATTTTGAAAGCTGGTTTACATCCTGATTTCCAGGAGTGATTCAAATTTATGTGAGTGTAGAAATGCTTGTGGTTACCCCTGCTTGTGGATAAATTTGTACATGCATCCATTTATTTTGGATAGACGCTGTACTTATGGGGTAAAGAGAAAGCTTTCAAACACATCTGAGGACTGGCTATGGAGGTGGAATTACACAATGTCTGGATCACAAAGATTTTAGTTTCCGGACAAGGAAAACTAGGTCATATGCAGTCCCATAAATTACTTTCTGAAGTAAAAGCTCATGAAAAGCACCACGAAAGAGAAAGGGAATACTGTAACTTTTTCAACCTAGGCAATGCTCAAACAGACCCATAGCTACAGAGCTATTGTATCTTATGGGGGTTATCCCAGTGCTTCTCTTTGTCAGGTTCCCGAGGAAGCCCTGCCAGTTGTTGCAGGGAATAATTGACTGCCGTGACGTTCTTCACCTGGGAGGTAAAAGCATTTTAGCCTAGTTGTTAAAAACCAAAGGGTTAAAATGATCCTCCTTTGGGAATACACTTGGGGGAGAGAGAGGAGGCATGTGGCAGAGTCTCTTTACTGGCTGCTCCCTCATTAGGGCCAGCAAGCAGTACTGCGGGGACCAAGGCGGTCTGCAAGATCAGAATCAGGTGAATGGAGGGAAGAGCAACACTGCAAAAACCACAATGAACTCCAGGTATCTTTTCTCCCTGCTCTCTAAAGGCAGGGCAGGGAATAATGTGCGACTCCACTGGGCCTCGCTGTTGTGTCCCATTCTCAGCCCACCCACTTGTTTCCCCTCCACTGGCTCAGACGCCGGCACTCCTGCATGCTTTGCGTGGCATCAGAAAGGGCACAGACAGTGCTGCCATGGGCGGAAACCTTACCGGTCTTTGGCAAATATAAGCTATTCTCTTATGTTAACCTCCGAGGTTTCCATTTATTTTATTGCTCTTTCACTACCAAAACAAAACACTCATAGGAGCAACCAACAAAGTGCAGCAGTGTGCAAGTTTCCCAGCAGAATGAACACAGACAGAAGGGAACTGAGCTGAAAGCAGTATAGGAGACCTCTAAGGCATCCCCAGAGGGATGGTGAACACACATGATATTAATGGGTATCTGAAGAAGAACATGCCTTTCCTAACAAACCATCCACGCAGAGGGGATCACTGTGCCCACAGACAATGCTAAGCACTCAGCTCAATTACAAGGAGCAGCAGGTTCACAGCAGGAGCTGGCTCCACGGCTCAAGTAACTCGGCACAGCTCAGCATCTTGGTCTGGATTTTTATTTTTTTTGTGTTCCTCTTTTAGAACAAACCAGCTCCACATACGACTCATTTAGACAGAGTATACTGTTTATTACGTATTCCTCCAGAAAAGCAGTGCCACAGTAGATCTTTGAGAAATAACATTACTGCTACCCCTGTTCCCTTCCTGGAAGCTGGAAAATTATTGCCTTCCATCAACAGAATCCTTTTGATCTGGTATGCATAATTGGGGATATCTAACAGGAGCCAATCTATCATACATGTCTAACAGAAACAAACTTTGTTTATTCCACGCAATAAAGTTACTTTACTTGTATGAAGGTACAGTCAATTTGCAAACTTCATCAAGATGGAGTTAAAGGTCTGGGTTTTTTTTTAAAGTCATTGCCTAGCACAATCAGCAATTCTTATCTAGACAGTGCAATCACTCATGTAATCACTTGAAATTTCATTCAAATCAAAGAGCAGATATTGTACCTGGACTCACCTAAAGCATGTGTATTGTTCTCATGGTACATGCATTTGTCTATATCCATCACCAAAAAATAAAGCCAACCCATTTCCAATGCCCTAAACCCTGTCCTATATGCCCTCAGATTGTAAAAGAGACATCAAAAAGCAACTGGAAAACTTACTGGGAAGAATGGTCTGCGGAAGTTTCCAGAGGAGTAACACCTGCTGTATTCTGCAAAAGTCCAAACAAAGGAGTCATAGATACACACTTATATGTGTGGAGAAAGAAAAAGGCTTGCTTAAGTAATTTTTCATCTATTGCTTGAATATTAGCCTTTAGGAGACATTGAGGTTTAAGTCCAAATGCAATTTAAGTTGTCAATGTCTTTGCAGAAAAGCGACAATTTTCCTGAGTTCCTTCAGGGCAGTGACAGGTTTTTAGCACAGCTGATGCCTTTTCGCAGCGCCTATTCTTTTGTCTGCAAATGAGTCATTGTGAATAAAGCCAAAAGCAAGAAGAGATAACCAGCTGGGCCATGACCAGGAGACACATGCTCATAATTATTTCCCCAAGCTTTTCCCCCAACCAGTCACTGCCCGCCTTTGCTTTAAAGGTATATTACATTTCTGCAGCACAATACATTCCTCAGCATTCAAATAAATATCAAAGCACTAACAAGAAAAGCAATATTTCAGTTTCCTTACTTAAGAGGAGCAATGCCAGCTGCACAGGTTCAATAGCAAAAGCCAGTTCTTATCCGTGTGCTTTAAATCCATCTAACATTTCCTAGGCACATTATTTTTAAAATTGAAGTCAATTTTAGAAGAAATGTTCTATTTGGTGTCCCCTCATCTATCTGAGGATTCCTATGTAGGAAGAAAAAGCAAATCTTGGGTTTCAAAAAGGAGCTTATTCAAGTCCTAGTGAAATGCCGCAGCTTCAAAAAAAATCAACAACAGAAAAAAAATAGAAAAAATGGCGTATTACCAAATTAATCTATCACTTCATGGTTCGGGTCCTGCAGACTCTCGAAACAGCAGCAGCAGCAGCTGACCTGCCCTAGAAGGCCATGGCAAGGTGCAGTGTAAGGAAAATTGTGTAAAATCTCTGGGGAATATCCAAATCTTGGGTAGGCGTGAGCTCCTAGCAGAGAGCAGGGCTTGTATGAAGGGAGGGTAGATGGCAACACGCTTGAAAGGCACGAGATGATGACGTGACGCCTACCAAGAATTTTAAGCTGATTGCTGCTGCCTATTCATGTGAAAAATAGAGAGGGTTTTTTTGCAGACACTGAACTCAAAACCCTAAAGCGGGACGGCGGTGAGGGGCAGCTGAAAGGGAATGGGGGAGAAAGGAAATCACTGTATCTGAAATGGATTTCAAGCCGGATTCTCAGCATCACGTTCTATTATTTCTGACAGCGACACAGCAAGCCATGCAGTCAGAACGGTCAGAACCATTATTTATCCCAACCTCATTTAATAATCATCCAGCAGTGAATAGATTAGAGCAGAGAGTTTGGAAACAGGGATTGGCAGCATGAAAAGAATAGGAAATACCTTCTGTGGCTTTTTATGTGGCGCTTTATAAAGCTTCTCCATTTTTTCTAAATCTGCCTCTAACTCAGTCTGGTAGAGGTAGAGGTCTTTTTCTAGATCAGTCTGGTTAAAGAAGGAGAAGAAGAATGGGAAAATAATGCTTAGGGTTAGGGGAAACCAAAGGAATGTTAATTTTGAAAAAAAAAGTGAGCCTTTTTAATCAAAAAAAGAGAAAGATGGTATGCACAATACACAGAAATTCACTAGTAATTAATCATGTTTCAATCATTACAGAGCAAATAGTTTTAGGCATTTAACATTCAAAATTAAGAGATGCACAGGCCTGCTAGAATCTAGTTCTACAAACCATAAAGTTACAAAACCCACCTGTAAAAAAAAAAAGATACTGTAACAATATGCAATATGCTGTTAGTATAATTATCATTGCAAGTCAAGATAGCAAAACCACCACTCTAAATTATGACTGATTATGATTTTAAGAATTGTTTATTAAATCAATTTACTAGCTACTTGTTAGGCTAATGAGCTCAAGCCCAATTAAAACAAAATCACTCACAAGCACACAAAACCCAAGCAATGCTAAAAAAAAAAAAAAAAAAAGAAGGAAAATGAAAATCACATACACACACACTCACTAGATGCTGCAGTACAACGTACGTGAGACACAATTACCTTTCTATCCTCTCTAGTAAGGATAGAGCAATCTCCAGGAGTATAATCCCAAATCTTTTTTGGAGGCTGATGGAAAGCAGAGGAAGGAAATGAGGAAATGAAGATAAGGAAAGACATCACAGAGAATATGGAAACTGGATTAGAACAGAGAGGGAATACAATAGGGTATTTGCATCAACACTGAAAACAAATTAAAAAAACCACAACAGAGAAGGAGAGATAGAAAGAGGGATAAATCTGCTATAGCACAAATATCAAGAGATCATGGGAGGCAAAAGGGAGCATACATGCAGTCTGGGAGGGGCTGTTTTCAGTAGTGTTTGAGGAAATTTTTATCTTTGCAAGGTGCTCTAGGGGATTTTGGACTCTCTAGAGGGAGCCCACAGCTGGTGGTTAAAGCATTCTTAAAGCAAAAACAAAACAAAATGGGGAAAAAAACCCACACAGTCATAAAAAGCATTTGTTTTGCTCATTCTTCTTTTCAAAAGGAAAGGGTAAAACAAGGGCCTTTGATAAAGGGAGAATCTTTCCCACCCCCACCAGACTATGAATACATACCATGTGCACAAATGGCTGAATGTCCAGTGGTGGCATTGTGGGGCAATGAGAATGCAGAGTTGTTATTTTTTGTTTCACTGGTTTGGGGGTTTGTTTGGGGGGGATTTTGGTGAAGAGAGTGGACACGTGGAAGTTTGGGAACTAGTTTTTTAAAATTCATCCTATAGGTGAAAGCACCTATTTCAAAATAGGATTTTCCTGTTTGGATGCACACATAAATATCCAGGAGGATTATTCAAAGTGAAGGACCTTTGTCCTGACACTCCTATCCAAATAATGCCATGCTAATATCCTCATTTCACCAGATATGCACCTCTCACTGATATGCTCAACAAGGCTTTGTTCTTACTGTGTGAAATCAGAATACATTTGCTCTGTTTCCAAACAAAAATAACCTCTGTTGGCTGGCACGCTTAGCCTCATCCTACGTGTCCATACGGACTTCTGTGATTAGATTATTAAAGTGCCTCCGAGTCACTGACGGGGAATCTCCCAGTGTCAGTCTATCAAAGGTGAGACTGAGCTCCAATACTTGGGTCTTGGTCCAAATTCCTTTCTAGACTGCCTGGATCTGTAATTTGAATCTGTCCCACTTCACATTCGTACAGCCACTGTGTGGACGCAAACACTAAATACCTATTTCTTATCCAGCAAATCAGCAGCTGCATGTGGGTAGATGGTGCTGCAAAGATTTAGGTTTGAGATTTGGAGGGAGGAACTGGAGGGAAGGAGGTGAGAAGGCAGGACGTACACCTCATTTTCCAGCTCCCTCCTTCTCCATTTATAGCAAAGAGCTTACTCAGTGCTGTCTCAGGAAGGGCTGGGAGAAAATGCCCATGTGTGTGATCCCGCAATCACAGTGGAAGACAACCGAGCTCTAGACTGGCCAATGTCAAGTTTTGTGGATGGGCTTCAGGGAGCTGTGGAGCCACAGGTGAGGAGGAAGGAAGGAAGTTGCGTGTGGGGATTCAGTCTCAGCAGCATGCTGAAAAAGCATCCATGCTGCAGAGACTGATCTACCTGTCTGCAGGGCACGTGCCTGTCCACAGAGCTGCCCAGAAATGCATCTGGCATGCTGGTCCAGCAAAGTGTCACTTCAGCTGCCCTAGGAAGCGCACGTGCTTTCCTCAATGGGGAAAGCCCCATCCTGGTCATTCTAGTATCTTTGGAGAGCAACACCCACAGGCTCACAAGAATCCTGTGCTCCCTTTTACTAAAGGTGTTTCCTGCCCATGTCATATAGCTGCAAATAAAGTCAGAAAGCCAGGGGAAATCATGCCTGTAGAAGTACACATTATCTCCAGCACTGGGAAAAAAGCTGGGACAAATGGAGAATCTTTGAAAAGCCCAGGCACTAGCAAATGTCAGTTGAAACTCTCTGGTTAGACATGAGGCTTAGCCACTAGTTGGTCACAAAAGCCTGGTCCTCTCATGACTGGAGTGAGCGAAGCTGCAAAACGCATCCTCTTTTGGCTGTGGTAATGAAGCTCAGAGGGAGCTTTGGTAGCTAACAGAAGTCTGAGATGGCATCCTCAATTCAAGTGCCTGATGCCAAAGCACTAGTATGGAGTACTACATTCAGGGGCTGGCATAGTTGATCAGGGAGCACAGTTGCATGGCTTTGGAGCTAGAGCAAGCTGACATGGGACACCATTTCAAAGCAAGCTGTAAGAAAGCAGCCCTTAACAATAGTGCCCTGAGCAAGGTGGGGAACTTGTCACCAGAACAGATGCTCTGCTGAACAAGAGATGGATTGCTGGTGTAGCCTGAGATGCCCTCTTCTGAAGTAAGGCCAAGGCTGCATGACTAAAAGCACAAATGCACACTCCTAAGGAACAGGTATACCCTCACTTCTAGAAAGGCCCAAGGGCATAAATGTTCTCCTTTCTCTGACACATTTTCCATTAACTTATGCTAACTTGAAGGATCATACAAATGACAAACCTTAATTCATTGCAAGAGCATATGGCTATTAATTACACGGCAGCAAAGAAAATCAGGTTTCTTCTCGCTTTGTGGAAATCTTAAACCATGACAATTTGTGAAGGGTTAAATCCTTTTACTGACATCACTTAAAAACTTCAGTGAGGTGGGATTTGCCTGACTTCTACTGCCTACAAGTTAGGGGGTCTCAACCCAAACACTGTTGAAGCTCCTTGTTTAGCTTAGGATGGAAGGTCCATAGCTATAAAACATAGTTTTCTATGACAGAATGGCCTACCCAGCCACTGTACATGTTTGTTTTTCAGCAAAAATAACTATTTCTATGACGTGATCAGACTGGGCACCCAACCTCAGGCAGCTACATTCTGTACAGAGGGTTTTTGTCACTTCTGTGAGAACAAAGACTATATTTAAAGAAAACCTGCTCTCTGGTGTCCATGTGCAGTTGCCTTTGAAGTCAGTACTGAACCATAAAACGTGTTTCTGTTTTGTTGTACATGCAGGGAAATCTCAGCAGCACTCAAAAATGGTGTGCATGGGCATTTGACAACAGACCTCAAGGAGAAAGGAGAAACAACAACTATACTTGAATAGATGTGAGAGGCAGATACTGACCCTCTAGTGAAGTAAGAGTAGCTTATTAAACAGTATTTGCTAGTGAAGTTAATAATGTTTAATCAGTAAGAACCAGGCCATAAAATGCTTTAAAGTCACATTTTTTCCAGTAGTAGTGACCACTGATGTTGTTCCCTCCATCAAAATGTCCTTTGTCCTGTTGAATAATTAAGCTTTTCTTCATCTTTTTCCAGAGTGGGAAATCAAGGCTTATTTTCTTCCCCGCCACACATAGCAACACAGCTCCATTTGAAAAGAAAGCACACTGTTCTCAGACTCCTTTGGTTTCAGGGAATGGCAAGGGCTATTCAACACAGACTGATGCACCCCATTTAGGCAACAGGCTGCTACACGCATAAGGAAATGAGCAGGAAACAGGGTCATGATCTGTTTATGAATAGCTGGAAACTACTGACCTACAGTTTACAAGCCAAGGCCAGGAATAAATGAGTGATTCTCCTTGACTTAAAGTTACCTATCAGCCATCCTAGATCTTGTCAGGCAGAGTGAGAATAAGGGCTTTGAATAAGGACTTTCAATAATGAGAACAGGGCATTACTTCTAACATTAACAACGAAACCCAGTTTGAACTGTAGTGTATGAAAAAATCTTGCCTTGTTGATACATATGGCTGGAAAGTGGGGAATGTTTGTAAATGGCTTCAAAATACTTAAAGTGGTCACAGAACAGCTGCTTTACATCAGTACCAGGATGATGTTATGAATAATTACATTTTTAAATAAGTAAGGCAGCTGTTCCAGGTTTAGGGCCTAGCAAAGAGATGTGACAATCATTTAAAAAGAAAAAAAAAAAGGGCAGGTTGACTTCATTGGTCATCGCAACTATCAAACTTACCGGTTTCCCAAACTCCAACTCCGAAAAGAATTTATACCAAGGTTCATTCTTTAAATCTATCTCTTCTGGGCTTATATCCCGAGTCTAAAGGAGTTGGTGATAGGGGAATGGAAGAAAGAGAAGGATAACATTATGCAAAGAATACACGGAAAGGGACTGTTAGAGATGCAGATCCCATGGTTTCCATTCTAAAATGTAGATATTTAGCCTTATTATTTGGAATTTCTACAGCACCTCTCTCACAAAGGCCATGAACTGCTTTGCAAACATCAGTTAAGCCTAATGGCATCATTGTGAGCAACACGAATATGAATGAATTGCATTTTACAGATCAGGAGACCCACACAGAGAGACATTATGCAGCTTGCTCAGAGTCACAGGGAGACTCAATGGAAGAGCTGGGAGTCAACCAGTCCCTCAGTGCTACTGTCAGACACTTCCATCGAGTCCAAAGCTGCATGCACTTTAAAAACATTTTTTAATATTCATTTGGTTAAAAAAGAGATTCAGTGAGACCTGAATCAAATACTGCATCTTTAACAGCACATGAATATGTGAGAAACCCTGTTCTAGACACTGCAAATAGAGTGAAAGGCGGTTTTCTAAATCAAAGGAGACACAAGTCAGAGTGCATTCCTGAAAGACCTCTGAAGGGATGGATAGAGAGACAATATTACTTGTTTCTTCACAAATAAATGTTAGAGAATCAGACAAAACCACAATGAAGGAAAATCAGACAGGACAGAAAACAGTACAGTTGAAAAGAAAATTCCCTTTTGTTTATACAGTCTGTTTTAATGAAACAAAAAAAGCTTAAATAAGAACATTTGTAACGGTTGTAGCTCTAACAACACTACAGGTGAGATAAGAGAATAAAGTCCATTGCTGAGGTTTATGAGGTGCCACTCCCCAAAAGACATCTAGTTAACTCTTGCATTTCAGTGTACCTAGCCTTAGACATAAAGGATCTCAGTGAATGAGAAATATAAATACATTATGTCTGATATGCTAGTGTTACCCCAAGTGCTCCATCACAACAAGCGATAGGCCACACACACACACAGAGAGGGCCAACACGAAGTGTCTTGCTGCAAATCACCCTGTGATGGGGTTACTGAGGCAGAGGGCAGTTCCCAACAGTGCGGGGCTTTGCTAGTTGTCCCAGACTCTGCCACAGTCATCAGGCTTCACAAAAAAAGCTCTAGGATAAGAGGTCAGGATTGATGCTGAAAGAGGGGAAATGCTTCAGTCTGAAAGATAAATGGTTACATTATGTTTGATCTCCAATGGCCTGGACGAAGATTTGGCCATTTCTTAAAGGCAAAATAGAAGCAACGCCTCCATTTTTTTCTTTATTGCACTCTAACTAAAAGTACTCATCCTGTTATACAACTGCCTCTACATAAAACAAAAAGCCCACTGATGTCAATGGGAGGCTCTTCATTGCTCTGAAATGGTTTTGGATTGGGATTCTGACAGTCACAGCTCTGGGTGTGATTACCAGGAGATATGCACAAATCTCCTGCAGTCTCCTTAAAGATCTAGTTGCTCATCACTCTATTACTGTTGTATTTAATGAGACTGATGGAGACCACGAAGCCACTATTTCAAGACCTTCTTTCTTCTGTGACCTCTTGCTTGAAATTAAAGCTCAAAAAATAACATCGGAAGTAACACAGCTATCACATTCTTCTTGCCTTTGATGAGCTCTGTACAATTTTTCTCAATTATACTGATGATGGTCCTGCTTGTGGCTTTTAGACTCCGATTCAACAGCTCAATTAAGTACCTGATGAAGTCTGAACATGTAAACAGTGCCACTGGTGATGTCAGACCTTTCACAAAGGCTTAAGTACACAGATGAAGCAGGCCTTTGGCCGCAAGTTTTAATCTTGGCTGTTTACCATGAGACAAAATTGCCACCCAAGTTAGCAGAAATCTTGCTCCAGAATGGACTGCAGGAATGCAGTTGTCATACCATGTTCAAACCACTCCTCACTAGCAATTCTCTAATGGGCTGAGCCAATGCCCAGTAGGATCAAGACAGTCACCCATCACCCATTTCAACAGGCACTAGGATCACGCTCCTGTAACAGGAACAACTTTGTTGGAAGTCCATGAAGGGACACGGGTTGCAGGATCTCAAAAAAGTGATGGACCTTGATTGCACTTGGAAGGAAAAAAGAAAACCCACCAAAGTACTAACGAGAAACATCAGGTCCCAGATCAGACTTGATTCTTACATTTCTATTGATTTAAATTGCTGTCCGTTCTTGTGTAAAATCCTTGGCAGGTTTTTCAGGAGCATTCCTTTACCTACTCCATGTATGCATCAATGCCTGAGCTGTTAAGGCACAAAGTCCAGTTTATATTTGGAATCTTGCATGAAATTAGCACTTCTAATTGAATCCTTCAAATTAATACCTATATAGAACAATTATATCTTTATATACCAAACTGGCTATTCACTAGTAACCTCGCTCAGTATTTTCTAGCACTTACAGCACCACACTTGTACCACTGAAGGACACCTTAAGTTAGCTGTGGTGATTATGCAGGACAGGCTGATGAGGTTAGCACCACCTCTCTGCCCTGCCCCTTGCCAAGTGTTCTCAGCCAAGCCTGTAGAATGAGACTTTTGTATGTCCCCTAGCTGTCACAATTCACAGCATTACTTACTAATTCAAACTGAAATTGGTAACAGCTCACTTAGTACTCCAGGTTACGCACCGGTGTAGCTGGGGAGCCAGCTCACATTCAGTTCTGCCACCCCTGCCACAGAATTGGTCAGATCCATCTGAGGAAGAAAGTAGCCCATGGGAGATGACCATGTCCTAATGCACCTTAGAGGCATCCCCTGAGGCACATTATAGGCACCCTAAAAGTAAGTTGTTCAGTGTTTAAAGCATCAGAGGAACACACAAACTGAACCAGCCTGCTTCACTGTATAATGCCTTCAACTATCCTGCATCAACTAATGCTGTGCCCTAGAAAAAGTACAGCTGGCAAAACAGCTGCTAAACAGGTCACAGTGTCAAACACAGATTAAGAACTAGGGTTAGTGATCCATACTTAACACAGAAAACAACACGTCCAGAAGGAAAGAAGCCTCTCAATCCCTCTAGATCTTGCTTTATAGAGAACAAAAATGTTAGGAAGTTATGCAAAACAGTTTTCCAAACAAAATATATAGGAAATACATCACACGAGCACTGCAATGTAAGTATAAGGAATCCTATCAGAATGGAACTGGACAAGCACTTGGGGAGTATTTTACAATCACAGGATAAAGCCACAACCTAGGATAAAACAAACATTACCATCTTTTCATTGTTCAGAACCGAGGACTTTCCTGGCTGATAGTCATAAATGCTCCTGGGCTCTGCACGGTACTTTCTGGTGTCTACCTTCTTGTCTGGAGGCTCCCAGTCAGTCCTGAGGAAAGAAAGATCAATTAACCCAAAACACTGTGGTTTCTGTGGAGACAAGCACTTCCTTTTGACAGGCGCCTTTCCCTGTTAATCCTGGTTTAATCAGGGTACTTTTTTTTAATCTAGGAAAGGAGCCTGCTGCAAGAGGAACAGTTCACATAGAGCTCTGGGTATATATTTGTTTATCTATAGCAGGCAGAGTTTGACACAGCTCAGCTGCTGAAATCATTGGAGCAGAGGGGGTTTCTTCCAAGTACTTTCAATAAACTTCCAGACTTCTGTATCTTTCCTGATTGGAAATAGCTTAGTGATAGGCTTCAACTAAGCTCACAAACATGAACATGTCCAAACTTTGAGCAGAAATCAGATTAAATCTCTTTAGCAGAACTTCTTCATTTTCGCCACATCACTGATTACCTGACTACTACTGCTCTGGATTCTGGGGGCACTATGGGGTCAAAGAAGGGGTCTTTTCTAGAGATGTGAACCAATTATCTCATACTGGTACATCTAAAGATGGCTAAGAACAGTCCATTGACTATCCAAACTGCTATAATTTTGTGTGGTGTCCACACTAGCACAGTTCAGACAATACTAGTCACAAAGCATTCAGAGTCCATATCCTACAATGTCCAGTTCCTCTGAAAAGTAATATATTCGGCTCTGGGGCCCCCAACATAAGAAGGACATGGAGCTGTTGGAACGAGTCCAGAGGAGGGCCACAAGACAGGCTGAGAGAGTTGGGGCTCTTCAGCCTGGAGAAGAGAAGGCTCCGGGAAGACCTCATAGCAGCCTTCCAGTATCTGAAGTGGGCCTGCAGGAAAGCAGGAGAGGGGCTTTTTACAAGGACAAGTAATGACAGGATGAGGGGGAATGGTTTTAAACTGAAAGAGGGTAGATTTAGATTAGATATTAGGAAGAAATTCTTTACTGTGAGGGTGGTGAGACACTGGAACACGTTGCCCAGAGAAGTTGTGGCTGCCCCCTCCCTGGCAGTGTTCAAGGCCAGGTTGGATGAGGCTTTGAGCAACCTGTTCTAGTGGAAGGTGTCCCTGCCTGTAGCAGGGGGGTTGGAACTAGATGGTCTTTAAGGTCCCTTCCAACCCAAACCATTCTACGATTCTATGATATGATATTCAAACACATCATGCAGAATAACCAGTGCCCCTGCAAAAGCCCAGAAATCAGGCCATTTAAGCTGGTAAACTAATTCTGATCTTGCTCTTGATATGTTCCCTTTGATGGGCAACATTGTATGTGGACTCACCTTGCATTCACCAAACATAAGTAAGGCATCTAACCAAAACTGCTCCTCCAGGTTTCTTCCCACTTACCCTTACTGACATCTCCACTTCCCCAAAAAAAGTTTAAATGGAGTTGTGGACCTAAAGCTTCCACCTTTGTTCCCTTCCCATTCACAGCTTTCAGGGATTCTTCCCGTACTGATCCAAATATATCTTAGTTCATGTCACCTTTCTGGGCTTGATTTCAGTGATGAAGTACGGTTTGGCAGTGGCAAAGTAGCAGACCTCTTAACAACCTTCTCTGAATCAATATTGTCCATCTCACTCTTGGAGCGAGGAACTGAAAGCTGGGTTCTGCCTGTAGGATAAGTCAAATACAGGAATATTGGTGAACTGCATAGGAAGAAAATAAATACCTGCTTTACATGCCCTTTCTTGTTTGACAGATTACACAAGAAATGCAAATTACTTACTGTTCTCAGAATAGGAATAACGAGGAGAGTATGAATCAGAATCTTCATCTGAAAGACAAAAGCATTTTGCAAATGAACTGAAAAAGTCCCAAAAAAGAAGCACCAGAGACCCTTTTCATTTCTTCTACTAATACATTGGCCATAATTTGAATGATACGCCCAATACTTACCACAGAGAAAGGATCCTAAAAAAGAAAATCCCAATGAGGTTGAAACTGCATTTAAAAATAATTCCTAGATTAGATATAAATATTAATGTACTACTTACATGAATACCTTTCTCCAGGTTCTCAAAGCACTTCAGAAAACAAGCACTTTTTATCACAAAACTCCTCTACAGCAAGAGTTATTAGATCCACTTTATCACAAACTGAAAGATAAATTGAGGATCTAAAAGCTGTGGTATATGCCTAAAATAACTCATTAGGTGCTAGACACAGTAATAGAGCTGAGGAGTCCTGCTCCCAATCACATATGCTAATCACTGGGACATCTTCCTTGCATTAACTTGCACACCAAGTTGAAGCATGTTCACTGACTCAGATTATCTTTTAAGTGCAGATAATGTTCCTGGCACGAGACCCACATGTATACTTGCACCAAGAGACTGTACTCGTTCTGAAGAGCTTACTTTTTAAATAGGAAAGACAGGTCTATAGGATGCAATACAGATATTAAGGCAGCTCTAAAAGAGCTATCAATGATATCAGTGTAAATGAGTGATCTGGCCCACAAGCTGAACAACCTTCTCTCAAGCGTTACACTGCATCAACATAGCAATTTTGTTCCCAGGACACAACTGCTACCTTGGGCCATGGAACCACATACTGCCTTATTAAGAGTAACACCGTACTATAGTGCACAAGGCAGACGTGGCCCAAACGAAGGTGGCATGCCTAATGGCAGCATTACCACCCCCCACTTTACAGGTGAAGGCCAGAGAGACTTTGACTTCATCAAAAACCTAGCGGTATCTTTCTATCATCTTCAACAGGCTTTGGAATGAATCCTCAATGAACTACAGGTAGTAGCAGGGTGAGCTGGGATCAGACCTAGAAACTGGACCCACAGGCCCATCACCTTTCTCTGCTGATGAGAGTTCGAACTGGCTGGGAAGTATACATGAGAGATCTACAGGACTTCCAAGGCAAAATGTAGGAAAATACAATGCAAAGGCTGCAAAGAGAACTGTGAGCAAAGGTTTTACTAATACGTCTGTGAAGAGACCACTAAAGTGACAAAAATAAAAAGACAGAAAACCAAAATAGATGAAGTTAGAATAAGCTAGATAAGAAAAGAACATCCTAAAAAAGTGTGATGTGAACTTAGTGATGCTGATCAACAGATTGAAACAATTTCCAGCTCTTCTCTCAAGGAGGACATCAATCAGCTGCTACAGTCAATCTCGTCTGCTGGAAAAACCAATCTGCCTAACACAGCTGACCTGAAATTGCACTCAAACCTTAATCAAGCCTTTTAAGAAGGCTCAAAGAAGTCTTAACTTTTAGCCCCTCTGCTGAGTTCTCTTGGTGAATGAATTAGAAGGTTTAAGTTCCAAATAGATGGTTATTGACTCTGCTGTGGTTATCGTAACCTTCAGGTTAAAAAATAGTAAAGGTCAATTTTCAGGCCAGTTCTCATATTTTAAACCTAAATGACAGAAAACAAATATTTATTCATTTAATGTTATTACACTGAATTGTTAACAAAATTGACTGTTATTCCTATATAAAAGCTGGGTTTATTCAGATAGCAAAATACTTGGTAGATCACAAAAGTCTGTCCCTACAAATGCCAATGAACAAATGTCTAAAACTATCTTCACAGCCAGTCACATCTCATAGTATTACTTACTGCTGGTAAACAATGAAAAAATTGATTTACTTACTTGAAGAGAAATGTCAATATTCATTATAGCTCATCATTCAGACAGGAAAATCGTACAAGAAAAAAAATTCACTGCCGATAAGTGCTATTTTCCAATTGCTAATATTCTAATATCTACAATAATAAGGAGAACAGGTAAGTTTTGTCTCTTTGAGCTTCTCATGATGAAGAGTGTCTACATTTCTTCCCTTTTTACAGTAGGGAATACTGAAACGCAGAAATCTAGAATGACTTGATAAAGATTAAAGAGTAAATCAGAAATGAGCATTAAAACAAGATCTCCTGGTCCTCAGAGCTGCATTTTATCTGTGGGACCCTCCTTAATGGAGCAAAGGATCGCCAATTTGTAGTTTCAAAATCCGATTCCTTTAGCAAGAAGAGGCTGTTCCCCTGTAGTTCCTACAGGAGCTGCAGATTTTTTTTTAAAGGGTTGGCCAAAATCTCTACATTTCAATACCCTTAGACTCTAAAGGTATTTTAGAGAGGAGCCCAAATCTTGATGTTTCTAGGAGATCCTATGCATCAGTCCAACGCAAAAAAACTCTGACACTGATTGTATGAAATTGAGGCTTCAATTTATCTCTGTATAAACACTTTGCAATTCAGTATATCGCTTTGAAATATCTTCTAAACATGAAACATGCACTCCAACCTATCTACATCATCAGATAGTCCAGATTCCTCATCAAGGAAAGTATCCAAGCAGATATTAGAAAAACATTTCCCAACGTATTGAGAATAAAGAACAAGTGTTTGGTCCAATAAAATTTCAACTACCTAAAGCAACAAATTATTTTCATATGCACTTCTGTAAGTGCATAGGGGACATTTATGGGAAACCAGACTCTTAATATATTACCATCATTGGTTTTGCAAATTACGTTAGTTCAGACAACAGCAAAATGGATTTTCAAGCTTCATCACAAACAAGAAAATTGAATCTCTGCAAAACTCTTTTATGAACAGTTATTAGGTTCTTTGTTTCTGTCTCATCCATACCCACATACCATTCTGTCAACAGCAAATAATTTATACTGCATTATGATTTGCAAGACAGGACTCTTCACCCACAGGTTTCACCAAGAAATGAGCAAGTATCATAGATACCTGTATGACGCTAGTCCACATGCATTTTAACCATGAAATGCACCTTACATCTCCTAGTCTTCTTCGAGCATCTCAGCTAGAACCCATATTGTATGCTCTCTTCTTACACAGTACCCACCAGACGTTTAATATAAACATTGAATGAAATGGTTAATTAATAGTCTCACCAGGGCTGGCCTGAGGCACAGGCTAAGTAGGCAAGTTCCTAAACTGCAGGATCTAAAGGGATACTAAAGGACCAAGCCAACAAGGCTGTCGCCAACAACAATTTCCCAATCAGGAAACATCTGCATGTCCAACGTGTGCAGCGGATTCCAGTGTTTCTCATATATAAGTGTTTTCATGCATACGCACACAGTTACAGGATTATCACTGCAATAGATACTATTTCGCCATCCCTGAAACACGACTGCAAAGGATTCTGGTTTGTACATGAAGTTTAAAGGAATCTGCTGACCACATGAAGAGGATAAGGTAAAGACAGTGTTATTTCAAGTTGCAAGATGTGCTGATGAGACTGTCAAACTCTGTCCTTACCTAGATATGCCAAGTGCACCTAAGGCCAGCCCTGAACCTATGTTACCAAGTTATATTTATTTTAAAAGACTACATTGAGGGACTGATCCAAAATCCACCGAAGCAAGCAGCCTTTTTACCAATAGACTTCAGTGGCATTTTGGGTCTGGCCCTAGTACTGTGTTAATATTCAAAACCAGAAGTAAATAATTAAAGAAAAGTACTGGTCTGAAAGTGGGGTGGGAGAAATCTCAGTTAAACCACATCTTTACATGTAAGTCAGCATTCTAGGCATGTTAAATAATCACTGCACGCACATGGCTAAATACAACTGACAAGCACATAAAACCAAGCAAACCCCAAGTCTGTAGCATTAGTAAAATGCAGATTAAAAAGGAGCACTGCAAAGCCAAAAAGGCATCATACAGTCAAGGCAATGCTTAGAGTGCAGCAAATCATTATGATGCAGCATAACGCTCAGCAACTAGAAAAACTCCAGGAAGAAAAGAAATGGATAAGGCAGCATTTGTGCAGAAAAATATATATTGTCCTTTATTATTACCTTCAGAGATAGGGCTAGGAGTAGATGCAGGAAACTGGTATGTAGGAGAATAAGGATTGTCTTCTGCAGCAGAGAAAAGCAGTGGATTTTGAGACTATCCACAACGAAGCGGAGGTTCTGCTTCACCCCCCAATTTCCTATCACTTTATGATTTTATTGCCTACTTTAATAATACTAGAATAAATAGCATCATACTTTAAAAAAAGATTAATGGATTAGCAAAGATTGAGTTATTTTTATGCATCACACAAGAAGGTACACTGGGCATAACTGAATTTCCAGCCAGTGTAACACATGGGTAATGAAAATCTAGAACTTGAATCTAGTTGCTATTAGGGTGCTATAGTATAGTTAACTCAAAGCACATGACAACAGACAATTCTGACTAAACTTCTGGTACCTTCTGTTTTTTGCTGGATTTCAGGAAGTTCAGGAAATATGTAGGTAGGGCAATAAGGGTTTTCTTCAGGAGTGTCTAAAGAGAGGAACATGATTTGCAAAAAAGAACAGAGAGATTTAAAGGGGAAGAAGGGCAAGAGAAAAATCCATACAAGCTGCAGAACAGTCCCTCTCGTGCTGACGTTCTAGCATGACACAACCTAGATGCCTCTTTGCTCATTGCTGCCTTGCATATCTGGGCCCTGCAAGAGATCCTGGAAGCCAAGGGGACTGAACTCATTCTCCTCCTTCTGAAGCACGGGCGCTGGCTGAGCTGAAGAACCTCTGTTAGGAGCACCGGGATTAGGAGACAGTTCAACTCCTCATTCCATCCAATACAACATACCATCTATATATGCATAAAGCTCATCGTGACAGCACCTGCAGCAGCAAATACAGCTCCAGTTTTGCATGCTCTATGCTTTATTATATAAGCGCAGTTCTGAATTGCATTTGCCTGCACGTCACGCTGTTCAGAGGGTTCAGTTTGCAAATGCTACTGCAGCCATTTCTCACACAGAAGAACGAACGTGAATGTATCAGCAGCCAGGCACAGAAGTGCCCCAAAGTAGGGGATTCCCTGAGAGTGCACCACCACAAAGTTTGCAAGTGCTCACCACAATTTTAGGTTTTGAAAGGAGAAAATCTGAGGTTTTGAAAAAGCAGAGTTAAGATTCTAAACTCAACAAAGATCAATGGAAACCTTTCCATTGGTTTCAGTGAGCCTCAAATCAAGCTTTATTATGCAGGTACTAAAGCTTTACAGTGTAAAAAGCTTTCTCTTACGCACAGGGCAGTTTCAGTGATAACCGACTATCCTTTAAAAGGGAGTGAGAGTGGGGTTAGCTGCTAAAACTGGAGTTCAGGGATCTATTTTCTCTAAGTAGGGAATTATTAGCAGCTTTCTGATCTCAGATAGTACTCTTGATTTCATGAGGGCACTGCAGTCCATCTTTCAGACCTTTCCTTGGACTTCACTGTTCTCTCACCTTTGACTTCAGAGATTTCAAATATATTGGCTGAGTTCTGTGGTGCAGAGCAAACACCAGTTAACATAAACCACTTTTATTTAACATCCAGTACAATTCTTCACAGGAATGAAACAAAATGTTATCAAGGTGGTCTTTTAAAGTAAATTAAAAACATCTGTGTTACAGTACCTCTGTTTAGCTTGTGGATCTGTTTGAACATTGTCTTGTACCAGTCCTTCGATCTGTCTGTATTCTATCGGAAAAATAAACATACACATAAATAATCACAACCATGAATTCTACCAGCCTTTCAAAGTTCTTACAAATCTGTCAGCCATGAAAACAGTTTATACTCTGCTTCCTATTTCATTTATTATCGCTGACTACCTAAAAATCAAGGCTATATGAAATAAATACTTTGAAACGCAAGCAATTTCACTCAGATATATAATCTCATATTAATGAAGCTACAGGCTTCACTCAAGTTACTAATAATGTACAAGCTTTGCAGGGATAGGTTATAACCTGTGTAGAACTGTATATTGTGTGGAAGGTTTTGCATATTAATCTGATTTGACATCTAAAAGTAAACACCTTGCCTAGTTTAGTCATACATATCGATTTCCTAAGTATTCAATGGGTGCTTAGAAACACTTAGTGTTCAAGTCACTCCAGACACGAGTTGTAAGAATAGGTTAATAATTCTTCTTTCTCATGGTACTTTCTCATCAACGCTGAGTGAACTTAAACATGTCGTATAAAAGAGATATCTGCCTTTAAGATGTCTAAAATGAGACAAAACTCTCCCTTAGCTGTTAGGTGTGAATGAAACAGAAGAGCAGAAAACAGTATTCTCAAATATGATGAAAAGAGATATTAATTTTTAATTTTTTTCCCCGAGGCAACTGAAACAGGTCATTGATAGCAAAGGGAAGCGTTCATAATAAAGTACATTTGAACTAGAATTCTATCTTCCCTTAAATCTCTGCAGTCTCTGGAGCTTCAGTGAATTCCCTGAGTCCCAAGGCAGGCAGAACCTGGCCCAGGTTTTGTGTTGTCTTACCCTTAGTGGAATGCCGATATCATCAACGGAGGTATCAGCCACGTGCTGAGGGCTCTTGACAATGCTTCTCTTCTCCTCCATTGCCCTCTTCTCACTTGGCACTGTCTCCTGAACTGGCTTGTCCCGTACAAGTGCTGAATCAACTTTATCGGAAACTAGTCTGTCTGGCACTGAATCTGGAAATGAAAACGGGGGAATTCTTATCTCATCCCAGCATCTCACCACATCACCATATTCCACTCTTTTAAGGCAAAAATCCTAGCAAGTAGTTGATCAGACAGACTGTGACACTGCTAGCTGTGGTTAGCATCTGGACTGAAGGAAATCTACCAAGAAATGTTTGATGCCAGCAAAAGCAGGCTAGCATCTCTCAGGTAGCCACCTTCACACATCTCATGACAGTCTCAGCTGTCATGTATGTAAGACACTGGAAAATTTTGGTTCCAAGGACTGTTTGGGGGTTGGTGTTTTGTGTCTTTTTGACTAATTAGCAACTCTGCAATCTCATTCTTCATCAAAAAGCGTCAATGATACAGTCTCCTAGACATCTTTTTCTGCTGGTGATTGCAATCTAGTGGAGCATTCTACAAGGCAGTGGGGCATTACTTTTTAATAGCTTGCACTCACCTGCCTGACAAACCCATTTGTTACAGGCAGTATATGATGCTTCCAAGTTCATCTCTGTGCCCTAACCAGAGTTTGTAAACAACAAATTCCACTGTTGTTTAGCATATATATGATTCCTCTTGCACATGAGTCTGCACAAAGATAGTGGAAAACAACTAATTGCTCCAGATTGCCTTGCTTTCACCTGGAATTCCTTGATGCTGCCTGATTGACATCCACACATAGCAGCAGGCACCACCACCACCAGCCAAGGAACCAAGGGAGTTCAGTTTGCTCTGAAGGTCTACCATGCTCTGGAGAGCTACAGCACAGCAACCCTTAGGCTCTGGCGAGGACATTTTCTATGTGGATTATCTGGAGAGGAAACATCTGTGATTTTACAGTCTGCCTCATCAAGACTTTACCAAGTCCTATCCTTGTTACATCACTGCATGCACTGGAGAGAGAGAAAGAGAGAGAGAGAGAGAGAGAGAGAGAGATGTTTATTCACATGCACATCACCATATTGCCCAAAGCCATTAAATGTGCAGAAATCTGAAAGGGGCAGTTAGCAGAGGAAAGGCTCGTGCATAACAAAGCATTGGTCTGTTGGTACCTTGAGCAAACACAACTCTGCCCTGTGAAATTTAGCATGTGAAGGATTTGTGTTTGAGTAGCTGGTATGAAATTACCATCAAACTTTAAGTCTTCCTCCTCTTTAAGAAAAATGAAATGATGTTTATAAATTTTCAAAATGGGACAAAGCACCTATTAAATCCTTGTCTAGCATTTTCATCCTATTTCCCCTCTCTATGAATGTGTGTGCACTGTCTTTTGGTCCCTGGTTTACAGGGCTCTCCATTTTGTAGGAAGTATTTGGTCCATTTCCATTACTAAACTCCTTACTAAGCCTCAAAGAAGAGAGCCTGGAAAGAACAACTGAAACTAGACCATTCTTCCATGACCTTGAAGACCAAAAGGAAGCAGGTTTTTGGATGTGGATGAGGATGTGGAGAGGGTGCAAACTTTAGGAAAGGTCATAGCTTTCCTCCATTACTTATCATTGTCACTGCTGATGTTACAAGGCCTTGAGCTTCTGGTCTAGAAAAGCCCTTACTTTCTTCAGGATAAAAAATTCAATGCCAGAGAAGGTCACAAAGTCCTTCTTTAACAGGACTGGTAAATATATACTATTTCTTTTTGATTCCCTAGCTCCCCGCACTGGCAAAGTGGTTGTCTGTTTGCCAGGTGGACCCTATCTGAACCCATCAGACCCTGACTGAGGATCATTAGGGCTGTAACAAACTACTCTGTGGCTATCTCTAGTTTAGAAAACAAAGGAGTTCCTGATAATGAAGGACAACACCTTGCAAAAGGGAAAACCAACAAGAAACCACTGTCTGGACTTGCAGGCAAGCCTTAAACTCACAGCTCATCTGCCCGATGAGACGACACCTACACTAAAGGAAGGAGCTGAGAGAAACTGGTGTAACCTGTCACCTCAGCAGGGTGGCAGTGGAGAGGAGGGACATGCTGGTGTCACAGCTGAAGGAACCTGGTGGATGAAGTCCGACCAGGTCAGCAGCTGCCTCATGGGCAAATGCTGTCCTCATGGGACATGCTCCACTAGCCTGAGGCCCACACAGCAGAGCAAGAGCACGCAGTATTGGCTTCCATGTGTTTCTATTTGTGATATTTAAAGTGCTTAGGCACTCTCTGTGAGTCTCTTCTCTCCCACCTCTCCATTTACCCCACCACAGCCATAACCAAAGAATAATAATATCGGTAAGCAGTGCATAATGCACTGTTCCTATAATGCCCACTGCAGACTGAGCTACCTCTATTTGGGATGTGGGGAGGAAAAGATGACCAGGAAAACAACTTGCTCTTCTTTCAAGGAGAGACTCTCACAGCTGTTGCAAGAGCAGAGAGCTGCCTGGGGAGAGAAGGGTGGCAGCACACGTGCATACTTGCACACTACAATTTTATCGTCTATTTCTTGACATCTAGCACAAATACTTCTGCTCTTGAAGTCATGTAAATACTGATTTATATTTGTAAATACTGCTTTTGTCTTCTTCTTCCCTCACCACAGGCAAGACTAACTCTAAGGGCCATGCAGAGAAACTTGAGAATACGTCCCAAGGGATAAACCTAAAAGGCTCAAAAGGCAGCCTCAAAAGTCAAATAGAACAATCAAACTGTATGTAAATCTTATGACTTAGGAGGAACAGATGAGTAGTTTAGGGTTTCAGTATATTAACGTGTGGACACACAGGTAGCACTGGGGAGAAAAAGACTGAAATCAAACATTCAGTGACCCGGACTAAGCCAGGATAAATATTTATGCTCATTCCTTTGCAGTTCCTGGGAAGTGTGTTTGCTAAAGGTACTCCACAAGCTAACAAAGCAGCAGCTTTGCTCCAGCAGAGGCAGTAGCTGAGGGGTAGCAGACCTTTCACATCATACCTGCCAGGCTACTAAGCCTTTTTTGCTGTTCTGTGGTAAAGGAAGAAACAAAACAAATGGGTGAGACATAAACAGCAAGTGCTCTGGTGCTGCATTTCTGACAGGCAAGAAATATGCTGTAGACAGAACGGCAGCAGCTGCTGTGAGAGAATCTGTTTTCAAATACCCTGCCAAAGTGACAGCCTGCAGTCCCTTCTCCACACTGCTGCCCCGTGGAATATTACACATCTGATGACGCAGTGACTGATACATTTGCAAAGGGCATTTTAAAAAATTTTTTCTTAACATCAGAGAACGAAAAAAGTTGGACAGGAGACAATTTGAAAAACAGTAAAGACTTACAGAGTCAAACAACTTGACAACTAACTCTGTAACCATTAGCACGAGTACATTTTGAAACAATAATGCTGTAGCATTTTGAAGGGATATAGGAAAGGGATCAAGTCATTGCTGGTGCTTGCTGAGTCTCATCACATACTACAGAGCCACAGATTCAGTGATATGTGCACAGACACAGCTTGGTTAAGGCTTTGATTCTCAGAATGGTCCCCTTGGTTTAGGGCCTTTCATTAATGAGTTCCCAGAGTGGGGGATTTGTGGTATCTTCCAGCATGTTTGACCACCCTAAAGTTGATGCTTACAGCTGCTTTCTAAAGGGATGCCCAAATGACTTGCCCAAGTCACAGCTCGGAATAAACCAAGAATTCTCAGCTCTCTCTACTCCCTAGCAATGAATCCTTTCATTTAAAGCATGACAGCCATTTGAAAAGAATAAACTATTTACTGACATACAAAATACAAACACTCTGAAAGCTTGTACTGTTAATGCAAAGACTTCAAAACTTTAATATATTAATCACAACCTGTTATATATTCATAATAAACCACGCCATGCAATGCCTGCCCAGGAAATAACTGTGCTTTGGGGTGGCATGCCAAGCAAGTCTGCAGTAGGTAACAATCCCCCCGTTGTACATTGTTTGCTAGCAGAACCCACCTTCACTAGATATTTGCAGTAAGTGCATCAACTTCAGCAAGGGAGACCAACTAAGTGCAGCTCCCTCACCAATATTTATGAACTTTGTTCTTTAACCCCAGCACTTTTGCTCTGCTAACCACAATGGCAAGCTGCTCATGTGCGTTATGCTCATATGATAGCTCCCAACATATGAAACAAACCCCTATGTGCAATGGGGAAAAGGAAGGGTTAGCAATCTGAACCTGAAAAGTAGACCTGCTGCAGGGTTCACTCTTCTAAGCAGGCCAACAGGAGTAGGCTGGTGTATTACAAGAAAGGGGAAAAGATGCGAGTGAGGATGGTCTCAGCTTCGGCATTACCTTCACTTAGGAGAACTGTGTTCAATCACTAAGGTCTCCTGACAAAAACGTGGTTTAAAGAGTCAATGCTCTTTCCTATCTCTTCCTCCACATAGGAAAGAATATCACGGATGAACAGACTTTTCATGAAAAAAAATGTACTTTTTACATGAAGAGGAGGTTTCCTTTTCACCCATGCCTCTGACTAATGGATAGAAGTAGAAGGAGCAGGAGGTATCTGCTATTTCACTCTCCTTCCTGACCAGAGACAGCTTGTAGCCCCAGGCACACACCAGCTAACTGAGGCTTTCATCCTTGATTTTGTGTTCTGGGACTGTAAGCAAAAGGCCAAAACCTCACAGGCTTCTCAGAGAAGGGGTCCAGCAGAGAAATATAACTGCTGGCAACAGTAAAGGAATGATTATAGATGCCTTCAGAGTTCCCAGAGGAGGGAGCACTGGAGGAGACTGAGACTTGAAACCAGTAACAAAAGGGAAAGAGGAAACAAGTATTTGAGAACATGTTTAGTGGAAAATAAAGGTGTCAAAAAGAAAATTAATCAAGATACCAACAGATATGAAGGGAAGAAATTCTTACCTTGGTGCTAGGAATGAACAAGAGGATCTGAAATGACTTGTTTATAAGCACAAATCTTATTCAGTTGGTATTACTGAAATCCAGTAGAAAAAAATCTGATATCTCTCATCGCAACTTACTAAGATCAAGCAGACAAAAAAGATATAGTGTAGTTTCTGTTCTTCAAATGCCATTACCTCTTTCTAAGTCTCTAATAGCTCCAAATCAAAGGGTCTTACATGTTTACAGATTAATGAAATAGCAGATAAAGCATAAAACAGGACAGCAGGTGATGTCTGCTAGAACAGTCACTCTAGAGAATAAGATAACCAGCTCCTTAAAAAGCAATCAACAATCCACTGAGGAGAAAGCAAGCCACATTATCCACCTGGAAGACTAACTAAACTACTGGAGATCTCAGACTGCCAGCATTAAAATGACCTTGAAATTTCTAATTCAGAAGGCATTTCATAGCACACAAGAGAAATTTATATTAAACTTCATCTTGACACGAAGGAATTGATTTCAGCACAAAACATAATTAAACATTCAGTGGAAGGTGGATCATAACCTAGTAACAATTTGTCATATGCCATGAGACCAAACCAGCTGTGAATAGATAAGGTCCATAAGGATGAAATCAAATATGAATCGTGTCAGTCAGGACAGAAATGTAATAGATAATTAAGGTCTGAGAACCATTTAAAAACACTAAGTTAGCAAAAAGAAATCTTAATGCTATGCTGGAATAAAGCCTAGATAGGAATGGAAGCATAAGGAACTGTAAGAAACCCTCAATACGTAAAAAGATGGAAGAGTAAAAAAATGCATACCTATGAGTAGGTAACATATGCTGGGAAGTGAAAGAAAATGACAATGTAAGTAAAAGAATTAACAGAATGACTCAGAGACTCAAAAATAGGTTTTGAGGTACATGAAGAATAAACAGAAACGTAGCAATGATCTTGTTCTTTTACCAAATAGGCACAGTGGAACTGTTAATAAAAGAGCAGAAAAGATGGCACATCTGATTACTATTTCCATTCTGCATCTGGAAAAAAAAAAAGAAAAAAGGAAAGAGTCTAGCACCCTACTGCCTGATGGAGGAATACTTTCCACTTCAACAGTAACTAAGGACTATGCTGAATGACAACAACTGAAGTCAGATGCTTGAAAATTAGCACATTCACATAAACTGTACTGAAGAGTTTCAGAGCAGTTTTCTGCTCTAAAGAGAGCAGTTACGGAGAGAGCAGCTCACGGGACCATTAGCATTCATTCTCAGTATGTCTTGGAATACAAAGGAAACTCCACAGGACAAGGAAGAAAGCAAATGTGACCACCTTCAAAAAGCATTAGTGTGATGGCTGAGACATCTGTCTGTCAAGTTGCCAATAATGTCAGAAAAAAATATTGTCATGACCTACCTGGGATTTTACTAATAAATGCGTAGTATGACACGTGCAATGTCAGTCAATACAGATTTATGACTAAGATGCCTCGTCAAACCAGTTCAATATAATTCTTGCAAATTACAAGTTTGACTAATAAAGACTGAAAAACATGCATTAGAATGAGATAGTTTACAGACTCGATCAAGTTGCTTATTAGGCCATGATCTACCTCACAGTCAAGACAAATGCAATGAGAGAAGGCTCTTTGATCTATCAGGATACAGTATCATGAGTGGTAATGGTCAGAGGCAAGACATATTCAGACAGGACAAATTGTTAACTGTGGAAGTAAATAGTAAACAGAACAATTTGACATCAGTTGTCTCACAGCCAGTGTGTGTGGATCATCATATTATACAGATTTGTCTCCCGTGCTCTTAAAATCTACAGAGAGAAAAACATCCTTGTGTGGTACACACTGAAATGCTCCAGATTTAATGCGAAAACCAACCAAAAGAGTATCCTACCTCAAGAAAGTAAAGAAAAAGCTTTGAGACAAAAAAAGGCTGCCTCAAATAATATTTTCTCCTCTTGAAGCAGTTGAGGAACCCAGGCACCCTCATTCAGAAGCACATAAGCAAAGTTGCTTCAGATGCTGGCAAAAAGGAAGAGATAACCCACTCGTTACCCCTATAATCAGCTGCGCTACAGTGAGGACACTATCTTCAGGATCAAAGACTGAAGTCTCTTTTTAAAAGGCACTGAAAAAAAATACATGAGGGGCTGCAAAGGAGCACATCAATGCATGCCTGTAATTAGAATGACTACAATACGAGGAGTGCAGGCCTTGCCCCTGCTTTCTGGTTTGGTTTTTTTCTTCTTTGCAAAAGGTAAGTCATGGCATTGTAGATTGGAATCTGTGTGTCCTGGAGTTTCCTAAATGCACTGGAAACCAAGGCAAACTGGAGTGTATCTGTGTGGCCCTTTATAAGCTTCAGTCTTTGGTGATGCACAGTGAACTAGGAGGCTGGGGTAATGCCAGCCATCAGGAGAACGAAAAAGGAGAAGGAAAGTTTCCCTCTAATGCCAGAGGTAAAGAGATGCAACTATTTACTCAGAGGGAGCTGCTGTGAGGCAGAGAAAGGCTTAGATTAGTAAACATGGGAGTGCTCAAACAAGGTTGTTTTGTTCATATGCAAACCCAGAGCTGAAGGACTACTGCAGTATGAGTCCGAGTTGATCCAGTTATGGATAGAGGAACAAATTGCCAAGTTCAAACTTATGGGCAAATGGATTATTTACTACTGGGGGAATTCTGCTGAGAATTCAGAGGTCAAATCTCTCCCACAGTAATTGAAAATATGACTGCTTTCACACTGCAGTAGCTGAGAAGTAATATATCCTCTTTTCCAGTGAGGGTGAACCTACCTCAGGCTACCTTGATTCTGACAGATAGATGAGAGCTACACCCTCTTCCACTGTGACAGGACACCTGATGGGGGATAAGCTGTTACCCTGCAATAACTTATTCGTATGTCCATAGCCCAGTTATAAGCCTCTCCCCCAACCTCAGAGTGGCTTCTGATCCACAGATTTTCATTAGAAACAGTAGGCATTGTCCCATGCCTCTAACTTCTTACTTGCCTGTTTTATGCTCCAGTCACTACAACTTTCTGGAGGCAGCTTTGTTAGCTCTTAGTAACCTAGACTTAATGGTCCACAGCACACACATTCTCCAGCTCCTTGCAGCATAACAGGTTGCTCAGTTTGAGCCACAAATACCTATATCCAAGTCTCCTTACCTCGATTGTGCTGCAAGAGGACGATAGTGGGATTGACGATCGTGGTAGAGGGATAGGCAGAGGAAGACTTGTTGATTGAAGTGAAGGAAGTTGGATAGTCAGTGGCAGTGCCAGGCTGGGGCACTGCATTTAGCACAGGACTTGGGTCCTGAAAGGGAGAGCAACACATCATTAGCAGCATGCAGAAGTCTGCTACACTGGGAAAATCTGGGAAAAAAAATTAAGTTGAATGAGAAGTATAATCACAGCAAATTTTAGTAAAAAGGGCATAAGCATGAGTGTTACCTTGCTCCTTGTACATATCCGGCTCGTTGTTAATGCAATTAGTTTGCTAAGGCAGTACTATAATTATTTGGTGTTGGGTTTCACAACCCCAACCCCAAAAGGAGGCACTAAATTCATCCGGCAGACTCTCTGGAGCAAACACAGGATGCCAGAAATGAGCAAATCTGGTTGGGTGCAAAGACGCAGACCTCCTTCCCCTGATACATACACACACAAACATTAGTTTTAAAAGTATTCCTTTCATAGCAAGAAGTCGGACATGCAAAACTCATGCAATTCTGGAGTGAAATATTATTACTGCAGCTGGTTTGGTAAGGAAGGTCCAAGGAATAAGGTTAGCACCATCACTCAGGAGACAGTGTGACATCTACCTGGTTAAAATAATGAAAACAAACAGATAGAGGGTAAAAAGTAGGACTCTAGCAAGGAAGATACTCAACATGGCTTTGCTGCTGGAGAATGGATAGCAAGCTGCTCTTGCTCTCCTAAAGCATCCAGCTTCATTATTTGCTTATTTCAAACCCACCTCTGGTATCACCACAGCTCTGGTTGTTCTGCAGAAATACAGGATGTGTCAGCTGGAAGACTTTAAAAACTAGTTCGTCTTTGAAACATCTCAGTCCAGGGATACTGGGCTTTTGTTGGTAGTAAGGAGCAAAGATAAAGGGACTAATAACTAAGACTGTGTGTGCCAGTTTAGGCTGAGTTTTTTCAAATCTTCTTAAGGAATTTGGACTCACAATTACCATTAATGGGGAATGAGCATCCAAGCAAAGAGAGTATGGAACAGTGTACCAAATTTCTGCACTCCTGCTACTCCACTGTCAGACTGAAATGCTGCAAGCCACTGATCTGTAAAACGGAGCTGAGCATTCAGGGGGATTTTCATCACTATTAAAAAAAAATAAATATGCACAGAATATTGCTCCAAAAGAATCCCTACTCCTGACTTTTCTGGCCAAGTGCAACTCAGTGCCCTTCATACCCACCGGCATCAGGGGAAAGGACTTAGAGGATCAGGCAGAGGGCTGAACAGGGGCCACAGTGATGGCTGGCAGCAGAGCTCAGAGATAAATCATAGTGAGAATTGGCCATAATCAGAACAAGCACTTACAGACTCCCCATCCTAGAGGGGAAATAGGGAAGAACAATCCTGTTCTGCCTGATGGAGGTGATCTTGCTCCAAGCAGCATCTGATCAGGCCATAGACATTTCATGAGGACAGAAAAGAATCAATGGTCTTTAGAAATAGATGTCTCTAAGAGACAAACCCAGCCCTGTTTTTCTGGCTATGATAATACTGCAAACAGTCCAGTTTGGGAAAAGGAGTGGGAGTCAGGGAGAAGTATGAGAGAGCTGGGTTGGAGCTTCACTTTGAAAACTAAAATATAAAGAACCCCTCAAAGAACAGGGATGTCAGATCAGGATAGGCTCAGCAGCCCCAGCTAAGTCACCAAAGTGGGTGAACAAAGACCATTTAAATCATCGCGGAAAACAGCTCTGTGACCACACACCTAAAGTGAGCACGCTGCAAAATGTTTCAAAACTCTCATCTCATGAAAATCAGGTACAACAAAATTTTCACTACTCCTCTATGATTTGGACGCCTGCTGAATTATTCTGGAGCCTGCAGATAGGTTCAATTAAAACAAAACAAAACCCCCATTGCTCTCTGCAACTTTCATTGCTCTCTGCAGTAAAAAAACCCCACTGAATTCAACAGAATCAGAAAGGTCAATACTGAGAAATTTTGAAAATATCATCCCTGGTTGCTTTTTTTCTGTTTTCCCCCCCCACCTGCCTGTTTGCTAGATCCCTATAGAGTCAGAGGGCAGAGAAACCATCACCATGAGAGGATGGGGTTTCTGCTGAAGTTCTTACTTTCCCTTACAAGCAACCATATAACAAAAATGGTGATTGTAAGACATCCAGTACAAGGAGGGTCAGGTACTTTTTGTCTCCTCTGCAACTTTAACTGAGAGCTACTTTTTCTCCTTGTCCCTGAGGACTTTTTAAACAGGTGATGAGCTTAAAGAGAAACAAAACCTAATCCACTAAGAACACAGTAAATTCCAAGTTAAAACTGTTGTGGTAGTTCTTGATTGAATTCTTCAAAATTTTCAAAGATAAGTAATTCCAAACTGAAGAGACACTCTTCCCCTAATCTATCCCATAGCACCTACATGCTTGGAAGACTCTTAGCTCAGTAACTGATGTTGTTGCTTGTAGGTCACTGGATACTGGCAGCAGTCTTACACTAATTTCAGCAAGGATTTGTGTAGAGACCATAGAGTCTTGTGGCTCCAAGTGGAACAGAAAGCCAGCCCTAACCTTTAACTGGTCTGCTGTTGCTGCTTTAAATGTTATTCAAACACAATTAAGGATGCTATTAAAAGAGCCTGAAGAGATCAGTTATTTGCAGCTTTGCAGCTATTCTGTTTATACAGAATTCATTATTCTGAGCAAATCCTGTCAAGTCTCTTAAGATGCGCATCACCTAGCAAGCGGGCACAAAGGAAGACAATCAAATGTTGTTGCGAGAAGTCAATAGAAAGTTCAAAGCTGCACAAGGCAGGCAACATGCATGCACTAGCACAGGACGTAAACAAGGTTTCAGTTGTCATGCTGCTGGCAGGGAGTGAGTCATCACTCCTCTCTCAAGTTTAGTATTGCAGGAGAAAGTCATTTTAATCTGGGAATACAAATTTAGGAAAAGGGTGAGGAGAGTACTTGGCAAGCTTACTGTCTGTGAGATGACTCCAGTGATTTCAGGCTTCAAGCCCCTGTGCAAAACCCCCGTGACCGGAGGGACAAGTGAAGGTGGTGATGAGAAGAATGGCAGTTTCGGGTAAACAGAGGGTAATGTGCCAGATGCAGAGGGTGCTTGGTTATGGTGGGAACCCCTCTGGAGATGTGGGGGAATGAAATCGTCTAGAGTCGGAAAAGTCAAGGGTGAGCCAGGAGAAACAGTCTCAGGGAATACGGAGCCTTGCCCAAAAGGAACCAGAGGCGGTGGTGGAGTGCTGGAGCTGCCTTCTTGCTGTCTGTCTGGATTAACCTGGAGGAGGGGGACTACTATAACTCCAGGCTGAGCTGTGGTGGTGGCAGTGGCATCCTGTAGGAAACAAGGTGTTGTTATGCAATGGGGGAGATTGTTACTTTAGTCTAACGCAGCCATATAGTGTCATGCAAGGATGCACCCAAAATGATACGAAGCCCCAACAGATTTTCTTTCCTTAGGGAGACACACTTCTTCAGTCTTGCAGCCCTGGCCTCTATGAACACACATGGTCTTTCACAAAAATCTTCCTTCCTCTCACCACCCCTCTTCTCTAGTTCTGTGCAGTGAAGCTAAATCAAACCACAGGACAGCTCTGCATTCACCATCACTTGAGAAGCACCAAACATCACATTACAGAATTTGCTTCTTTTACACCTCCCTAAAATAGAAAGATCCTCGCCAGCCCAAGCCAACCCCCTACAAACACCACACACGCACAAACACACATATCAATGTTGGGGGGGCACGCATGGGGTGTTAAGTATTATCGAGTAGACAACCACAAGACTCAGGTGGCACGACGAGTGCTCAGAAATTAGGAGGGGAATAAAGCATTAAGGGAACATTGTAATGAATTAAAGAACCGTTCACACAGCTGAAAGAAAACAAGGTTATGGAGAAAACATGTACCATGCTGCGTCCCATTGCCTTGTACGGTGGCTGTCGCTGCTGAGTAACGCAAGGCTCTTTTCTCATCCTGTCCTCTGTGGCAGCTGTGCTCTGGGGCTCTAGCACTCTGTCCCTCACAGCTTGTGGAGGTGATGACTGAGTCCGGGAGGGCTGGCCCGCACCATAACTAACTGCGTCTTTACTGAGGACAATGTAAAAGTACGGCCTGGGAGGAATAGGAGGAGGAGGAGGAGGAGGAGGAAGAGACTTTCCAGTATCTGTTACAGAGGAAACAATGTCGGTGGCTGGTGCCTGAGTGAGCTCAGCGCCCAAACTGGTGCTGGCTGCTGGGTCTTGTGCAGTGCCAGTGGAATTTTCAGATGCGGCTGAGCAAGTGCTGTTAGATAAACAAGCTACATATAGTTTGGTGACCTTTTTATCTGCCTTCGTCTCATGACTGGAATTCATTCCAGGCTTACTACTGGGATCTGCCCTGTCAGGGTTATGTTGTATGGATGATGCACCCGATGAGGAGCGACCTGCCAAGAGTGGCTGCACAGCATGCACCTCATCTTTGGGGCCTGAAGAGGGAGAATGCCCCGCTGGCAAGCCTTGCTTCCCGCTGGGGATGGCCCCGTAGGGGGTAGGTGATGAGAAATAACACCGCGCACTGGCATTTGGTGATGCACGATGCGTATAAGGCTTGGGTGCATTTAGGTACACGCAGTCCATGATGGGCACTGGCAACAGGTTGGTCACTTTAGTGTCAGTGCGAGGACGCCATGCAAAGCTTTCCTCTTTGGGAAGAGGAGGACGGGGAGGAGCAAGGGCCTGCCCAGGCAGTGTCAAGAAGGAAGGGAGGGAGAAAGGAAGCAGCACCAAATGAAAGGAAAAAGGAAGGAAAAAATAAATAAATTTGAAGAATGAATTCGTTCATTAGACTTGGGTTAAGCAGGTTTTAATACAGCAAGAACAAAAAGCAAATACAGTATCTGGAAGGCCAGTGCAGAACTCACTCACATACATCATCTCACACATTCTCTCTTTCTTAGCACTGCTCACTGCAGCAGGCAAACTTTACCCAGCTCTCAAGTCCCTGCCTACACATTTCTCTCTCTGGGCTAAATAAATCTCAATGTTGTATTGTTTCAAGAGGCCTGCACAGCAACACCCACCATGCCCCTGGGAAAGCCTGAGTCAAGATTTAACATCCTGGCTAACCAAATCCAGGCTCATGCCTGTGTAACTGAATACTTCCCAGCCCTGGGGACATTTGAATCGCAAAGCCAAATTCAGAGCTCTAGGCCATCTCTGCCGCATGTTAAGCGTGCTGGCAAAAAATGAATGCTGCGAAGTTTCACCAGTGCTAATGAAAGCAGACATCATGTGAATACTATTGCCTGCCACAGCTGGCTAAGTAAAAAGTCAGCATTTCCTCCTTCCAAAAGCTAGCTTTTAAATTCTCTTCAGGATTTTTCAGTCCTGAAAATGATTTCAGGAAGACCAGAACAATTAAAATTTCTTGAGGAACTGCGTTCATAAGAATTTGCCTCCGGAATCAAGATCACCAACAGAGAAATCCTGCTTCTAGTAAATAATTTTAAAAAGCTTTATTGTTTTTGGTACTTTGCAACATATAGGTTGCTAACTCCACAACTGCCTGCCGACTGCAACTCCAGCTCCAGTTACAGTGATTTTTTTCTGAAAGCCAAACTGTTTTGAAGCAAAATAACTTAGCAATAGAGAGATTTCGTTTTACTTATTACTTTGTTTCCAGTAGCTGAAAACTATAAACTGCTGAAAGGAAGAGAACTAAAACACCCACCTAGTGAACAGCAGCTCTCTGCATTCTTGCAAATTAACTCTCTGGAGACTATGAAAGGAGGTTTTACACACACCTTGTTGTCTCATCTCTTTATTGGCAAAGGCTGGCTAAACCATTGCTAAAATGCCCAAAATCAGAGTATGAAAATGGCTTAAAAGCTTGCAACATTCAAATCTGAAAAACTACCTCCTTTAAAACTCATCCACATATCACAGGTTGTGGCCAGCACCTATTCTTGTTACATGGAAATAGACCTAGAAGAGCTTCATAAAATTACAGCTGCTGTCCCAAAATCTACTGTCCTCATGCTGCCCCTCTTTCTCCCCACTTCCCTGATGTGTAAGGGAGTGGAGAAGTGTGTTGGTAAGTGCTCCTTCTGAAGGGCTTCTGTTTCTGGAACAAGCTCATTAATTTTGATTCCTTAAGGGCAGTAGTTTCAGTCTGGAGACTTCAGAGTGCCACAATATTTCCCTAGGTTAGATGAAGCCTCACTTTACCACTACACAGTATTATCAGGAAATACTAATTCACTACCTGCAATTGCTGTTTTCCATTTTCTTCCATTTCAGCTTAGTTTGGACATCAGTCCTTGAGACTTCTATAAGAAGCACGATGTGCATCAGCTCTCTCTCTGCTCATCAACACGATCAATAACGGACTACAGGACAGCTGTAAGTATCAAGCAGTAAATGGGTCTCTCCTTTAGGGTGCCGCTCCTTCCCATGACTTCATCTGAGTTGTGCCTTCTTCCACTTTCACTTACAATTTCAGGAATGGTGTCTGTTCTGTGGCATTGCTATAGGTCCCTGACGATGGTAGCAGTCACCCTGATAGGGACGAGGCTTTAAAGGGACTCTGTTTCACACAAGAAAGCAGTTTCTAACAATGTGTTTCCTTATCAGCTTTCAGACTGCTTCTGTGCAGACCGACCACCCAAAAAAAAGGATGAAGTTACACTTCTCTTAACAGATTGACTTCAACAATTTACCTTCAGGTACAAATAACCTTTCCCTTGTTGGCTTATATCAGTTATAGTGTTAAAACTGAAAGGCATTTCACCAATATCTTGTTTTTAATGTAGGGTATAACTCTGCTTTCAGCCTGCAGCAACCTCTAGGAAATAGACCAACACAAAAGACAAAACAGTAATAGATGACCACTTCACTTTTTTTCTTGCAAACAAATAGCGTTGTCCTCCTCCTTCATCCACCAAGGAAACACTGTGGCGTACCTGAACACATGAGCTCCACAGCACTCTGCTGACATCAGTGTTGCCCCCATTTGAAAGGTAGGAAAAGCTGAGGCACAGCAACTTACCCAAGTCTGCAGTAAAGTTTGGAGTTCAACTCAGGACTCCTGACCATGAATCCAGTGCTTGAACCCAGAAGATCACCCTCAGGGTCACAGAAGAAAGGCTTACCTGTGGCTTGCTGTCTGAGGAAAGGTTCGGACGCACACTCCTATAACCCTTGGCAGCCAGAGAAGATGGTTGAGCATCCCCATTGGCATCAGTGTTAGACGACGACCTCCAATCATCTACGAGGGGAAGGAAAACTCAGATCACAGAGGATTCCTTCCAGCTACAGGACAAGCAAAAGGAGGGGACTCTTTTCTTCCCCTTTTTTTCCTTTCCTTTTTTTCCAGGCAACAAGAAATACTTCTAAGCAAGCATCAGAAGCAACAACATAAGCAGCCAATGTTTGTACCTGTTTCTGGGTTTTCTGGCTCCAGACCTAAGTGTTTCACAGAAAGGAGGGACGAAAGAGGTGGGGGTGGAGGACAGGCGTAAAGGAAAAGAAAGGGGAAAAAACCCGTTACATTTACAGAAAACATGTACCAATTGAAGTTAAGAGTTGAGCTACTTCATTTCACACATAAAATGCTTTCTGACAGAGCTGTCTAATTACCATAGAGACCAGCCCTAAACATGATGCCCTCCTTGTTTCTGACCTTTGTAAACACAAGGCAATTCATTCAGAGCAATGAAGAAACAATTGTTCATTGACATTCTTATTTCAGAGCCAAAAAGGCAGCCCAGCTAGCTACTTTCTAAAGCTGCAGCTTGACGACCAGACACCACAAATTACTGGAAATGTAGTGACCTCATATTCAGCCCCGATACAGGCTATGAAGACATATCTATCCTTATGAACACCACTATGTATGATTAACTGAGATAAAGGACTGCCAACAAATAGATCAGGTTTTGCAGACTAAGTGTGTGTGCATGAATGGAGTTATAAAATATGATGTTGCTTTACAACCCAGTCCCTGCAGCTAGATGCATTGGTCTCATCACCCATTTACCCACCTCCCACTGGGCTCCTCCCCACCCCTCTACCCGTTTTGCTGTTTAAATGATATGCAAAAAGCTCTTCCAGCTCCAAAGTACATTTCATAAAGTGATTAAGAGAGCAAGCAAAGGAAGTATTAATGAGTTGATTTCCATAGTAATGGGCTCATTGCCATCCAGGCTGCTGGAAATTTATGAAGCCATCAACCGAAAGGAGAGAGGCAATGGTGGGGGGTAGGAGTGAAGAAACAGAGAATGGCAAGCATGAAAAGAGGGTAGGTCATGAGTGGAACAGAATGGGAGGAGAAGACAGAGCAGAAAGCAGCACATTGGGGCTGGAATTAATGGAATTGCCCTTCCTCCAACAATACAGTCAGAAACAATGTATGCTTTGCTTTCAAGAGCAAGTTTGACCCCCTCTCCCTTTAATGGCATCTTGCCTTTGGGAGTTCATCCTCTCTGCCAGACCCACGACACTGGCCAGGTTTGTTATGCTTTGCCTGTCTCCTACAATTAAGTAATTACACATCTGCTATTGAAAAATGGCAGAGCTCTGCGGCAACACTGTCTGTCTCGGATGCTATCCCCGCTCCCTTGACAACCCAAGTGAATGCTACGGTGGCAGCAGCACCACTCGGCCTCTTTCTGTTCCACCTCACGCCTAGGATAAAAGGAGGTGATGTGGGTCTGCCAGGAAAAAAAAATTGAGAGTTTCTGGTGCTCCTGACAGCAAAAGAGAGCTGTAAAGAAACTTAAGCCAATGAGTGAGTGGTCACAAAACCTGCACTAGGAGAGGAGTCAGCCTCCCTCCACTGGTCTGGTTCTTGCAAGAGGTTTCCGATACACTACGGGATTTTGGGCTTTAAACCGTAGCTAAAAAAAGTCACCTCAAGACCCTGGACTGACCTCACTTGAGGTTATTGGGAGTAATGTATTCCAGTTAAACTTCTACCCACTTACTTTCAGGTTGCTCAGCGTCCTGAGGACGTGGTGAAGTGACATTCTGATTCTCTTCATGGGCTGGAGATGCCCGGAGGGTCACAGCTCCTTTTCCACTGCAGACTTTAGTGGGATCCATTTCTACAGGAAATGCACATGCACAGAGGAGACACATTGAAACAGATCACACAAAGCTATTAGGATCCATCAAAGCTCTATGGAGTAATTTTAGCATGGCTGCCTCCGGGTGAATCAATCTAGTAATGTTTATGCAGATGAAGATTAGCTCTGGATTTAAAGCATTGAGAAATCAAAGCAGTTTCATATTCATGTAACTGATGAACATAGAAGTAAGTTCTGAGTCAGTGTAACAGAGCTAAGAAAGGAGGAAAAAAGGATGAGTGTCTGAGCCAAATTTCACATGTCCATTTGCTTTATTTGGTCTGCTTTGTGTGGAGATATTGTACTAGCAAGGACATTCTACCACTACATCTATGGCTCTTCTATAGGGATGTCCCAGGGGTATAAAGATATAAGATTTGTGTGCTGAAGCCTTAAAAATGCCTTTTGTGCAGGACTGAAAGAGAAAAAAAAAAAAGTCTTATGACCACTGGAGGATAAAATCTTGTAACTGTCCTGAATATGGTCTAAAGGCAGGGCACTGCAAGCCACCTCCCTGCCATCTCCCCTTGTTTGATGGCAGTGTATCACCTTCTGACATAGGAACCCAAATCCCAAAAACCAGAAAGAGATTTAACATATACCTGTTCAGATTACCCTGTCAGCCAGACACTAGATCATGCCAGCATCCTTGCTGAGGCCCGATTCAGCACAGCTTCTGTGCAGGCTTACCTTTGTCCATTTCAGTCCACGGATTTGCGTTTTTTCTTCCTGTCATCCTATTAAGTAATAACAAACTATACTTCGAGGCTATCTTCCTCCCCTTACTTAAAATCCTTCCAGAGAGTTGTTTCCTTTAAGATTCCTATAGAAACAATAAGCCTAAAGAGTCTCTCACTTATCCACGCTACTTCCACAGGAAGACACATCACCTTCCTTTCTCATGCACTATTACTGACCCTGCAGCTGCCATCAGACTTCACTCTGACCTACATAAACAGAGGTGCTAGTCCTACCATGACACCACACAGGGAGCTTGAAGACATACTGAGCATGTGCTGTGTTACACAAATGACAACATGATGATTTTTATTTTTATGGGGTGAGGATCACGCTATCTCTGCATGGGGAGGGATGCAGCTCCTCTCTAGGAACTGTTATTACAATGAAAGTTATGCCTTCACACTGGATGGAGGCGGCAAAGGCTGCTGCATATTGCCCAGACAACAGCCCATGTTTGTGCAGATCAATATTCCTTGGCTGATTTCAGTAGATAGTGCCCCATTAAATCCACACCAGTACAGTGCCTATAGACCATGACAAAGCCTCAGCTAAGGTTGCAAAACACACAAACCACAGCCAAGGTGGCCATAATATAAGGAAAGATCAGTAGTGCCAGATGGAAAACAGCAGTAAGGGGAAAGACTCAATGAATGTCAAACACCTGGCTCACATCGAAAACCCTCTACGCTAGAATCACCGCAGTTCAAGCTTTTACATGGGCTTCCAGTGCTTTAGGGATTTCACAAAAAGCATAGCTTCAGATCCACACTTAGGACTGGAGAAAGGATGGAATAAGTGAGGAACCAGAGGATACTTTCCTACAGTTCAGCCTTTAGTTAATTTAGGCAGCACTGAGGCAGCCTCTGCAAGGGGAAAGACTATCCACACAGACATATCAAATGCTGCTTAATCCTTAAATACACCACATTTGCACTCACACCACACAACTGATCATGCTTTAAGGTCACCCACATGCCTGGTGAAATAGAAGTTGACTTCTCTGACTAATTTTTGCATGATCCATATAGGGTCAGGACTCCTTTTGCCCAGGAGTTCAGTTCTGGCTATCGTTCCCATCCACACAGCACAACACTCAGCTCAAGGACTCTGCAGACCCACTTCCAAACCAGAAGAAAAATGTTTAAGCTCTGGGACTCCAGTTTCAAGAGTGCTGTAACTCTGAGGCATGGACACACTGTTGGGAGTCACCAAGCCTGATTTAGACATCCACAGAGAGTGCAGGGTAGCTGTTACTACACTCCTACACCTAGATTCCCTTCACAGGCACTGGAAAGAAATGGAAACACTTAAGAGTTCACCATGCCATAAATGTCTCCAACATATTGGAGGAGAATAAAATTTGGGAATCAAAGCACTTTTTAAATTTCCGTACAACATATTAAACCTGTATACTGAATCAAAACAATAAGAATCAGAAAAAAATGTTCTGAACTCAACAAAATTAAAATATTTTGAAAAGGTTTGAAAAGAAAATATTGTCAGACTATTTCAGTTTGGGAGAGGAAGACGAATACCTAAGATGTTGAATTCCCTCACAACTTAGGTGAAATGACAGAAAAAAAAAATCTGAATCTCTCAGTATAGAAATCTAGCAGATGGTAATAAACATGACATTAGCACTGTATTAGTCCAACAGAGCATGTGTGTGACAGATGAGAAGAGACAAGCAGTATCAGCCAGACTAGTCTGACTCTCCAAATCCAGCAAAGTACAAAAATAATCTTGTACTTTTAGTGAGAAAACGTGCTTGGGGAGGGGGTGACAGACAGCCTAACATCCGTATTTATCCATATAAAGATTCTGTAAAGTCAATGTATGTATAGAAAACCAAAACCACCCCACCAACACTGAACAATGCTTGAACCTGGAAAATACCATCCCTGACATCCATTTACTTTCATAAAGATTAAAGATACACAGGAAACATTCTTTGGTTCATCAGGAGTTTGGTCCAAAATGAGGCTGTAATAACAGCATTATTCATAACCAAGCATTAGTAGAGGAGCTTACGATAATCCCAGATTCAAGTAAACACAATTATGTCTGCAGAGAAGCAGCATAATTGAGAACTGTGTATTGTGCCATCAAGATCTAACTTTATTACCTACTGATGAAATCTACAGCTCTGGAAACAGTGAGAAAAGGACGAAGCTGAAAACTAGCCAAAGCACGTGGGTGAAGCGGAGAGAGAGAAATAGAGAAAAAAGAGAGAGAGAAGAGAGAGAATGATGGCCAACTAATGCATGGCGGGGGGGAGGAAGGAAGAAGATACCTGTAGGCAGCACTAGGTGAGGAGAACTTTTCACTTTCTTCACAGGGATTATTTTAACGGCAGAAATAGAGCGTGTACATAAAGGGACGTCAACAGCTGCAAACACAAAAGTGTAAATGGCACATCCAAAAAGGGAAGAACAGAGTTTGGGAAGCATGCCACAAAACTCTCTAATGTACTTGGAGACACAATAGCAGGAAATTTCAAATACAAAAGCAGTCCAGAGAGTGGTGATGCAACCGTTAAAAATATCCCTTCGTTCGCCCTAATTCAGGACATGTCTGTTTTATGCAGCATACACAACTGTTTACCAGACTAACTGCTGACTGCCACTATGCTGCAGGCGAAAAGAATCTGGAAGTATTAGTTTTTAGAAGCCATCAAACAATTTTAGTGTAATCATTTAGCTGAGATACACTACATGCAAAACCAAAAATGTTAACATTAATATGGCTCAGTTAAAACAAAATAAAGTGAAAAAAAACAAAGACTGAAAGGTTGAGAGAGGAACATTAAACTAGCCACATTACATAAATTCTGGATTTTATGGCACATATTTTACAAATTCAGCAACAGAAAGAAGTTAAATGTGAAATAATCTTGAAAATAGTCCCATGCCAAAGAGTAGCATCAAAATATCAATTTCAGAAAAAAATCCACGCATTTAAACAGTAAATTGAAGAGATTTCTACTGGACTCCATCAGCTACCACGCTAATTATACTAGATATAGTAACATAGAGAAAAAACATACATAGCACTGTGCAAAATTCTAGCAGTTTTTACAAAACTGTCCAAAACATCTGGTACTTTCTCTCTCTGACTCTTTTATTGCAACTGATGTGAAAAATGGGGGGTGGTGGTAAAAAAAGTCAAAGGCAAAACTAGTCAGAGGTGAAGTTCAACAGGATCTGCTAAAATAAACATCTTATAAATCATGGCTCCACCAAAATGACGAGTTGTGCTCTTGATTTCTGCAGAGCCAGGATTTTCTCCTTTAAAACCTATTAGCTTTCTGCATGTATTAACTGGAAAAATGCTAGATGCCTGCTCACATTCCATGCCTTCTCTCTCGGGCCTGCAAAATCAGGAGTAAGAGGAACCATATTTCTAACACTTCACACCCCAATACTGAGCACTGGGCCAGCTTGAGGGAGGCACTGACATCAGGGTGGTGTGTACACCCCCTCTTGTGGCAGATCTTTCTGGTCCCTGGCAAAACTGGAAAGCACAGACTTCACCAATCTAGAAAAGGGCTCTCAAGCAAAAGGAGCGGGGAAGACCTTGACAGAATTTTTTCAAACTTCATAAAATCGTTAGTTTTTAACTTGACGAGATTGTTTTAAATTCTTTTTTTCATAAAAGAGGAACCCAAATCAAAGCCTGTTCTCCATGCTTCTCCCCGAGCACTGGAGACCCTGCAAATACAATAGATCCCAAATCCAAACAGCCTGTGGTTTAGGAAACAACCCTAATTCTGTTCTGCTCTGTAACTGACTGAATTCATCAATCCACAATGCAGTCAAAATACTAACCACTATAAAAAGCATCAAAGGACAAGAAAGGAAAGGAAACCAGCAGAAACCCAACCCATACAACCATATACTTTCACCCTGCCAAAACATACACCATCACTATACAATATTGAATGCTATAAAGCACACTGCAAACCTGCTGATGTTAACGTGAAGACTGGTTTGTTTAGATAAGTCTGGGTTTTAAATCGTTGTTGCTAATGACAGATTTTTTTAATTATTATTACTTAAACGGTTAGTTCCTGCCCTTTAATCCTGGGCTCAAACCTCCACCTCCCACTGAAGTTAACAGAATTCACACACAGGCACTCACAAACTCATGCCATCTAAATACACTAAGATACTGATTCACAGGTGCTCACAAGTACCCCAAGTAGTGCACAGCTTTCCTCAAAACAGCACTAAAAATAGACAAAGAGGCAAATCCAGCCTGCCACCTTTAAGGGACAAAGAACACTTGTTCAGCTAAGAAATGCTGCTGCTGCTGGCATGGTGCAGCACAAGGCTTTTCTTGTATAGGTCGCCAAGCAAACTAAATTTGGAAACCATGCTGTAGTGAGTGTCCAGGGAAATCAACCACATCACGCAGCTGACATGCAGGGGGAGCTGCAGAGATGTCTCTCAAGCTCTTAACCCACCTTTTCCTTGTCCATTGCTGCTCAGCCCATTGACAACAGTTTTTGCAACATCAATTTCTTCGTGTTCTGTAAGATAAATGAAGGAGATTACTTCTGGGTTAAAACCCCTGCAACTGAATTTAACCTCTGACTATGAGGGGATGCCATGGGTCAAGCACTATTTGGTTTAGGAACTAGGAAGTATTCCTGCTATCTCAGGAGACATTGCTTGGAGACACAAATCTCCCTTGGATGACACCCCTGTTTCTCCTTTCCCTTTGCCTACCAGGATCGCAGCCTCTTTTAAACAGGGACTGTCTCTGTATGTGCATATGGCATCCAGCTCAGTGACGAGATTTTCAAGAGAGATTTTTCAAGTTTGCAATGTCCTCAGCTGACATGAATAAAACTGGCTCTTGTGAATTCAGAGAAACACAGAAGACAGTGTTAGAAAGGACCTCCAAGGGTCATCTAAAGCCATATTCCTGACCCATGGCAGAAGCAAATGAACCTCTGTCACTGCTGACAAATGTTTGCCTAACGAGTTCTTACAAACTTCCAGCATCACCCTAAAGCAACCTGTTCCAGTGCTTCACAACCTGGAAGCTTATCAATGCTTAAGCCAAATTCCCAGCTCATGTTTTTGAGACCCCGATTAGACTCCCAGCTTTCCTCTGGACATTCCCCAAATGGTTCACATTTTTCTCAAAATGTGGTGCTGAAAACTGGACACAATACTGCAGCTGAGACTTGATAAGGTGCTAAAATCAAGTGGTAATATTATTCCACAGGTCCTACTTATGGCACTTCAGTATGGCGTCTGCTTTGTTTTTCACTCTGATTTAGCCCGTTACCCAGACAAGCCCAGAAGTTTTCCTCTTTTCCCAATCAGCCCTCATTTCCTGGTCCCTCATTTTTCTTTGAACAGCTGACTTTTCCTATCCAGATGTCAAAATTTGCATACACCCCTACTAAAACACAACAAATTCTTTCAGGTAATTTTTTCAGGCAATCAATAATTTTGAATTCTTGTATTCCAAAGTGAAAGAAACTCAAGTGACCTACTCCAGCTCAAGATGTTACTAGTCATTTTTTGAGCATTATGGGCCAAATTGAAACAACAAACGTGAAGCCAGCACACTTTCTACTACGAAGCTGTTGCCTTACTAGTCAGATTCCCTGAGCTTTCAAGGGCTTTGACTCTTTTCTGGGAGGCAGGAGAAGAGTTGAAAAAAAGAAAGAGTAATTGCACCAGAGACAGACAGGAATAGTTCTAGTAATAAAATGGAATGCCAATGAGGGCAAGTGGAAAACAACACAGACTTACCAGAGCTCATTGTGGCAGAGGGACTTGCCTTTTTCACTGCTGGATTTTGTTTATCTCTGTTTAAAGGGAAAGGCAGAATGGTTACGTCATGTTTCATGTCTGCCCAGACAGCACTGGACATGATGCTGAACATTCATCACAAAAGTCAAGGTAATAGTCACAGTTTCTTCAAAAAATTTAGTTTCAAAACTCAAATGGATTTATGTCAACAACCAGTTACATTTTTTGCTGATAATTATCAGAGATTCAAGAGTATTTCCACCCAATATAGGTACTACGTTCAGACTTTAAGACTAATCCTCAAAATTTAATCATAAGATACTGATTAAAGCCTAAGAGTCTGTTTATGGCAAAGTCCAAATCTGGCTAGCTTCTAATATATAAAACGTACATCACCTTTACGAAAAAAAAAAAAAAAAATCTCAGCAAGACTAAAAGCTTTAAGTTAAAACCCTCAACTTAGATCACTGCCAGATTTCAAGGCAATCTGTTGCTCAGATCAAAGTCAGTCTCTCCTTTGAAAGATGCTACAATACAGAAGAGAGATATTTGTCGAAATGCATATTAACTTCTGCACCAGTCAGTTCCAGTCCTTCAGCGCCACTGGTACTTTCAGGATCGGACTCCAGTAAGTGAAACTTTAAAATTAGAAGCTTTAATCCTCCTGGGACCAAAGGCAGTGAAATTACCAACCCAATAGAAAAACCACCAGATGTGGACCAGAGTAGAAAAAAAGTCCATTTTCATGGTCATGACAGTCTACAGAGGACAACTGTGGGGCCTACTCATACCCAGTGCCCACTCCTGTGGGGACTTGATACCTGCAGCAAATGAACAGGTTTCAATGTCAAACCACAGATGTTGGTTTGAATAGTCAAAGAGAGGCATTTCTACAAAACAAGTCCATGTTTGCCAAGATCTCTCAACTCTCTAAAGGTTCTAGGTTGAATTACAAACCCTTTAAATTTTGCGTTCAAATCTTTTTTCCCCTCCTCAAAACTTAGTGCTAAAGAGAGTGAGATCAAGTGTAACTCCAGCCAGTTAATGGCTTCCCTGACACGAATAGCAATACGTATCTGAAGCTGTGAGATCATGCATAAACAAAGAACCCAATCAGTGGAGTATAGGGAAAAACTGCTCAGAGAAACAAGAAATCAATCAAGAGAGCTGGAGATACTTGTTTTCCTGTTACATGAACTGGAGGCAGCAGTGGAACATTGCAAGAGGTGGAAACTGCCTTCAGGGAGCTGAATTTGCTCTCCTGCCTCAAGCGTCCCCATTCTTAACTAGCATTTGTTTCATACCAGCCAGAACATAATGAGCATGCCAACAGATACTCAAAATGAAAGAAAAGAAAATTCAACAAGCAAATATAGTAACAGATCAGTCTGTACAATCAGCCAATATCTGGGCTCTCCAGCATGCCGCCCAGCAACAGCTGCCAACACTTAACTATTTAAATATTTTCTTCATTAAAATATCTACATAACATATACATCGCGGGCTGGTGAGGCTCAGCAGGATGCAGCCTAACCCCAAGCTGATCCCAAGAAAACAGTGTGAAGTGGAGGGACCAGTCTAAAACCAGTCAACAACAAAAGCTAAGTCCAACTTAAAGGTTTGCTGCCCGACTTTGCCTGCCCATACAGCATCTGCTTTTTGTTTCTACCATTTCATATTAGCAGTAAGTACCCTAAAATAGTAATGGTTGACACAGCCCAAAAATTCAGACAAATGGACTTAATAATAATGGTCTTTCTGATCTCCATATGTTTCAGTTACAGAAAGATGCCTTAGTTCAAGCAAAGCAGAAAGAAACAAGCTAAAATGATAGGCTATCCAGGCTAAGGAGGTTTGTAGTGACATCACGCTCTTCTACCTATGGAAAACTGTTACGAGTTAAACTCACTGGATAAATACAAGTCCCACCATAGGGCAGGGAGAAAACTACAAGGAAGGGGGAGTATTGCAGTAAGTCTCAACTCAGCTTTAGGATTAAAGCCATTCTGAAGCTAAGGAGGTTGCGGGTACCCAAAAGTTTTGATTCATTACTGGCTCTCTCCATGGGCTTCACGCAAGTCAACAGAAAGTTTCTTCTACTCCAAGCATCCCCAAAATGTTGCATGCTTTCCTTTGGTACACAAGATAAAAAAGGGGCAGGGGGGTGTGGTGGAATCTAGTGTATCACCTCCCTCAGAAGATGAAAAAGGAAATACTTGCTCACATGCCTGGGAAAAGGCAGGGTCCACTGCTGTTGCAATCCCAGAGCAACACAGGTCCCCTTCCACAATGGCAGTATATGAGCAATTAAACTTGTGACCTCCTGCTTTATACTTTTTAAACTGTCTCATCTCTGTTTAGAAACAGTGATATCACAACTGCCATAAAACTCTGATTTCACTGATGTCTTTTTGATTCAAGAGTCTTGACATTGCTTACAGCATGAAGCATTGGCCTTCATTGCAGTAAGAAAAGCATTAAGGAAAGCATTCACACAAAAAAAAGCACAATTATTTGGCCTTAAAAGAACAAATTACTTTTCACAACAAGTGATTTGAGGTTAAAAATAAAGTGATAATTAAAGAAGTAAGTTTGCTAAAACTAAATGGAGGAGGCGTACAAACTCATTAGAACTGAATCTGGAAAAGTGACTTCTCCACATATCCCCACACTTACTGGCAATTATGGAATTCAATTAAAATAACAAGCATTCAGTGTTCACTTACTGTGAAATTAATCAGCATTATTCAAGTACTTAAATGAACACATACTTAATGCAGGTTCCCATACACAGAATGGATACAGTGTGCTCGGGGTGAGCGTAACCAATCCTGAGCGCCTGGGTTGGTGTAACTCCAGAAACTCCATTTAAAAGCTTATTTTGATCAGTTGAGGATCTGCATACAGATTCTCTGCATGCAGGTAGAAATAACTGCTGTTTAGACCGAGGAAATTACAGTGCATGTTTGGAGGAGAACATGCTTCAGTGCCTTTTTGCATCAGGGCTACAGAGTTATTCTGTCTCCCATAAGCTTAACCTAAACCCCATACTGAAGTCCTATTAGGCCTATCTTAGCCCTAAGGCTGCTCTTGGGACCAGATACATGGTTCAGACAGGTAGCACATCTGGCTCCACAGCCCCAGTATAGCAAAGTGTTGTCCTCTGTAACACTTGGGAAGGCACACGCTGTAAGTCAGTGTTCTGTGAGCATTTGGATAGTACATCCTTAGGCAAAGCAGTCCCTGACAGGTTGGCCAGACAGGCTGTCCGTGGGCTGTGGGAGCAGGTGGATCTGGAAACATTTGCTGCTCCCAGTTCCCCTTGAGAACTTCCTGTAGACACGGCCAAGCCATTACTGTAGACACACATGCAAGTACGCACAGCAGCACTTCCAATGGGAGCCTTTCAAAGGGAACCAAAAATGAGATCCCTCGTGTCAATATTAAAAACAGAGAAACTGGTACTGCCAGACCACACAAAACAAAAAAAATTTAAACAACAAAAAAAAATACTCTAAAACCCCCCAGTGTCTCCCTCCAGCTCCCTGCTCTAACCAGCATCTCCTTGCCAGAGTGGAATTCATGCCTTTCCTGAAATGTGACAGACATCGAAACAAAGGCTTCAAAGCTGCAGACATTCACATTCAAAACACAATGAAAGGTAATGAATTCCTCAGGGCATAAACCAGCAGCTGTAACCCTGAACATGCCAATGTCTGTGCGTAACATCCACCAAGTCCTTGTCAGTTCGGTCATACCTCTAGACGGACATTTAACTCTTCCTTCCTCCCTTTCACCCCCAGCACATTTCTTCCAAGGCTGCATCTCCTTCCCTACTTGGTGTGGAAAACAGAGCAGTGCATTTAGAAGCCTATTTAGGAGGAATGCAGATAAGTGGCAACTGCTTCTGCACATCTCTGGACTATCTCACATGCTCTAAACATTGGAGTACTCCTCCTACAATGGCAGGGGTAACAAAAAGCTCATTAATAGTTCCGAGTAAGGACACACACTCTTAAGTCACTGGTATCTCAGCTAAGAGTCGCAGGCGGTGGTTATTTTTGGTGGTCTAATGTGCATGTGGGGAAAAGTAATTTCCTTTTGTTTCTTCTCTTGTTATTATTGACAGCTCCAATGACTCACATAGGATTTTAAAACAATGCTAAACATGAGATGAGCATTCAAAACTTATTGGGCAGGTCCCTTACATTCCTGAGATTTGGACTCCTGCTTTATCTTCTCAGTTCTGAGTTTTTTACATTTTCAACGTTTTCTCTCCATATACAAGAGCTTTAAGTGTTTTGTGGCTCCACTTAAATGAAAAATCAAAGTCTTATTTATTTTAGTATAATCTAAGAGTTGAGGCTTTTAGAAAAATGGTAAGCTTTCAGACTTAAGGGGTGATTAGCAATCACAAAAGTTACTTTTCCCCTGGTCAGGTCTCACACATCACTGACAGCACTCATTTGTTTAGCCCCTGGCTCAAACCCTTTCTCACATTGCCACCAGTGTCCCTGACCCAGATGCTCTGTTCAACCAGCCGTGCCAGCAACGTGGAGTCCCAAATCTGGGAAGTGAGAAAAGGACTGCACTGCAGCCAGTGACTCCTACCAGGAGGTTCCTCTGCTTAGCAGAACTTGCTGGAAAGAACATCTCCTCTGTACTTCTCACCTTGTATCACATAAATTGTGGCAAGAAAAAATAGCTAGAATACAGGAGGCAGGTTAACCCAGGCAATCAGCTCTCTCTCCAAGTATCATTATTCTCTTATCCTGAAATATAGAGAGAAATATGTTGCCTGTCATTTTTATTTTAGGGGTTCAAGAACATCCTGTCATTCCTTCAGAAGACATTATGCCCCCAAGAATAAATGTCATGAAAAGACTATGAATAAGAAAGCAGTGCACATAAAAGAATCAGACCAATTCTGAACAAGACAACAGCCTTCACACACTCTTCAGCAAGTGTTAAGACTGCATAGAGGGAGCAGTGAAAGCTCACTAAATGAAACAGCAGCACAGAGCACCAGCTTGGATAAGTTGTTCTTATAAATAGTTGAACTTACAGCTGTTAGAATAAACAAACATAGCACATTTCATATGCAGTATTGCTGTTTTGTTTTTTTTTTTTAATATGGTGCATGTTCGTTCCCTTCCTAACAGGCAAAATTAAGTTATCTGGGGCATATGTGCCAGTTTTTGTGCAATTTAAGAGGAACGTGTCAGTCTGAATAATAAAAGTCAAACAGGAAATGTAAACTAAGAGATGTGGCTTTAAGAACTCGGAGATGCTTTTGAACTAAGTCATCTTACAGTCATCGACTTCACAGTAAACAAAGTTTATCTGCAACCTGAGTTAACTCAGTTCAAGGTCACCACTTTTGGAGCAGGGGGCAGAAAAGGATCTCATGGGTCATCAGGCCTACTCCCATGCTATTGCAGGCAACTGTGTCATACAATCCTGTGCAAGAACATCTCACGTTTCAGCTTAAAACTGGTAAGGTTTCCTGCCTCCACTGCTCCTCCTGGAAGCCTGTTCCAGAACTCATTCCTCTTATGGCCCGAATGCTGGTTCTGATTTGCAACCTAAATTTAATTCATGAACAGCTACAGCTAAATTGTTTTGCACCAACACAATTTTTCTGTTTAAGCAGCTCTTCCTCCTTGCACTCACCCCCATCTACGCATTTTTAGAAAGCGATTGCACTTCTGGGTCTTCATTTTGCAAGCCTGTAAACAAGCATTTCCAAAGCAATTGGTCTGCATGTTGCCACCCATCTCATTAAAATCTGGCAAATAGCGGAAGATTTTAAAAGGTTGGCAGTCCAAAGTCTAAACTCTGCTTAATGTCACAGAACCAGAGAGCAAAGCCTACAGCTGGCATGGCTAATAGCTGAAAAACAAAGTTTAAAAGACAAATCAGCTTTTTTGCTCCATTCTAATTCTGGTCTGTCTACTAAAAACAATTCTACCGTCAGTGCTAGTTCAGATAGTGATTTGATGTCTCCAGGGACCTTCCTGCAAAGAAAGCGACTGGAATAATTTCACATCAGCCACTGAACCTTCATTAAGTGACAATGACTTACACCTGCAGGGTTGTGGGGATGAAAGGTGGCTCCTGCTTGAGCCATCAAGCTCCTGCTCTGCTACAGACACAGGGCTTGGGAAACAGCCGTCCAGAGGGTTGCTTGGCACAAGGCAGACAGAAGAGTAACTTGACATGCAGTGCATCACCGGTTCCCTCTGGATAAGCTAGCTGCTTTTATCAGCAGCCTTACAGTCAAAAACATTTCTTCTCATGGCAACAGATTTTAAATACAGTGTAACTGGGCTTTGACTTTCTCCTGAGTCTGTCGAGACTGCCCTCTGTTTTTTTTTGTATTTGATGGCTAAGATCACGGTGACAGTAGCTGTGGCCCATGTATCATTCATGTCTGCTAAAGAAACAAATGCCTTTGTGCCACACCCATACGCCCAAGCAGCTCACATGAACATTGTAAAACTTCAGAAAGAAAAATAAAAATTTCTAGGATATTTTAAATAAAATCTTATCTTAGCAGGAGACGCAAGGCACAGCATTTGAGAGCAGAAGCTGCGATTTCTGCTCAGATTTATCTGTGACATGTATGCTAACACCTCATAGATGGAAGCACTTTATGAACAAGCTGATGTACATCCTATACAAAGGAACTCACTGGGCACAGCTCTCATGCTGCCAGCTCCAGAGGGAAAGCTGTAAATGATTTAACAGCATAACGCAACCTGGGACTGTTCAGGACACTTAACTGGGACCCATACTGGAATTTGGGCAGGCAGCTTGTAACTACGGAAATGGGGATTTATCTACAGTTAAGGGGTAATTAATTCAATGACACTAGATTTACCTTTTTGCAAAAGGGAAATCTTTTGGACAATCTGCAATGACCACACCCAGTCATGAGGATGCTGGTTTTATACTTCAGCTGGAAGAAATAGAAGATTCATTGAGTTCAAGCTGTTGTGAGACCACTTGTAAGAGCTGTGCAGCTGGGGTGCTCTGTGTACTGTGCTTAACTCTCTGTACCCCTCTGATATGGGGCCACTTATGCCTCTGCAGAACAATCGCTGTAAATAAACAGACACAAATTCCAGAAGCCCTAATTATGTATAACAATGGATCCATTCAGCTGACTGCAGGATTGAGGGACACAAACACTACATTGCATTTACTATAGTGAATAGCATCCTATAAATACGATCAATTAGATCATCTAAACAACATCCAGCAGCTTCTCTTGCATGATTTTGTATAACAAAGACTACAAAGGCTGTCTTCACCTCTGTCACACACTCTCAAACAGTGAAGTAGTAAATAGAGGAAGTTGCATTAAGTAGAAATACTAATTAGAGATTGACTAGTGTCACAAAGTTCAAATCCAGATTACAAACATTTCACAAAAATAAGGGTAGAGAGAAGATTCTGATGCACCTCTGACATATAAAACCAGATGCTTGAAAGCCGAAGACCATCTTACACCGTCCCAGACACATCCTGAGATTCCTAGTTGTGTAAGGCAGAGGAATTGCACAGGCATTAATGAGTGCTCACTGTGGTAACAACACCAAACATTAATTTTTAATTATGACCTCTGCTAGTACTAGCTGTTTTGAAGCTCTGCACAAACACTCACTAAGCAACAGCTAACACTTTCAAGGTATGTAGGTGATATTCCTATTTTACAGAGATGGAAGATTCAGGCCTCTATTCTACACAACATCTGAAATCAGCTGAGCTGGCACAGTGTTAACAGGGTGCATGTATCAGTCTTATGGGTTGCGTTTTATATTTTCAGAATAAGCAAAACCAGTCTGAGAATTGGTCTCATTTACACATAACTGCAATGACCTCCAGGGAACCATATAAAGCTAAGCCCAGCCAACGCATACGTAGAGCCAGGCATACAATACTTCCAACACACCTTTGACAAGCCTAGGGATGCAAGTTGAAATTAGACATGGTCATTCTCCTTAGCCTTTGCCATTCCAGAGGCATTGCTACACTAGAAAAATTGCCAGGGAGCTGATTCATCTACTGAATATCAGCCACAAAAGGGTCCCAGCAAAACTCAGAAGGCTGGTTGCTGTCACGCATCCAAGGCCAGACAGCAAACCTGTACCTGCCAGGGAATTCAGGCTGGAGTGCTGGCTTGCTAGCCTGCTTGGACTGTGCTGCCTCTGAAGTCACCTACACGCTAGAATGAAGAACAGTGACTGCTCCCCTACTCAGTACTGAAAATGCTCGGAGAAAACCAAACTGCTGGGTTAAGCAACAGTCTGACATTCAAAGCGTCTCCAGAAATAGCAGAAAGTCACATTCCAGAAGCCAGTCCTCATATTCACTTCCCTCTGACTCCTCCAGCCTCAGGTGACCAAATTTACATATTGCTAAGAACTCCAAATCCATTCTCATCACTTTCATTTTAGCAACAGCCTCAGAATCAGCATTCAGGAATTACTTTCAATCCCTCCTTCCCATAAAAATAGTCAGGAGAAAGATCCAGTCATCAGGGTAAGAGGGCAATGACCTGCCCATTTCCCTTAATGAGAACACAAACACATGTAATGACTACCTTGGTATCTCCTCTCTTTTCAAGCAGCAACTGGAAATACCTATCCAAATGAAAGAAGCAATCTGAAAAATCAGTGTGTACTGCCCCAACAGCCCTACCCACTCAGTGCACATCAGCATATGCCAGTGCCATGTAAAGTCCTGGGAGTTCAGCTCACAGCAGCTCTAGGAGGGCTAGCTTTGACTAACTGTGACTAAAACACATACCGGTGTCCTTACCTTGATTCAGGCTTTTCAGTTAATGGTGCCATTTTCTTCATCCCTTGATTTCACACCGTAAGAGGCATGAAAGAGTTAAGGGAACCTTTCACTGTGTTGCCCAGTCACTTGGCGGCTGAGGTGTAACAACAAATTCGTGGAGGCATCTCTCTCTCTCTCTGGCACCCTTAAATACATTGCTCCTCCTACTGCTGTGCTTTAATTAGCCAGCTGGTTCTTAGTCACCCCATCCTGTCACTAGGCTTGCTCACCCATCAGCCAACCCCACCCAGCCTGCCTGTCACTCCCCTGCCACTGTCATCAGGAAAGACACTAACTCTTCCTGCAGCTCTGGAGCTGGGGAAAGACAGAAAGTTTGGAGGTGATACTCCATGGTAGCACGGGTATGGGATGCATTTCAGAAGACAGACCCTGAAGAAATGTTAAAGTACAGGGAAAGTACTTGAAAAAGTACTCTTTTTTAAAATAAACAAACAAACAAAAAAAAAAAAACCAAAAACCAGGCAGCATCTCCTTGTCAAGGAAGGAATATTTTCATTAGCACTGGACATAGTAGATCCTATTTCAATGGACAGGAGCTGAAGGGGCAGCTAAAGTTTCTGCACTCGGCAGCTGAGATTTGTAGCATAAATACCTGACATGACACAAAGTGAAACTAACTGCTTGCATGGCTTATTACATATTATATGCCCACTCCATGGGCTTCATAACAGGCATCAAGGGAGCTTTTAAGCCACAAGCTGCACTAGGGTTTCCCTAAAGTGGAGTGTCCTCTTTAGGGCTTGGCTCCCCTGTAGACAGCCCAAGACTCACACTGGAGTGAAGATGGTGCCAACTTTTAGGAGGGTGAGGGTATACTCAAACATCCCCAGGTCTGGGCAGCCTGGTGGTAAGGAAGGTCAGTAGCAGCACAGCATCAACCTTCCTTCCATGGTGAATGTGTACAGAACAAACTACTATGACCAAGACTTCCTGAAATCAGACCTTGGAGGCTGGTTCATGCAAGACCAAGTGGTAGCTTAATAGTGGAAATAATTTGAAGGGACCCTCAAGTCTCTTGGTACTGACCTTTGTCACCAGATGACAGCAACCAGAGCACCAAGCACTGGTGGCTTTCATGACTGGTACTCCAGAGTGTCTCTGTCTGCAGCCTGTCTCTGGATTTTGATTCCTCAAATACGCATGTATAAGCATTGATTTGCTGCCAAACTCACAGACTGAAAAAATATACCGAAAATTATTGCGAGGCGAGCATCTCAGCATTCAAACAAGACCTAGAAAGCAACACAGATGGCAAGAGTTGCTGACTGCAGAAGGGCATAGAGCAAAGGTTACAGTGTGGGTCAACACTTACTCTAACTTCAGATTCTTTCAGTAAAACATTAGTGAAGGACACAGAACAAAGGTCTCCAAATACCTACACATGTAAACCCATACTGACGCACTGTGAAATGCTGACTGACGCTCTGTCAGCAAGACAAGCTCTCCCTTTTCCTTCCCAATACACCTTTTGGCATTCAAATACTTCCCTCCCATTAAATGAAGCATTTAATTGTTAGCCAATATGGGCACAATTCCGACTTGGCATATTCGCTAAGGGGCTAGAAGAGATTGGAAAATGCTGCTCTATCTTACTTCATTTAAGACCAATCCCATATCCCAGTATGAACATGCCACTGGTAGTTCTAATTAAACAAAGGGCCCTCAAGCTCACATTTACTACCATGTCCCAAAAGATTGATGCTGGGCAGCTTGTATCTAGGGATTTGGCTTCATTTACCCCAGCAGATATCAGAGGCTATTTGCAAAATTCAGGTCTGGATCTAGGTTTAGACTCCAGCCCCTTTAAAAGTCAGGTGTATTTGGTCTGGGTGGAGGAGGAAGACAGTTATTTCAGACATATCAACAGTCAGAATAAAGGATGATGGAAAACAGTATGTTTTGAATGGTCAAACCCTGCTGTCCTCTCTGAAGAAAAAAAAAACCAACCCAAAAACCCCATGTTGTTCTCAAAAGCAAACCAGGAAAGACAATAAAAAAGCCCACAACATTGTCCAAAGTAAGCTGTGCAGTCATCACAAGCTCCAATAACTTGAAACGTGCTTGTTGATACAACAATACACAACAGGAGACCTCCCTCACCACCCGAATATAACCTCCTTGATCTCCTTCAGGTCTGTTGTGGAGCCCAGACCACATGACAGTGTGTCAGCTGGAAGCCCTGCTTGCTGTGTAGCAGGGGTTTATAAATAAGCCTCTGATAGTTTGTCTTCAGGTAATAAAAATGACCATGATTAAAAAGTTGAGAGAGTAGAAACCATACTGTAAAAATAAAAGCTAATGAACAGAAGAATGGCACCCAGGGAGAGGCAAAGTAGGGAAGGATTCACGGGCTGGTCCAGGTTCAAACTTAGATAGGAAAGTTCAGATCAAGGATTGGGTCTGAAACACTTCTGGTCTTTGCAGGAACCATCTTAGACAACCTTCAAACAGCTTGGCAAGGAGGGAAGAGTTTCTGCTATGGACAACCACTTGGATGGAAAACTGAATTTTCACAGAATTTGCTATTCCACGTGGGTGAAGGGAGAACTGGGCAGCAAGCTTTGCACGGCTGCACGGCCACATAGCTTGGCTGTTTCCAGAGTCAACCTTAAGTGCAGGATAAAAAGCTTTATGACGGGCTGCTGTTTCACCATCAACCCACAGTAACAGTGTACTATCCGTTGCAATTTTCCTGGCACCTACTGCTGCACTATCACTGCTGTATTTTCCCCCCATAGTAGCCATGTCTTTGCAAAAGACAACATCACCATAACAGCTGAAGGAAATAGCAAAAGGGACAAAACAATTTGCACAACAAAGGAAGTCTTTGGCGTAACAGGGGCAGATGCCAGTTCCAGGACATTCTGGACCACTGCTCTAGTAGCCACTGGACAAGCTTACCCTCATCATGTCTGTTTTGCTACCAAAGTCATGAACAAATCCTTTCACCGGAGGGAGTGGATTGTTCCAGTTACAAGCTACCCTGGAAAGTTTGCTTGCATAATCCATACAATTTTTGTGTTTTGATAAATGACACGCAGCCATACTAGTTCTTTTATGCCACCCCAGTATGCCATGGGGTACTGAGCTTTCCAGCCACTAGAAGAGGTCAGAGAGGCACTGCGACATGCAGTTTAGAAAAGGAGATACTTTTGATAGATCCAGGAGATGCTAAGCAAAAGTGACTGGGCTTACTTTGTTCTGCAGATGGAGGAGGAAGGCAAGCAAACTTACATCATGCTCGTGCTCTTAGTTCAGTTCCCTCTGAGTTCTGGGGTTTGAATTGCAAAACAAAACTCAGCCAAAATAACATGCTATTGCTCGAGTTCCACCCAATACCGTGAGCGAGCACAAACTCATTCACCCAGCATCCTCACCTTGCTGGGCTGGAGCTTCTGCTTTGTTACAAAACAGCCACCCAGGTTCTGGTTAGGATAGTTTTACAGCACCCTCCCAGCTATCAGAGATGAGCCCTAGCTTGCCCCAAAGCTCCCCACACCTGGATCCGCTTGGATGCCTCAGACCTGAGCCTGAACTCTGCAGCTCAGTCCTCCCCAGCTGAAAGCTACAGGAACCCATGTCACCACAGGAAGAAATACTGCTGCCAGCAACCCCTACAACCTGCCAGGCAGCGTAGTGCAACTGCACAGGGACTCAGTAAGCACTTACAGCTGAATCTGCATGGCATGAAGGGGTTCAGACTGTCACCAGAGACTGAGCAAAACTCCTTGTGAAGATTTATACAGGCCTTTTAAGAGCTCTAGATAGGAGCTTAATCTGCCAGTAGGAGCAAGTCTGCAGGGTAGAAGTAGTTACGGGCTAGCAAGAGGCCCTTGTAACAATAATGCATGTATTAATCCAGTGAAAGCACATAACCTGCTGAGCTTACACAGAGAACAGCATGGGTTACAAGACAAACTGCTAGAAAACTTTCTCAAGTGGCTGAAAAAAGCAAATGCATAATTTGGCTTCCTTGGTGAAGACCTGTCCTAGTGTCCCTTCTGGCTGTTGGAGATCAGGGATATGCTGTAGGCTGGCAATCCCTCATTTAAAACAGAAAAAAATACTACCTGGTAGGATCACAGTTTACCATGATCTGGGATATAGAGCATCTTACAGGAGACTTCTGTGAGAGGCATGGCTCCCACTGCTGTCTTCTACTTATTGGAAAACTCAGCAGGTCCTGGAAAGCACTGCCTCACACCAACACAAGCTGGGAGTGATCAGCTGTTTATCAGTCACCTGAGTAGCAGTTTCTCCCAGCTCCCACTGATCTGCTGACCTACTTACACTCTCATGCATAAAAGAAAGTATAACCTTGCCCATTTACCTTGAACAGTTGCTGACCCTGGTCCAAACAATTTTGTGGAATTCAGGACCTGCTAAATACAACACTGAAGGGGAAAAACTTAGGGCTCAGCTCTGCTTTCCCAAGTCCTAAGGAAATTAATGGCAGTTACAGCATACAATCAACAAAACATGCATCCTCACCTGCACATAAGCATCTCCAGCCCTTTGCACCCTGTACTGCCACTTATACTCAAGCAAAATGGAAGCAAAACATGCATGCTCTGATTTGTGGCAGATGTGACAAACTGAGGCATGGGGCACTAGGATTGTGCTCAGTGATCACTGGATTGTGTGTGGCAGGAGAACACAGGCGCTTTTCTGTACTACAGAACATAAATTACACTTTGCGTAACAAATTTAGTTTAGGTCAGAGGCATCCTTACTGATCCAACCAGCATCTCATTCAATGAAAGGCACCACTGGCTGTGAAGGTAACAGAATACAGCCCAATCAATATTAAAAGCTTTTGTAATGGCACCAGCTGTTTACCAGTACTCTTAACCTTTGTGCTGTAGAGCTTAAATTAACCTTAAGGTACAGTCAGGACAAAATCATCTCCTATATGACATGCAAAGAAGTTGATTTTTGTAAAATTTTCTCATTTTTCTTCAGATTCAAAATACTCAGATATTTAGCATAATCTCTGGGCCAGCACCCGAGCCTACTGCCTCTTCCAATGACAGTGATTTGGTAGGTTGTCAAAGGTAAAAAAAGTGAGGTAGGTGTGCAATAAAGGGGGAACTCGCAGAAGCAGCAAAGAACATTCACTGTGCTCTCTCTCTCCATCTCAGTGTTTTCCTACAATGCTCTTCCCTGCACCCTAATTGCTAAAGACAAGTGAATATCACATCAGGCTACCCACAGCTGATCCTCTGTTCTCCAGGAATACAACTACAGGGCCAAAAGAAGCAACATGTCTTCCAATAGACAAGCCTGGGCATTCATGGAAATTAAGTCCCAGCAGTTCTACCCAATATACTTGCTGTGTATGTCATTAATAAGTAGAAATACAGTCTGAGGAGAAATTTGGATTTGCCCCCAACTTGGCCAGCTGGCTGGAATTATTAACCAGTTACAACTGTAACTATGAAAGCTGATGAGAGAGTAATCATATCTCACAGTTCACAGCTGAAATGGCCGTTGAGAATTAATGAGGGTTTAAGTTCACCCTTCTCATTGATTTCTCTCCCTCAAACTGTGGCTGCCACAGAGTTTTGAAGGCCTCGCTGACTTTAAATCTGTCCTCTAAGGGCAACACTTGGGTATAGGTGTACTGAGAGGAAACGCGCTTGAATCTCTTCAAGGAGACAAAGACAAAAGCTGATCTTCACAGAATCACAGAATCACAGAATGTTAGGGATTGGAAGGGACCTCGAAAGATCATCTAGTCCAATCCCCCTGCCGGAGCAGGATTACCTAGACCATGTCACACAGGAACGCGTCCAGGCGGGTTTTGAATGTCTCCAGAGAAGGAGACTCCACAACCTCTCTGGGCAGCCTGTTCCAGTGTTCGGTCACCCTCACTGTAAAGAAGTTTTTCCTCATATTTATGCGGAACCTCCTGTGTTCCAGCTTGCACCCGTTGCCCCTTGTCCTGTCAATGGATGTCACTGAGAAGAGCCTGGCTCCATCCTCATGACACTTGCCCTTTACATATTTATAAACATTAATGAGGTCACCCCTCAGTCTCCTCTTCTCTAAGCTAAAGAGACCCAGCTCCCTCAGCCTCTCCTCATAAGGGAGATGTTCCATTCCCTTAATCATCTTCGTGGCTCTGCGCTGGACTCTCTCTAGCAGTTCCCTGTCCTTCTTGAACTGAGGGGCCCAGAACTGGACACAATATTCCAGATGCGGCCTCACCGGGGCAGAGTAGAGGGGGAAGAGAACCTCCCTTGACCTGCTAACCACACCCCTTCTAATACACCCCAGGATGCCATTGGCCTTCTTGGCCACAAGGGCACATTGCTGGCTCATGGTCATCCTGCTGTCCACTAGGACCCCCAGGTCCCTTTCCCCTACGCTGGTCTCCAACAGGTCTGTCCCCAACTTGTACTCATACATGGGGTTGTTCTTGCCCAGATGCAGGACTCTACACTTGCCCTTATTATATTTCATTAAGTTTCTCCCCGCCCAACTCTCCAGCCTGTCCAGGTCCCTCTGAATGGCTGCGCAGCCTTCCGGTGTGTCAGCCACTCCTCCCAGTTTTGTGTCATCAGCAAACTTGCTGACAGTGCACTCTATTCCCTCATCCAAGTCATTAATGAATATATTGACTAGTACTGGTCCCAGTACCGACCCTTGAGGGACTGCACCAGACACAGGCCTCCAACTGGACTCAGTCCCATTGACCACCACTCTCTGGCTTCTTTCCTTCAGCCAGTTCACAATCCACCTCACTACCCGATCATCCAGACCACACTTCCTCAGTTTAGCTGCGAGGATGCTGTGGGAGACCGTGTCAAACGCTTTACTGAAATCGAGATAGACCACATCCACAGCTTTACCATCATCTATCCACCGGGTTATGTGCTCATAAAAGGCTATCAAGTTGGTTAAGCACAACTTCCCCTTGGTGAAGCCATGTTGAGTGCCCCTAATGATCCCCCTATCCTTGATGTGCCTAGAGACAGCACCAAGGACAAGTTGTTCCATCACCTTTCCGGGGATGGAGGTGAGCCTGACCAGTCTATAGTTACCCGGGTCCTCCTTCTTGCCCTTTTTGAAGACTGGAGTGACATTCGCTTTCCTCCAGTCCTCAGGCACCTCTCCCGTTGCCCACGACTTAGCAAAGATGATGGAGAGTGGCCTAGCAATGACCTCCGCCAGCTCCCTCAGCACCCGCGGGTGCATCCCATCAGGGCCCATGGATTTATGGACATCCAGAGTGCTTAATTGGTCCCTGACCCAGCCCTCATCAACCAAGACAGATTCCTCCTCTATCCTGACTTCTTCTGAGGCCTCAGGGGTCCGGGGCTCCTCAGGACAGCTTCCAGCAGTATAGACAGAGGCAAAGAAGGCATTCAGTAACTCTGCCTTCTTTTTATCCTCTGTCTCCAGGGCCCCCACCTCATTCATCAGTGGGCCTACATTGCCTCTAGTGTTGGTTTTACCTGCAATGTATTTGAAGAAGCCCTTTCTGTTGTCCTTGACCTCTCTTGCAAGGTTTAATTCCAAGGAGGCCTTAGCTTTCCTAGTTGCCTCCCTACATCCTCTGACAACAGACTTATATTCCTCCCAAGTGGCCAGCCCCTCCTTCCATGATCTGTACACCCTCTTCTTCCACTTGAGTTTGCCCAGCAGTTCCCTGTTTAACCATGCAGGTCTCCTGGTACCCTTCCTTGACTTCCTACCTGCTGGGATGCTCTGATCTTGAGCTCGGAAGAAGCAGTCCTTGAATGCTAACCAACTATCTTGAGCCCCCTTACCTTCTAGTACCTTGTCCCATGGGATTTCCCCTAGCAATTGCTTGAAAAGGCCAAAGTTGGCCCTACTGAAGTCCAGGGTTGTGATTCTGCTAGCTATTCTGTTCCTGCCACATGAGATCCTGAACTCTACCATCTCATGGTCACTACAACCAAGGCTGCCCTCAACCTTCACTGCTTCAACCAGACCCTCCTTGTTAGTGAGGATCAGATCCAGCAGCGCTCCTCTCCTAGTTGGCTCATCCACCATTTGCATCAGAAAGTTATCATCAATGCACTGGAGGAACCTCCTGGACTGAGGATGGCTGGCTGAGTAGGCCTCCCAGCAAATATCAGGGTAGTTGAAATCCCCCACGACAACCAGGCCCTGTAATTGCGAGACTGCTCTCAGCTGCCTGTAGAAGGCCTCATCACCCTCCTCATCCTGATCCGGTGGCCTGTAATAGACACCCACAACAGTATCACCCCTGCCAGCCTGCCCCTTAATTCACACCCACAAACTCTCAACTCGCTCCTGATCCGCCCCTGGACAGAACTCAATACATTCTAGCTGCTCACTCACATAAAGAGCAACTCCACCACCTCTCCTTAGTGGCCTGTCTTTCCTGAACAGGACACAGCCATCCATGACCACATTCCAGTCATGCGAGGCATCCCACCAAGTCTCTGTAATTGCCACTAGAACATAGCCCCCCGACCGAACACGGATTTCCAGCTCCTCCTGTTTATTCCCCATGCTGCGTGCATTGGTGTATAGGCATTTCAGGGAGCGAGCCGAGCACACCGATTTCACCCCAGGGGGATGGGAGGCCTCCTGGTCTACCTCAACACTAGAGCGTTGCCCCAGTGGTGCAAGCCCAGCTACCACCCCATCCCCCTTCGAATCTAGTTTAAAGCTCTCCGAATGAGCCCTGCTAATTCCTGTCCCAGAACCCTTTTGCCCTTACGACATAAACCTTTCCCATGTATCACTGTCACGCCTGTTGTCTTATAAAACCAGCCATTATCAAAGAACCCAAAGCCCTGCCTGTAGCACCAGTCTCGTAGCCAGGCATTTATAGAGAGAATCCTACTATTCCATCCCATGTCATCACCCGAAAATGAAAGGAGGGAGGAGAAAGCAACTTGTGCTCCAGACTCTTTCACCAACCGTCCTAGGGCCTTGTAGTCTTTCTTCATCCCCCTCAGACTACAGGATGCAGCTTCTTCCCCACCTGTCTGGAAGATCAGCAGGGGGTAGTAGTCTGTGGCCTTCACCAGGTTGGGGAGTTTCCTGGTGATATCCCTGATTCGGGCTCCAGGCAGACTGCAGATCTCCCTGTGATCTTCCTCCATCCCCTCCCACCACACCAACTTTTCTTGTCAGAGAGAAGAAACAGCAACTGGATGTCTAAGTAATGATAATGACTTCTGTTCAAGTGCACTGCTGGGCTCTGATTAGATTCTTCTTGGCTTCTAACCAGATTAAAAAAAAAAAAAGCATTGGCCATTTAGAGAGGCAGGACTGGCCTATTCGCGTCAGTACAGGGCTCAGTCAAGATGCTCCTGGGTCATTGTCTCTATCCAGAAAGTCCAGACCCTTCACTGTGGTGACCTGGAATGAAGTAAACAAAGACGCTGCCCATCAGGCCATGAGCTGCTCCCACGACCCTTTGTGTCAAAAGTTCCTTAGCCCAAAAACACAGCTCAACAGGCCTTGGGGAATATCCACCTCTGCAGGCCCAGGGGCGTGGAAGTTTTCACATCCTATTCTAACTGCCCCGTACTGAACAGGCAGAAGCTATGAATCTATGAGCAGATTGGGAAGACATTAAGGAAAACATTTGAAACACACTGTCCCTTCCAGCATCTCTGCCTCATCAACTCTCCATCTGTTCCCAAAAGTTCAACGGAAAAAAATGAAAACTCCATCTTCCTGCTTTCTATAAACTCACTGTTACTGCTCTGGTTTCTCGGCACAGTACTGCACCATTTAAACCTCTGTTATAGTCTAAGATGAGCAGAGCTGGTGTGGAGCTGGTGTGACCAGCTGGCTGAAGCCAAAATGGCATTCTGGGCAATGCCTTCCTCTAGGAGACATCCTGCTCTGTCCCCAGGGGAAGCAGCAAAAGGAGGACTTACTGCACGTTACAGCAGCCTGTCTGAGTAACCTTCAGCATTCACACGAAGCAATGAATTCAGGAACTAAATAAGGCAGCAGCTATTGACCAGGGGGCCCTGGGAAACCTGGCCATCAGTGAGAACAACAACTCTTTAGCAACCTCTGTAACAGTTCTCTGCATACACTAAAGGCAGTTTTCTCCATTGCGGAAGAAAAAAATTAGAGAGCCTTGGATCTACTTGGTAGCATTTTCCACACTTTGCCTTCACACCTATAAAAGCAAAAGCTATAGTCAAGATTTCCCCAGTGTTTTTATAGACTGACTTTGTTTCCTGGTGCACTGGCTAGATATTTTTCCCCCTCTGTGCCTTTGGTCCAGCTTGTCAGGCCTGGAATGGTTATGACTCTGCTAAGTGCCAGATGCCTGGACTAAAGGTCTGAAGTGAATAGCTGATCTGCAGCATGCATTGCAGGTCACATTAAAAACCAACACAATGCCTTAATTAGATCTTAAAAATCAACGAATGCAAAATAGCATGGTATACAAGCAGTTCCCTGCATTACCATGAGCCTCCAGCTAAAGGAAAAGAATCATCAGACTACAGAAAAGAAAATAATTTCTCTCATATAAAAAGGTAATGTAAAAAGAGCCAGTTAGAGCTCCACCCAACCTGGAATGGGGGCTAAAGAGTAAGCCATTCTCCTCCAAACTCCTATATGGGCTATCCAGGCCCTGGTACTCAATGCTATGCACACCTTGAAGCACAGATGTGCCATGCCTTGATGTCATTTGACAGCCAGTAGGATGGAGCAGGCATCGGAGACAAGGGAAGAAGGAAAGGAGATGTCATAGCTTGGTTGATGACATAGGTCTGCCACAGCGCAAGCATGAAGCACTGCGACTCCCAGGCATGTCTCTGAGAATCAAGGCTTTTTTTCCAGATCAATGCCTGACTGTGTCTTTCTGGCTGGAGGAGAATCAAGTACCACATTCCCTTCCCTCTAAAACAGCCAAACTGAGGAAAGGGAGCTTCCCTCCCTTTTGTAGCCAAAGCACAGGATAATATTCAGGCCTGGTGTAAAATGGCCTGTCTCTAGAAGAGACCAAATAATCGTGCCAGTTCAACAGTGGGGTCCATGTGATTCTGCTTGTAAGGCAGCAGGAAGAAAATGACATTAAAACTCGTCTTGGTACATCCCAAAAGCTTCTCCAGCTTCCTCTCCAAAAGCCTGGACTTTCCTTCCTCAGAGAGGACTAGTTCATAAAAGATAAAGTGCAGTCAGGCTGACAAGAGCCTCTGCATGTTCAGCACGCAAGAGACTGATGTAGCCTTACTGGAAGGGCTCTGTATCACCAAAGGAGAGAGATATAAGCAGCCCTCAAGAATCACAATGTCAGTATAGATGTGACTCTGGCATGGAGACAAACATCAGTACAGTGTTATATGGGAAAGGAGTTGAGATGATCATATGGAGCTGAAATTTGAGATCACTAGAGCACCTGTGCAGAGGAAATGAGAGGGGAGAGACAGGAGAGACTGCTCCCCTGATGCTTTCAGCCTTTTTAGAAACAAAGAAAGAAGTAGCCCAGAAGAGTTGTATTTGCCATTTCTGGGATGCCAGACATTCAGTCTTCTGTAACTGCTGCTTTGACCTTTGCCTTCCTGATCACAAACGGGCTCCATATCAGAATCATCCTAAGGGGAAAAAATGGTCTCAAGAGCTTGATGTGTGAGCCTCAGCCTTGATCATGTCTAAGACTTCTGCTTCAGTGCAGAGTTCTCAAAGGCTGAGGCACTTTTGCCTCAGGCAAGTAAGAATATCAAACCTTATCTCTGAACTGTCAAGTCTCTTTCAACCCAGGACTTAAATCTTATGCCAAACAGTACCAAAGACCCCACACCATCTCCTCTAAAGAAAATAAATCAGCTTCACCAGTATTTATAGCTGTCCTGTCCGCAGGTACCCTAAATCTAGCCCAGTAGCCCCTTGGGGATCTGACTTTATCTTTTGTCATCAAATCCATAATTCCTCCCCAAACCCTGATCCCAGTCCAACAGCTCCTGTCTGCTCTAAACCTACACCAAGTCAAGTCACACATCCCGACACCTGCTCAAACCTAACCCAATGGCCTCCTACAGATGAGGCAATGAATCCAGCTCACTATTGCTATGCAGGCGAGAACCAGTGCTAAACCTGGATTTGTAGCCTATTCAAGGCCAGCAGCTAAACTTTGGTCCTTATCCTAAAACCTAACCCTCACTCCAATTCCAAAATCCCACTACCTCCATATGTTTCTGACCTAGACTGAGGTACAAAATATTTACCGGCACCAGCATCAAAATAAACAGAAAAGGATGTCACAAATGCAGATAATAAACAAGGAACACATCTGATAGTGGCAAAGGTGAATTTAGTCCTTGCTGGGACTACTGTGTTTTATCTAATGTATCCATCATTCACCACAAAAACAGCACTTGGAGCTTGATCCTCTTTCAAGAACTGGAGCTTTTGACTGGTTCACCTACCAAAAACCCCCGTATAACACAGTGGTGCTCTCACCAACATGTAGCTTTCTGCTGCACAACGCAGGTAGGCTCCTACTAGGAAGAAAAACTCCTTCACTGCAAGTGATATAGATAGATGCGATTTTGGTGCCCCAAGTCAGGATGCAGTCTCCCAGTGACATGCTCCTTCCCCTCCCTTCAGGGTACTCACACCAGTCAGCTGGCTGAACTCTTCAGGCCCAGCTTAGGACAGGATACTCTGACAGCAACTTCCACTCTGACTTCTCTTCACATGCAACTGCTATGTAACAGCACATACCTACAAAAGTCAAAGAGGAAGAAAATGCAATTAGTGCCACTAGCCCTGCTGTCCAACACAATTACCAAGAGGGCTGTACACAAAAGCAATCAGCCATTCACAGAAATAATATTAGTTTTAGATGAAGCAACTCCCTCTGCTTACCATGCAGGAAGCATAGTTAGTATGAACAGCAGACTGACCAGATCCGCATCCTAGCATCCCCTATGTGAGAACTGGTATTTACGGTTGTCTCCACGAAAGGCTGAAACCAAATCCGTTTTCCTGCCTTTCTGCTAGAGATCCCTCACCAAGCAGCAAGGACAGGTGAACAGCACAAATACTCAGGCCTCCCTACAACCTACAGTCTGTTCACTAATGTAAATCACTGCTGATTTCAGCTTAATTTAGTATACTGGTTTGCAAAATGCAGAAAAGGAGAAGTGAATACACATCTTACGCAGCTATCCCTGATGCATAAATAGGCTTGTCTGATACAGAGCCTGGGCTGGGAGCTAGGCGTAGCAACAGCCACGAAATGTAACTCCCCACTGCCAGAAATAAAAACCCTCAGAGGGAAGGGCAGGTAGAAGACACATACTAAGAAACATACATCAGGTTGTCTTTGGACAAATTCCTTGGTTAGAGTACACAGCTCGACAGACAGCCACAGAGGCAGAATTCGCAGAGGACAATTTATTTTTTTGCATGAATTGATGGTTACTAAATGTGACTATTTAACTCCAGTCCAATATTAAGTCTAAATGGTTAGATTTTACATTGATTTGATGGATGGCTGTGCAGCTTTATTGTTTCGCTCAATAACATTAATAGCAGCCTGGCTTTAGTGAGATGTCTTCGCAGTTTGATTGATAAGATAGGTATTGACACCACTCAACTTTAATCATATCATTTATCAGGCTGAACTAGTCAGCCAATCACTCCAAGCTTCTTCCATACTGAGTGGAGAGTGGTTCTTCCAGAGGGCAACCCAGTTTCTCTTGACATTGCCTTCTTCATACTTCTCTGTGTTCAACAACTTTAAAAAGAACTTGAAGACGCCAACTAGCAAAGTTACATGCCTACACTGGATGACTGAACAAATCCTTGTGCGTTTTATTCAAGCTCTGAGGGGAGTGGAGTTGCATTTCTTTCAACAATAAATGCAAGACCAGAACCTCCAAGGGCCTGGTACAACCAGCCTGTCAGCCAGTAAGCCTCACCAGTTAGATGTCCTCATGACAGTGCAAGTGCGCCATAAACATGACATGGAGAAAATAGAAGGTGATGCTCAGAGGTAAAAGCTTTCATCAAGTATCAGGGACCTTTCCTGGCAGCCATCTCAGAACATGCTCACAGAGCTCCAACAATATGATGTTTTTACAAGCCTCAAGACTTCTTTCAAGACCCACTAATATTCCAAACAATGAGACTAGAAGAAGCAGGCTAGTTTTTCAATAAACCTTGAATAGTCCTAGGAAAACACAAATTGAAACACATTAAGAGTTTTCTGTCCAGGACAATCTAGTAGTTTCTCCAACAAGTAGAAAGGGATTAATGAAAGGATACACATTTGAAAGGCTTATTGCTAGTACTGGGAAGAAAATTTCCTGTAAAGTTGTCCAGAATATGCACCAAGAGAGAGTTAATATTCCGATGGCAAGGTCAAGCATTGGTTTTGCTGAGACACAAGAAGCTGCCCTGCTGGCATTAACTACTGTTTGTTTGCTTTCCCAATCTGCCCTGTCCTTGTGAGTTGGCAAACGGCTGAAGCTGGCTGAAGTTCCAGCTACCATAAGCTGCCCAAAGCAGAGAACTTGTTACTCATCACAAGGACTAAGAGCTAGGTTGAGAGGGGGAGGAGAAAGTAAATGGCATGAAAAGCAACTGATAGAAACTCCTCTGGTGCTGGGAGTTGCACAACGAAGGCTCTAACCTGGCACATAGCCAGGGAGTGCAGCAAGACACAGGAATACGGATGCAGGTTATGGCTGGCCTGTGCCCCAATCTAGAAGAGATAGCTAAACATTCGAACTTTCCCCTTGGAAATATGCCCCACATTAGCTCCTGGAAGACCATAAGAAGCTATTTTTGGTGAAAAATCAGTGCAGGATTCACAGAAGGATTCAGTTTGGACAAACTTTATGGCAACTGCTGTTAGTGACAAAACTTCCCTTCTTGTCAGTGGCAGCAAAGTTAGGGCACCTGACAGCGTCAGAGACAAAGGACACTGCCAAAAAGTTTTCAACATTTTTTAATTTTAATTTTGTTAGACTTCAGCTGTGTTCTGGCTTTATCTGCTGTTAAGAGTTTGATTTCCACTGCAATAGAAAAGTCTGCTGAAAGATTTTCCACTGAATAATGCAAAAGGTACTTGGACTCTTCCTGCACAAGCAGCCAGCACACCGGGCCCCTGACAGTAACTGAACTGCTCAGCAAGCCACAAAAAGCAGCATAAAGTCGGACCAGCGCTCCTACCTGGAAACTTTGAATTAATGCAGCAGTGTAACAGGTGAGTGCTGAAATCAAGCAAACTGAGGAGAAAAAAAATAAAAACCACCACAAAAAGAAAAAAACTCACCACACTGCTGGTAAAGAGGTTTCCTGCAGGGTTGTTTGTTGTCAGGTTTTTTTTGATTGTGTTTTTTTTTGTTAAGTAGGGGTTTCCCTAACTCTAAACGCTCCTTGAGTTTAGAGTGTTCAGATCCGCAGGCAAATAAATCACTGTGGCTTAGGGCAAACTACAGTTTGTGTAGTTCTGATGCATCAAGCTACAGCCTCAGTGTGTTCTGGTACCCAGCCTCCCATAAGAGGCTTTTCAGAGTGACATGGGAAGGGAATAGCAGGACCAAGATGGGGATGAGCCTAAAGTACGAAAAGTACCAAGGTCCACATTTTCACAGGTGTTTCTGGAGGCTGCTCTCCTCATGCTGAGGGCTGATACAGTGGCTGACAATACTATGGTAGCGCAGAATCAAGATAACAGCTCCTTCTCCCTTTCTCAGATCAACAGCCAGTAACCTGGCACTTCTTAAAAGGGCTGGACACAGGCCACAGTCAAACCGCATCCCCACGGAGAAAGGAACGCTGCCAAAAGCAAAAAGGAGAGGTGAGAAACAGGGGAAAACTCCTTGTTGCAGAGAGTGGCCAGGCATGATCCAGTGAGACAAGTCTATGCATACGCTTGCGAGCCCTGGTAATGGCACTTAGTCACAACTAACCCACTGTAGACATGGACATCAGCTCAGCATGCTGCTATTCTTGCATTAATTTTCCACACTTAACAGCTTGATCTCACATCCAACCAAGCAGGCAGCACGGCTTCCAGTACCCCCATAGGCAGCACTGCCCAAGTGATCTCACGCCTGAACACGACAGGAGGGCAGCAGACACACAGGCAGCCTCGAGCTCAAGAAGTGGAGGTGCCAAGCAAAAGAAACATAGGAGTTTCACATTGTTTTCAAGGTAAAAAGAGAAAGAGGCTGACCCTGCTTGACTTCACGTTGTTTGTACAGCGCCCTGTGCTTTGGGCACTGAGCTGCAAAATCAAAGCAAGTACAATGGCAATGAAAACACAATCAAACACATCAGTGTGGGGCCAGCTTTGCAATGGAAGAGCAAAGGGTTGGAGAGAAAAAAAACAGCAAACAATACTCAGATCTAAAGGCCATTTAGAAAACAACAACTTCAAGCAGCTCTGTAAGACTAGCAGGATAAAAATATTATTTTGCCATTGTCCACATAAGAACAGGCAGCCCCTTTTCCAAGGAGTTTAAATGGACGAGACAGATGAAGGGGAAACAGATGCATGGATGAGAAGTGACTTGACGTGATCACGTAACACCAGGATCAGTGCCAGGAACAAACTGCGGCTCCTGCTTTCCTAGCACAATGCTCTTTTCACTGGTCTATACGGCCTCTAAGGCTGGAAATCGACACCCATCTTTTGAAGGTGTTTCCACTGAAAACTTGTCACCATCCCACCTGCTGGAGGTTACCGCTCCCTGCGGTGCTGGTAGCAGAAGTGTCCATGTCAGCACTCCATAATCTGCAGAAGGCAGAATCCACCAAGGTAAACTGAACAACCAGAAAAGACAAATTAAGCGCATCTATTTTCTCAATGCTGATCGGACAGTGCTCACATGCACTCTTCAGCTGGCAAAGCTGTGAGTGAAGTTATAACCATCAGTATCGGTACAGCAACAAGCAGCAGCATGGAAGGAAGGACACTGTTTGTGTGTGATCTATATGGACTGCTTAGGGACAGATGGCCAGAGTTCAGCCTGTGTCTATGGACTGGAATGACTCACAGTATATTGCTTTGGGCCAACAGGAAGAGTGAAGACAACAGTGATGCTGTTGCTAATCTACATGCCAGGCCAAATCCTGCAAAAGCATGTGATTCCCAGTGAAGTCAACAGAAGAGGCACAAGTACATTCCAGGGTAGATCTTGATCTCTAAGAACTGTGTTAGGTTTTCTCCAATATAAAAAAGAACTCCTCTGACAGACCTTTCATCTTAGCAAGCTTATATAAACCAGTGGCTTTCCTCACCCACTGCTCAACAAACATGACCCATATAGTATGTGATCTCCAAATGCAAATTCCTTACATGGACTACTTGGGTTCAACTCTGTTGAGAAAAAACTGTGAGCACATAACAGATTAGCTCAAGCTGCCCTCTCAGAAGAAGCAACTCTCGGCTGCTGCTGAAATTCCTCTTTCAGGTTTGTTCAGCCCATGCCCGAAAGTCTGCTTTTACCTGCCCAAATGAGACAGCAAAACCCATTTCACCTCTTCTCCAACACAGTGCAGGCAACGTACTTCTTCACGGCACAGGCAGTGCACCCTGTCTGGCAGCAGTGCCCGTCTGGTACAAAGCACCACCCTTTGCTCAGGTATGGCTGTCTTTCATGTTGAGCATACCAGCAGCACCTTGCAGAGAGAAACCACTCCGAAGCAGCTAATATATACCAGTAAGGCCTACAATAATGCAGCCTTCCCAAAATAAACACATAGGCATGCAGGAGAGAATGGTCAGTGGCAGCTCTCAGTCTAACACAGAGTTTAAGAACATATCTGCACACAAAGGGAGAAGAGAAGAGGGTATCTATGGAGGAGGTATTCCGGTTTCTCAATTCTTCTGCATCCCCAGCTCAAAGCTGAGGACAGGAATAACAGAAAACAAACATACACTGCAAAATAAAGGAACAAAGTCATGTTACATCCTCACGACAATCACAGAAAACCAAGCTTGTAGATCAACACTGATCCACTCTCAGATTTGGTCCTTAAGATGTAATTTCAGCAATGTGTAGTTGCTTAGCCTTACAATCCATTGGTTACCTCTTGAAAGGAAAAAATAGGTGTCACCAACATGTATAGGGTGAACAGAAAGAACAACACTGCAGCGACGCCAGACCTTAGGGCACATTCTCACTTTGTTGCCATTTTCCATTAGCAAATACTGTCAGCTCCACAGAGGTGAGATATGACTTACCTCAGAGTAATACAATACCATCCAGATACAGAGGTTACTCTTGGCTGACCCCAACCTAAGTGAGATTAGAGTCAACCCCTCCCCTTCCCACCTCTTTCATCACCTCTATATTTAACTGCAGATTAACTCATTTCCTCTTTCCACATGTGAGATTAAAGTGCACCGAGTGCTGTCAGCTCAAGCAGAGCCTCAATGCATCCTCATGTAAATTGCCACTCAGTACGTGTATTAAAGCATGTCAAGGAGGAGAATGAGTCACATGCTTCATACTCACAAAACTGAACACTTGCTTCTCAAGAAATAAAACTGGCAGGCAGCCCAGCCCCCAAAACAGTAAGAGATACCTCCAATTCTGATCTTCCCCTGTCTGTTACATAAATCTTAAAGACATAAGAAGTGCCACTATTTACCAACACATTTGAATGAAATGTGGGTCAGTAACCAAGGGAAAGGGTCAAACACATAGTGACTTGGCCTCTGGGCACTGTGTTGATTACACTTTTCTAGGAGGAAACAATAGCCCCTCATTCCAGGGGGAGTGGGAAAATAATGCAACAAAATCTCAGAGCGGTCACACTCACCACGTTTGGTTCAAAAAGCCTGAGAACTACATAACTGCCTAGAAAAAAGAGACCACAGCAGGGAAGGGGAGAGAAAGAGAAGGCAGTGAATTATTTCCACACACCCCCTTTCCCCCCCCGCAATATCACTCATGAAGGGCTTTGTACCAAGGATGAAAATGCTGCAAGTCAGAGAGAGGTTCTCCACACAGGGAGCAGGGCAGCAGCCGCAGCTCCGGGGGCTGCAGGGATCCAACCCTTGCTGGGTCACAGCACCGCTGCGCTCTGACCCTGGCCACAGCCAGCACCCAGTACTCACGGGGAAGGCAGCTGCCTTTTCCTCTCGCACCCCCCCTTTGCGTCTCAAGAACACTGTGCAAGGAAGACAGTATTTTATTTCTACCCTGACCTCTCTGCAAATCACTTGGAGCCCTAAGGTGTAAGATCTTTTTCACAGCTTGAAGCAAACATTAAGTGGCTGTAAATAAAGCTGGGACTTTAAATCCAGCCACATAGTTAACTCCACGGTGAAAATAATTTTTCACAGCTAAAAACTATGGTAATGAATTTTACCTCAATGAACACAGAAGGGGTGAAGCGTGCAAAATTCAGAACAGGAGTACGTTTCTTGCCTTATATTTTATATCAGTAATCCTTTAAAGTACAAGCACTTATTTTCCTCACATCCCTAATGCTAAAATCTCTCTTATTCTAACACTTCAAGGGACAAGGCCTCCTTAATTTTCAGTGGCTGCAATAACGGGTCTCAGTATTTCTGCCAAGAATAATAGAAAATCAATGCGGACAGTGAGCAGGGAAACACGCAGAAGAGCCACTGGCATTTGCTTCAGCAGAACAGCTGGAATAAGTTGTCAGTTCCCCTTACTGTATCCTCCAACCACACTGCCTGGCAAAGGGGGCTATTAAAGGAAAGAAAATGCTTACGACAAGCTTATGACACATCTCAAAAGCAATCGCTGTCTCTCCATTATTTAAGAAAATCCGTAACGACAAACATATGGAAATGAGAAAAGGAACAGTGGAATAACATAAAGCGGGTTTGCCTGTAGATTGCAGGATCAATGGGGCATGTCAGGCAGGTGTAGCATTGCCAGAACAGAATCTGTCTGATCTAACGCAGAGACTGCATTGCAAATGAAATCACAACATGCTGGACAAAGACAAAACCGTTATGATTTGGTGCTGCCGTGCATATACCAAAGGAGAGATGATCATACATCAAAATCTAGAGAACAAAGGGTAAAGTGGCTCAATTCTCCATTAAAAGAAAGATCTACTCTGCAGAGATCTACTCTACTAAGGTGGTGGTGGTTCCCTTTCAGCTCAGGCATTCCCAGAGCGTTATAAATACGTTGTAATGATTTGCAAACATCTTCCATTTATTTAAGGGTAGATGTTGCGCTGAAGGTGTCCCAAAATCTTTTTTTCTGGCAGTATGAGGTCACTGTATAAAATTTACGGCAAACTTAGGACAGATCTAAAAACCAATAGCAAGCTTTCAGTGATTTGAGAAACTGAAATGCTGAACAGATGGAAATGAGAAAAGGAACGGTGCACTGCATAGGGTCACTATCAGCTCACAGAAAAGCTGACACAGGCATACTGTCCATGAGCTGTGTAACTGATGTGAAATGCCCCTCTGCTTTCTCTGTACATTAGCTCCATGTTGTGATGAAAGTGCCAAGCGTGCCTCATGGAAGCAAGTTGCATTGCTTGCATCTGTCTCTGCATGTGCTTACACATACACACCCGCGCTTGCATATGTGTCTATTTTATTTTTCCACTGAGACTTTATAAATGGAGTTTTTTTTCTTTTTGTTGCTCTTCTAATTCAGAAATTAGACTCAGACCCTGAAAACCATGATCTGTTCTTGGCAAAACAAAGGGCAAACACTAAGGCTCTCAATCAGGACTACAGGAAAAGAAAAACGCTTCCTGTTCTAAAGAACAAATTCATGTTTCATATTTCTTTAAACCTCGTGTTGTTTTGATGACTTTATACATAACAGAAGAAAATTGATTGTAATCACTATGAGAAAAATTCTCATGAGATTCCCTGCCAACTCTGTATCTTGTGCTTGAACGCTGCAAGTGACAAATTAGCTGGCAAAGTCACATCAGGTACGATTGCATCCTTAAAATGAGTGAAAACATCTCACTAAGAAACACCTTCTGCGCAGATGGCCTTTCTAGGAGTTTAAAACCGATTAAACAGCAGCTCTCAGAGGATCAGTGTTTGGGCCAGAGCACGCCGAGTTACAGCTACTACACTCTGCAGGGTACTGCTCTGGGATGCTGAAAAGGGGAACACAGAAGGCAGTTTCAAGGCTGCTATGGCTGCTGCTGGACTATGCAGCACCCTGCCTACAGTGGTAGGGCCCCACAAACATGACTTAAGATAATTCCTGCTTGTCTTAAGCACAGGAAGGGAGTAATGGAAGGAGCAGACCTGGACCAGGTACACGGAAGCTGTTGAAGTCTGGGGACCACATCCTTACCTGGGCTGGGATTCATAATGCTGCAGGCAACAGCCACAGAAGAATTGGGCAGACTCTTGGAGCAGCACCCAGAAAGTCTGACTCACTAACTAATGTATAATTAAATAATACTGAGGAACCTTGAAAGATTAGACAACTGAATCACATCAATGCTTAAGAGACTAAAAATGACAAACATACACTGAGGTTACAAGGAAAGATTAGGGGAATATTTAGCTGGGAAAGATAGAAGGAAAGAAGAAAAGCTGATTGATTTCAGGCTGCAAGTGAAGTAATGAATGAATAATTGTGAAGCGAGATTGTGATGTGCCAATTTATCTTGCTCCATGCTATAAAAAGGCAGTAAATGTAATAGATATTCTTTTATAAAAATAGTTTTTAAAAGGTGGCATGAAATCAGTCTGAGGAATTCATTACCACAGGGCAAGGAGGGAATACTGTAGGGAAATAACTTTACTGGCTTTCAAAAAGGATTAGACAATTATATTAACATAAATAATACCTACAGCTGGGAGAGCTACATGAAGAGTACAAGGATAATCAGCCCAAAGGCGTCGCTCTTTCCCATTTTTGCCGCCCCGTACTTGTGCCTTCAGGCAGGGTCTGCCCTTTCTGAGTCATTGTTGGAATTAAAAAGGCTGTAAAATTCTTATTTGGCCCTTACATGGTCTTGTGTGTGATGGGCACCCAAACCATGGGGGAGCACTGGTTCAAGTTCTCCTCAGAAGTTTTGGGTTGTGCCAATGCCAGTGAGCAAGCCTGCAGTTTTGTCTGCTACGACAACTGGTATTTCTATTCCTCTAGCAAGCTGGAAAGCTAATAAGCACAGCAGCAAGTTGCTTACTTTAGCTCAAGAGCCCTTCTCCCCCTAACGTCTGCCCCAGCTGTAACTCAGTCTGCTCCTATGAATGAAGATAACCACCAAAAAACTCCACCTTTGGTCTTCATACTGAGACGACCATGAAATGCACAAACTTTGACAAAGATTCATTTCTCATAAAGTGGCTTTAAAAGCCACCCTGTCTTCAACAAAGCCCTAGTGCCATAATACCAGCCCAGATTTTTAACATCGACTGTTTCAGTAACTGAAATAGTGTCACTGCAAAAATACTGAAGTCTTCTCACATAGCTCCAGTCAAGTAATAACATCCAGTCTTTAACCAAAAAATCTCCTGGGAGATTCTCGAAGCTTGAACCTGTCCAGAATTCCCACAATCACATATGGAGCTGCTCTAAACCATATAAAATCTCCCAGTCAGTTAAGAATGGTCACAGCACAAAGTGCCACCTCCCCGTTTGATACACCCTTGGGCACTGCACATCTAGTATGATGTTGTCAGCTCTTACAATGTGTGATGTTTTCATAAAGCCTCACCAGATGGAAACAGAAGATTGCATGAGAACCTCAGCTTTCATCTAAAATAAGTAACAAAACAATCCCCAAAATAAAAACCGAGTTACTGACACTCACAGTGAAGAGAAAAACTTGAATAACCAGAAAGGATCAGAACCAGAAGGCAAATAAAAGTCACTGTAACATATATTCTTACAAGACAAACAAGAGCCCCTCATGGTTCTTTAAATTAAATCACTTAATTTGGGGTTGGGGGAACCACATGCTGATTCAAGAACACTTGAAGTGGCAATACCATGAACATACAACACATGACTTCACACCATCCTCTGGGCATTCCCTCTTGGGAAACACAGATCCTGTTTTAACACAAAGGCCTACAATATCAAAGGACAAGGGAGGGGAGAGTCATAAAATAAGCAGCTGAAATGCTGCCAAGCAGAATTATTTTCTAAATACTTGGTGTCATTTCTGTGGAGCCACCGCCTCCCTTTGATCATCACATGAGTGCTCTGGGTGCTGGTGGCAGGACGATGCTGTGCTCGGTTGAGGATCCCCCAGCAGAGCTCAGTCGCTTCCACCTGGGCACAGACCCAGAGCAGCAAATGCCTCAGACTGCCGCTACATCCTGCCAGGTGTCAGGTGTAGATAGAAAGAGCCAAACCTGAGTAAAATCAGAGCTTTTCTTCAGTCTCTTAGCACTGAAGCCTAACGTGTCCAGTAATCCCAAAAGCTCAAGAGAGGGGAGAGTTGAATCTCGCAGAGGACACTGCTTTCCCATCTGTTTTCCATGAACATCCTTGACAGGGAGTTCTGTCTTCCTGCCCTGATGCAGCGGGACATGCCTCAGTCAGCCAGGACTTGAGGATCGTGAGAACAGGGTGTCAAGCTCAGTGAAAAGAAAGAGTAAGAGTCAAAGCAGTAGCTCTCCTTGGGTCCAGCTCCTTTCACAGTTTACCCTGCAGCAGGCATGAAACAGAATTTGATCCTGCCTGGCAGGAGGGTTTCCCTCCCTGTGAATTCAGGGGACATTAACCAGTTGCAAGACAAACGTGGACTGAATGCAGATGGCCCAGCCATGCCTGCTCTTCTGCTTTAACAGTGATTCCCACGATAGCTGGGTTTTTCTGTGAAATCTGAGCTGCTGTAGCTCACGTAGTAACCAGGAATCTTAGGTTTCAACTAAAAAAAAAAAATAATGTTCTGGGAATGCCTAATCCGCACAACACAGGGCTATGCAGAGATACATGAGCAAGCCCTGAGCTAGCTGCTGCCTCGCTATGTCAGCACTGTGCTTCTGGGCACAAGGCAGGCTGCTCCAGGTCCCCAGGTGAGATCAATCAAGTGTTCATGTGGGTATTTCTACCATAAATATACACGAGGCCTAGGCAGTGTTTACTTCTCACATTCCTAAAGACTGACTTCCCTTTAGAGACCCTGTTTATCGCCTCTGAAGGTCCAAGCTGTCAGCGTCATCCTCCAGAGCCAGTAACTACCTGCACTTTCTGCAAAAGCGAGCACTGTGCTTCCACTGCAGAAGAGCTGTAATGGCTCCATCACCTTGCAGAGTAGATATAGCCATCCTTAAAGGACTATTTCTTTTTTCTTTTGTTTGCTTGCTTTTTTTTTTTTTTTAAATTAAATAACCACATGAATATTTAAGAACCTCAGCCTTCTTTGTGGCTGCAGAAAATAAACTTGAAAAACATATCAAAGGCTCAGAAGAAAACAAAAATCAAAATGGCACAGAAAGATCCTGGTACAATTTAAAATCCAAGTACCTCGTAACAGATTAATCACAACCACCTTGTTATTGCATTGAAAGTCCTTCTGCTCATTGGGATTCTATCAAAATGCAGAGGGCAGATACATTTCATGGCTAAGTATCCCATAGGATGCAAGATGCAATGGTAATCCAGTTAAGAATGGAGCACAACTGCTCAGGTTGTGCAGAACGTCTCAGAATTTCTCCTTCTAGAGGAAGAGCACTAACGACAACATCAATGCTTCCTCATGCTGCACCGGTATGTTGGCCCTTCACATTTTAGAGGTGTCACTCAGGATGGTGAAAGGGTAGTACAACAGCATGACCTATGTATCTTTGTACCTACTCTAAGAGGTCACTCGCCAGAATAGATGCTATCCATGAACCTGAATAACCGGACTTTTCTTGCATTTCCCGTGAGATATTATTAAAGTATTCATATCTGTGAACCAGCCAAGCTTTGATTACTCTCCTCTTGTTTACAGCTTTGCATAAAATGCAAGCCATCAAGTCAAGTTGTTTTTCAAATTCTGTAAGCATACTAAACTTTCAGAACTAATCCTATAAACTAGATTCTCTGAGCTTTCAGAGCTTCCCTAATATGGTCATTAAATATCTGAGAGATGAGGACACCTCACAAATACTCAAATGAACTACAAACTCTTCAGACTTATCATTTAAAAAAAAGTCAGCGACGAAAGATATGGCAAATTGGTGCCAAGAGACAACTAAGCCATGTGCTTGACAAGAGCAGCAAAGATGTCTAGGAGAGCGCAGACAGAACAAATATGGTTGCAGAATTTCAAAAGGGAGGAAGGATACTGTTGTAAGGCTGACTAAGACAAAATTATCCAGTACTCTTGTGATTTGTAAAATAGTTCTGAGGTGACATTGCTCCATTTTTCCATTTTTAAAAACAAGAAAAAGTATTAAAATCTGAGAGAAGCACATGAGTAACTTATCTGGCATTAGACATCCAGATCAAACCCAGCTTGTTTCTCATTCAGTGCTGCATAAAATTCTAGCTATTCTTACTGATGTCTTTGCAAATGTTTATATATTCAATTCAAGTCAAAACTTTTAACCCGAAACAGTGCTGCCATTTACAAGACCACATCTTGGTGAGATGAATTCTCTATTAACCCCACACCAGATCTTGTGCAGAGCCTCTTCCCTTGCAGACCTAAGGACAGAAATTTATACCTAAAGACTTATTTGACTTCATGGAACTTCACAGGCTGGACCAAATCAGTGCTGTGGAGAAACAAGCATACTAATAGAAAAAGGATAAACTCTCTTCTCATTCCTTTCACCCACCCATCATCTATCACACCTACCCTTTTTTAACAAAGGTGGGGAATTTAGCAAACACTCCCCACTTAAGCAGCTCCCTTGTCCTAGCCAAGGGGCTACTAAGCAGAGCCTGGCCATGCATTCAGAAGTGGAGAATGCTTTGGCTCAAGCAGACAATTCCCTCTGGATGGTAAGGGCTGGAAAGACCTTGTGAACATGACTTCATAGTAAAAGTGACCCATGTTTCAGAAGACCAGTAACTCAGCTGCTTTGTATTTGGCTATAGTATGATATAAACATTTTTTTTTCCCATCCATTCATTCAGATAATAAAGGGCTTGGCTTTATTATAACACAGCTGGGCTAGCTATAACAATGCTGGGCCAAAACATTTTCAACAAGTTGTTCAAACATTATTAGTTCAGTCCTAAAAAGAGCAAGGTACTCACTTGTCTTGGGGTTTACTAACTGAACAGATGTTCAAACACTAACAAAGACATGCGATGTCCATTAGCTAAGCTGCCAGGATCTTGGGAACTTCCACTGCATTGTACTCCTGTTCTCAGCAAGCGTAAGCCAGCATTGTTCCACCACATTTCCCTGTAATCGGAGAAAACAGAGCTGCTCCCAGCATGACAGGACTGGAATGAGTTGGGAAGATATCCCCATTCCAAAGATCGGTATCAAGAGGCACGCATTACAGACTCAGTTCTTTGTTTCTTGACTGCTAAAATCCGTGAGGCCTGTACACAGTGAAGGTGACTGAGCTTAACTGTTATACAGTCATTTGTAATGTGTACTCATGGCCAACATATTTTACTCCTGAAACATGTTCAAACCTTAGAAGGAGAACTATTTCGTTCTAAACTCTCCATAGCTCACATATGGCATAGAAGCTCCCAGCTGTGTTATATGCCAAGAGAAGCTGAATAAACTTTTACAATAATTATAAAAACTTTTCTCCTGATTTCCCACATTTTTTGAGCCAGACACTTCCTGTGTTTTTTAAAGTAGGGCTCAACAGAATAGTCTAAGGAGGCTCTTTAACAGTTAGAAGTATCACAGAATCAATCAGGTTGGAAGAGATCTCTGGGATCATCAAGTCCAACCATTGCCCTGACACCACATGTCAACTAGACCATGGCACTAAGTGCCATGTCCAGTCTTTTCTTAAACACATCCAGAGATGGTGACTCCACCACCTCCCTGGGCAGCCCATTCCAATGTCTAATAACCCTTTCTGAAAAGAAATTCTTCCTGATGTCCAACCTGAACCTCCCCTGGCAAAGCTTGAGGCTGTGTCCTCTTGTCCTATCGCTAGTTGCCTGGGAGAAGAGGCCGACTCCCACTCCACTACAACCTCCCTTCAGGTAGTTGTAGACTGCACTAAGGTCACCTCGGAGCCTCCTCTTCTCCAGGCTAAACAACCCCAGCTCCCTCAGCCATTCCTCGTAGGTCAGACCCTCCAGACCCTTCACCAGCTTGGTCGCCCTCCTCTGGACTCGCTCCAACACCTCAACATCTTTCTTGAAGTGCGGGGCCCAGAACTGAACACAGTACTCAAGATGCGGCCTCACAAGTGCCGAGTACAGAGGGACGATCACTTCCCTAGACCGGCTGGCTACACTCTTCCTAATAGAGGCCAGGATGCCATTGGCCTTCTTGGCCACCTGGGCACACTGCTGGCTCATGTTTAGCCGGCTGTCGATCAGCACCCCCAGGTCTCTTTCCGCCGGGCCGCTTTCTAACCACTCTTCCCCCAGCCTGTAGCACTGCATGGGGTTGTTGTGGCTGAAGTGTAAGACCCGGCACTTGTTCTTGTTGAACCTCATGCCCTTGGTCTCGGCCCATCTATGTAACCTGTCCAGATCCCTCTGTAGGGCCTTCCTACTCTCCAGCAGATCGACATTTCCACCCAGCTTGGTGTCATCTGCAAATTTACTGAGGGTGCACTCAATCCCTACGTCTAGATCATCTATAAAGATACTGAACAGCAGGAGCCCCAGAACTGAGCCCTGGGGAACACCACTAGTGACCGGTCGCCAGTTGGACTTTGCCCCATTCACCACCACTCTCTGGGCTCGGCCATCCAGTCAGTTTTTAATCCATTGAAGAGTCCACCCATTCAAGTCCCGGGCAGCCAGTTTGTCTACGAGGATGCACTAGTGAGACCATCAAGGCACATCTGTGCCATGGAGGTAACTATATGTACAGTCTGTGTTGAGCCTTAGCTTCACTCCAAAGTCACCTCCACACTGGAAGAATTTCTTAGCCAGGCCCACAGCTTTCCATAGCCCCTTGAGCCAGCAATTATCACACCTCTTTGTTTTGTTGAGAATGTAGTGATGATAAACCTTTTATGTTCAGGAGAAGAACCTGGTATACTCTATGGCAGAATACCCATTAATTTCAAGGCACTTTTATGTAAGTGAATTCTTGAGCCCCATGTCAAAAGCAATAAAGAAGCAGCTCTTTGTTTAACAGGAATAAGACCAGGACCCTTGAAAAAGGAGGGAGCTGATGAAGGGAAAGCAGTTCTGCTCAGGTACTGGTATGAAGCATGATCCATGACTAACTTTACCAAGGTTGTGTCAGTGCAGTTATATCCATGGACTGGGATCCTCCTATTTCTTTTTAGAGAATGAGGGAGATGGAGTGATCTCTGTCCAGAAGGTGCAGTTTTTCAATAACTTACATGCACAGTGTGGACACATTTCTGTCACCAATGTACCAGCGATATGTTCTTCACATGAGCCTGACCTGACTTCTTGTACAAGTTAATCCTCTCTTGCTTTGCTATCAGAAAACTATCATGTTATAACAAGGAAAGAGGAATGCTACATGTACTCTGTGAAGAGGTGGGTGACTAAATATATTTTAATGCAGTTTAGATTACGTATCTGAGAGTGAGTTATCTCAGTTGTACAGACTGAGGTCTTCCATTGAAGCCTGACTGATTCGCCGAGGTCACTGGTACATGTGTTTCCCAGAAGGAGCCAGAATTCTGCAATGCAAAGAAATTCTACTCTAGTAACTTCTGTGAACCAAATTTGGATGAACACTGGCCCATTTTATTCTCCTCGTTATTTGCATGATTCATGGAAAAGTATTCAGGAAGCCTAACCCCAGATAAGTAAAAGGACAGATTTTAACTTACAGCTTTCAGAAGTCAAAAGTCCATATATAGAGGATGATACAACAGATTTTATACTGGTAACTAAAAAGTATCTGCAGTTAATTAGCTTGCAGTGTTCGATATGTTTCCTATGATAGCTTTAAGGAAACAAACAAGACCAGAACAGCTGACATTTTATCTTCACGCATAACTGAATTGTATCACAAATCAGAGACCTCCCTATCAGCAGAAAAGCAGCACTAGCCCTAACCACATCAGGAAGTTCTGATAGCACTCTGCATTCAACAAAATGCTGCAGGAGCTCTTCTGAAACAGGAGCCTAAACTCACTTTCACCTTCTCTCAAATCTCATCGTTCCACTGCGTCACATAGAGAACTGTCCTAGGGGTTCAATCCAGAGGTTGGTCTATCACCACCACAGACTGGCCTCAAGCTGGTGGGAGACAAGGCATCTCCTTGGGGGTTCACAAATTTTCCAATCTCCATTTGCCATTCAAAGCTTTGCATTTTCCTAGCCCCAGGGTTCCTCCTTAGCCCAGACTGAGTAGGATGTATTTCACATCTTTGCTGAAGTAAATCACACAAATGCTTTGCATATTTGGCAAGCAATATCCTTCCCCAACCTCTTCTATAACTACGTGCCAAGTCATGCTGTTTTACTGACTCAACTGCTAAAAATCAGAACAGCACTTTCCATAAAGCCCATATTGCTCCAAGACCTTAATCTGAGGGGTTGGAGATTGTGTCTTTTTTTCTGAGAGGATGACTTAAAAGTCAAACTGCCTCACCATGTGGCCCTTTTGGGGTTATCAGTGCCCTTAAAGCAGTATTTTGTCACACCACCCGCTCCGAGTGTAAGCCATTCCTCATTCTTGGCTCCGGTGCACAGAAAACAAAGGATGTCTTCTGTGGGTCAGAGGTAGCCATGTCTTGCAGCAAGTTGGCTTCCACCAGCACTCTTCAGGAAGCAGAAGACAGAAGTCAGTACAATGCTGTTGTTTACTGATCATGGATATGTTACAACACATCTTGTAACACACATGGTAATTGCCCAGGGTTGCAGAGAGGCAGTATTTGATTATGAATTGTTTATGACAGGTGACAATGCTGTTGGCAATTAGTCCGAATTGCCATGCAAATTCCCAGCGGCAGCCTATTACCAGATATAGACCTGTGAGGAGAACCACTGTGAAAACAGACTGAGTGCACCGTTACCGTCAGGGCTGGCTGCCAGTTCCAAATGTCAGGGCTGTGCTACTGCAGGTCTCAGAATCCTGTCCACCATATGAACCACTTGACATCTTAATAGGCTTGCCAAAACAAGGAGGGTTAGTTATGCAAACCCCTGTCTCTCTCTTGCATCAACAAGTCACTTGTATTTTAAACACTGCTCACAGCACTTACTGACTATGCAGAAGGGTGATCAACACTCAGGAAAGCAGGCTTGCTTCTGTCAATGCCAGCATGATAAGTAGGTGAAGAGGAAACAGAATGAAAATATTTAAGCCTTATTTAGTCTCAGCAAAACCTTGGGTAGTTCAACCTGATCTACCGCCAACCCGCTACATCTGGACTTGGTTTCTGATGAAAGCATCTACAGAAACAAATAAAGTGATATAATCCAGCCCTAAATAATGAGCAAAGCTTAGAAATAGTCTGTCACGACAAATGGAAACTATGCTGTTACAAATACCAAGAACTTGCCCAGTGATGCAGTAAGAGAACTGCTATCAGTGCTAAAGACCTGGCACTCTCTTCTTAAAGAGAATTACGAGGGGAACGGTAATGCTGCATTTCAGTCAGAACAAAATGATACATTTCTATAACATATGTCATCTCAACAACTTCGTAGTAGCTCTAAGCTGGGAAGACCCCACGGGAGTGCCTACAGAAGGGCATAAACAACATCATGAAGAAACTGGATGACTTGGAAGAGAACCACTCTCTACGTAATAACCACTCCATGACAAAAGGATCTTGAAACCAGTCCAGGAGTGAACAGAAGTGACCTCTGTATCATAACTTTGTTGGACTGTGCAAAACAAGTTAGCTGCCCAGTGCCTTGTGAAGAGGCACTCGTCACACACGCATGGAAGCGTGTTCCATCCAAGCTGGCCCTACCAGGAAATGGCTCAGGTCACATCAGTGAAGTGGCTCAGCAGACAGCAGAGTGGAATCTGACATTGCTACTACCCATGGTACACCAGGGCCCTGGCTCAAGGAATTCAATATGCCTGGCAATCAAACCAGCTTTTCTTACCCCACCAATGCAAAAACAGAAGACAAGGACAGACAGTATCTTACTACAACTCCTTCCTCCCACCCCTGAGAAAATGAATACAAACAGAATGCCAGCCCTCCTGCCAGAATGATAAACCATGTCTCCCTACGTACCATTTGTTAAGGAACCCTCAGTACAGCTTGGATACCAGCAGGTCCAGGTTTCAAAAAAAACTACAAAACTAGGATTTATTCCTGCAACTATTTAACTCTTTGCACATGATCACTTTCACTAAACAGAATTAGGTATTACCATAACTTTAAGGACATAAACAGTTGCAATTGAGGATGGCTTCCAAGGCAGCACCCACTTACACAAGTACCACTGGACTTTACTAAATGGATTTAAATCTGTACTTAACTTCCTCTGGATACTCACGTTCCTTGCTAGAACAGAGCTACATTCACATCATGTGTCTTCAGTTCTCATTTTCACACAGATCTGCAGTTTATTTTTTCAAATGAAAACGTATTGACTGAAGACAAAGACCAGGAGGTAAATCTAAAGAGTCTTCCCCTACTCTGTGATAAGATACACAGGTAAAAAACTAATAGGTATAGCAACTTTTGGTTTAACATTTTCTTTAAGCAAAGGTGTTGTTTGCACAGCATCTTACAAAATAGGCTCAGCATCAGATCTTTCAACTGCTGTTGTAATATAAATATTAAATAATTATACTAACGTCATAGGAAGGCCCTGTCTATTATAAGAATATTTACAGGATAGTTTTAGAGCCACATAGACCAGAGTAATACAGTGAAAGACTACTACAGACCTCAGAGACACAGTTCATAAAAATAAGTTTCCAGACGAATTATGTGGTATGTTCAGAGCAGAACTGTCCATCCCTAATTAGCAACTTTAGACATACAAAAAGGTGAAATCCCATTTGGTTCCAAGTAACCACCAAGTGTACCATGCATCTAAAGTATCTGTAGCATGAAACTCTCCTATTTAAATTTTTCAGAAATTTTAGATCTGAGAGCTGCAGTTCTAATTATCTCTTTATGACCCTCTACTTTCTATTTCCCATCAAGACCAGCTACCCAGTGCTTTCCAGCGGCAAGAATCTCCTGAAAAAATGTTGCCAAAGTGTGGCTTGCACACCAGCATATGCATACATGAACTTTGTAAAATATAATCCTCACTCAAGATAAAATTGGTGATGCCATGGATTTTAAACAGGGACACTTCCACATGTACAAACACGGGGAATAAAGAGTAATGACAGGATCCCCTTCACCTAACTAGAGTTAACCAAACGCCAGGCATCTAGACAGCTACCTCTGCAGTCAATAGTGAGCGAGTGACAAGGGCTTCGAGAGGACAAGTCATCCTGCACTAGGACAGGCACATAAGCTGGAATGGATCCCCACATGGCAGTGCTTTTCTCGCTCTACTCATTATGGAAAGAGCCTGGAAACGTAGTTTTTTTACATATGGGAGTGAGATTTACCTCCCCCTAGCAAAAAGAGCAATAAATCCTCTGTCACAGCCTCAGGTGGTGATAGCTGAGATCATGGCAACTAGCTAGATCTAGATCATAGCACACAGGCAGTAGGCCCTATTTGCAGGGCTGCTCTCATTCCCTGCTACATGGAGATGCTTATTCCTTTACAAAAGGAAAGGGAACAACTGGCACTCAACGGCCACACAGATTTCTTTTCCCACCACAACAGCATATATGTAGTTAGGTAGTGCCAGCTTGTAATAGACTTGAAGTTCTGGGTTTTGAAGTTGTGGCTTGTGTTTTGGCAGAGACGTTGTTTGGACCCAGCCACATTCACTACAAATACCACAGCTGAAGGTGTCAATTCCAGACTGGAAATGTGGTTGGCATTTATAGACCAAGCTATGTTGGAATATTTGGGATCCCATGGCATTAAGATAACTAATCAAATGCCAGATGGCACAGTTTCTTGATGAAAGTGGTAGGCCTGGAACACTAAAACAGCAATTTCATAACATGGTCACCCTTTCACCTTCCCAGAGGCCCCGTGGAGACTGTGTGGCTCAGTGCTCAAATGTGACTAAAACTCTGGCATCCCTCTCGACTCTGACACAGATGAGGCCAGGGCCCTTTTCTTAAAAGCTGGGTTTGGATCTAGATTCCTCAGAGGAAATCCCCACCCTGGCTGCAGCCATAGTCCTAAGGATGGTTATTCATCACTGGTGGTCTCTGGATACAACTTCTGGAGTACTGGGGGATCCGGACAACTGTACCTATTATAAAATACTGTAGCAGATAAGGTGTAATGCATTTAAACACAAGATGCTTAACATGCTGCACTAGACCTCATAGATGGTAAGGAGTCTTCTCGGCTAGCTACACAGTTATCGGACAAGTGCCAATTTACTCATTTCCAGCCTGCTTTATTGCTCCTGTGTTAACAAACCCCAGTTAGCTTTTCTAATTGTAAATCAGGTTGCATTCCAGAAACAGTCAATATTATTAGCTGTATTTAATAATCTGTTCTGGCAGATCCTGTTTATTCCAATGTTGACAGAGACAAAAATACAACACCAAGAGAAGGAAATATAGATTAAATCCATGAAAGATTTATGTACATTATTGATTGTGTAAATCCAGGGACAGCACTAAGGAATGGAAATGAAATGAGATGTTTCCTGAAGTAACATTTCAGACCATTATCATTTTTGCACCATACTCACTTATTTAAAGAGACAGCAAAAGCCCTATGCCTCAAGATAACTCCCCACTTCCATAGAATAACCATGTTGCATTCGTTATTTAGGATCTGATTTTGCAGTTTCATACACAAATGGCCTTTCCATGAGCAAGTCCACTGACAGCAAGGCAGTCACTCACATAGGCAGGGATTTCTCTTGCAAATAAGGGTTTGCACGCATCTGTTAGTATGTGTTTGTATGGCAATCTGTGTTCCTATTAAACTGACACTATCATGGTCTCTTAATTTATCTAACAACCATCTCAGCTCATGTAACAAGAACGCTCTTAAATATATTCTTATTTTTGCTTCTGTTATCACTTTAATACAAATTGAGCTATGTTATCCTGAGCTACAGGGTGCAGTATTAATTTGAGCTCTAGAATGTCAACAGGAGAAGAAAAGGCAGTTCATTGTGGTAACAAAATGCTGCATTATCAGTCTGCAAAATACATGTGGCACTTAGAAGACAGCGATCCTCATATCCTTGCGAACTTTCACAAGGATCTGTTACAAAATGCCATGAGCAACTGATAGATTGTTGTCGTGTTGGGACGGAAAGAAACTGGCTCCCATCAACAGTCTCGTGACCTACAAGCATGGTTAACACGGGACAGAACATCCTCCCACAATGATGCAGCCCTGCACATCAGAAGTCCACACCACAGTCGTGGCTCTTAAATTCACGATCAATACATTGTTTTTCTTAATAAAACTAAATTACTTGGATTTGGGGATGTTCCTCAGAGAGATATAAAACTTCATATAAATTTTTCACTGATCAGCAGACAAATCAGTTCAAGTTAATGATGCAAGTTGACACTTACATAGAACTGGACATCTTCAAACAGCTGTGCAAACATTAAATTAGCTTTGCTGCATTTGTGCGAGGTAGGTACGTGTTATTAGGCTTATTTTAACAATGGGGAAATGAAGAAGCACAAAATTAAATTTTTAAAAAGCTGTTGTGTTTGTTTAATTTCCTTCCACTGAAGTTCATGGAAAAATTGCCAGGGTCAGATTTGCATTTGCGTGGTATCCCTTTATACCCCTCTGGCAGGGCAAAAAGCCTAGTTTTAAGGATCCTGACCTTGCCAGGCAGTGTAATGAAGCCTTAGTGGAAATCAGAACTAGGCCTCCATCAGCTTGAATGGGAATGGATTTACATAAGCACTGTATGCTTTTTAAAATCCTGCCCACAATAGCTAGATGATTTGACCAGTATGACACAACAGGCTTGTGACAGAGACAATATGACAACTCAGTTTGTCCGACATTAGTGAGCACTAGACCAAATCAACCCCTCTGAATACGCTTCTTGCTTGGAAGAGGGTTCAGTTACACAGAAAAATTTAAATTATGTTAGAGCATATTTTAAAAAATAGGAATGGGTGCAAAACATTTGATCTGATAGTTCTGCTGACCATCTATTACTAATCTGCTCAAAAGTAAGTGCTGTCTGTGCTAAGCTACTTTAAGGGGAGAAAGAGAAAGATCTGCAATGGGTGTCTACTGTTAAAAGAAGGTGAAATTAACCAAGTTATTTCATTAACACTTATGTAAAAAATGGACAAAGGCAGAAATACTGAAGGAATCTTGCAGAAATAAGATCCCAGAAAAGGGTCCCGGCTAAGAAGACAGGCCTGGATGGAGGATTGAGATTAGCTACCCTTGCTGGATGGAGGATTGAGACTAGCTACCCTTGCTGGATGCAAATGCACTGCATTCACTGTATATGGATACTTATTTCCACCAGCTTCCAGCATGATTAAGGCTGAGAGATGCCCTGTGTGTGAACATACATGTATGACTTAAGACTGAAATGCTGTTTCAAGAAAACTACCCAAGTTTGTTTAAAACTCTATCAGTTCAGCAAGTTGTTCCCTCCTTCCTCTCCCTCCACCCCCAACCAGTGGTTACACTTTAACCATGTATGGAAGAGATTTCACAGGTCTGAGTCATTAAAACCTACAGAGAATAAAAGAACTTGGCAAATATGAAAGTAAAGCATTTTAAATGGCTCTGAGACAGCCTGCTCTTCCTTGCTACTGAAGATGTGATAGATGAGTTGCCATTTATGTGTAGGAGCTGATGATTTGAGGTTTTGAACAAGTCTTTAAACTTAATTACATGCAATGTGCCCCAAAAATGGTTCAAATACAAATTATCATGTCAAAAACTGTAGGAAAACTTTTGATCTTCTTAAAAAAAAGAAGAAGAAAACAACATTTAAAGTAGTAGTCTTGTGTGTTATCTGCAGACAAACTTCCTGCCAAATATTCTTGTCCCTGCCAAAAACTATGGTATTTTTGGATAGTTTCTTATTTACAACCCTTCAGTGTGCATGAAACACTGATGTTTTGCCATTTTTAGGAGTGCCTTATCACATGAAAAGCTCTAATACAATGTGAAGTTCCAATCTCCTCTTACAGCACATGACATTGGGGAGAACATTACAGCAGTCATCTTCCCCATAAGAAACAGATATTACAGGGGGAAAAAAAACCAAAACAAACCACACAACAAAAAAACCCCACAACTTTGTGGAAAGATCCAGGATACAGGAAATGTTGTGTGGAAGCTTACACAATGATGAGACATTGCCTGTAAGCATGTGGGATTTACCAGGGACAATATCCTGCTCCTGGTAATACTGTAAGATGCAAATAGAATTAATGGATATGGTTTTTTTCTCCCTCTCCATATTTTTAGAAGACATTTATCCACACATCTACCAGATCTGCCTTTATGAAAAACAGATTTTCTGATGACACTCAACTTCCAAACCTTTTAGGATGTTCCCATTCAGAGTGTTGCTAAGTAATCACAATTCAGTGTAAATTTCCTCCCTGAAGATAATTCAGCAGGACTCAGATTCTCCAAGAGCTCATTGAGAAACTGGGATTCAGGTAATCTGAGCTTTATTCCCAGCCTTCTGCAATCACTGCACTGCATAGCAGTGTCTCATTTTCTCAATTAAAAAACAGAACTAAAACCATCAGTCTCCTTTTCAAGCACTTAAAAAATTGATCAATAGTCTATAATAAAGTTTTGCACTTTCATCACCATGTTAAGCACTCAGTCCATCCACTCCTAAACAACCAGATTTCGACATTTATTTTCTGTAAGCTCCTGGAATATTCCAGCTAACATTTACACCAATTCAGCCACAGCAGCATTTCTCAAAAGCAGATACTTCACTTACTCCTATGTCAATCCAGAATAACTGATTTCAAATGCAGTGACTCCAGGTCTTAGTTCTGTTGCTGTAGATGCAAGTTATGGTCCTCATCATGGAATCTGATCCATGCCAGTACTGGCAGTCACACAGATCCCTACCAGAAAGAGTGCCTTCATCTGCCCAATCACAAAAAAAATATGGGATTAATAACGCAAAGAACGAGTGGTCCAAAGTGATTCCTAGTGCCATGTGATTTCTGATGGCATTATTAATGATTACTTTACTTCTATGAATCCCACCTCCCCTCCTATCCCAGCCATTCCCTGATGCACAACATGAATAAACTGGGACGAATGAGAATACTGAGTACCTTGAAAGAAAAATCTACCTATACTTTTTAATTACGTCATGGATAACAGTCTTTCTATGCATACTATTCACAGGAAAAGTATATCATTACAGATAATTAGTATTCTATTCTTCATAAAACACATTCATTTCATATACATAATCTTTAAAGAATCACTCACACATCACGCAGAAAATAATTTATTTAAACAATACTCCCTACAAATCTTTTCACATTTTACCTACTCTCCCTTACTCATTAATGAGGACCCAAATTTGCCATTTACTCATTTTTCTTCAATGTTTTTTTACTCCAACATCAGAATCAGCAGAGTTGAAGACTATTTTGTCACACAGAAGATATCAGGACACTGAGTGAGGATAAAGACTCTGAAGAGCTATCTGAGAGTGAGATGCAAAACAGGTTAGCACAGATTTGAGTGCCAAAAGCTTCTCACACCTGGCAAAATGACGAGACATAGACAAAAAAGAAATAGGCTTCAGAGTTTATTCTCTGTGAAAATTAAGTGGGTCTTAGGAGTCTTGGGAGCTCAGAACATGCAACTGTAGGAATTCAGAAACTAATTAAGTCATGGTCTGGATGAGGTTTTCTGTACGACAGGGCACCCCTGAGTTATGTGCTTTTGGCCCTGGAGAATCTACCACATACAGAGCCAGCAGATTTTAATGGAATCTAAAAATAATTTAGAAAGTTACATTAAAACATATTCATGTGCTAAACATTACTGCAGCTTGCCTAGTAGGGGACATCAACCCATAAATCTCTGCTTTCCTCCATTCAGATATTACCAGAATTTACAATCAAAAATAAGAGACAAAGATCTCACTTCTGTAGATTAATTGGAGTAAAGTGAAGTAAACCAGACATGCTCTATGTGATAGATGTGACTCTTTCCTAATAAAGCTTTCAGTAGATCTTTAATTCAGCATATGCCTTCTGTATGGATAAATACACATGATGCACTTACTGAAATATGAAAACAGATTATTTCAGGTATTTTTATTACAGCATTATCTAAAGGTCCGGTCAAATCCTATCCCTAATGTCCTAGTTTACAGCCAATACAGACAAATGAAGCATTATTACATTCACAGGTGGGGAAACTTAATGCAGACAGATCAAATAACGTGCTAGAGATCACACAGAGTGTGTGCCACAGAGTTAGGTATTAAACTCATTCTTCCCAGTGAGCCCCAGTTTACTGTCAAAGCTCTTTTTCATCTGCCACAGGGCAGGCTGGACAAGGCTGCTGTGCTCACTTATGCCTGGGTCTAGTTTTTTTCCCTTTCTTGTTGGCAGTGGACTATTGTTGTGCAAGGCAGTAAACTATCATATGATGATCGCATAGAGAGAATATTTTGTATAAGGGGAGACCATTCAGTCACCTCAGAGGAGTCTTACAAGGGAAGTCTCTCCTGTAGAACAGGCAGGAAGCTCTCTAGGAGGTGCTTTAAAAGCTATTAACCACACTCTGGGTTCTGGCTCTTCCTCTAAATGACTCCTTCTATTGAACCGCTTGCCTCAGGAAGTTGTGGAATAACAAACTTTGTCATTTAAACTTCAAGGAAATCATCTGGAAAAGCTTAACAGGAAACTGAGGCACAGTGTTTGGTTCTGTTCAGCTCCCTGAGCTCAGACCATTAACAGCCATTTCCAGTCACTGATGGAAGAACTGGGAAGGCCCTGCAGAGCGGGGAGCAGCAGCAGGTAGCCCTTTATTTGCAACAATATATAGCTCCAGCCTTGCAGAATGACCGTAAGTTACTAAGCAAGAAGATGAATACCTAAAGGAAACATTAAAGTTGAAGTCCATCATGAGAAAGAGACAGAGTTACTGTCTTCAGCTATCACACAAATCTACCTAAATCAAGAAGTGTTTTTTAAATGATCCTGGAGCTACTCTAACCTCTATCTACTTCATTTAAGCCTGGTTTTCCCAACAAAAACACACAGGCTCACAGCCTGGAGCTAAATCAGAATGAAACCCAGATTAGCTGCAATTTTAATTTCTCAAACCAAAGCCTACAGAAGAACTCTGGTACCTGCGAGCAGTTGCTGGGCTACCTGTGGCCATGGGAATGCCAAGAGTAGCCATACCCCATTTTGCTGCCATGCAAATCTCAGGTGAGGTGAATATTGCAAGGACAGATGCAGGTGATCACTCTCATTTTCCAATTTTATTCTACTCCAGTAAAGATCCAGCCCAGATATCAACCACAATGCTTGTCTTAAAGTCCACGCGTCTGCATGCTCACAGAGACTGGAGCTTTTAAAATGACAGCAATTCTTCCATATTTATGCCAGCATAACCAAGAAAGACCTAACCCTAGGTCTCACTTAAAATGTTTTAACTGTGCTACTAATTATTGAGTTAAATCATCAAGTCTGAGTCTGGCCTTAAATGGTTCCAGCTGCAGCAGAGAAATCTAGAACCAAACCCAGACTTTAAGTTTCTAAGGCTTAATGTCAGCCTCAATTTTCTGTTAAAATAAGACAAAAATTTCAGCCCTAAATTAATTAAGTTATTAAGAAGGCTTGAAGTTGAGCCCATCTTACTCCCAGTTTTAGTAAAAAATTTCTCAACTTGAATTTGCAGTTAGACACATGGCATCTCTTTTACTTTTGTTTCAGGATGTTCATTTGCGGGAAATTAACAGGCAAGAGGTGCCTATCTGAGAATGGAATCAATCAGGAATGCAGTTACAACAGAAAGAATTTCAGCAGACCATAAAAGAGAAAGAGGAAAAAAGAAAACCCTGCTACAATTATAGTCCAGCAAAATGCAACTGTAGTGAGTTTGGGCTGCTTCCCAGTACTCCAGAGGGAATTCTGCTATTTGCTGAGTTTAGTGAATGTAATCTAGTGCCAAAGGAAAAACAGAAAAAAAAGTGCCGCTGCTTTCACCATTTTCTCAGTTCTGCTTCGTATGAGAAAGCACACAAAACACAGAGAAATTATTGTATTACTGTGAAGGCAGATAGAAACTTGCAAAGCAGATGTTCTCAGCACACATAAGAGGGATTGATTAGACATTGAATAAAACTATACAACCAGGATAAAAAAAAAGTCACTCTGCAGGCAGAGATAAATCAAGAAATAGAGGACTCAAAAAGTAGTTTGGAAACAACATCTATAGTGATAAGTAAGTCTTGTTTTGTTATACAGTAAAAGGGAATCAATACGTTCCACTACACATCATACACAACACCATGAGAACTACTTTCCTCCAAGAATCTCAGTATGCAACTTTAGGGAATTTATAAATCATTCAGAAGAGATAGAAACAGTTAACAGGAAACGTAAAATGAAGTAATTCAAACAGAATCTACCTCCAAAACCAACAGATACTCCACTAGTTATTTATAGCGGAAAATTAGAAGTAATTGGAAAGGTCTTAAATCTTCCAAGATTTTAAATACTTACTTCTTGCAGCCAAAATCACATCAGTTGAATATCCAGGAAAATGTTAAAAAGCTTGCATTAAGGAGCTTAACCAGCTGCGAACACGATGTAGCCTTTCCTTTGGACTGTCCAGCCATAGACATTTACTCATTCAACAGAAGCACAGAGCATGATACTGTAGTGCAGCCCTTTACGTGGGGATGCCAAAGAGGGGGGAGGGAGGGGAAAGCCCTTCCCCAAAGGTTTTGGTTCAGCCCACTCATTAAAATACAGAGTGGAAACAGCTGCTGTAGAAAGGAAGAGGATGTCCAGGCAGTTTTTTATTACGTTTCTTAGGTGTAAAATGGTTTCATTCTGGAATCTCAGTAACAAAAACAATTTTTCTTCTGAATTTTGTTCTTCCTCTGCATTGCTCTTAAAGAAACTGGCTCTTACTCAGCTCAGAAATAAGTATAACATACTGGATACTCAGGTCTCCGTTTTCAAAATAATTACATCTCACTAGGGGAAAACAGATCCCTAAAAGATCCTCCCTCTCCTCCCTGCAAGGACTAGTACAAGTACATGTGTGCTTTATAACACTTAAATCTACACGTAATGTAATACTCAGTTCATCTCAAATGATTGCCCACCAAGGAGTCCCAAGCAAACAACAAACACCAGCTCACGAATAGCAACATTTATAATTGATAGCATGCCTCTTACAGATTATCACCTCAAAGTTAAAACTGGATAAGGAACAGAGGAGGGTGGCAAGAACAATGAAAGCTCCTCAACTGTTTCTTGACAGGGAGACACTGAATAAATGAGGATTCTTCAGTGTGAGAAAGTGTCAGCAGAGGGGAGATAAGAGAGCTCTTTAAATCTTGAAAGGCACCAAAAATGCTAATCTGGGAATGGCAGCTCATTCCTTCTGGGAACACAAGAACTAAGGGGCACTGAAAGAAATCCCTAGGCAGAAGTTTTATAACAAACAAGAGGAAGTACTTTTTCACGTCGGACATAATTGGATGCAGAGCTCATTGCCGCAGGATCTTGTGGAGGTCCACTGTGTAAGAAAACTCAAAAAATGAAATTCGGAAAAATCTTAAGCTAAAACTCTTAGCTTGCAAAGTTATTAACCACAAGTTACTAGAAGGCGTGGATATCTCAGGTGAAGTAGCAATTTTCATTTGCCCTCTACATTAACCCTTCCCCTAGACCTGTGACACCAGCCACTGCTAGAGCAGCAGACTGCATTAGAAGGATCTTTGAGCCACAACTGTGCCTGTTCTTAAAGTCCCATTTACCTAATTTTCATAACAGCCTTTAGTGAGAAATTGTTTGTGTTATTAGGTCCATTTCACAGATGGAGAATTAACTATGTACGTTAAGGCCCAAAGCACCACAGCTCTTTGGAAATTTTGACTAGTAACCACAATTCGACAGTTAGGTACTACCCTTAAAAGTCATCGGCAAGTGACTTTGTCCTTCTCAAGGGCAGCACCTGAGGTGGCCTGCCTTTCAAATCCCTGCACCTGTGACTCATCCCTGTTCACTCCAGTATAACTACTCCAGTATAACTACTTTCATGGGCAAAGTTATTCACCAACAGGAGTTTTTCCATAAGAGATTTCAGCAGCTATTACTCCTATTTTCTGCTCTCTCTCCCTTTGCCTACAGTTACAAAAACTAATGCATTCTGATAATGAAATCCTATTGCAGCACAGCTATTTCAAATACATACTTGCCTTTTATATATTGTCAAATAGCATTTTTCATTGTAAAGCAAGCAGATAATCACTGGGTAATGGCTGTTCTTATAGCAGCAACTAGCAAATAGTTTGTGCAATCAAGGTTGTGGGTTTTTTCAGTAAGAGACATTCTTTAAAAATACCCTGGTAGTGGCCAAGCATTCACTATGTGGCAAAAGGCACAATTGCCTCCTGGCCCTGCTGGTTCAACAGCTGGTCTTAATTAATATTGAGAAACAAGACACTTTTATGCAAAATAAGCAAATTGACTTTAGATCCTTTTCAGATTGGGTCTGAGAAAAGCAGCCACAAACTCTGCTTCCCTTCTCCACTCTTAATTTTAAACAGGGGCTTCATAGCTGTTTGTCTGTCTTTGTGTGTTTAATGTTTCCTGGAGGCCAGCAAAGGCATGCAAAATATTTTAGTTCAGGGCCCCTGTATGGTTGTAATAGGAAATAGATGTCTCCCTTAAAGAGATGGGTTAGTATAGAAACAGAGATTACGTGAATGACAGCAGAGTCTTATGTGTTTATATCAAAGGGAAGGAAAGGACAGATAAATATTTACTGCTTTCCATCCACATCGTAGAACACAGATGCTGCCTATTTTTGGTTACTTCTTGTCTAAGTAATTCAGGTTAAGGTCTGGTACTGTTTTCTTTGTCAGAACTTTTCTTCATACTAAAAAGAAAGTTCTGAGGCCATCTTTGCCAGATAGTTCCTTTAAGCTGCAGAAGAGCCTCACAAAGAGAAAGCTGGTTTCTAAATGCTGAGCTGGTCAAGACTTCATGCTTGTAGAAGTGTGGCCATCAGAAACTAGCAAATCGCAGACGTTTTGGTCTACCTGAGAAAATGTATGTTTCCTGTGCAAGGCTTCACACCTGCATTGAAATAGCCTTTTGGAAAATTCTAAGTGTTTCAGTGCTAGCAGGCTGAGAAATGGTGAAGACACAGATGTAAACAAGGCTTGGTTTCTTACTCCTGTCCCTTCTCACTTTGCCCAACCTGAAGAGTACATACCATCCCCTCTCCAGCAGGGAAGGGGATGACAGAACAAGAACAGATATTCTCTTTCCTCCTGCACAGGCCCTAATCAATAATCTTCAGGTCCTGATCTCTGACCCATTAGTGGCAGCAAACTGTGATCCCAAGTCTGCTTCACCACTGTTTACTGACAGGTCCATCCTTTCTCTCTTTCACTTTACCATGTACCTACTGCTAGAGAACCAGAAGAACTAAAAATAATTGGGGGACAATTTGCCTTTCGTAGATGCAGTCTTACCTTCCCTTCTTCAAGGCTTGACTAAAACTGATGAGATCTCTCTTCCCCGCCCCTTCTTTCCCTCTTCACATTAAAAGTTGCATGGTAAATCAAGAAGAATCAAGAGGGGCTGAGAGAAAAATCTTTTGCCTCATTTTGGTTTACTGTTTTCATCAGCAACTGTTTCTTTTTGGAAACATTCACAATTATTTCAAATTAAATATTGAGAGGGAGAGGGGAGTTGCAATATAAATGGACTGGATGGCTAAATGTATCAAAGCAACCACCTTTCAGCTTTTGGTTCTGGAATGGCATGCGCTGTATTACTAGTGACGCTATTATCTTTGGAAAATCCCCAGTGATTTTATTAAAACCCAGATTATTAACTTTGGGTTTAGACCATTGTTTCTATGACATCATCAGGGGGTTCATGGGATCTTTCCCAAATTCTGCCACGTTTGACTTTTTCAGGCCATTTCTACAGCCCACCTTGAAAAATAGCTTTGTGTGTTTACAAAGATCACTGAAAAGCTGCTGGTGGACAACATCTATCATGACTGGCCCCTAATCACAAAACCCTGAAAGATAATAAAGGGCTACTGCTCCTTAACTAGCATCTGCAAGCCAATCAGTGAGCCTTGGAAATCAGACACAACCCTAGACTTTAAGCACAATACTTTTGGATAAGCTCTCAATTCCCTCTTTCAGCCTAACATGTACAAACAAATTCCTCAGCAGTGCTGTCTTTTAAAAAAATAATCACTTTCTCAACAGAGAGCAGCAAGTTGCCCATGCCCAGCATTTTTCATGACCATGGAAGATAAGGTTAATTTTGACTGAGATCAACACAAACTGCCATGCTTACATGGAAGTCCCATGGGATATTTTAATATTTATCCTGAGCACAGAAGTCTCAAATTTTTCAGGATCCATTCAAAAAATGCACACACTTTATAGAATCAAACTGCGATTGACCTCACTCAGAAATCTGGTGGGCTGAGGCACTGTGATCAAGCATAAGAGATGCTGAGCAGAACCTCAACAGTATCAATCTGTTTTTCAGATCATGAAGCTTCTCCCTCCCAGCTAACTTCCCCACCCACCCTGAAAGCACTCTGCTTCAGGAGTGGCTTTTCTCACCAGGGAATCAAAACTTTCTTTTAATGTGGTTCATGGAAAGTTTTGTTGTTTTTTTTTTTCTCCAGCCCACCTAGGCTGGAAAAAAGTGTTAGTCCTAATCAAAACCCAGTATAATAACTCTGCCCATCTGTGGACAGTTCAACTTGCAAGGAAGCAATTCCACAATTGCAATTTCTAGTGGCTCATTATGGGAATGGTGGTGTAGCACAACCACAGAAAGAGTTGTACTGGAATGATTTGAGCATAGCTATTGTAGAGCACTTTGAGATGCTTTCATCCAAAAAAAGGTTTTATGAAAATAGGGATTAGATCAATTCTAGGGCAATTGTGGTCTTTAAGTATAGGAAGGACTTCCCATAAATTCAAAGGGTCATAGAGACAACTGGATACATAGGATTAATTTTATTCCTATTTGTCTTCAGTGGTACATCACGGGATATAGAAACTGAGCTGTGGAGTATAAACAGTACAACCCCCAGGCATAATAACTGAATTTATTTCTGATCCAAAGTCTGCTATCAGTAACATGAATCCTATTACTGCTTTCAGTGGGCTTTGTATGAGTCTCCCATGGGCAACGTGAAAAAGACACGAACTCAGACAACTCGGAGAAACAAGGACAGTGTAATCTCAGCAATGTAGGGGGAAAAAAACTACTTTCCAGAAAAAAGGACCTGGGAGATGCCACAGTTGATCAGATCACTGATTTACTTAATCCAAAAGCCTTTATCAGTACCAGAAGCCTCAGGGTCACATACAAGAAACCAACCAGCAATTCTGGGAAAGCTGCAGCTGGGCATCTCTCCTGTTTGAGAAGCCACAAAGCAGCTTCCCCAGGTCAGAGAGGCACCATTTTGCTTTTTAGCTGGATCAGTTCCCAGTTTGTCTATGTCCCATCAGCACTAGAGCTAACACAAGGTGAGGTTGGGGTCGCGGTAGAGCAGGGCATATTCTTTCAGTGGCAGCCAGGACTTGGATCAGTTTACACCAGTCGTGAAACCACAGCTCCACAAAAGAACTTAAAGTGAAATCTTTTACAGTTCAGTGCAACAAAGTAAAAGCCAAGAGAACAAGTCAGGTTCAGTTAAACCAGATATTTGGGAAAAAGTATGATTGTCTCTACTTCCAGAGCAATACACTCTGGCACCTCTGAAAACCTAGAACCAAACATCTGAATGTCCTCTTAAGTGCTCTGCTGAAGGTCACCTAAAGAACCTGTGGCACAGTAAGAAGCAGAGTCTGGAAGCCCTAACCTCGCACCTTCCCTATTTGACTGGCTTAATGTTCTCCAGATAGCTCATTTCCCTCCTGATTAGTGTGATATGTCCCCTCCATGAAGGACACACAGTATTTGATAAATCATTCTGCATGTTTACCACTTACCCGGCTTTCAGCACAAGTCCAAAGCACCCTGTTCCTTTCCCTGAGCTGGGTCTAGATTAAAGGCAGTGTACTATTCACAGACACTCCAAATTTTCACTTTCAGTCTAGACTAGAGACGTGTCTCAGCCACAAAAGTGCAGCCTGGGTCCTCACTCTGCCTATTTCTTGGATTTAGCTGAAGCCTTATCACTAGCTCTGCCTCCTCTTTGGGTTTGGCTGAAGCCTTATCACTAGCTCTGCCTCCTCTTCTCTCCCATTCCTCACTGCAGCCCTGGTGGTCCCCTCCATGCAGCACAGCTGCTTCTCCTTCCCTCTTGCTGAAGCTTATTTCTAAAATGCCTCCTTGGAGCAGATGTTTCCCATGTGTTTCACCCTTTATTTTCTTTCCCACCTCCACTTGTTCCAATGCAAGTAACAATTTCTCTCCTTGATCTTTCAGATCCAATCCTAAAATAGTGCAAGTACCCCTTAATCAACCTGCCCAACTTGGTTCTGGGGCAGGCAAAAAACAGCCATCTCTGCCTTTTCCCCTATGATAATACATGGCAAGAAGGAAAAAAAAAAAAGTTTAATCTTGGCAGGGCCTTTGGTTCCCATTTCACCTTCAGACTATCAGCTTTGGCTTTGGCATTTTTTTTTTCTTCCAGGGATTAAATTTTATTTCTTGGAAATATTTTGCTAAGCAGGATTAATATCTGCATCATTTGCCACTTTCCCTTCTACCTCATCCCCCTGTTTTCTAGCTGCCACTAAAGTCTCATTTGCAGATATAAATCTTAAGTTTATAGACAATTCACAGGTCCCATGCCCCTTCTCTGTGACATTTCCCTCTCGCCAGCTCTTTCCTTAGAACCAGTGCCTGCAGTGGCACTAGACTTTTATACAGATTACCTCTGCTCTGCTTCGTGTTTCCAAAATTCATTTCAACATCAGGCCAATTCAAGCCAGTTTCACAAGTTTATGTTAACTGTAGATCAAACCTAAAAGGAACACGCTCCGGATGGACTGGTACTGTAACCCCAGTTTTAGGGCACTACAACTTCTGCTCACTCATATGTAGAGACCGGTTTTGTGGGGTGCAGCGCTTCCACCCGCTCCCGTGCAATATTATGTTTCTCTGAGCAGGACTACTCACTTTAGGCCAAGTCCCAAAACGCTGTTATTGGTCTACAAAAGGAGCACGTAACCGCATTCTGTAGGCTGGCTGGCCAGCCCTGCTCCAGGGAGTGGGTGAGCATCAGACTACAAAGTGCCAGCAGCTGCCAATAGATCAGATCAGCAGAAGAACCCAAGCACCTAGAAACCTGAAACTAGAAACTAAAGTCATGCAGATTTTGTCCAAGCCAGGGTCAAAGCCCTCTGGATGGAGGCTTACCAGAGACAGTCCACAACGTACTTGTTGACAGGGACTTCATTCTTTAAAGTCCTCACTCCAGTCTCAGTCCCGAGCAGGGAGTACCCAGTAGCTGGGCTGTCTCTCTGTGTCCCACAGCCGTGGCACTTGTCACACTGCAGAACCGCTCACAAATGGACTTGAGCTGGCAGAGTCAGCAGACAGGACGGACGGCATGACCGGCCCCCTTGCTTCGCTAGCAACTGTGTAGGAGAACAAAAGCTGGTGACAGGATGTCCCTTTCCTGACAGCATTACTCCTGAATTTGCTGTCTCTGTGCAAGTAGCACTCCAGCGTGTGATTTCCCACATTCCACGAGCGCTCTGATAAAAACTGCTGCATTCAGCCAAATGTTTAGTAACTCCTCTGATACCTGTATATTAAAAATGAGCGTGGGGATGAGGGAAAGCAAAGAGAACTGTAATGGTCTGAGAATGTTACTTGCAGTGCTGGGCAAAGAAAAATTTTCCTTTCCAAATGCCACATGCAAATTTGTTGCAAGGACAAAATGGGTGCACAGGCACTGAAAAGCCCTAGGCAAAGACCTTAGTTTTGTTTCCAGCCTTACCCAGAGTCTCCATCCAGGACTTGAGCTGAGTCACTTCATCTTCCAGTGTTCCAAAAACATATATCAAGGTTGTATCCTCAGAGTGGCTGTTGTCTTTCACTATACTTGCACTATGTCCAGATCTCAGATGAAATCTCAAGGCACCACAAACAAAATTGGCAGAAACAGACATAATTTCATAGCACTGCCATGAAACTATTTCTACAAACTACCAAGAACTTGCACTCACTAGATTTAATAGGCCAAAAGCTTCTTAGCAATATGGATGAGATTGAACACGTCTGAATGATGGGTCCGGCTGTGTCAAAACTGCTGTGGAGCTCTGCTGTTCCCAGTACTGCCAACAGACAGCAAGGAGGAAAAATACCAACTGATGCTGCTGGAAGGTGCCACTCCTTTCTCAACACCAACTCTCTCTCTATTTCATGTACTCTTTCTCTCGGTCAGTTTTGGTTTTCCAGACCAGAGAGGACCTGGCGTGGGGTTTTTTTTGGGTTTTTTTGGGTTTTGGGTTTTTTTTAAAGAGCAACCTAGTGCCCTAGACAGCTTTGCTTAGAGCTAGCCCCAGATAACAATATAATTATTTCTCTCTTCCCATACTATCCACTAGACTTCCAGATTTACTGAGATTCCATTTGGCTGGAAGCTCATTATCGAGTGTTTTCTGCAGCTCCCATATAGGACAGATCCCAGGCAACAGACAAAAAAAATCTGTACCACCCTTTGTTTTTCAATTCCTTGATATTGCTGTAAAAAAAGAAAAAGGAAAACTGTGAGAAGCCTCAAGAATTCAGTATTATCCTAGAGAAAAGAAAGCCAGTTCTAGAAGCACCAAATCAGTAAAAGAAGCTTCCCACGTGGAGCACAAGGGTGGAGGGAAATGTGCAGAGCTCTGAAGACCAACAGGTAATGAAGTAATGAAGGAACACTTGCATTTTGATCAGGGCAGACCAAAGAAACTATGCTTACTGCTTTTCAAGACAACAACTTTCACAGACTTTATTCCACTCTGCTGGTATGCAGAGAATGTTGGTAGAAAGCCACCCAAAGTGTCCCACCCTCAAAATCTGCAAGATGCTTTCCATCAGATCCAGATACTGAAGCCATCTCTGCTTGAATGTTCAGAAGTGGCAAGAGAGAATTCTCCTATCCATTCCTGGACATTTCATGTTCAAGCTTATCTCATAGCTAACAACTTCTTTTCCATTCTTTACTACCTCCTAAACTTGTTATAGTGCTTCAATTCCTATTTTCACTCTTTTTACACCTTCTGATTTGTTAGTTCCTAGACCTGCAAATCCCCTTCTCCAGTCACTGTCTTCTCAGAAATCACTTATCCTTCAAACATTTCTCACCCTTCCTCCTACAAGCAGCTGCGCTGTATGTCATCATCTGGGCATGGTTTAGATTGGAGGCTCTACAGTGCAAAAAACAGGTCTTATTTATGTTTGTGAATCCTTGTCTAACTTTATGCTGCTGTATAAATGTTTAATAGGTAATAATGCATTTGCTGGAACAAGCTGTGCACTAATACCCAGTGAGACTCTTTGGATACAATCCTTGCTGACTGTCAGAAGCTTCTGGAATTAAAAATGTGCAGCTGTTTGGTGACACTGCAGTTTGAAAGCTAAAGGATGTAACAGCTGAAGTGGTCTAATGAAACATGGTAGCACTGGAATGGCCCTATCTACTCTTTCCATGTTCGAATCAGGATAGTGTTTGGAGCTCAGCACTAATATGGACATGGGGCTATGCTCAGTTACAATGTCCTACACTCAGTTACAACCACTGCATCTTACCTTGTTTATGTTATCTCCCTCCAGATACCCCTGTTAAGGTAATTTTAAGCAAATAATTAAAATCTCCACTTACTCTTTAACATTGGCTGAAGAGACAGGAATGGTCATGTCTATTTTTCACACCACTCTTGCCGTGATTTTTCTCTGGGTTTAAGTGTATCATGTCCTGTATTAGAATCAATTGTGAAAGAGAAACCCCAGTGGCAGATCAGATGCATAGTTTTTATTTCAATGACCAAATAGGAGCTGGGTGATTCATCAGTGTCACCACACAAGCAGTGAATGCTCACACAGGCAGAGAACATACAATGTCTTGGCCTCAGGGCCAATGAATGAAATAATATGGTGATGTAAATGGACAAAAGCCAATGGGGCAGCAGGAGTGTCAGGCCTTCATGTCATCTAGCCTCAGATTAGCGCTCATGGAGATAAAAAACCCACATCAGAAATTTCCACAAACTGTACAAATAGAAATCTTTGGGGTTTGTTCTCCCTACATCAGGTTGCTCCTAATGCTGAAGCTGGTGGTGACAAGTCTTATCCCACCATCTCAACAATGTGTGCATCATTGACATGAAATCTGGGGATATAAAGAATCACTGTTGTAGCATGTTCATAGGGGCTCTGAAACAAGGAGTGCTGTAAGGCACCCATCCAGCTGTCTACCTCCCAAAACTGCATCCTAGGATCAGGATCTCTTTCCTATTAATTTTAATACAGTTTCACTAACAGCACTCTTGATATTTTATCCTTGAAAGAGATTTGACTAGGTGATGAATTGAGAAGGTTTTCACGATTGTCAGTGTGCATTAGGAAAGAAAAGGAGCTATATCGATGGAAGCAAGTCTAAAATTAAGCAAAAGACAACTCTATTACAAAAAATTCCTCTAACAGTGAAATCTATTGACTTTATGCAGTTTCTTCAGTGGTATACAAAACACTCCACCACTTCAGTAATTTAAAAGTAGATTGGACTAAGCAGTGCAAAAATACATTGCAGGGAACACAGGTCTAACAGCACAGCAGTAAAATAGATAAGCTAATAACTCTCTTTTCTCCATTTTCAGGATCATGCATGACAAGATTTCAGTACTAGTCAAAATTTATTTACCTGCAACCAACACAATTTTCAGAGTTCAGATTTGGTGCAAATTAAAATCTCTCTGGGAGGAAAGGTGTGCACCATTTATCAAGTGAGAAGTATTACAGTTCTGAAGGGGGGGGGGGGGGGGCAGGGAGGGGCGAGGCTACTTAGTGCAAACAAGTTAGGCACAAAGACTTCCAGAATGATCAGAACAGAAACACTTTAGAAAATCTGCCCCCATATGACTGGAAGCTGAACCCTTTATAGAATATCCCACTCAATCGCAAGTGTTCATCTCTTGAGAAAAAAAAAAAAACACCAAAACCTGGCCACAGCTCTCTGCCTATTGTAACCAGTGTCAGGAACGCTTCCCCTGAAGACATAATCATTTTCATGACTTTTTCAGCTCATCAAATATCAGAGCTCACATGTGAGAGGATTTTCACATGAAAGCTCTGTTCCAGAAGGCTACTTAGTATAAGGCTACTAGTATACTACTTAGTATAATCAAACTAAAATGGGGAGGAGACCTTTAAACAGGCTAAGTTAAAACCACACTCTTATTCTACCTGATCAGAGACCGCAAAAAAAAAAAACCAAACACACTTTTAAGCAGAAGAATGTAAACCTCTTGGTGAAGTCCTCATTATTTGAGCAACATTCTTTTCAAATTAGAACAATCGTTGCATCACCAGCTGGACAAGTGGTACAATGCCTTCATGCTTAACACTAATTCAAAGCAAAGAGGATAGAGAGATCTCTGTTGTTTTATTTTGCCTCTGAAGAACACTGTTTCAGGTACCCAAACAAATAACCAAAAGAATAGTTAACGGAGCAACTAATCTTACATGACCACTTCAGAGCTCACAACTTGTAGGAACCACAAACTTGTCACTGAGAGTATGCCCCCACCCCCAAGCACTGGTTTTGTCAAGGAATCCAGATCTAATTCACAGAAATATCCTTCTGTAGAAACCATATAACTTCTTTCATAGCTATTTTGCTTTGTCTCTAGTTCCTTTAAAATGTAACAAGCTCTGACTCAGATATAATTAGAATAATCTGCATTCATTCTAGTAGTGAACAGATTTATGATACCTTGTATATTCACAGAAGAGTCACGTCTTCAAAAGGTTTCAAGGATGAATGGCTAAGCCTCAAGGGACTAAAAAGCCCTACAAGACTGGGGTCAAGCTAGGCATTTAGATTCATAAATAATAAATAAATCAATTTGGAGACAAAGGCCTATTGTACACCACTCTTCCAGGAAAACCCATGGGTGGCTGAGAATTCTTGGGAAATGTTTGTGTAAATTAATTCTGAATCATTCTCCGTTTTTTCTTCCACACTGAAAAGAGGGGTCTGTGGAGGGAGAAAAGCATTGGTGAGTTCACACAGGGTCAGGGAATATCTGGCTTTCCAAATGCAGAACTAGAAAATGTTCATGGTTCTTGTCACACTGAAAGAGAGAATCAGCACCTTCCTTGCCCATGGCTCATTGAGAACTTGGGGCATCATCAGCTCCAGCTACAAGGGGGTGGTGGTACATTTATAAAGTATGGTGGGGAGTACAAATTGCAGTAGTCAAAGCTTATGTGGTGTGATAGTTCAAAGGAACCACTTCCCACTCTATACTCAAAAGGAAGAAAACCCAAAGAAAACCCAAACCAAAAAATGAGTCCCACCGTTCCTCATCATACATCGCTTTCTCTGCTACCAGGCAGACACTGTCAAGCTGACATGTAGAGTTCATTAGAAAACAGAATTTTACTCAGGAATTTTGCAGTGTCCTTTAGAACTATATAGAAATTAATCACTAGACTACATAGTTCTTTGCATTAGTTCAGAAAAAAACAGAGAAATATCATGCTATATTACGGGCTTTTACAGTAACATTTACAGGAAAATACTATTTATTCTTTACACTGCAATCATATGTTAACAATTATCACCACAAAAGCTATTTCAGTTCTTCCAAGTTATACAACTAGACAGCTAGGACAGCTTTGAACCTTGGAACATCAGGTTCTTATTTACTATGTTATCCTATTTTTAGGTCAAAATTTTACACATCTGCTGAAAGCACTGTCTCTACATCAGGCAATTCTCCTGGTAAAACTGCTTCAGGTACCAAGCTGCTGAGGAAGAACAGTACAGTGATTTAGTGCTTAAGTAGAAAACAAGACCTCCTTACAGAGAGCTAGGAAGAGTCACGACTCGTATTAATTAACAGACACTGAGCATTATTTTGAAGTCAGTGTAGACCTGATATTAAATAGCTCTGTTGTTGTTCTGGAGCCTCTGAAACCAAGTGTTTATCCATTACCAGGCAGCTCAATCTTGAACATCACTTGCAACAGTCAGTACACGCAGGATGGCCACTGTTGTACACATTAACCCGAATTCTCAAGCTTAGTTCTGATTTAGTGCCACTTTCTGGGGAAGACCTTTGTATGTGTCTAAAAGACTGCATTCAAAAACCCAGGAAGTAGTCATCTTCTGCCAATTGCTTTGAAACTTACTTTTCTGAAAGTTCCCATACTGCATTTGAGATGAATACTGAAGAGAGTAACAGTGTGTAAAGTACATACCTTTGGCAGAGCTTGGAGAAAGAGAAGCCACAGCTCTACAGGTATGTTCTAGATTCTTCCTGGAAAAGAAAAAAAAGCAGTAAGTTATAGAATGCAATAATGTAATGCAGCTGTTAGAAAAATGAACTATAAAATGTTCTCTCTGTCTAAAATAAAAGAAACCACCATCCTGGGGTCTGCTAGAAAATCTGACGATTGTTTCTAGCCCATCTACTTCAACTAGCATTGTTATCTTTTAAAGCTAAGAGTCACCATTTGCCTATGAATCAGCTTTTATGAGACAAAAGCCTCCATGTCTATATGAAACCCAAGGCAACATCATCTACATTTATTACTCTGTAAAGAGAAATGGTGCCAAACTTCCTGCAACACCCGCTTTAGCTGCTGAAATCCAGAGAACTGAACGTGCTGCTGTTCGCATTTGGAGACAGGAATACATTTTGATCTAATACATCATGCACAGGCTCGCTTGGTGACAAGAAAGTAGTAGATTCTGTAACAGGTTAAAATAGAGCCAAATATGAAAACACTGTATGCAACTCATACAGAGTAACTTATACTCATCATCTTTGATATTTTTCAAGTGTGTTCTAACATTCTAAAAATACCGTGGAAGTCGGTAAACAGTTAAATTCTTCTAGCTTGTCACATAAATGACAGCCTGATTGATATATACAAACGTTCTAACACTACTCTTACTGCGTTGTGTTTAATACAAAGTTACGTGTGTGTCAGGACTAGGACAAAAGTTCTCATGTACAGTGAAGTCTGCTTTACAACTTAGGCCATCACTGTTTAGCCAGGTGTCTTCCTACTGGCCAAGGACACAGCCTGTGGATACCTATATGCAGGGATACAGCGGGTGTGCAACAGAGCCAGTTCCCTCCTGTGGACATTATGATGCTGCTGCTTCTCCATCTTGCAGTCTCTCAGGGAAGTCCCTCCTCCTGCCTAAAGAGGTTGGCCTTTGCCTGTCTCTTCCTGCAGGTTGCCCTAAGAATCAATTAAGAGCAGAGCTGCCCAGAAAGACAGATCTGCAAAAGCTATTTAGAATATTTCAATGAGATCTAAGCCCTGTACAAGATCTGGTTTCAGGATCTCTGCTCAAGGTTAAATCTAGGTTTTTCTCACCTCATGAAGGCCATATAGTGGGAACACATCTGCCTATCTCCCCACCTGCAACAGGCACTTTGTTACATGTTTTCACAAGCAGGCAGTAGCAGCTGGGAAATTCATCCTCTGCTGCTGCCACCAAGGACAAATGATTAGAAATACCAGCAAGTGGCAGAATTCAACTCGTACTCTCTGAGTCCAGTGTGAATGATACAAGCAGGGCCTATGCTCCAAGCTGTCTTTCACCCCATGCTACAAAGCCTCAGGACAGGTAGAGCTCACAGTTTTGCATCATCATTGTATTTGGATCCTGATAAGGGAACATTTACGCCTTCTGTATACTCTCAGTGAAATGCTGCCTATTCTCAAGCTTTTCAAAACTGAAAAGTTCCTCCCTGCTGCTTTGTTTGCTTCTCAAACGGTAGATCAGTAGGTACCTCTGCATGGGGAAAAGACACCAGCTTCTTCCCCAGTGGGAAGGGCACTATAGGATGAAAAGTATTCATTCAGCTGGATATATCATGTTCAAACTTCCCTTTCTCATCTTGGAAATTTTACCTGTGAGTCAGGACAGCTGTAGTCCTGAAGCAGGAGGGAAAAAAATCCGCATCTCTCCAACACACCTTCTGTCACCAGGAAGGTCTCCTGCTTACACTGGCAGGTAACCGCTCACATGAAGTATTAGTCCATTGTCCTGTGCAGTAGAAGCCCTTCTAGGGAGCTGCGCTACACTAGATAAACAGCACACCACCACTTTTCTATCCTACTGTTCCTTTCTTAGTCACAAGATTTATGCACATGTTGGTATGTTCTTGTGGGTACTCCAGTCAGTGAGGAATTTTTCTCTCCCTACAACGTTGCTCTGGGGAGTAAGTAAGATTCCCATCAAATTTCCTACCTCTTCCTCCCTCTCAGAAAGCAACCCGCCTCACCAGCTATTTGAGCCCAGAAGTAAGGACTAGAGCTCTAGGAACACCTCCATCCCTCTTTTCTCCATCTCCTCAGGTTCTGAGCCTCATTTTCCTCAACAGTCAATAGATCAAGCCACCACACTGGATAGTGCAACCCAAAACCATGCCATAACACTGTTGGGTATACCAACAGTTATCATGTGGTACCGTTGATACCCTAAAGCCCCTTCCACCAGCAGAGACATTTTGCCTGCATGCCTAGCCTGGTTTTCTGCCTTCCTGTATCATTCGGCTCTTAATTTCCAACTTTCTGTCTGTAAAGTGGGAAGAATAACACTATTCTACCCAATTTGGGCGCTATGATGTGCTGACATCCCTATAGAGGAACTCTAATAAAGAAAAAAAGAGGCATAGTAGCAGTAGCATGGCTGTATCTTCCCTTTCTATCCTATACTTACTCTGGATAAAAAACCCTGTCCAACACCTATCTTTTAGCCATGGGACCAATCAAGGCCGCTAAAGTCATAATCTGACTTTCTCATGCTCTAATGCTGGTGCTGTTATGGAAAACACAGAGGTTACTATATTTTTTTTCCCCTGTATTAATTTATGAGGGGCAAATGCTGACTACAGATTGCCTGTAATGTGTTAAACTTGAATTGTTTACCTGCACAAAAGCTTTTTGACTCAAATCATGCCCTACCCTCAGCCACATTTCACAAATAAATGCCTCTGAAAATAGAAAAAAAAAAAAGGTCAGACCTCTTATTAAAAAAAAAAAAAAAGTCCTGGATGTTTTTGGCTAGAATGTAGAGTAAAACGCTGAGAACACTGAGTGAGATACATATACCCTGATTCCAGCAACATTGCTCAAGGAAAATCATGGACTTCCCATACACCACAAGACAGCAAAATGCCTAAGTATACTGGAGCAACATTATTATGAATAGCAGTAACAGTAAGTGTTGCCATTAGATAAGTAACTCTGACATGAACCATTCTTACCTAATGTTAATTCAGAGCACCAAAGGACTGTTGTTTCTATTGGTTTGCAATGGAGGAGAAATTCTTCGAGAGTCCTATTAAGTTCAACCACTAACACATGCTTCCTATGGATATCCCTGATGATCAGACACACATTGCAACTACATTCCTAACAGCTAGAAAGGCAGTAACAGCAAAATTAAATTCTACTTTTAAACTGCTGATTTACAGCTTGAAGAAAGTATCCAGGATACCACCCGCTCCCTGCAAAATGGTCTGGTGAGGGCAAAATATGCACAGATTTCCTTTCTGGCAAGTGCAAGGGTCTAACTTTTGCTTAGGTGGCAGCCATGAAGCTTCCAAACAGCTTGAGCAAGATGAGAGTACAGTATCTGAATTATTAACTTTTAAATTAAGCAGTATGCAAAATATACAGAACCTATGTTCCGACTCAGGCACTATTTTATGGCTCAAGTAAATTTTCTAAATGACTTACAAGTGTGAAATGTTTGGATATCCAGGTAGGAACAGTAAAAGTGCATATCCTAGATATCATCAATAAAGATGCGATACTGGAAGCTGCTGGAGGTAGAAGAAGATATTCTGGGCAACTTTCCCTGCATCTCGTGCAGAAGTCTCATTCATAACCATTCCCTTTCTTTGCCTCCTCCCAATCACCCTTTGCAGTACTTCTTCATTACTGTTCATCATGAGCTTTTCTCTTTTCACTCACAATCTGTTCAACCTCCCAGCCAATACTTCTGCCACACCTGTTAAGCATTTAAGCAGAAAAAAGTTAGAAGACCTGGCAGAGAGAATGTATCCGACAAATCTGGACAGTCTCTTGTATGCAAAACCCAGGAGAAAGCTTAAACAGAGATGGTTTGTACCCTAATATGAGCTATTCTGTGACAGAAAGGGTAAGAACATTTCCCTGTTCTTCTTTGATTTTGATGTAGTGAATATTGTCCTGAATTTACCGCACTGAGTGTCAGCTGCTGAACGTCTGCCCCTCTCTAACCACACTGTATCTTCAGGTGGATGACATGGCTTCCTGCCCCTTGCCCTTTCCTTCCCCAGAGCACATGGCTCAGCGATACAGAGTCAGGACTTGAGCAGTGCCCACTCTCACAGGGCGCCAAAGGCAATACAGGGATCAGCCAGGCTAGTGGGATGCAGTGATTGGTGCCAGGCTGTTCAAAACTTCACCCTTCATCGTTGCTGCATGCCAGGCCTTTTGATCAAGAGGGATCATTCAACTGCAGCATTATTATTAAACAGCTCACTCCTGAATATCTCAGAGCAAAGTTTAAGACCCATGGGAACACAGGTTGTTCCAAATGAGCTCCTGCCTCGTGTAACAGGTCCAGTGGGCTCCACAGAACTTGGTACTGACCTGTGCTGTTTTGAGCACTGTGAAAGGCATTTCAAACTTAAGGTTTTACATAGATTCTGGAATGACTGCACTTTTTTAACCCTTCCAAGGAAAGGCTACAGTGAGATCCCTGGAATAAACACTAAAACTTTCTGGAGCTGAACTCTGTAGCTCACGCATGCTGACAAGTAGGATCCACATTTAAAAAAATAAAAATTTTAAAAAAATAAATATCAGTGCTCACACTATACAGAAGCACATCTTTATTAGAAAACAAAGAGCATTTATACCCATCCTTCTACCAGCAAGAGTCTAACTCAGTGTCAATTCTTGCTTGCAAGAATTAGTCTGGCACATCAAAGGATGGCTGCTGTGCCACTTGAAATAATGTGAAGGCTGTCATTTTCCACGCACCTCCTGTGAAGGAGAAACATGCCCAGTTCTGCAGTGTACGAGATGCATCACAGAGTCAGCATCCACTTCTGAAAAACCTGACTGCAGGGGAGAAGGGAGGAAGGGGAAGGAACAAGAACAGGGTGTCACTGCCTCTGCCATTTTTTAGCACTTGTCCCTTTTCATCACAAATGAAAGTAGTCCCTGTGCAAGGTATTGAAGGTTTTACTCACAGCATGCAATGAAATTAAATCATTTTCCCCAACTTAGTCACTGATTTTCCATGCCTTTTTAAACAAAAAGCCAGGAAGAGCATCAAGGAGCACAGCAGCAGCAGCACTGCTGTTGAAAGGTCTTAAAACAAACATGCTTTTCAAAAAAATGACTTCAGTAATGCAAAGAAGAAAAGATCGCAAAAGGAAGCTGATGATGAAGTGACACTTTTCCCCCCTGTAGTCTTATGAGGACTGTAATCCTAGCAACCAGAGTTGTTCAAAAGCATGTGTAGGAGGACAGGGGGAAGAAAGGGTAGCATTGTTTACAGTACATAGACATAGAGACTGCAGCAGGAGCCAAATAAGGAGAATAACTTCTGTGTATGAACGGAAGAGTGAAAGGAAATGGGTAGGTAAAGACAATTGTAGGATTTGTACAGTACAGAAGAGAGTCTCTTCCATGTAGGTTACAATTTCTTCCATGGAAAAGATGTTTCATCCGTGCAGCTGGATGACATAACTCCTCTGGAATAGGAACCTTTCAATGTTTGTTATCTGTGGTTCCGTTACTACACACGTTGCGGTTCTTATAATTAGCACTTTATCAGCTAAAAAGTCAAAACATTCCTTGCGTCAATCTATTTAGTCTTATGTCACCTTTATGAGATGGATATCAACCAAGACTGAAAGGAACGTCTGGTGTGAATCATAAATACTTTAAAGGGTTCTCGAAGTGTGAATACTCAACACTTTCTGAAAATACACTTCCTGGAAATAAGCTCCTGGGTCACTTCGTATCAGTAAGCCTTTCTGATATCCTGGCCGTTTCCCCTCTTTTATAGCTAACAAAATGGAGGTACACAGAGGCACCAGACAGTTTCTTTAAAGAAATCTTATTTATAAACCTAAAAGGCAGCAGTTGTTGTTTCACCAGTTGTCAAGCACTTCAGATCTCACTAGGAAAATTACATCCCACCTGCAGAATGCTATAGAACAGTTTGAAAACCTATTAAAAGGCATCTAATAAATCCCACAGAATTTCAAACAAATGCCTACAAAAACCCCACTGCATTCAACTAGAGCCCACACATGCTTCTCTATGGACACATTAAGGAAAGTGGTCTGCTTGTTGACCTGCTTAAGTATGACATTAATTACTCAGTCCACAAGTGTGAAAATACTTTCCTAACTGAACTGCGTTAGGACCAGAAATACTTGCAAAGCCCATATTTTTTGGCTAATGGCATTATTTTACCACAACTACTTCTATGTGGACAACTGCTCTATGGTACTAGGTGAGTCAAACCAGGCTGCCACTTACTCATGGTCTCCTGTGGACTGCTTCAAGGATGCTCATAAAGAAAAGCAAGTCTGCTTTCAACATGCTTAAGTCAGGTAGGCAGGCATCTGGGGCTAACAAAAAGTCCTAAAGGGTCCACACACAGAGAAGTGTTGAAAAAAAATTATTTACACTGACAGTATATTAATTATTGCCCTGACAGTAATTCCATTAAGCCTCTTTAGACAATCTAAGTATTCACACCATTATTTGGTGCTATCAGAACAACATCTAAATCATCCAGAAATGCAGGTTGCAGCATGGCAAAAATACACCAAAATAAAGTGAAAAAGGATCCCCAGGATTTGATGGGAGCTGTGACAAGCAACCAAAAGAAATACATTTCGCCACTAAACTTTTTCATGTTATTTCCAACCAATTTTTGACATTGGAACTGGCTTTTAATAGATGCAAAGGAGATAAATGTCTCATTACCAAAAATAAATCCTTCTGTTAGGGATGACAGAGAGAGGCAGAAGCACTGCACTGCCTATTATGGTATTGAGCAACAGATTTCACTCCCTCTGCTATATGCCCATTAATTCAAAATCTGACAAGCTCTTCCAAAGAATTTCTGAGCTTCTTTGGTCCTCTCTTTAATTCTTCCATAATTCTTTGTATATATAAACATGTCAGGCCTGGAAAGAAGTGGGGCATGCACGTAATTCAGCACAGAGCTCTTTCTCTATACAAATACAAATACTGGTAAGGAAAGAATAACAGAAAAAAGGGGAATAACGCAAGAAATTAATGCAATGAAACAAATGTGCGTGCAATTCCCAGTCCAGTCACCAGATGAAGCTGCTTAAAACACCAGCACCAATGTGTTTGTCTGCCTTTTTGACCAGAGATCTCATCTGTCTGTGTCAAAACTAGATGCATCAGCTCCCAGTAAGCTAAATCACTGCATTACAGCCTCTGTTTCATGAACACGCAAGACACTACTCTAATAGGAAATGGTAGCTTGCTTTAGCGTTAACAGCGTGTCACAGCCATAACGCAGTGAGGCCTTTGTTCTCTTTGCAATGTGTTGCCGTGGTAAAATTCCCTCCCTACGGCCAGGCAGAGTAGCCATTTTATTCTCACAATTGGTACAACAAGGACAAACCTCTCACGCTGTCAAACACACACACACACACACTTGTGCTCTCATAGACAGTTGTACTCACAGATTTTTTCCTTTTCTTCTTGTTCTTCTTTGATGAGATAAAAATCACTCCACAAAGCAAAACTGCACATCTGTGCAATCAGAACAGTTTCTGTTCAGACCGTTGTTACACTTTAGACCAAACAGCCTGGAAAAAATATCTCTGGGATATTGCTGCTCATGAGGTTCAAAGCTAGGCGTACATGTAAAAAATGAAGCATAGAAGGACTTCCACCATATCATACAGAAAATGTGATCCTGTGTTTCACTCAGCTGTTCATCTGTCCTCTAAAGCAAATCCAGTTGAAGCAATTCTTCGCTGGCATGCAGGAGAGCTAGATAGCCTAATAGGTCTCTTCCACCTCTAAGCAATTCATGCCTTGCATGGCTTGTTTTTATTGACTTATCTTACTGGCTGTTTGTGGGCAGAAGCACGTGCCTCATGCAAATGCCAAGACCTCTCCTGCTTTGGGATGCTATTGCGCAAATGCAAGTAATCGGAATTAAAACAAAAAACATCATTTTATTTCTGAAGGATTAATTCCATATCATTATGCATAGTTTTTACATATACATAGTGAAGCTTCAACAATACCACCCCACAAACATCGTATTAACCAATGTAGCCCTTCCAGTTCAGTGTCATAGGCTTTACTGTTCTTGCTTCACCACAGTTGATATCTGAGCTGCTCTGCAAGGATTAGAGCTTTAACACCTTGAGCAGGGATTCCCAGTGCACTGAGGCAGAAGTCTCGACACCTGAGACAACCAGCAAGATAGAATAAATACGTGTTCTGAATACATCAAACTGTTAGGAATGAAAGACTCCATCAAAACCATTTCCTTTATGTACCTTTTTATCTCAGCAGAGACTGGTGGTGACATTTCAAGGCAGCAGAAGAAAATGACGCATTCACAGCCTTAGCTAATTAGGTCCTCAGCTAATATAAATGGGAGCAGCTATGGGTCTTCATAACCCAAGAGGAACTGCAATTCTGAGTATGCCTTAAGGAGTTGCTGTAGCATCAATATCAAATCACATTTATAAACATCACCTTTCTGACTAAAAGAGCAAGCAATGAAGCCTCCACTTCCACGCCAAAGTACAGAGGGAAGGGGAAAAAAAAAATAACCTCTTACCTTGAAAAAACTTATTATACATTCCAGCACTAATTCACCACATGAGATTCTTCCCCTAACTCTATCAGCTGGTAAGGAGAAGGAGCCTGGGTGAGAGCACTTAAGAAACAGAAGACTCCCAATTTCTAACTATTAAACATGTTAAAATGATCAAGCAAGCTGTAGTTTTAAAAGTTAAGCAGCAAAACTTAACTACAGGAAAGAAAAGTCTGCTTTCACTGCTTGGAAATGTTCCTGATTTTTTCAGTGGGAACATTCAGTAGTACATGTTAATATTTAACTCTGTGTTTTTCCAGTATTACACCAGTCTTCCTCCAGGGATGCAGAGGAAGGCAGTGGCATAGCTGAACTGTTACTCCCCTTTAAAAGCAAGAGAAGTGATCACCACAGAAAAGAGAAAACAGCAACAGAAAACAGAAGAAAAAGGAGAAAAGTTTCTGAAAAGAAACTTTCTGTATCACATCACAAGAACATCTTAATGAATCAGCAATTCACATAGACAATAAGTGATTAAAAAGACATTAATAAAAATCATCAACTGTCCTCCTTACAGATGTTTGAAGAGCAACAGTAGTACTTTACTTGGTCAATGTTTCTAAAAGTGCAACAGGTCAATCTCAAGAAAACCTTCAAACGTTGGCCAGTGAACACCTGCTCCTACCTATAGCATTGCTGCTCCAGGTGCCAGGCAAACATAACAAGCTCAGTCAGGGATGTCCCGGCCACCCCACTGCAAGGCGTTCTTATTGTCTAGTTTTCTCTAATCTTGTTATAAGACACACCTTCCTTCTGCCTGCCCATTTTTTGCTGCTTTCTTCCAGAATGTTTTCCAAGTCCATTTCCTTTTTTGAGTTGGCTAGGAGCAAGACTTTCAAACTAAATGGTGAAAGGAATCTGCCCACACTCGCAGTGAGACACAGGAAGGAAACGACTGGATGTTCAGAGATGGTAGCACCTGTTGTCCTGTGGTGAACACATGCCCCACATCCTCCCTTGTGCCAGAGCACAGGGGCATAGGATACTCCATCAAAACCACTTCCTTTATGTACCTTTTTATCTCAGCAGAGACTGGTGGTGACATTTCAAGGCAGCAGAAGAAAATGACGCATTCACAGCCTTAGCTAATTAGGTCCTCAGCTAATATAAATGGGAGCAGCTATGGGTCTTCATAACCCAAGAGGAACTGCAATTCTGAGTATGCCTTAAGGAGTTACTGTAGCATCAATATCAAATCACATTCTGTGACTTGCGGCCCCATTCTTCAAACACACTGGGCAAGAGGCCACAGTCCTGACATTTCTAATGGAAATCAGTGGTACCTAGGAGTGACCATCACCTTTGAAAGGGCAGACACGCTGTTTTGGTGCTTTGAAGACCATGGACGGAAAAAGCCTTTAATGTTAGTAAACACAATGAGCAAATAAATGTTGGCATGTGTTTCCAGATGCCAGCCTCATTGTAATGAGATGCAGAAGGAAAGTCAATACTCCCGCAGACAGAAAACACCTCATCATATGAGTGCCTTCTTCTGTTCCCCATCATTCCATTCAGCATCTTTAAGTGGGAGGTATTCTGCAGCCTTTCACACTTGACCTCTTAATTAAAGCATGGTAAAATTAACATCTCAGACACGATAGATCCTTTACCCACCTACATCAGTAATTAAATTAATTCTCAAGGGAGCAAGAGCATTTGTTATGTGTAATGTAACTTTAGCTGGGGTATTCCAAAGAAGGAAAAAGAGCTGATGCAATAAATGCAGTCATTTATATTTTAAGGGAGCTATTGTAAATGAAAGAACACCTGTGACAGCTTGAGGCAGCCCCAGCCAAATGAAATCTTTTGTGTCACCCGAAGACAGCGCATTGCATATGGCCTCCCCATCTCCAGCTGCAATATTGAATAACTAAGTGGCGAAGCAGACACAGTTTATGCCTTCTCTGACTCTCAGATGCTAGCACTATAATCTGCTTTCAAAATTGATGGAACTGTACCTTATAATAATTTCATATTAGTTCTACACGTAAAGCAGGATAGCTCAAAGTAGGTCTAAGGTCTTTCTTATGGGCAATACAGTCTCTTTGTTTTGCATTTGTAGAAATCCTAGAAGTAGGAGACCTTGACTCGTGACTGAGACAAGTCTAGACTCTTATCACAATACAAATGATTGAGTAATCATATAGAAAAGAGTTTATGTAATTAAAGATGAAAATGACACCCCATCAGAGTGGCAGAATTTAATATTCTCTTCATATAAAGGACCAAACAATAAGAAAAAGGTCCAAGAAAGTAACTAAAAATGTGTATGGAACCAAGGAGGTATAGAGGATACTTGAAGAGCTACAACAGCACAGAACACAAACCCCATTCATTTAGGAGACAAGACTGCTGACATCTTCTCAGATGCAAGTTTGAGAGCTTGAGTTTGTGCTTGAGCCTGAAGCATGAAAAACACAATTGCAGTTGTCAAACCTGGTACTTGCTCAAAGGACCTATTTACTCAGACAAGGCATAACTGTTGAGAAACATGGCCCAGCAAAGGTCTGTTCCCCTACCTAGTGGCTAGGTAATCTTTTCTGAGGATCTGTCTTAAGCTGCATACAAGCAATCCAGGGCTCATTGAGCTTCAGAGAGTCCTCCCAGATGTCTCCTCTGCTCAGGGTTTAAATGCATAGCGTTCAGCTTATAAGCAGCCAGCATGCATGTGACATGCTGTCTCTCCCTGAAATACAGTCAAATCCACACCAGGTAAGGTCAAAATTTCCCCAGTCCTTCCTTGCTGTATTACTAAGCAATTAAACAAACTGTATAAACTACAGCCTAAACCCTTGTCCTCAAGTTTAGTTGATCCCATGATTCATCCACTCAGAGCTACTCAGTTAAGACTGATGGATTGCCTGTCAGAAAAAAAAAAAACAAAACCAAGACAAAATGCACCAATCTATTTTTTTCAGAGAGAAAGAGAGCAAAAACCATTCCCAAGTCTCACAACTACGGCAGAATTAGTAAAGCACCTGCAAGAGTGAATGATGACTTATTGAGCAGCATCCCACAGCAGTGTCTATACCTGTTTCTCTGAATGAAGGAAAGAGAGACCATACAATGTCCTTTTGATATAAGCAAAAAGGTTGGCGGGGGAGGTTGCCTTGGGTGCGTTTTTTTTTGGCGAGGTTTTTTTGTGGTTTTTTTTGTTTGTTTGGGTTGGGTTTGGTATTTTTCCCCCCCACAGGAAATAATGTGTTGGTATTGAGGCCACTCCTTAATTTTTAATATAAAAATCAAGCTACAAAATTATTCTCATAAAATTGGTAATATGACAATCAAAACAGTTTAAACCAAACTCCAATGGCAAAGATTTTTAAGAATACATTTGTACTTACAAGTATTTGAAAACAAAACACTACCCCTAGATGTTTTAAAGCCTTCCCTCTCTCCCCCATGCTGCTACACTGAAAAAACAGCTCCTTCTCACTTGCAGACCCCATCAGCAAATCTCCCTGACATGAACGGGGCCATTGCTTTAGCTGCTTAGAAGTCTATACCACAGTGACCCATTGGCCTCTGTCTGGTGTTTATCAAATGAGTGGCCACCCCTCCAGCCCCCAAGGGAAACCTATCCACTTGGGCCACTGGTATTAAGCATTTGACTGCTTACTGCAGTCTCATCAAAGACTGAGAAATAGTCTCAGCAAATTTAGCCTTGCATATTTGAGAATTGCTCTATCACTGCTCATCCAAATTTCAGGCACACAAACAAGTCATTGTGGTTGTTGCAAATTCTGCACCAAGTTATCAAAATATTGAGTCCAAGCAAAACACCATAAAGAAAAATACTTAATTTCTGATCTATTTCAACTATCTTTTTCTTGGCTTACACCACTCTCTATGATTAATCTTTAAAATGTTGCTAAGGAAATTAGATACCTAAATGGTCATTGTCTCAAGTATACACTGAACATCTTATAGCACAGCCAGTTTATTCCAGTTCTACTATGCAAAGCATTGAATACTGAGCACATGACAGCTAAAATAATCAGAGGCATTCAGTTGTGAATAAACAAAGCCAAAGCAGAATATGAATACAGTAAGAAAGGATTTTAAACCTTTTATAAACAGATTGTTATCAGCCCATGAAAGGCAAAATTGACTGGGCAAGTTCCCATCATATCCAGGGTACCATCCGAAAAAAGAAGATAACATTTTTAGAAGTAATTAAGATAACTTACTAAGAAATTAACAGCATTAATTGGAGCATATATAGGCTCAAAAGACCAGATCCTCAAGAAGCACAGTGAGAACACCTTCTGAAGTCAACGGCATTACACCAGTTTATAGTGTAATACCATAATACCAATACTAACACATAATTTTACTTGTCCTCTTTCTGCTTTTATTTGCCAGCACCAGAATTTCAAACCCTTAAATACCTGAGTTTCTCTTAGCTATAGATCCCACACAAGCTTCTGACCTTCATTACACCTTCCCTCTAAATAGTATTACACAAAACTTACAGTAGTGTAATTAAGAATGAGATGCAATATCATCAATACCCGAGATGTTGTAACTAGTCTAATTCCTTAAACTGTTTCAGGTAAAACAATCTTCAGTACAAACATACCACAGGAGTACTGAACAGCCCACATGATCCAGATCTTAAATTTGCGGATTTGACTCTTTATCCCACGCAATGGAAATGCACCAATGCCAAGAACTGACACCTTTCTTGGTCCATCTCAGTGCAGGGTCAATTATTTGTCACTTCGACAAATCTTATGAATTAAATGCCAGGATAATGCACAGTCCTTATATTCACAACACTGGGATATCCAGCTGAGAAAGCTTATATTTGTATGAGCAAGAGATCTGGGAAGAAAAGACTACAATAATGTAAGGAAATAAGACAAATATTTTTTTCATTATAGAAGAATTTTTGAAAGTTTCAGATGTGAAATGATACAGTAAAACTTGTTCCTAAACCTTCTGACATATAATGGTAGCCACAGACTATGAGACAGTTTAATAAATAAAAGAACTTCAGTGGTCTGATCAAGACAATACAGATAAAGGTTCATAATTAGCCAGAATATGATACGCTTTCCATTTATGTATGCAGAAGAAACTGCTTCAACATCACAGGGGGTATCATGGCACAAAGAGCAAAATTAATCTCTCCAGTGTGTCTGGAGGGACTAGTTTCCAGTAGATGCTTCTAAGGTCATGATTTCTGCTAGAAGCATCCCCAAAAATGCCGGAAATGAAAGGGAGAATAATGCTCCAAAACTACATTGCCAAAAATGTTGCTGTCTCCATCCAGAGATGCTGGAGTGCATTAGCTTTGAGGTCACTAGAATATTTCTGCTCTGTTGGAGAAGGAACAGGGCAAGAGATAGTAAATCATTCACTTGAGAAACTCTCCCAGAAATTCTCTTGGGAGAGAGTCCCATTGTCACCATATGGCATGTGACCCCTCTGAAAATTTGGTCTGAAGGAAAAACATCCTGGACTGAACTGCACAGAACATTTGAAAAAGGTATGAGATAAAATAATCACTGTGTACAAGGCATAACATAAAGACCTGTAAAGATTCCCTGGACAAGTCTGCTTAGGACTTCGTACTATCCTCCACTGAAACAAACCTCCACAATTTATGTTCTACCTGACAGCAACTCTCTTAAGCTGGCTGCTCTGGCTCTATCAGCCTGTGGTCCACACAGCCCATTTCCAGAGAGCCCTGACTACCCTCCTGGTTCACCAACAACTAACTCTTCCCCTCATCTTCCCTTACTCTCTTCTGTGATGAAGCCAAATGCCAGGGCTCTCCTAAGAGACAACTGCAAACTGTCTGTTATCTACTACCAAGCAGACCGTTATAGCTTGTGTTAGTTTCCCCATACATAAACCCCGCTGTCATGAGAACAGCACAGTAGGAAGACACACCATGTTCAGTTCCCCAGAGAGGGCTGGGGGTCCCACACCAGAGATAAGCTACAGAATCAAGATGATTTTGCTACTCTGGGCATCACAGAAATATATATTTTTGGTGGGGTTGGGTTTGGAGGACAGATGGACCTTTGTTCAGTTGTTTTACAATAGTGCTAAACTAAGTCAGTTCAAGGGCACTACGTTCAGCTCAACCCTATTATGGAAAGGACAAATCATGTCCCACACAAAGGGAAAGGGCATTCAGGAGGGTCTACAACTCCATCAGTATAGAGGTACAACACTCCTGCAGATTACATTTCTGAAGATCAAAGAAGAGGGAGTTGTAGGTACATATACCCTTCAGTCATTACTGCAACAGTGTCAAGCATAGGACACTGTTTGCTTTGCTAGCTCAGGTATGGATAGCAGTGTAGCCACAACTGCAGACAGCTCAGAGAAAGCTGGCAGTCCAGGCTGAAAAGCAGAGTGAAAACCCAAGAAATTAGTCCATTCACAGTGTCTAGTACCTGACCTGGTATCTGACCTAATTCCACAAGTTTCTTACTACACCTCATCCTTGGAATGAGACTTTGATGACATTACACTGAATGCTTGTGATTATATGCTAATATCACGATTAGATCCCAGCTAATCATCACTTCAAGACAGCAAAATTGTCCACCTTTCCTATCAGAGACAACAGCTTAGGGACTCTGTGCGATTTACAGTTTCCTTGTTACTCTAAGGCTGCCAGAAAATGAAAATTATTATTACAAAATAGCAGTATTTTTCATTAAAATCCCAAGGAGTTAATTACATAAATACTATTATACACTGCACTTCACAGTCTCTCCCCAGGAAACTTGTTAGGCTCTTTTAATAATGCGCAAGCATCATCTTATTCCCATGAAATGAAGGAAATCACGTTCAGCACAGCCACAGATGTCACTGTGAGGTGTTCCTGCACAAAGATAACAGGGATCAACTTCTACACATACCCAGCAGCAGAAACTGGCCTTTATTACAGTTGCATGTCCAATGGTATCAGAAAGGATAAAATATTTCATGAGGACAAGGGCAACGGTGCTCCGTTCAAGGGCTTGTCATCACTTCCGATTAGAAGCTCATGAACACAAAGCCTATTTTCACTCCAGAGATGCAGGCAAAATAGCACCAGCCTCAGCAACGCAAGTGAGAAATAAAACAAAAATGAAGGAGAAAAGCAAGGAAAAAAATCTCCAAATTTCAAAAAGCAAGGCTGCCATGTAATCACACTTTTACAGTGAGAAAGAAAACCCTTTCAGCCTCCTTTAGGGGCTAACTGTACAGGCTCCAAAGAATGGAGAATGGTTTTTCATTTTTTTCCCAGCTTTGTTTTTCATCCATGTTACATTTCATTAAGATATAAGAAGGAGCTAAAGGACAAAGAAGCAGAAACAAGTACATTTTCTCCTCTGCAGCCTAATAACCCCTGCCTGGTTTCAATCTTCTGTAACTACTGGGTATTACTACATATCCCCTCAGGAAGTCAGGACAGCCCTAATTAGTCTATGATAATGAAAGATACTTTTTAACTGCTATATCCTTTCCATCACATACTGGAGGCCATCGGAAATTTTCACAAACTATAGCATGCAGGGATTTGACCCAGACCAGCTGTGGTTGCATTCCTATTAACCTTAGAGGCCCATGGCCACCAGCTGGGACTACCAAATAATCCAGGCATGCTGACAGTGAGAAGACACTAGGCACCAGTTAAAATACCAGTAGCTACCATTGCTGTGAGCGCTAGTGCAGCTGAGGGAAGGGAAATGCTACTGTAGATAAGGCTAGCAACTTCTATGGATGTTTCCTGGTTTTGCCACACTACTTTAAAGCTAAATGAGAAATAAAGAACAATAAAGAAAAAGGTGATTTAAGCTTACCATTTTTTAGTTTAAAAGCTAAGAAAATAAAAGTCTTCCTCAACTGCACCCACGTGCTCCTCTTGAGCATTTTGTGCCTGAATCAAGGCATATAGCAAGATCCCTATTTTTATAGCTGAAGAACACAGGAACAGAGCTTCTAATTTAGTTACGGTTCATACCATCACCCAGAACCATATCATCACACCCACACGGGCACCTGGAGCTAGCCTTCAAGTGTAAAGAAGGTGGCTCCATTCTGCAACATGATTGATTCCATTGCAAGTGAAGAGACCATCAAATACATGGAGATTACTGGCAGCAAGACATCAGAAGGCTGCAGTGCCAAAGATCACACTGGTTTTGTTTCACAAAGGAAAGCAGGGTGACCCTGCGGTGAAGGCTGAAGAGCTGAGTTCAGCTTCCTTGGAAGGAAGCTTTCTGAATAACTTGGACAAGTCATTTCATCTCCTAGCACCACCCCCCACCTAAAATTTAAAGCTAGCATTAATCTTCCACCTTGCGGTAATATAATAGCTGATTCTGCAAAGTGACAGCGACTTAAATCTAAATCAACAGATCAACTTGAAGTTGTCCATCTACTTGCCAACACGGTGCACGCTCTAGAACACTGCACAAAAAGGCAATTCTTAAGTGTGGGGAATTTTTCCATCTTGAATTATTTTTTCCTCTTCCTTAGAGTGAAGGAGTATCAAATCTCTGTCCATTCTTTGCAAAAGCGTGCAGAACGCTTGTCCAGCACAAGCTGTGGATCCTGGGAGCCTGGATCCTGCAGCTCAGAGGCAGTTCACTGAGCATCTCCCCAAGGCAGTGACTTTGGGACAAGGTATCCAAGCAAATGGACAACCCAAGAACCAGACACGCCCCCAGAGAGGAAATGTGGCAATTAGGATCCTGTCAGCATTTGGTCAAAGTTGAGCTATCTCTGAAGCACATTTCAATTTCAGAGAATTTGTGACCTGCTAAAAATATTGCACTGGAATTCTTCCAACACCTTGTAGTCACTGGAACCAAACTATAATGTGCTTTATGTGCATCAACATTATCTAAGTTTCAGACAGTATTTATAGGTTTAACACAAAGAGCTCTGATGATCAGAATATTTCTTGGTTTCACACACTGGCTGAGAATGTTCACTCTGAAGAGTGATATTTGGGGTTTACCCGATCTGGGGTAAAATTTGGGTGATTTGGGTTTTTTGGGGTTTTTTTTAAGCTACTATTTTATGTCTTGCTCGGCAGGAGTCCATCAGAGCTAGAATGTTCCTATGTTTTGCTTTGGGACAATCTGAATAAAAGAGGCATTTACTGTTCAATATTTCAAATAAAAAGACTTCAGCCCTTTCACAGGATGTAAACCACAACTGACTCAGCTATGCCATTAAAAAAAAAAAAGAAAACAACACAAAAAAAATCCAAACAAGCTTCTTCACTGTTAGAAGGACCACATATTCCCTACGGAAACACCTTTAGCATTTTGCTAGATAGATATAACAAAGTTTTAACAACGATGAAGAAACTACTTTAACAGTACAACAAAACACAACATTAAACAGCATTTATACACTTCTCCTGACCCCTTAGGACATTACAATTCTGCCATTCTGACAAAATATTTTTCCTCTTTATTTAAATCATCACAGAGGTTTGGTGCTTTGCCAAGAAACCCACTGAAGTCAATGTGGTTTGCTGCGTGAATTTAATATACAAAAAACACCTCTCCTGTGTATCTCCTGACAATATTTGTTTCAGCGTATACTGTTGCACCAAGTACCTGGAATGTTACACTTGTTCAGAAAGTTCTCAGAGCCCTGATGCCTGAAGTCATTTTTTTTTACTTACGTATATTTCGTGGTATGTGTAACTCAAACAAATCTGATGCATGACTGGAATTAGATGTTGTTCCCATAACGAGATACTGAAAAATGCCGTGCAAAATTGATTCTAATAGCACAACCATATTTCAACCCATAATTGTATCTGTCCTGTGGCCCTGCACGCACTGTAACATGTATGCTCAAAATATACTGCAAATTGAACCAAGATAACAAGATAAGGAAAGACTTCCAAATTAAGTTGTTCTTTGAGGTTTTTTTCGGTTGGGTTTTCTTCTTTTTTCTTTTCAAACCCCCAATACATCCAGCTTCCACTGCCAGTTAGTACTGCTGAACTGATACAACGTTTTACTTTAAGAACAACTTTGTTGTTGATGGCTGACAGGTAGATAAGACTTAGATTTGGGATGGAGATGTCAAATAAAGTGATAATCAATTAATTGGAAGGGGTCTGAGCCAAAATCAGATAAACTGAGGTTCAGCAGCAGCCATTACTACCGTTTAAGAGTGGAGAAACCGCTCAATAACATCACAAGGAAGAATTACACAGTATTGTTTTGCCCTAAGTGACAATTGCTTTCCACTTCCCAAGCTTACACTTCATTATACGATTCTTCGGCTACATAAACAAAGATACTTTCATTTGACCACAGATGAAATGTGTTTGCACTACAATGTCTGGTTGAACTGTAAGCTTTTTGGAGCACGACCTAAATTTACGTTTGTTTAGAGCCTGAGAAATGGACGCTGTGGTCCTAACTGTGTCCTACCAGCACTACTGTAATACGAATAATAAAATATTGTCTCCTATTCAATTGCAACTGAGTCACAGCTGCCTACATACTAAAATCTCTTAGGCTACATACTAAAAGTTGTTCACTGCCTGAAAGTCCTACCATAACACACCACTCATTGACAGTTACTGATGAAAACTTGAACGAGTGGTTCCTGAGAAACTGGAAGAATAATGCATAAAAGATGACCAACTAAAGTATAAACCAGCTTGATGAATCTACACCTGCATCAAAGAAGGAGAAACCTGTATTTTCACAGGAACTTCTACACACACAGCACGAGGTAGATTTAATCTAGCTGAGATGCCAGCCCAGTGACTTTATTAGCACTCATTTAGCTTATTTACACTTAATTTGTAGAAAGAATCCCTTATAGACATTCAGTCCAGTGTACAATGGAAGCAACCTTGCTACAGACTGCTGAGAAGCAGTATGATGGAGTGCTGAGGGCAGAAATGTACCAATATACTGATGCTCTGACTAGTTCCTTAGATACAGTTCCCGACATCCCAGAGAGAAGAAATTCTGGCTACGTTAACTTTGGCTGAGACTCGAATTAATGATGGGAACCTGAAATGCATCTAGATAGTGCTCGTTACAAAGAGACAGGATGACAGAGCACTTTGCCTAATTAAACTTGACTGCCTCTTCAGATCTATGGAATCAGAACCAAGAACTTGGAGGTCACTTGCAGGAACAGCTCTACCAGGAGACCTGAATTTGACCTTATAATCTCTCGCCATGTCATGTAAAATCCATATAAATTACACAGACCTAGCAAAAAGGCTGACAGAAAGGCAGACCAGTGATGAATATGGGTCTTCATCTTTGGTAGTTAAAACACAGCTTCAGTTTTTCTTCCTAACTATGAGGTGCTACATCCATAAAATGTAGGTATATGGAAATAGGAGACAGAACATCCTTTCATCCTTACCGCCCTTTGTAGACATCCAGGCTTCAGTAAAAGACAGTTTATCATTTTGCTTTTAGTAGTCAAAGAGCAGTTAAATTAAATGACCTGGGGAAAACAGGTCTTGGAGAAGTCTGTAAGCTACTGAGAAAATGAGCCTCTTTTCCTTTTACTCTGTCTCTATAGAGAAGAGATAATGGACTTTAAACTCCAAGATAACAAATACAAGTTAAATACCACTCCCGAGTCCGGATCTTGTTCTTGGCACTACACAAAGAACAACATCCACAGATCTTCACAACAATAGGGCTTTTTTTTGTTGGTGGTGTTTTTTTCTAAAAAAAGTTGTTTTTTTCCATGATACACACATTTCCCACAGCTCACACTGAGGTATCTGATCAGGCTTTAGACTCTTATCTTATAGTCCCTGTATCTTGTTAGTGACTTCATCTCTCTGGCAATAGTGCTACAAAAAGCACTGAAAAGAGAAAGGCATTGCAAAGAAACTTGTGTGAAAAGCAATTTTGCTTTAAGTGTTTTAAACCTAAATGGCTTTTCATTCTAATTCTCCAACAAATCATTTTAGTTCATGTTTAATGAAAAAAAAACTGTTCAAGGTAGATTATTATAGATGAATTGCTACTGTCAATGAACCATTTGAGCTCTCAATAGGAAGGCATAATGCCTGCCAAACAAATAAACATAATATTTAGGACACTTGAAGCATGCTATCAAATGGACAGACTGTTACACTGTACAGATCACCTCACCCAGCAGACACACAGGAGTTACTCTGTTCTCAAGCTGCAATGTCATCTACCAAAATACTTTGTTTGTCTGAGCGTTGAATATCCTATTTGTGAGGTCTTTGGGACTAATTCAAGATCCCTACACACAGGCAACCTGATGCCTGTTACGCAGTGAACCAGACTAGTTAGACAACAGCACAACCTTTTGTTGCACACAGAAGAGAAAGACCACCTTGAAGGACACATTCGTTTGAGGATTTAGGCATTAAAGACGCACATCCGTATTTCTAATGGTTTGAGTTTGTTCACCCTTCATCCATCTGTACTTCTCCAGATATCACACAATCTCAATTTCTGATCATGTTTATTTCTAAGCCTTTACCACTTGGTTCCTCTCCTGCTTCCACATGTCTCTAGACAGTAATGAAAGCTGGAATGAGTTAGGCATTGTTTGTATTATCATAGCACCTAAAAACACTGTGCAAATACATAACATGTACTGCCTCAAAGACTTAGAGCCTAGGAATCAGGTATCTCAACCCTTTTCATTATATTTGATCCTTCCCCATTTAGCATGTTCAATAATCTAGCACCACTCTGCCCCATAACAGTCACAATAAAAACCCAGTCAGTAAACATGGAGCTTCCACACCAAACCATTTCAAAGATAACTTAAACCAGAATAAACTAGCAAACTTCCCAAAAGTGGACTTACAATAAATATTCAGACTTCCATTCCTAGTGTGAGGATGGATCTGAGGCTTTTCTTGTACAATATATTTTCCTATGTAACAAGAGTCTCTGCATTAGTAGCAATTACATATTCATTAACTAACTGTACTTGGTATGCAAGCCAGCGCAAACCAAAACTGCCTATTGTAGCAAAAAAGGAGGCAAAGGCATTTAAGAACCTGCAGTGGAAAACTTTAAAGGGTGTATTAATGGACTTCCATTTAACAGCTTACTACAGACTTCCAGCATTTTCAAACAGAAGTATGCCATATAACTGTGAATACAGTAATATTTTCCCAGCTATATTTACAGCTTTTTGCAAACCACTGCTCAAAACCAGGTGTTTTGTCCTTTCCATAAGGTACATTCTCAGAATAGTATTATTGACTTTTTCTACTCGGGATATTCAGAGAGCCCAAAGTATTTGGGAATCCAGCTGCTATTAAAAATCTCATGCCTTTCAGCACCTGTGAAATTCCCAGTCAAAGAAACAAGGGAATTTGCCTTGACTTTGCAAAGTTAGTTTTTGAGACAAAATAGCTCTTTCACATTTGGGGTTTAAATTTTATGTCATGGTATGTTTCTTTCAACATCACTGTGCCTAACCAACAACTAGCTGTTGGTATTTTGCTACCGATTATCCTCCTTGACCCAACACAAGAACATGCTAGGAACATCATCCACATAGAAAACAAAACTGGAACACTTTAAGTTACAATTATGAACCCCTGCTGCTTCAGATTAAAAGACTTTGACCATCAGCTCAGAGGAAGCAGCAAATACACAAAGCTCTACAATGTGGTCCAGCTCTGGGGTATATAGAGCCACTCTTTATTACTGAGAGCTACTCTAGCATGACATTGTTCTACGTTAGTAAAGGTTTCACTGGCTTTTCTACCTTTACCCCTTTTAATACAAGTGTTCTTCAGTATCCAGTAAATTCCAGGTGTATTTGACAATGAAATAATTTCCAAGGGTTACAGAGGAAAACCAAATATTTGACATTTAAAAGTAAATAAAGAAAAATACCTCTCAACAGTGTTTCTGAGGAATAGTTTTGCATTCATCTTCAAAGAAGCCTTAACACAGAATGAAAAAACATGGCCACAGTGTGCTGATAGAAGATGTAAGACCTAGACAGACCACTCAAAATTTTCCCCTCGGAATTCACTGCTCACCTTAAACAACCTTGTTGAATGGTCACACAAATCTGAGATGTATCAGTCTCTCCCAAACTTGTTCAGCAGCCTTAAGACAAATGGTATTATTCAGCCTGTCCATTACACGTGCCCAGCTTTGGTGTTGTGACTACTATGCTGGGCAAGACCACACTAAGCACTTTAGACTACCTAGAATTCAAGAAAAGCCTGACTCCTTACACCTTCAATGGATGAGAGTACACACGTCTACATTGCATACCTATCACTGGCATTTCAATATAGCCCAAAGTGATACCCCAGGCGGGTCATAAAATTCTCAACCCGCATAATCCGTATAAGTTTTAACTCTGATATAAGTGGGCATAACACCAATGTCAAGGACAGATGAGCTGAATCAACTTACAGTTTAACTGAATTTAGCCACGTGCTTGAAAAGAAACTTCTCTCTTGTGCAAGAACCTTCTCAACTGACTGTTAAAAACTTAGCAACAATTCTCTGAGACATACAAAATCGATAATGATCATATTAACTCCAAATACCTAAAAATCAGATGCTGCACAACTGAATTTTTGAAGACCTCTTCAGGATTTACAGGGCCCAGACCTGCAACTTCTGAAGTTTTTGAATGTTTTCTCATTTCTCTGCTAGGAGGAAGATCAAGGTAAGTACTAAGTTAAAAGGATAAGTTTAAAACATTTTCAATAAATTTCTTTGTAAACAAACAGAAGTTCCTAAAGAACTGCCTACTGAACCTGCACCTGAAAGACAAACTTACTTTTGCAAGAACTCGAAGCTGAATGAAAGAAATCCAAGGAATGGCAATGTTCTGAGGAAACACTGAGGTTCAACCTGATGAGATATCTACCATGGATTTCTCTGACAGTTGCTAACGTTTCTCATAAGTCTTTACTCATAGCAATAGAAGAAGCATGAAATGGCTTCAGCCTGTAGCCCAGCTGATGCTGGAAGTGGCACAGGCTATATATGTGTCCTATCAACCCCACATCCAGCCCAGCCCTACAATATGGGCTCGCTCAAGCTGGTGACTCATAGCGCTTTGGAAGACAAAGATCAATAACAAATTCATAGGCTTTCACCTTTTCTTCAGTAATTTGAATACTACTGATTTCAAAAATCTATCAAAAAACTATTGTGTTCTGACTATTTTGTGGCCTTCAGGGATGCTTTCAGGCTAGTTCCTAGTATCCAGCAGGCAGCTATACAAAGGTATTTAGGCTTCTAGATATACATGAAGCCTCCTAATCAGATCTACAGTGTGAATTAGGAGTCTAATTTACTTAGGCAATTCTGAAATCCCATTTAGAGTCTAACGGCTCTTAAGCAAATAAATACCTTTGAAAATCTGGCTCCAGGTCACTTAAGTATAAAGATTAAAACAACGCATGACAGCAGTCTGTAGTCTCAACGCCAAGGCTGTATGCCTTGTCAAAGGTGCAATTTGCCCTTTAATTCCAGAGATAAATCCCCTGGAAGAGGAATAAAGGACTTTCTAGAATATATATGGAGGAAACTGGGCAGCCATATTAGAATGACTGACTGCTACTTACAGCAGGAGAAGATACCAGTTCTGCACTTTCAAAGAAGTATTCAGTGGCATAAAAGTCTACCATTTCTAATTATATCTAGTTTTATATATATATACACACCACTTTTGTAACATTTCCTCCAAGTTAAAAGATCACATCATATCAATTATTAACAGGGAGTATTCTGAACAAGCACCAAATGGTGTCTCAAACGTAAAAAGACTCAGAATTGTTTCTTCAGCATGGCATAATGCCATATTAAAAATACAGTCAAACAAATATACTTTCCTTACCACCCTTTGGGGATCCACCCTAAGGGAAGCTGTCCTGTGAGCAAATACCCAGCTGTCATTCCCAGAGGAGCCCGGTTCTATACCATATCCTTACACAGGGCTTCTGCAGAACTGCCATGACATAGTCCCAAGGATAAAATCTCAAACAAAGACTTTTGATTCCACTGCTGAAACAGGGGATCTTCTTCACCCGCCTATCACTGTATTCTAGCAAGAGAAAGTAATGAGTTTCTGAAGGCTGAGATACGAAAGCTGGAACCAGTGCCTGCAATGGTTTAAAAAAGGCTTGGTTCTGTTAAAGGCAACGTTGATTAACCCCAACAGGGGATGTCATTTTTTTAACAGAGCCTCTTCTAGGCACAGAAGGGTTGCATTCCTCAGTAACTAAACTGGGAACACAGGGATTTCAAGATGCTGTTTTAAATAAAGCATTTAAAAAAACACAAGCCCAGCCTGCACCTGAAAACTCCTGTCTTTTCCCTGAAACAATGCAGAGTAGAATTGCAGAACAGCGTAGCTCCCTCATTAAACTGGCCAATGCACATAAACACAAATGAAATTATGGCTCACCAAAAAATATTTTCTAGCTACTCACTAAAATAGCTTTGGGAGACAAGGTCCATACATGGAATAAAATGGCTTTCATTGCAGTCCTAAGCCAAACTCTCCTCTGGAATGACATTTTAGGTAATATAAACAGTTTAAAGGCAAATGTAGAGCAGAGCAGCCTAGTTTTATACAACCAGTGCAACAAAACTGAGATTTATTCTGTGCTGAATTAAGCTCTTTACATTGTTTCTACTTAAAAAGGAAAAGTACTGAATGCAACAATTCCTACAAATTTATCTTTCACTACATTTTCATAATCTATTTTCAATTTCACCAAACAATAGCAGGCTCAAGCAAAGTGGGCAGAATTTTGGCCCTGCTCATTTGAAAACAGTGCAAGCTTTGCCCTTTCTACTGTTCAAGGAACTTAACTCGTGGCGGAAGTCCTCCCATTGCTTTTCCAATAAACTTCGTAACAACAGTTACATAAAGCTGTTGGAGCGCATGACTTAGGTGCAAACGGATGCTTTTCAAAATGCCTGCTTGCATCCTTCAGCTTAGATCAGAAATTCAAAATCTGTATTTAGAGATTAAAAACCCTTCCAAGAACTCTTGTAATGTTCAGAGCACCGTGGGATGAGTCATTAACCCTCACGACTTCCTGGTGCACTATATACAGCAATTCTCATTTTATCTGGGAGCACAGGGGAGAAACAAGAGAAAAACTTTGATCAGCAGCACACAGCAGGATGACAGATTGTAAATAATGCTTCCGTCTTTTAGCTCTGCTTCACAAGCTTTTCTGAATGTCTGAAAATGAAGTCTAACAAAACTGCTAGAAGAGCTGTGTGGATTTACTTAGAAACAGAAGGACCAACATTAACTAAAGGAAAGTGTTGTAGAGCCCCCTGAAACACAGCCCTCAGTAGTGCCTGTTCCCTGCACCCAACTCCCTTCTCCGGGACCCAGACACATCTCTCTCCTCATCGTGTCCTGGCACAGCATTTCATAGCTGAAGACTCCACAACACACCACAAACATTTATCAAAGCATGGTTCAACTCATCTTTGGATTTGGTGGAATAAATAGCATTCCTCCCCATTTCACACGTGAATTAATGAAGGTGTAGCACGGTGGACGGACATCAACAGGAACATGGGTTAGCGAGGGGTGCCAGGCAGCCCGGAGAGCTGGGGAGACGCTATTCAGGCAGAACAACGGCGTGCAAATGTGATGCTTCACTGTAACTAGCCATCACTGCCTGCATCGCCTGGCTGTCACAGCATTTCTTGTTCATGAACCATGAGGCAGAGGAATGAAGGAATTTGTCCAACATGGCAGACTCTGACAGAGCTGGTATCAGAACCAGACACTGATTCAGAGCTCCTTTCTCTAAACATTAGATCACTTGCCTTCTCTATTACCACCTATGAAATACATGTGACAGTACACCGTACAACGCATGTCATAGCGCACCAGAACATGTCTGATAGGAAGTGTGGGGACATTTCATGCCAAAGCGCAGTAATTGCACGCATGTAAATGGTTAGCAGGATCTGTTCATCAAAAACCTGTGTCTCAGATGCATCAGAATAATGGCTAAGACACTGAAAAGCCTGTCTGGAAAAGAAATCAGAACAAGAGTGACAAAAGAGAAAAACAAGCAGATGGTTATATGCTAAAATAGGACAGACAAGCATCTAGGAAAAATCTAATGCCTAAGTTTAGCCAGGACAATAGCAAAAACCAGCAAGAAATCGTTGCTAAATATTACTTCAGCTAAAATTTCAGAATAGCAGCAAACACACACAAGAACAATCACGCCAGCAAAGAATTACAGAAGTAGGGAATTTTGACTTTAGGTCCGTAAATGAGAAAACACAACTGTAACAGAGGACAAATTTCCTGCAGCACATTTGGAGACAGAAATTGCAATCACATGTCCTGGCCAGCCTGGGTCTGACACACATTTTATTGTTACTGGAGAACTTTAATGGATGATTTTTGCACCTCGTAACAGCCATTCAGAGCACTACTTGCTGTTAGGACTTGCACTATAGCTCATAAGAGTTACAATGAGCTTCGAGTTAAGATTTTTGTGGCATGAGTGATTCCGGGCTTCAAACTGCAGAATTTGGCTATCTTAAAAGGTGACCACCTTGAAACCAGGGCTACAGCTAAACGTTCAGAAATAAGGAGAGACGGCTCTCTGAACTCAAGAGTTTTGTTTTAATCATAAGGTTCTGCTTTGTTTTTCAGATAACCTCATAAATGATACATTCTGAATCTTTATTATATTTCATTTTTTCTTCTTTGGTTCAGAGCTTTTAGAAATCACATTTTGATGCTTTCCTCTGAAAATTTCTTCTGTTGCTTTCCAGAGAAATAATAATCCTGCACTAGGACACTTCAGTACTGTCACGAAAATAATTCTTCATTCTTCCTTTGCCAAGCAGGTTGAGAGGGAGGTTGGAAAGGAGAAAAAGACCATATTTGATCATCTGAAGTACTTAATAAATCATTTTAAATGTCTAAAAAACATCAATAACTAATAAACTAATTTAAATCTGACCATCTGAGCCAGAGGCATCAAATTTTTATCTCAGTTTTAAAATATCACATATATACACTCTTAAAGGATGCTCAGATGAGGGATTCTGGTTCAGACCTTACTAGTGAAAGAAGAGGAAGACAGAAAGGAATTCTAAGAGCACCCTCATTGCTCAGATGCTGGTTGGGGGGCACAGATAAGCTGCAGAGATACCCACATATGTATGTCATGGGATTTTTGTAGATGCTTTCCTCAATCATTCAACAATCTCTTTCTGCCACTGAGCTCTTTACTGCTTAACATCATGCTGCTCAGGAGGGGAAATAGAAAGACCAGTGTCTAATGTTCCAGACAGAAACCATGACAATATATAAACAAAATGCTGAATTTAAATCCTAGTACAAACTGATTAGATGGAAAGACAAGTTACAGTGAAATGATGTCAGGTTCAGTGAACCAAGTGTAAAGGTCTTTATGATTACACTGGCATTTTTGCCTCAGCTGCAGGCGTCAGAGGCTATACTGGATTATGTCACCTGAGAATTTAAATACAATCATACATTTCTAATGAAAAAATGGCACATGTGAGTAATACAGCTCCATATTACCTTAATTACATATTGCAATTATAATTACAGCAGCACTGCTACTGGGATGAAATTATTGCAATTGAGCCTCTCCATACTCCACACAGACCTTTCATGGGAGCCTCACGCAGCCTCACCTGAACTTGCACTAGAAAATCAGTGACAAAGACCCAAATGTGAACTCTGTCCAAGTATAAGGACAGGGCTTTTGTTGCCCTGAGTTGGCTCAGAAAAAGAAAGAACAGAATTTAATTTCTATGTAGAATACTGAGTTTCCCTGAAGCAGGAACTAAAAATAAGTGAAGGCATTTTCCCTCAGAGAAAATGTAGAGCCACTGTAGTCTATGGAAAATACACATTAGTGATCATTCCAAACTCACGACGATGATGTCCCTTAAGGCCAAGAAGGACCAACTGAACTAAACCCACAGTACTCTTCTGCTGTTCCTACGCTTCTTGAGAAGATGGAGCTGGAAATCCTGCCTATCTTGGAATACCTAAAAAAATAGCATGGCCTAAGCAAGGATGGACTTTCTAGTTAGCAGCCTTGACAGCATCCCAGCAACTTGGTACACACCCCAGGGTTTGCTTCAGAACACTGTTTTCCTTTTCAAATATTTTCCTTTCCTCTTAGCAATAGAGATTTTACAGATAGGCATGCTGGTATGATGAATTTCACACAGAGAAGGAATCGCTGTTCTTTTACACTAACTTTGCAAGGTTGTCTTACCTCATTTAGCGCCAGTGCCCATCAGAACCACAGACCTGAAAGGCTGCACTGGAGTAATCGAATGCAGCGCTAGTGACAGCAGTTTGCTCAAATCCACATCAAAACTCCATTTCTAATCTTGCCTGGAACTTAAGCCTGAATTCAAAGTAAACCAGTACAGAAAAAAGCATCACCGCCTCATCCACTTCCTAAAAGAAAGCAGCAATGATGTGGGGAAGAGTTGAGGATGTAAAGACTCAAGATTCTCATCTTGCATTTTGCATTCTCCTCATTGTCTTCTCCTGGTTGCTCGCTCTCTCATACAGAAGCACTGAGAGACATCTTCCTCACAGTACTTATAAACCAACAGCTTGTGCAAAGAAGGAGCACCTTACTGCACTAACGCTGTGCAACCTTCTCAACTATAGAAACAACATGTGAGTTACCTGTGGCTTCACTGATGACACAGTACTCATACCATTTGCAGTTCCTCAGCAAGGACAGCAAGCACATGTTCTTGCTCCAAAAGCACAAATCCCTAAACAGGGAGGTAATGCTCTCCAATACTCTCCACTAGCTACTCCAAAGGCAGCACAGGACTTGCAATACACAGTTAAAACAGTTACCATTTATCCTGCAGAGCACTGAGTATATACACTGAGTATATACTGAGTACATACAAATCAAGCACAAAACTAGCCCGTCACAAAGTACTAGTAGAATACTTCATAATCCCAAACAACATCTAATGGGAAATGCTTTCAGATATATGAATTAGCTTAAGAAAAAAAGATCTAATTTTTTATACCTCTCTTCAGTTTTCAGGGAATCAAATCAATTAAATTGGCTAGCTACGTTTAAGCAACTGAAAAACATTTCCCAGAAGACATATATACATAGGATTAGCAAGATATATAGAGTTAAGTAAGAAAGGAGCAGGAGTCTAGAGTTTGTTTTCTGTCTGGAACTGAAGGACAGGGTGTGACTTTATGACTTATCTTGTTTCCTAGGAAGAGAGAACAACCCTGGTCTGTATTGCCAGACAGATTCTGCCTAGCAGCCTTCCCAGCCCTTCCTTCCACCTCAGCCCTGTGCATCTCCCTTGCCCCCAGTTACACTCTCATATAAACGCTGACCCTTTATCAAAGTCAGCTTTTGTAAAGCAAGCCACAGCAGCATGATTAGGACCTGATAAAAAGAAAAACAAAACCCTCCTGCACAAAGAAATGGAATGATTCCCTAAAGCCAGAGTAATTACTAATCATCAACAGCAGCAAAAAACCAGACGAGTTCTAAACTCCTCCGTGTTCAGTGGCGCAGAAATTGTGAAGCTATCTGTATGACTGGTGAGGGAAAAGAAGTTGCAACCTAGAGATTTTTCACGTATAGCAAACAGTGGCAGCCTGCCTAATTTAATACGAAAAGATTTGTTCAACACAGTTATTATTTACTACCATAAATAATAAATTGCTTATCAATCTAATTTATATAACATTGTCTTCCATGGTAAAAGACATAAAAGATGACCTTTCCAGTTCTGTGTCCTCTTTTTTTTTGCCACTTGTTCTTTTCATTTAAAATATCACCTTTTTCTGTGGTTTCCTTAGATGTCTTAGATGTAGACTTGAAGCTCCTTCAGCCATCTATCTGAGCAAGCTGTTACATTCCGGCAAACAACAACTTTTCTCCCAAATATTTATTCATGTGTTCAAAAGCTTGGGGTTTTTGTTTGTTTGTTTTAAACTTTTAAGCCATCAAAATAAAAATACATCTTCCCTGGACAGTTAGTCAGCTTTCATTCTCATACTACTCCTGAGATAATTGTAGGATCGTCAATTATGCATACACTCTGGAAGAAATTATTAAAAAAAATAAATTAAAGAAAAGGAAACAAGACAGGCTTTTCTTATATAGAAGAAAACCAGAGGTAGAAAACAGAGGGACCCTCTGGGCTTTTTTTATATATAACAGGGGGAAAAAAAAACCCACAACATATCACAAGTGTACTTTTAATCTTTTACAGATCACTTAACGATAGCTTGCAAAAGTCCCCAGAAGGATGTTAAATATTTCATTTGTTTAGTTCATCCACTAAATATGGGGGGGGTTACAGAAATTAAAAACCCTCTGCTTGAGGACAACCATCTAGCAGGCAGTTAGCTGCTCTGTAATCATATCATAAACATAATTTTTAGATTCAAAATTAAATTTGCTTATGAAATATTAACATGGCAGGAAGGGAAATTATCATAAGATTTGCATAACAAACTAAATTTATTTGGATTAAAAAACATTTTAAAATTTAGAAAGGCTTTTTTAGATTATGGAAGGAAAATGGTTGCTGCATAAGAGTCCAGCTGACAGGAGTATGTGTGCTGAATCTCTTGCTCCTTTGGCTAACTGTATTTGTTTTCTGTTTCCTTGTGCTCCTTTGCTTTTGTGGTTCCAGCTTTCCTAATTCAGGCATCCAAAAATTAACAGAGGACTAGTTGTGTAGATGCCTTCTATAGTAAATGGAGGTGGGATAACTCATTGTTTGGAGTAACCAGAGAAGGCTACAGCAAAATAAAAAGAAACCCACACATTTTATCATTCCGCTGTTCCTTGTCCATGGCCTGTTCTTAAGATTGTCCTTTTACTCTGTTTGGGACAGCACAGAGCACTAGAGTCTCCTGGTCCACACCTGGGGCTCCCAGACACAACTGGCCCACCTTACTTCAATAGTCGCAGTGAACTTAGTGTACAGCCCTTCTCCCAACGCAAGCCCATCTGTGACACATGCTATGCCAGCAGCTGCCACAACAAAAAGTGCTGCCACATCCCTGCTTGACTCTGAGTTGGCCCTTAAAAAAAAAAGCCAGATGCAAACAGATAGACCCAAATACCCCTTAAGTCACACGCTGGTCATCCTTAATCATGCTAATAAAAATGGAGTAAACTTACATGGGTACTTTAAAAGGGCTCGAGCATGTAATTCACACCCAAGGATGTGAATGCTGTGCACACAGAGTGAGCTCAGCCTCTCCCCGTCTGAAATTCAGCAAACAGTGGCTCTTCTATAGGAACCATTAGGGACCTTGGGAAGATCTATGGGACTTATTAAGTTTATGTGACATGTAAGGTGAGTGTCTGGGGTATAAAATGGCTTGGGGGAATGACAGTCTTATTTTAGTTCTTTTAATGTCCAGGTTATCCAGTGAACTGAATTACGTGTGATTACTGAATTATTAGTGATTGAATAGCTGCTCCTCTCTTACACCGTGTATCTGCCTCAGAGTCTGCCTGTGCTATCATTGTTCTGGGAGCATAAACAACAGTCTTCGACCCTTGATCATGCCAGGACAGTTTTTGCATGTGTTCTCTGTTGCATACAACTAAAGAAGACATTTTTCTCACTCAGACTCAGATCTGGCCTCAGGGTAGGCTCCAAATACTTCAACTGTGCTTTTGGGTTCAGGTCTCGGCATCAGCACTGTACCCAGCTGGGGTTACAATGCAGCTCTTCAAGTCAGTGGGTATTATAGCATGCAGCACACATCCAGAACGGCTTAATGGAAACAGAAGCCCTCCGTGGGAAATCATAGCTTTTACAGGAACATATGGTCCACAACCACTCAGTGGCTATAGAAGTGTTTATCTCAACATTTCATGAAGAGGAAAGCAAAATAGAGTTGAAAGATAACATACACTGCTTCTGAAAATCTTGTGACTAGCAGACTTGCACAAAACACTGACGAAACAAAAGAAAATGTAGAAAGCTCCAATATTTAGAGTGGAAGCGTATGGTAGCAAAGATGATTAAGTCAACTGCAGCAATTATTTTTTTTTCCACTAAGATAGCGTCTCACACACGTGTTGTACTTTCCACTCATAATGACTCAAAGTCACTCCCATAAACCACACGCAGTGAAAGTTCCTGTACTCACTGCAGGGAACACAGACGCTTCTGGGGTAGGTTACAACAGATGCTTAAAACTGCGCTTCTATGACATATCCAAAATGAGGGGATATCGCCAGAGTTAATGTCTGTACACTTGCAAAGTGCCAGGCAGAGATGGTCAGACCTCTTGTTCGCATTTTCTCTTATGAGTCCACTAACTACTTGCTGTGGATGGTATCACAATCACCACGCATCTAGCAGGACTGCCTTGCACAGAGCCATCAACACTGTTTCCTGCATCATTCGTGTTTTCATGTAAATTCAAATATTAAACGTGGACAGAACACCCCTCTCCTGCCCAAAAATCACCTTGAGCACTAGCACAAATAAACCAAGGTTCTTACTGTACAGCAGAAGGCAACCCTGACTGACCGGCAAAAATCCTCCAGCCACATCATAGACAGGAGAGTGGAAGCATGAAAGAATGTTGTGTAATTTACCCGCCACCCTGCTCTGTATCAGTAACAGAGCTGGAAATAGAAACCTCCCCTATTAGACACCACATCAAGCGGCATGACAGGTGCTTCACGGAGCCCTGTTCCAAAGCACGTTGTCAACAAGAATGTGGGGATAACATCACAGGGAGGCAAGGACGGGTGCTGAGACAGGCTCAGTTAAGCTTACTTGTGAATGCTTTCCCCCGCACCTACCCTGCATGCAGTCACCAGCTTGCAGATGAATTTTTATCATTCTGTCTGCACCTACGTGATGACAGGAGCAGGTAACATAACCATGACTAGTTTCTAATAGAGCCTTAATAATGAAAGACAGTGATCTCAAGGTTCCTTATTCATGCAAATTGGTCTTCATTTCAGTGGAAGCCTTCCCAAATACAAAAGTAATTGCATTCTCAGACTTGGCCTTAGTTTACTAAGCCATTAGAAACAGACTTAATTAATTAATTCTGAATTAATACAAGGACAGACCATGGTTTGGTAAGATGCCAAGTAAAGCAAACTTTTCACCGGGTCAAGCCTTGTTGGAGAAGCTAACTGTCAGCCAGAGGCTAGTTCAGCATCAAGGAGTCACCTGAGATAACGAGGTCTGTGACATCCAGCCACTCAAGCAGCCAGGATTTCTTGTCAGTCATCGTTACGAGGCTAACAGAGGCTCTGGGGTGTCCTTGTACTTGGGACTCACGAAGGCGAGTTGCCAGGTGACTGAAGTACAGAATCAACCAGGTTGGAAGAGACCTCAGGGATCATCGAGTCCAACCGTTGCCCTGACACCACCCTGTCAATTCTTGTCTTAGCTCATGTGCCAAAGCAGCAGCATAATATTTTTGAAGGTCACGAGTCTATATAAAACTATTATGGTTGATTTATTTTTTTTATAATTCAACAGCTAGATTTCACTTGAAAAAACTTCACTTAATTGACTTATATGAGTATATAATTTGGATGGGAGACAATTGCTGAGCAGTGAGCTGCTATCCACTAACAGTGATTTTGCTTTAGCTCATGTAGCAGGGAACATACTAGAGCACATGGGTCTTAATTAAAGCCTGTAATCAGCCTGAAATTCCTACAGACTCCTCCCATCTTCATCACAAAGGTGGGAGACCTGGTGGCCTAGTACTGCAAAATACTACCAGAGGTATAAAACCTATGATAGACAGGCATGAAACCATTTATCATAAAATTTTAGTCTTCCTGTAAAAGAAAAGAAACTATGTAGAAACATCCATCATATCTCTTGGCCAAGGGCTTATAAGCTTTTATAATAGAACTAGGGCATATCATGAATTAGTCACAGGATTTCACAGGGCTGAACTACAGGCTTTTATGAATACCAGGCTCTGTAAATTAGATTATATTGTTTTTAAAAAAATTAAAACACAGTACTTCACCTAAGGAGGCAGCAGGACAATGTTTGACAAAAAAGAGGAGAAATGTCACATTTAATAAAAAAAGAAAACCCACCCAGTTCCAGTGACAATCAAAAAGTAAATTAAAACATTCATGTAAACATGTTAAGATTGGGGAAATTTCCAGCGGCTCCGCTTTGGGAGGGAGAGGTGGAGATGCCCACATTGCCTTCTCTTACTGGACTGTGAGCTGATAATATCTTCGTCCCTCTCCAGAGCTCCTCTATCAACTCTCTTTGGGAAATCTGCACAAGCCCTGCACCACCAGGAAACACTGAACCGCTGGTGACTGGACCTTCCCTGTGGGCTGGCTTCTGGAAGTTGCCAATGTCATTTCTTCACAGCAGTGAAGCTCTGCAGCGGTGTGAAGAATCACAGGTCAAACAGCATGGTGTTCAACAGGAGTTTCTGGCATCTGCTGTGAACCGTGCCAACTGTGGTACGGCAGTAAGGGGCTATTTCATCCACCGAGCCTAAAGTGCTGCTCAAAAGTTACAACGAACTACAATGCCATTGCAGTATTTCCACATTCTCTCTCTCCAACTCCAGGCCAATTTATTTAAATTTAAAAACCAAAAGGGAGAAATTATTTAACATCCTGTCCTTACAACTCAGCCCAAAACCTTTCTGGATGAATCTAGCTCACTGAAGCCAATGAGATTGGTTCCATCAACTCCAATAAGTTTGGATCAGGTCTTGGGTCCCTTGCACTGGCAAGGGCTGGAACACAGCTAACCGTTATAGTCTGATGAAGCATGAGTCACAAAATACCACAGCTCACACTGTGTCTGAGCCCTAGTGAGTGCAGCAGCAGAACATTTGTTTGGGTCAGCACAATGAGCGCACGCCTGACACTATCGTTTTCAGTAGGCACAAATATGCACATCTGAGTGCGCTCATATCTTGTTTGTTCTAGTAAAAACCAAAGCAAGGCAGCAAGAAAGAACAAAAGTGAAGGCTGTGAGATGGTAAAGGGTTGTTGTTCTCTTTTTAATGAGGCCTCACAACATAGCAGGTGATTCTCCAGAGGCCATCTCCCAACCTTATGAATGCACACATTAAGACATTAATACTATACCCCCCCTCCAAGGAAGGAGAAGGAGGAGACGAGGGGAGATGTTGAGGTGCTTCTACTCCTGCCAGCAATCTGATTGCAAAACAAGAGACGTGGGTTCTTTTAATCAAAATTCCACACAAAGAAAAATAACTATACAAAATATGTAGATTGAGGAAAAAGACTTACTGGCACAAGTGCCACGAGTTAAAGCCAGATGCAGGGAGAAGGAACACCTCTGCCTCATTCATTTCCTGCACTGAACAGAATGATTTTATGTGGAATGTCTGACTGCTAAGTCTATCCCACTCTCCACTCTTCTGAGCTAAATAACAGGATTCCCTTCTGTCCCTCCATGGCTTCTAACCAAGAGTCTCCAGCTAATTTACTTGCTTGATAAACCCTTTTTCTTAGAGTTCCTACTGTTTGGTTTTAGCATCAAGATACAGACTAGTGTTTTTAGAGAAGATCACAACCACCCTGCAAAGATACATGGATCACATTTCTCAGCTAAGCAGAAATAAAACACGAGCAACATGATTTAAGTCTAATAATCACTCATTCAGTATCATAAGCACAAAAACTGATGGCCAGTCATTTGCCCCATTCATATCCACATGTTGTACAATGGGGCGCAGTGACACAGGAATTGTAATAGGAAATAGTCTTTGGGGGCTTTGTTTCATTTTTCTAAGTATAAATAATTTTTAAGAAAAGAAACACAGCCTTGTGATTAAAATACTGATACTGCTTTTAGAACAGTGCTCCAGAGACCACCTAGCAAACTGAAGCGATAAATTATATATACTTTAAGAACACTTTATTAAAAACTTACTGTTAATAAGTATACCCAGGCTTGAAGATCTGTTCTATCATGAGTATCAGTCTTACAGTCAGGTAGATAGCCATCTCTCTGTGAAGATATTAAGTTTCTTTTCAAGTACTTTCAGGCATTTTTTTTCTATGGATAATATATCTCATGATTGAATCAGCAGTGTATTATTCATGAAAGTCTCCACAGAGGAAGTCTCAAAAAACTATGCGGACTGCTATGAAAGAGAGATTAGAAAGTCTGTGGGTTTTCTACTGTTAGCTTTGTCTCACACCTATCTGAGGCAGGAGAGTACTCACTACCACATATGCAAGCTGTCCAATGATGCCAGATCACAGACTAAAGCCCAGCTACAAAGCCAAGGAAAGGGAAATGTGGCAGCCCACCAGGGCCCATCTCATTCCTCACACAAGAGTCCATGTCAACAGCACTACGCCCCATTGCCTCTCCGTCCTCCTCCTAGTCCTCCCACTCCCAGTCTTCTCACTTAGCCCAACAGCGTGCTGGGTCAAGCTGTCTCTGGCATATCGGCACAAATCCTATTGTTATTAGGGCTTTGATTTTAGTTGGTGCCAGTGCCATTTAAATCCAAGCAACAAAATAGAACCTGCTGCAAAAAAGGTCCAGAACGATAATACATTGTATTATAGCACTGCCACAACCACAACACAATTTGTACAGGTCTTCGAAACATCTAGATGTCCAAATAGCAAGCAAAGACGTGCTCAAGATCCTAAATTCATATCCAAGTGTCTTTAGTGTTTCAGGAAATGTGATTTCCAGGTTTGGGGTCTCTGATTGTATGACTTTTTGTACATTTGTATAGTTGGCTGTAAAGACTCCTAACTCACAGATACACCAAGACGTGATGCTTAATAATATGGTGAGGTAGGACACAAACCATGTATTCTTCATGAATGTGTGTCTACCCTGGTCTTACAGCACCATGTTACCCTTTCTTGGCACATCTCACCTTCCAGAGAGCAAACTTTCTGCCACATGGATTTGCATTTATTCTATGTTCATGTAATACCTTGCGTGAGGGGAGCACAAATTTTCTGGACATTAAATGTACAACAAATCTCAAAAAAAAAAAATTTGGTTACTTACCCAACAAAACAGATTCAGAGAGGTACTGTAGAGAAAGCGAGAGAAACTGAAGCAAAGATACAGTGAGGAAACAAATATTTACACAATCTTTGTTCTTCTTTAATCTTTTATAGGAAGCCATGTAAGCCCTTAGCATATATTGTGATTAGTTTTTCCTCTGCTGTTGTAAACTCTTAGAAGAAGAGTAGTATGAATAGGTAAGATAAAAAATAAAAAGGTGCAAAATATTTAGTGGGTTCTTTTAATAATTGATCAGCCTAAGAGCTTTCAGTCTAGCTGTATTGACAGCACAGACAGACCTTTCAAGAGAATAAACAAAACTAAATATCTAGTCACCTATTAAAATGTGTTATCAGAGTGCTATTTCTAGCCCTTCAAATGTCACACTGCATCAGGAGAAACCGTGTACCTAATAATTTTTTCCTGAAGCTGTAACTCTGGGGCATATATAGCTTTTAACTGTAACCCAACATGTTTGCGTATGATATATTCTTTCCCAATTTTGCAGACTTGTGCCCAACAGGTTTCTGAGAAGATTTCTTCTTGAGACACGTGTTGTATTGGCATGGGGTGCTAGGCAGTAATTCATCGCTATTTTCTTTGCAGCACAAGACTTGACTGGTAACTCTAAGATGATGTACAGAATACTATGTGTAGTATCTCTCATACTACATGATGGAGGGGACTCCACTGTAATTAACACAAAGATCTTCTCTAAGGCTTCTGGAGACAGAGGCCTCACAGCTGTCTAGAGCAGTGAATCCACTTGCTTCCTGGAAGGAACCTCAGGATGGGCGTTCAGTGACCCTGCTGGTGTTCCCAGAGAAAAGTTTAGACAGAGTCAGCACTGTGAGGAGACCCTACACGGTACAGCCTCTAGTCATGCCATCTACCCTTGCAGTGACGATTTCAGGTGGGCAAGATGAAGCAGGAATAAGTTGAAAATACCCCCCAGTCTCACATTACGTGATGCAAGGACTTGTAGGATTTTTAGGCAGCCTGAACTCACGCTCAATTCAGATTCTTTGCTAGGGACAGCATGATGTCAGACCCCAGGTGCCAGTGCATTACCCAGCCTCTAGGACCTGGGTCATCCTCCAAGGGACAATGTAGACACTGACAGATCACATTAGTCTTCCTGGCTTTTTTCCCCCTACCAGGCACTGGCTCGGCTGCCTCCTATCATGACCACAGAAATCCCAACTTGGAGTTAAGCAAAAGACTGCCAACCACACTTCGATATCCACCAACTGTTTGTGGAGCTCAGTGCTGCATGACTGGCTACTGTCTCAGTACAGCTTATGTTTTGTGACCGGCTTATCCTCAAAACACAAGAATGGCTTTCCATGAGGATGAGAGGTACTTCATGTGCAAATAAATTTCACCCAAGTTTTCAGAAAAATAACCATTTGTAAAAGTAACACTTTATTTCATAAAATTCTACAAAATTAGCCAATAAAAACGAGTTACAAGCACCACCACACTGCAAAGACATGTCTTATTTGAACAACCACTTGCAAATAGTTTTCACAGTATTTACAGAGCTCAGACAGAGCACGCCACTACAAAGAATATGGAGAGTGGGAAACAGACCTAGTACAATCTCGTAGTATCCCCTGCTTGAATAACACCAATGATAAACGCATAAATACCTATAAATTCACCTAGGATAGTTTTGTAAATATATCATTTTCTCCATAAATGCTGTATAAACGCTCAGATGAATTGATCTGAATATTTTTGTGATAAAAACAGCTGTAATTCCACATTATATAAAAATAAGATTCGGTTCCAATGCAGTGCTCGTTGCTTTTTCTTAGCTCTTCTAAGCTGTGGGCTTGAGCTAAGTGAGGGCTAACATGCCTTACATGTCATTACTGCTATTGACGTAGCTGGGCAAAATTCCAAGTGCACAGTCCCTAAATCTGGCCTTTCTCTCTGAGGGCCTCACATGACTAACTGGCCCTGCTTGATGTGGAAGAACCATGCCTATGATTATAAAAGACATTTGACTGTGAGGACCATTAGGCTTGGCCTTCCTGCAAGGGCACTGCTGGTGTCTCTTGTAACGGCAACGCTGCAGGCACTGGAAAGTGGGCTGAAACTCACAAAACCCATAATTATAACTGAACAACCACTACTTTTGACCTTTAAATGCAAGGATCAATACAGACATAGAAACAAAGAAAAATGGACTCATATTCTGTTATCAGCCTCCCTTTCCACACAGTCATCTTCATCCTAATTTTGTTCGTTCTGCTGTAGGAAAAATATAACTTCTGCTCCTTATATGAATGAGTGTTGCAGTGTTTATTCAAAACCAGAATAGCCTTCTGGTCTTGGGGCGTATTTCCTTCATATTATGTAAATAATTGATTCTTTGAAAGACCAGAATAGCTATAAATCAAACCTGCAGGCAAACTACGTTTTCATGCATGCTGCTGCTTCCTGTTTTCCCATTTTGATGGAGGCATTGAAAACCCCCAGCCGTTACAGCACTGAATAATCTTCTCTTGGTTCTCAGGATAAAAGGAAGTGGAATTATTTCAGAAGTCTTCCTAACAAAGAATAATTTTAGCAACAGTTTGCTTTCTAAGATAAGGCCACTCACTTCAAAGTTTTTATTGTTTATGAAGAGGGCAAACATCAATAAACTGTTACAAGATCAGCTATGGATATAAAAGATAATTTCTTGTAGAAATTGCTGTACCTCTCCACGTCTCATTTCCTTCAGCTGTAAAGTGATGGCAGAGCTGCCTGCCTATGCTGGCATCTGTAGATAAGAAACAAATTTAGTGCTACACTATAATTCTGCTGCTAGAGAGACTTCACACAGGATATGGAACAAACTTGCCTAAAAATCAATCCAGATCATCTCCTCTTACTGTGAATGGGTAGAAAACCCAAACACCCAGGTTTACATTGTACACATTAGACAGGTGTAAAAGTAAAGGAAGAGAGAATAAAATACCGACTGACAAACAGGCGTTCACACACCCAAATTCAGATATGAAGTGTCTGAGTTGAGAAGCACATCACAAACCAGTTTTTCTACCTAATTATTCTCATGTAATACTATTTGTTTTTCTAAACACATTCCAACAAACAGCATCTATGACGCAGAGATCCAAAATTACTTAATTACGCTTCATTTCTTAGTGAGACCATGAGAAGGCATATATAAAGGTATTATTCCTTCTAGTATTTAAATAGCATTTCTCTCTGGGATGGCATCTACTGCCTTTTTTAGCAACACTCAGCAACCACACACAGCAAGGAGAATGAGGCATAACTATATCTAGTTAGCAGAGTTATTACAGAGTGGCCGACCATCACCATCCAAGCTGCAGTTTGGCATGGATCAATTTTCACGCAAAAAGAACTGCGGAGTGCTGAAGAACCCAAGCACGCATGGCATCAGTATGACACCTTCCTTGAAAGACACCTCCAGTAGCACATTTGGCTTTTCTGCCATGCGTGGATAAGAACTGAGCATGAAGACATGACATCATCATTTCCCAAACCCTCTCCTCTAACTGATCCAAATACCAAGTCAGTCCAAAATCTGCTTATATTGTGGCATATAGAAGGGTACAGTATAGTCTGCACAGGAACAGAGGCTAAAATCATACTGAAGTTGAAGGTCAGGTTCATAAATCCCTATTGAGATATACAGAACTATGCGCCAATCAGCCAAGGAAAAGGAAAAAGTGAAGGGAAGCACCTGGGTACCCAGCATTCTTGAAAACCCAGGCTTTTGTTAGGCTCCTACTTCAGAAATCTTGAGCGTCAAGTAAAAGCCCTAGCATATTCTTTTACACAATAAGAGCAAAGAATAAAACAACCTACCCATGACTGAGAACTTCAAAGGCCTGAATTAAAAACAATTTTCAAAGAACACTGAACGTTATCCTTGCTGCCAGTGTATTTCCCAATGCTGAGTAAATCCAAAGCAAAAATCTCACAAAAAAAAAAAAAAGCCTCTCTGCTGAAAACTTCTTGTCCACTTTTAAAGGCAGCAGCAGTTTCCATAATCCTATAGGTAGCCTCTGCTCTGACATAATTTATGCTAAGCAAGGAAAGTGCTGACCCTGGCTTAACACTCGCACCACAAACAACACACGTACAACCTAATTCCATAATGCTCATTCACATATATAGCGCCACAGAAGTTAATGGGATTACAGAAGGGATTGAAGAATTCAGGATCAGACCAACAGAACCTCCCTGGCTCACTGCAAAGACCTCAGCAAAGAGAGAAAATATGATGATTGTTCATCCATCTTAGAAGACATGCACTATAGTCTTCGCTCAAAACAAACGAAAACATCAACAGCACTGCTTTGGTATCTCATCTGCCCTGTTCTATAACAGACCAAAGAGGCATTTAGTGAAGTTAAGGACCAGAAAACTGAAAACACACTGAAGAAACAGAGGAACAGATAATTAACCAGTGTAGCTCTCTGCTGCAGGATACCATTGAAACAAAGCATTCTGTAGTAGTTTCATCAATTAATTAGCACATTGTATGCAGTAACACATTAAAATAAATAAATTCTGCGACCAACATCTTCTGCCATCTCTTAATAGTGACCTGAGTGTCTGCACACACATGCATGTGCCCAAGTACACATACACAGAGCACATTCTTAAAAATAAGACATGTAATTTGCACAAAGGTTTAACATTCCTGGTTTTTTCCCCAGATTCAGCCTTTGCAAAAACAGTAAACTTGTAATTCAACATTTGCAGAGTGCTTCAAAGTTTCTCTGAGCTGTCCACCCCCCCAAATATCTTCCCTCCCCTACAAACAGAAAACACAAGAAGAGACCTGTTTATCACATGACCTTCCTTTAGAGGAATCCTTACATTTGTACTCTCTGAATCACTTATGTATTGGAGAAAAAGGAAGCTGCAAATAATAGTCACATGGATCACACAATTCGTACCTTCCTGACTTTTAGGTTAGCCTTCTGGGCATGTGATGTTTATTAGGCACTGGTCCTTTCTTCTTGTAGACAGCTTAGGCTTGAGCTTCTGTGTATGCGTGCGTTTCTGTTTATGTTTACAAAAAATCTGATGTATTCCAAAAAAGGCACACTTGCTGTGTTTTGACTGTCCAAATATCATTACTTGTATCTTTTTTATGGTATTATCAATCAATATTGGCTTTATAGAACAGGATTATCTCTAAAAATAACTACTCCTATTTAAAGATAAGTAGTATACTTACTGAACATGAAAAAGGGAGCATAAAAGAAATGGGAGTATTAAGGACACTACATATTTTCTGTATGTGTGTATGTGCAGCAGAACCAACGTGGTCCAGCCTTTAGTAGTCAAGAGATACTAACTCTGCTAGTAACCTTGAGCAAGCTAAACCTCCCCTTGCCTTCCTGTACCTTCTACGTAGAGAAGCTGTCTGGGACACATACTGTTTCTTTTTATCACATGGTAGCAACAAATACAAGAGAAAACAATCTTTCAGTAGCATAATCCACAAAAATGAAATACTAATGTACCAAATATTGACCCAGAACAGCAGCAGTAACAGCAGTACCAGGCAGAATAAAGAAGCAGCAACTACAAGTAAGCAAACACTGATCTTTGGGTAGAAGAGTGAAGAGCACATTCTGCTTACGACAAACCCCACTAAAAATCATCTGGGCTGCCCTCTGATCCCCTTGATTTGGGGGCTACAATGAATACCCATCCATGGAGGTGTAGCAACCATGGCACTGACACGATCACAGGGCACCTACTGGTTAAAAATCAAACATAGGCAACAGCAGGAGCACAGGCAGTTTTGCTGAAAGGAGATCTGCACAGCAGGGCAGGCATGGCTTTTCTTCATTACCCTAATAGTCTAATAAATAAATAAGGGATAGTTGTGTCCATGGTAATCATACTGGTGATTTTTTTTTCCTTCGTTTCTGAGATACCTAAGGAGAGAGGTAGCCATACCAGGGCTGCAGATTCTGATACGTAAAGAAAAAATTGAGACCTAAATGAAGCCCTTTCCGTGTTAGGATTTAATTAAAGCTACTGTGAATTCTCAGGCATCTAAAACATCTACCATTCATCAGGCACTGGTGATACCTGAGGCTCCTGCGAATTATTTTTCACTCCTGAATTTCTTATGAACAGGTTGCAAAAGGTATTTACACCTCTGCATAGAAGCACACAAAATACCAATCCTCAGAAACGATAAGTGTGAGACTAACCAGTAGACTCTTCTCCACTTAAAGACACAACGGTTTCACACTCTGCCATTCCCAGCTTCTCTTTTACCCAAACTACAGCAAGTGTTGGCTTCCTGAAGTACAGTATTCTCAGCATGTCACACGCAGGGCAGCATCCATGCACCGCTGACTTGGTAATTGCATTATCCGCAGCCGCTGATGAATGAACAACTGTAATGCATACATCCTGGCTTTAGCTCTCTCGGGACCAGGAGGTAACAGACTCCCCATACCAGATTCACTCAGTTTGCTGAGTCCGAAGGCACACAGAAAACGCCCCTGTGCATTCCCTCTCATTTTAACAGCAATGTTGGATTCTGCTCTCCCTTCCCACTGACAGGAAAATAACGTTTCTATTTACAAGGACGAGAAAGTCGTTCCCAAATCTTCTCGACATCTGCAACCTATTTTACCTGCAAATTACAAGGCTTGAATAGAGGTTTGCAAAAATTGTGCTGTTAACACCGACCACATCTCCAGCTATTAGAAAAAAACAGAGAGAGCAGTGCTAATATCCCACAGCATAATGGCCCTTTAAAGAACACCTAGTCCTTATGGGTATAAATAATCTCAAGAATAAAATGGAGCCAAGGCGATTTTCATTGCTGAGGGGGTAGAACTGACCAGCTGCCAAAGCCCCGTCGAGTTAAACGCGCAGACGAGCTTACCTCAGGGAGGCAGCGGCAGCCTCCGTGCCCGCCGGGACGGGACGACGCAGCCCCGCCGGCCCGAGCCGTGCCGAGCCGCCCCGCTCCGCTCCGCTCCCCGGCAGGCGGCGGCCGCCGATGGGCGCCGCCCCCCCCGGCAGCGGCGCGGGAACCACCCGCTCGGCGCCGGCACGCAGCGAGCCCTTGTCACCAGCGCGGCCGGAAAAAAGGAGGGAAAAGAAAGGGCCGGCGCTTCCCACCCGGGGGGAAATACCCGAACGCTGAGGGAGGCGGGAGCGGGGCGGGCGGGAGCCCCTCGCCCGACCTGTGCGTGTGTCGGTCGCTGTTGGCTCCCAGGGTGGTGAAATTTGCTGAGGATTGAGGATTGAGGGAAAGGTACGAGGCTTAGCAAGCGGTAAATGAAGGGATTTTCAATGCAGCCATCGTTGTGTCGATCATATGTAATACAAATCGCAGGGAAATGAGGCAGAGATGAAGGAAGGGGGAAGAGACAACTCTGACAAATCACTGAATGCTTCATCCGGAGGAAAAAAAACAACCAACAAAAGATCAAATAGAGGAGAGGGGAAATCTCTAACAAACCCCTGTCCCATTCACCCTGCATTGCATGGGTTTAATATTACCATTTAGATTTCATTAATGCTTAGGGCATTACTCCTGGATCAGCTTAGGTGCTCTGCAAAGTGAGTGAAAGCCAGTCGGTACTCAAGCGCATACGTACCAAACACATAAAGGTACCACCCCACACAAGGCCTGACTGTGCTGCCTTTGTGTAAGGAGGAAACGCAGTGGACATAGAGGGAATTTCATCCCTCTCAGGCTGTCTTGACATCATGTTTTCTTTTTTCGTCTTCAGCGGTTGTAGTTCTATTTTCTTTCTTTTTCACCTTAAAAGTTCTTTTTGTCTTTAATGTACTGACAGCCATAGAAATCTTAATTTATTTGTCTTTACTTGAATACTACCCATGAATCAAAAATATCCCCAAATCAAACCATTTGCCAAAAGAACTTAATAAGATCTTAGTCTGTCATTAGTTTGAGAAACAATCAAACGTATTTTGGCTCCAATTGCCAGAAGACGCAAAGGAAGTTTAGCACCAAACTTTGCTCCCTCTAAAAGCACATCAACCGCTCGAGGGCAGCTGGAAAGACCTCCTTCATTTCAGAGATGAATACATACAAAAGGCAGGCTAGCTGCCTTCCAGATGGGGACCAGACATTTGCGGCGATGATCCCGAGCAGCCCTCCGCTTCGTGCAATCCCCAGGAGAGAGGAACGTGACCGTCATCTCAGAGCAGAATGGACAGCCGGGAAATCTCAAATCTGAAATCCAGCTTGGGCAGAAAATAAATAAGCACTTGCCACACCTGTCCATTTCTCTCTCATCCGATGGAGAGAAGGGTGATAAATTTGTGGCATCCTGCCAAAAAACATTGAACTCATTTAGGCACAAAACCTCATATTACCCAGGCTGAATATCATCAAGGAGAGGAAAAAAAGGTTGAGATTTTATTCACTGATATTCCCACCCCTCCAAAAAAAAAAAAAGACTCCCTGCATCATAAGAATAGGAGTCTGTGAGAATAACTCAAAGCAAGGCCTGGGGTTGACCTAATAGCTGAAATGCTCAGTTTCAATTTACAGACTTACTAGAGTGCAAGATGCGTGCAAGTGTGCGTGTGTATATATACCTCCATGCAGAAGAGGCAGAGCCAGGATCAATTTAGGTGGACAGCCAGTTAATGAGTGTAGCCTTGATCTCTCCTGACCCGTTCAAGGTCTGCAAGGGTTCTTTGCCTGTCTCTGCTCTTGAAACAGTGTTTCTAAGGACCAGTTCAAGTACCTTTAATTTAAGTAGATTGGGGACTTGCTACTTTGTCCTGGACCCAGGAATGTCAATCCACCAATTGAGAATAGCTCTTCTGTTCCAGGCTCTTGCATGGGGAAGGCAGATAGGGGCTTAGCAGGGCAGGTGCATCTATCACGGAGATCCCCCAGGAGCACTAAGCAAAGCTGGCTGCACCTTCTACCGCATTAGCACCTCTCAGTGCAAGAAATCCTGGACCATATTTTTATCTGCACTGTTAAAGTACCACTCCTGCTATCCTTAGAAAGATTATACAGTTGCTTATGGACCTTGTGCAGCACTACAAATAACTTGACAGGATCACAGGGAATGCATGAAGGAAGGTCTTTTCTGCTTGCAACAGAGGAGTCAGGTCTGTTATAAGCTTGGGATTGACATGCCCACCAAACTAGTCCCACCCACAGCAGCAGGCAACTGCAAGTCAAACTGTGGAGAAACTATGATTTTAAGTGAAAGCATATTTACATACATGACCCCATTTTTAAAACCTGTTGAGCTTTTCTGAACATCCACCTACATAAGGGCAGATATCTTTCAAAAAATGCTCAAAACCCACGCCTGCACCATTTAGCTCTTACAGATAAAAACCCCATCAAACCATACCCGGCCTATCTGCGAGAAGCCAGCATATCCTCCTCTGCAACAGGAGAGGGCTTTGTACCTTACTGGTGTCAGCAGGTGACTTTACAGATGCCCATCTAAGCACTTTGTAAATAGCAAACATTTGTCTGCTGAAATGCCCCATCTTCCTCCTCCACTAGAAGGCAGGAAGCCTACCTTCCTGCTTGTGCCCCTGCTGTATTAAAAAAGGGCATGTAATTGACTGTTATGTTACTAGCAGCCAAGCTGGTAACATAACAGTCAGTCTAAGATGACACATGAACATGAGAGCATGAACATATGTCTGTAGCAGGGCCAATCGTTTTGTTAGGAAGTGAACTCAGCCCTTCCTGCGAGGAGCTATGTTACCAGAGGGAGCGAATCTTTCATTACAAAGTTACTGATTTGAATCCAATGCAGAGGCAGCTCAGGCTGAATGAATGAATATTCCCCACTGCGATTGCATCCTCAGCAAACTGCCCTAGAGAGCAAAGACTGAACTCTATTTTTCTCTTGAACGGCGTATCTTGAGGAATAGAAGGAAGAAGCTAACCCTGCCAATACTTCAGGTAGAGGCCTGTAGGAACAACTGTCTAATAGTCCTCACAGTAATATCAATTGACAGGCATCCCTCTCTTTAAAGGGTTTGTCCTGTGTGCAAATACAAAGACTGCACCACACTTACAACTCTGAGACATTACGCAGGTGCTTTGGAATTTTAATGCTAATCTAAATACCCTCATTCAAACAAGATAAATGTAATGCCTAAGTAACTGGTATGAGAAAACAGAGATAAACAGATTATGGGGCAACACAGTCAAAAAGCACTCAAAAGTATATCAGAATCCTTCTTACTAGGAAGACCGGCTACACTGCACATTTGCTGTCCCCGCTCGCTTTCCACTGAAATTTTGAACTGTGATTTTTTTTTTTTTAAAAAAAGTGACCCTTCATTAGACAGCTAGCATTTGAGTCCACATGCTGGTTCCAGGAGCTGTGACACCTCCCTTGAAATTTTTTTGTACTCCCGCAAACCATGTAACTTGGTAGATTCTTAATGACAAATGTTCATATGTAATAAATATATAGGCACAAATACTCCTAACTTAATGAGGTTTGTGGGACTTTCGTGATCATCTATCATGATGACGAGAGTTTATCACATTGACCAAGAAATTCCCAAACTGTGCTTCTAGGTTATGTCAGAGGAGGCACACATTAGGTCTTTGCACAAACAGGCCTGCTGCTGCCATTTAGTGCTGGAACGGGGATCCCCTGCGTGAGGTGGCACAGGAACTGGATGGGACAGAACTTGCTAGCAGCATGCTGGCAGTGAAAAATCCCTGCTTGACTCAAACCCAGATAAACTTCCCATAGCACTAAAGCAACCCCATCTTTTTATTTGTAAAATAAAGACATTTTTAAAATAAAACCTGTGACACCACTGATCCCAAACCCTGCCATTTCCATAGCCATAGTCAGAGCAAAAGTGCACTTCAAGGGTGAACTACCCCACTTTATAAGACAGCAGCTTAGACAAGCAATTCAAGTGATGTAACTCAGGTCAGTCTGTCAGTGTCACAGCCTCAATGCAGGTGTACTGACTCCAGGCCCCTCTTCTGGGCTCCCACCATCACACTATTTAAACCAGACACAAAGTCATGCTGATTCTGTGAAGGCATCCAGACAGAGCAACTGCAACATTTTCCAAAGGCAAAATCATACAGTGTAGTGAAAGGGAAATTGTATTGACTTTTTGCATTACTAACAAGGGATTTGCAAGCACACAGGCTCTGTTTGTTCAACCAGAGTTGAAAAGAAAACCAGAATCATATGAAACATCCCTCTAATCCATGAACCCAGTGAACAGGATGGCCCCAGCTATTGTGTCAGTACATACGGCTTGGGGTCCTTAATCCTTCAAATTATTGGCATGGTGCACTTGTTCTGTGACAGCTCTTTCAAATCTTTTCCCATCTCTATTGTTTTGTTTTCTGCTTGAGTAAATAGTAGGGCAAAAGTGAGACACATTTGTTTCTGCTGTCAGGATGAATGGCCTGGATCTTCACTGCCCTGCTTTATCTGTCGACTTTGTATCTTGGCTAGTGCACATGGGCTACCATCAAGGAAGGAGTCCTCTCCCATGTAGTCTTGTATGAAAAGTGCAGAGTGGAAATGACAGTATGAAGTGCAGAGCTGTCGAGGATGAGGGCCAAAAATACAGAAAAAAAAATAAAAGCCAGAATCCACCTACATCACAGACCACCATTCATATCCATGATGAGCAAATGCAAAGTGAACAAATTACCTCCATTTTACAAACGGAGAAGCTGAGGCAGAGAGTGGCAATATGACCGTGGTCACCCCACAAACCAGTGGCAGAGCAGAGCAGAGATCCCAGGCTTTCTTAGTCCTAATTTCATCATGTACCCAGTAGGCAGCACTGCCTTGTTTTTGCATCAGAATAATTACAAATTATTAAACCAGGATTATGGTGATTTATACCACCTTTGCACAGACAAAAAAGGGAAGCAGAGAAACTACACTGTGGAAAGGTTCAGCTATGAGGTAATCTTGAACAACTCAGGGATTTTGTGTCACGGTTTTCAGCCCTGGCTGTGGTAAATGCTGGAGGCTCCCAGCTGATATGGGAGGGGTCAAGACAGCATTGTCTTCTGGAAATGCTTTAGAAAAAAAAAAGATTTGCACTTGTTCAATGAGCAGCCTTTATTTGTCCTCGAAAGACTCTGAGTTACTTTTAAAACATTTTAGACTCTCTAGAGAGTGTCCCACTACCTTTATTCTTTATAATATAAATGGAATCACTGTAAAGAACTATGATTCTTGTTCATATTGATAGTAAAAAGGCAAGAATGCAGCATTCTGTTTGTGCTTGCTCTAGAGCCCCACTGGAGAGATAGGACAGATAACCTCAGCATCTGTTGTTATATCCTGAATCCCAGGAGGAATGAGGGCTCTGAATGCTGCTTTAACACTTCTTTTGCTGGGAACTATGTAAATGGAACAAGCAGGCTCTGCAAAACAAGACAGTTTCCTTCTGAGCAGAGGTAAAGTTTGACTTTTCCTTCTCTGTCTTCCACATCACAGCCTATTCCTTCTCTCTCTCTGGTAGACAGGGTGGTACGGAGGAGGATGTACAGATGTAATCATTCAAAGACCTGGCTCTGTTTCCAGCTTTGCCACTACTGCATTCAGCCCTGTACAAAACACTTGTTCACTCTGTCACACTGCCCATTATTTCCAGCCCCTTCAATTCAAGAAGGGGCTACCACACATACCAGTGTCCACAGACATGTTCCCAGTCCCTAGTGCGGAAAGTCAAGACAGTTTTTATTTGTCTGAGTCTATTGCAGACCATATGTGCAAGAAATCCATGCTTCCTCGAAGGGAGTGTCTTGCTGCGCAGTTGGGACAGGGTGTGTGGGCATATGTTTCGGACTGGCCTAATTAATCATTAAACTATTTCAACAACCAATTCTTCTTTGGCAGGCTACGTAGTGTCATTCATATCTATTAATATATACACCCGCATATACAGATGTACACACAGACAACATAAAGCCATCTTTGTTAGTTAAACACGGCTCATCGTTTTAACAGGTAATGTTGTATTCCCTGGTAAGATATAGATAATGCTTCGAATAAGGTTTTCTATACAAATAGTAGTAATTTATGAACCTGAAATGCTTTCCATAAATGCACTATAACGGCTACTTCAACTTTTTGTTGTGAAGAATAGTTCTGACAACAGACTAGAATGTTTATGAGATTATAATAATAACAACATTAAAGAGTTACTAACAGAGTCCAAGTGCATTTCAGGTTTTGGTTTGAGCAATTCTAAACATATTTTTTCTTTCACTGATATGTTCTCATCTCTAATCGGAATTCATAGAGACATCCCATCCTAAAGAGGGATCAGATCTGACCTAGGGAACAACAAGCTTCATCAGCAGTGAGACATTTCCCATCTATCTCCACAGGTAGCAAAATACCTTTATCTAGCTGGAAACTTAAGCTGGTGCAATGCATAAATTGTGCCAGATCTCAAAAAGTAAATAGTGAGGAAAATGCTAAGAAATCAATAAAACTATGCAATGTCCATGACTAGCTGTAAAAATATCTTCCTCGGGTTGGCTGCCTTTCCAAGATTTGATATTATTCCTACCTTAAAAGAGCAGAAATAGTCTGTGGCTCAGGACAATTTCTTCCCTTCCACTCATGGAAGAACTGAGAGAGCTCTTCTGCCCATTCTTGCCCCATCCACCCTGGGAAAGGAGAGCGAAGAAACAAAAAAATTTTAAAAACCCGTAGGAAAATGTGAGCTGTGTTGTTGGGGGCAGATTTTAAAAGTGAAATTGCTGGAAGAACGTAGGTTTAGAGACAGATTTAACTGTTTACATGGACAAATTGAAGATCAAACATCAGGTGATGATACATTTTTTCTTTCACTAAGAACTATTTAAGGCTGATTGCTTTGGATGAAATACCAATCTAGCTTCTGTAGCCTAATTTTTATTTTTAAATACAAATTGAATTGAACAGATCTGGAAAAGTTCTGATATTTCTTTTAGGATTTCTGCCTTCTTTGCATTTCTTTATACCTGTTTTTAACCAAAAGATAGATGAAGAAACAACCCAAGAGATGTGGTGAATTTAAACAACTTTGGAAATTAATAAAGCAAGAGAACCTTAGCTTGTAATACTTCAGACCAAAGCCCATCACCAAATCTCTGACCTGTGGATTCTTACTCATCACCACTGGCAGCCAGGTTTATTTCTCAGTATTTTCACTTGTAAAACTGAAGTCTTGAAAGCAATTCGGGAGAGTAACAAAGGACTTATTCTCTGCTGGGATTTAATTTGCTTTCTGTCTGTATTTCTGTCAACCATGAAGGAATCTCTATCCCCAGCAAGCCTAAAACATTTGCAGTGTGAAGGAACTGAGCGCAGCAACATTAAACAGAAACAAAGAGACAGAAACAAAACCAGAAACAAAGCTAAGGTTGAGAAAAAAATAGCGTTAGAAAAATCAGATTCCTTCAGAATCTCTTCTTCATCACGGAGATTTAAGCTTACGCAAAACATTAGATCTAAGTTCAGAACATCCTTGCATAAAGAATCAGTAAATAGTGGTAAACTTAACACTCCAATTTTGAAATAATAATAATCGTCATCATCATCATCATCTTGCTTTCCATTAAAGGCCCTAAAGGCATTTTGGGAGCATCACTAAATTAATTTTCACAGTCCAGCCATTGCACAGACTGAAAAAAAAAAGAAAATTTTTTTTTCAAATTTCCTTTTCATCAAAGAATAAAGTAATATGGTGTGAGTACTCCTCCTCTCCGCCTTAAAATTTAAGTAAAATGGTGTGAGTACCCCTCTTCTCTGCCTTAAAATTTAAGCTAAACTGAGCTGGAAAGCTTGACTGAAAAGCTCAACTCAGAACATCCTCTAGGGGACTCGTTTAGAGCTGCAGAGTCCTTCTCCATTCCCAAGCTCCCAAAATACTCCATTTCCTACCCGGGCAGCCTCTTATCCTAATGGGTGGACATTTAACACAAAACCTGTATAATGACAGTGACAGAGTAAAGTAGTAACTCCAGATATTTGTCCTTTGACCAATATACTTGAAGCTGAGAATGTTAACTCCTGCTGAGCCCGTGCCTGTCATGGGTAGCCTGCTTTCAGTACCCAGTTTAGTTCTAGGCCTTTGTATTCTTCATGTCAGATTTAAGTGTAATGCCTTGTTGACTCATCCCCTTTCTCTTTCACTTCCCAAAACTATCAACGTAATCCACACTTTGAAAATCAGGATTTTCTAGTCTGCTAAGTAGCCACCATACCATTGAGGTAAATTAAGTGCTGTTCACGAATCTTAGGCATGGACTTGGCTCCCCAACAGCTGATCTACCAAGTGGCAAAAGCAAAGATACCAGTATTAAAGTCCTAGGGCAGAGCATACGTCCTGCTCTGCTGCCCCTTTGACAGGATGTTTAATGCCAATTATGGGGCAAAAAGGAAAACTGGGGGAAGTACTGTTTTAAAAGTTATCACAACTAGTCAACCAAAACTCTTGAGTCCTTATGTTTGTGTTCTGCTACACAGTCTGTCTCAGTTTGAGGCTTAAAACTGATGAGTGAGAAGTAAGCTGTGTATATGGAATTCCTAATGTTCTGAAATGTTTAGATAGTATCAACTCATTGTGCTAGCATTTGTTTGAAATAAACATACAAATTACAGAGGATTACTGAAAGACATACCCTGAGTCACTGGGCTTTCACTGTTATTTGTTTACTGAATAAACTGCTTCACTCTGGGAGTGTCAGTGCTTTATATTGTAAACACCAAGGATCAAAGAGCCGCACCTTCATGACATATACACTATAAGCATATAGAAATACTTCTGCTATTTAATTTGGGATACCCTTAATGACCAAGCTAGGAGTCAACTTTCCTCTGTAGCTTTCAAAGCAGTTTCAGGTGGAAAGCAAAGCTCATTATTTCTGACTCAGAAAATTAAATGACTGGCACACAGTCTAACACCAAGCCATGGATCTGGGACAGAAATCCTGCTGTTTTGACTCCCAGTCTGAGGTCCTGTGCACCAAACACTCCATCACGGGACACTGACTGCAAGGTGTAACCATTTCTCTTAACACAAATGAAGACATTTTTTGTATTCCAGAATAGAAATCTGTCCTTTCATACTTATGAATTACCCTGAAAACTCCCTTCCTTATCTCCAAGCCATTAAAATAATCACAGTTTTATTTTGCAATCCTAGCACTTCCATTAGTTGCTAAACTAGTACTTTCCTTTGGGATTGCACAGTATTTTAGGAAACCTATCTGTACAAAAGTCTTTGTCTGAGAATGTTTATCAATAGAAACCATCTGTGACAAATAAATCAATAAACTCTTAGAACGGGTAATATGATGTAACTGAAGGAGGGAGATACAGAGCTTCCACTTAAGGATTATGAATATGAAACCCCAGCGGGTTAAATAGTGACATAGATTGCTACTACTGGCGTATTTCAGCGGCCTGTTTGGAATATTGTCTTTGCGCTCAGACTGTTTTGAGACCATTCCTAACAAACGCTAACATGCTAACAAATAAGCAGCTTCCTCATTTAGCTGGCACCTTGCTTGACTGACCCTGATGGGATGGACAAAGGAAAAGAGACCGAGTATCATTTAGCACACACACCAGAAGTGACGAGTGGGTAACAACATTGGGGACTACTGGGCAAAGGCTAGGGGTACTAAGCTAGATGCTGGACTACAATGATGAATCTCCTGTGCCAAGTCTGTCTGATTGCCATTATTATCCAGAAGCCTGGGGACAGATTTTTGGCCTCTGCATATTAACTAAGGGAATATATGCAAATGTAACAAGCATTAAAACCATCGGTCATAGAGCCTGACTTAATAAATATATTTGGATATGGTGTCAAGACCCCACTCCTGCTTTACTGGCTGGATCAACCATTTTAAGAACATTGCCATGTGCCATTGCATCGCACTGTGTACAAGGAGCGTACCCTGTTTTTTTCTTCAACAAGAACTTTACTGTCATTGATATAAGGACCCATTCACTAGCAATTTTGATAGTCAGACACAGTCACAGCCCAAGGTATGGACAAATATAAGCCTGCCACGTACATTCTTGTTTGAAAACCCACGTATGTATGTATGTACATATCACAGAATCACAGAATGTTAGGGATTGGAGGGGACCTCGAAAGATCATCTAGTCCAATCCCCTGTCAGAGCAGGATTACCCAGATCATGTCGCACAGGAACGCGTCCAGGCGGGTTTTGAATGTCTCCAGAGAAGGAGACTCCACAACCTCTCTGGGCAGCCTGTTCCAGTGTTCGGTCACCCTCACCGTAAAGAAGTTTTTCCTCATATTTATGTGGAACCTCCTGTGTTCCAGCTTGCACCCGTTGCCCCTTGTCCTGTCAATGGTGGTCACTGAGAAGAGCCTGGCTCCATCCTCACGACACTTACCCTTTACATATTTAAAAACATTAATGAGGTCACCCCTCAGTCTCCTCCAAGCTAAAGAGACCCAGCTCCCTCAGCCTCTCCTCATAAGGGAGATGTTCCACTCCCTTAATCATCTTCGTGGCTCTGCACTGGACTCTCTCTAGCAGTTCCCTGTCCTTCTCGAACTGAGAGGCTGTATATTCTTGTTCCAATGCCACACAACACATTATGTGAAAATTGTTACACTTTGTAAACATCATCTTCTGGTGACACTTGAAGCTACACGGATTAAAGAAATTGCTCTGCCTTCCACTGAGCATTTCATTTGCCTGAATGTTAGCTGTTATGATAAACAGATTATAACAAATGCGGTCTTGGAAAATTTAATCCATTTCTCTGTTATTTCATTGTAGCTTGAGTCTGTAAAAGGTGCTCGGTGGCTATGGAAAATTAACTGCATATAGTAAAGAAAGACTATCAATAGCTTCCTAGTGCTTCAAAAATATAAAAAGACACACATCCCTTCATGAGTTGGGTACATCAACAGAGTCATCCCATGCCTTCACTAACTAGGGAAATACAGTCTTTGGCAGGAGGAAAACAGTGCGATGAGACTACTGCAGTAGAATCAGAAAGAGGTCATATTGTATATGGTTTGCAGAAAATGTCCGATGTTAACTTAATTTGAATGCATTTTTCATGTTAATAGAAATTACTGGACTAGATGGTAATGGTCTAGAGAAAGATACTTTAAAAGGACTATTGTCAATGACACAAACCCTGCTACATTGGGTTTTATGAGATTAACCCTTAAATGTGCATAGAAGAAAGTGTGATGCAAAAGGATCACCTTGGCAAAAGGAACGGTGATCTGATGGCTGCTCTGGAGAGTAATTTTCAATCTCAGGGTATAACTCCTGCCATTGATGACAGCATTTTTGATGGTGCAATATTTGTGAACATGTTGAAACTTGATGCTAGCAACACACTTAATGAATATGCTCTAAAATGTTTTGTCATACCTTTGAGTCACAGCAGCAGGATTGTAGGTGTTTGTGCTGCCTAAAGTCTTAAGGCTCTGACCAGAAGCAGGAAAGGAGAGGGAGTCAAAGGTTTTCCAAACCTCTAGCACCAAGCTAGCAACAGCTCTGGCCCAACACATTACACGAGCTACCTGCTGTACAGGGCCCTGACGGGTTTACGCACATGATATTTGCACCTGAGTTTCCTTCACCCTCAGAACATGGATGGACTGAGAGCACAGTGAGAAAGGCCTCTCCAAAAGTAAGTGTTTGGCCACACTGAATTGCACTTCCCCAGGGGCCCCAATGGGGCACACAAAGCATGCACTGAAGATTGGGAAAGACTTTATTGCTTCCTTATTCAATGTATGCTGCACGCTTCTGTACATGTATTTTTCTAGCATTTCTAAATGTTTGTAAATCTGTGTATATTCCTGAAACATAACAATGTCTTCTTACACATACACCAATCTGGGTTACTACTATTAGGAAAGAGAAAGAAAAATCAACTTATCACTATATAGCAACTGGGAAGTGTTAACAGGATAAATAGTCAGTACTGGGAAAACACCAGGACTCAGATTTTGGGCGAGCCACCACCACGGAAATGTCTAGCAGAAACTTAAGATTTTAATGTCTTTACTAGCTGACATCCTAAACTGTCACAAACTTCAGGCTTCATCATGAAATCCAGAACTTCTTACAAGTTCTGGGTTTTCTCTTTATTGTGCTTAGACAGAGTAATTATAGAGGGGCCTATAAAAATCCAGTGTCACTTTGAATCTTGCTGAATTCTTGTCCTCAATGACATTCATCAACAGTAAGTTCCTCTCCTTAATTACAGACTGTGTGAAAAAATATTTCCTTTATTACTACATCACATTTGTTTGTGTTTTGTTGTTGTTCCATCTTTGCTGCAGCAGGCAGACACATTACAAACCCAGAAGAACCATACAATTAAGCAACTGGGACGTTGGAACAAACTGAACAGCACAAAGCAGCTACGCATTATTTATACACATCCTGGAACATGCAAATAGATTTATATCACCTATGTGAAGCATATTTCATTTAAAGAACAATAGACCAAATCCCTGTCTTGTGAAACTCCAATTAAACTGATGAGGTTAACCTCAAGCTGGATACATATTAAAATAGATTCCTCAGGATGTATTATCAGAGATCTGACCTGATCCCCCTTTAAAATAAATCACCATGTAATCAGTTTCTGTGCAAAAACAAAAGTCAGTGTTCCCCCCCCCCCCGACTGTAAAATGGTGCTCCGTGTTAAATTAACAGGCCCCTTTGACTTCTCAGCCTTTGGAGGTTGTGCCTGTGTGTGGTCTGTTCACTTTGTAAAGTATGACCAGCAACTCATGTGTGTCTGCCACATTTGCTCAACAGCCACAAGTGGCTGCAAACTGAGGCACACATGGCAATGATTAATGGGGGCTGAGAAGTAAATGAACTGCCCAAGTCATGGGGGGAGCTTTAAAAAGGGCACAGAATGGAGTAGAACAAAGCGTCTCTCTAGTTTGATAATGCATTCACAACTAATTGTAAGAGTAAATGAAGAGATAGCGCCTACTCCTAGAAGCAAGAGAAAACAAATTAGACAAACATATGACCAGGATTTATAATGCAATAAAAATGAAGATTATCATATCTGGAAAGATCATAATAAAAGCATCAGCTTCCTGGCAGTTCTCAAACTGGCAGCAGGGCTACTAGTCTATTAGAGAGAGCTTCAAACAGCAGTTGATAAAGAAACAAGGGGAGAGTAAGAAAAATAGTATGTTAACCCACAGAAGTCTGTGATGTTACTTTGCAGATTGCATCTTTCACCTACAAATATCTACAAATTGTATGTGAGATATATGTACAAGAAAACAGCTATGCACAGAAATATGCGCTGTGATATGAATGTTCTAGCTGACAAGATAATCATAGAATCATAGAATGGTAAGTAGGATTCTGGCTTACTTTTGTGTTAATACTTGAGAAGTGGCCCTTTGTCCAGGGTTAGACTACAGGGCTCTGAAGTTGCTCAAGATGCCAGCAGCCTTATGAGGAAAATATAGGAGAAAATAATATATCAGCCTACGACAAAAGGCTGGGGATCAGCAGTCTTCAAGTTGTCTTGACCATGGTCTTTTCCCTCCTGCCATGCCCCCTTTCCATTTACTGGCAAGTCTTATGTCTATCTTTGCATATGGATGGGGGAAAAGATGAGTTTTCACCTCTGCTGAGTTTGCTTGCCATGCCGCTAGCAGCACAGCACAGCACAGCCCTACAGCACTCCCATCCCACCCAGCTGCCTCTGCAGAAAAAGCGTGGGAACTGGAAGGCAGCAATCAGTCCTATGGCCTTTACTTCAGGGATCATTAAGTGCTCCTCCCCAGTCTCTGGGCTCCCTCAAAACAGAAGGAAATGCTTTGGAAATCTCTCTCCTTTCTTATGTCTGATCAGACCAAGTACAAAACACTGGGCAATTTCCTGTTGATTCCGTGATTTTCTCTGGGATGGGGTCACAAGGCACCATTCGGTCACTCATCTTGTCCAATGCACAGATGGGTCTCAGGAGATACGGAATCATAAACCTTTCTGAAGCAGGCTGCCTTCTTAAAGAGTAGAACTACAACTAACCTGAAACAAGCAAGCAAGCAAGATTTCACACAACTTGGGTTTCCACTTTTTTTTCTGCCTGAAAATCTCTATAGATCACAGCAACACGTATGAGTAATATATGTTACAGGTAAGCCTCTCAATACATCACAGCCTGCACCGCTTCACTGTCTCTGCTAGTGGCTGTGATAAGAAGGATGAGGCTATCCAGTCTCAGAGTTTGAGGCATTCAGTTCCAGAGTTTGAATGTATTTAACCTACATTGTGCAGCTTTCCTAATGCTTAGCTGAGAAAGAGGCTTTGATTCATCTGGCCATCTGCATCAGTTAATTCAGATACGGAAGATGATAGGATATTATAAAAAAAGTCAAAGGAAATGGCAGAAGTCATACCTGCTCTGTAATTTTTTTATACTAACATTTGCAATTACCTGTATGTTTTTAGCTTTTTCGCTCCTTCAACATATTCAAACAGTTGTGGTAGGCAATGGTAAATTTCATTTACCAGTTTTTGAGGTAAGCGGCAAAAGCTGTTCCTTTTCCAATTAGACATTATTTATTACCTCTCGGCCAGGATAGACTGCAATCACTCCAGTGAAACACACTCTAGTGAAAGACCACTCTGAAATTGTAACTAATGAAGAACAGTGCTGCATGGGGGTCATACTTTCATTAGTTTGAGTACTACCTTCTTCTCTGTGTAGCACCACTGCTTTCATCCTGACTGAAATGGCTCAGGAGGGCAGTGCCCAGATATAAACGTGGGACAGGGTATTCTTAGAAAAGAGACTCCCCAGCCTCAGACCCATCAGTCTCCCTAGTTATCAGCAGAACAGAAGCACATTGGCTTCTGGGGCACAGTGCAGGTTTGGTCTAATTTGACAAGGGAGTTGTCTGAGTGCCAGAGAAAAAAAGTCGGAAGCTCTGAGTGACAGGGCAAGAAGCACTGTCAGAAGCTGAAGCCCAGTGGAAATACTTGTATTTACTGACTTGTCTGTTGTGCAGAGCTCTGGAAGGGTAATTTTAGGAACTCCTATATATTATTTTTGAAATTATTATCCCTTTAAAGCATGAATTAGTACTACCAAATATCTCTCATCCAAGTACCACCTGGATTGCATTTATTAGTTAAATCTGAGTATGATGCCACAGAAATAATGTCTTAATGCATAGGACAATGGATAGAAGAGCAGTATATACTACATACTTGTTTATATACTCTCAGGTCACTGCTAGGGTGATAAAACACTCATAGGCTGCTCTCTGGTTCTGTGACATGACCAGAGCTCTTTTAGTGAATTATGATATTGTATTAATTCATTCCAGGTCCAGCTGTTAGCCAGCACAGCTACAGTTCCATTTTGATGTTCTGAGGTTTGCACATGTAATAAATCACTGTGGCAGCACAGGAATTTATGTGAGCAGTTCCTCATGCACTTATACAAATACATACACCTATCAAAGGGTCTTGTTTTGCAGCTCACCTCAGACACCACCTGCAAAAGCTTGCTAAGTTTCAGGATCTGACACATTCATTGGGTCAATTTATGCAACAAGAGAGATTCAGTAGGTCCAAAGATTCACAGGACCTTTTGGAGAAATGCTTAACATGGAGACTCTTATTGTTACCTCCTTGTTCGCCCTTTACAGCCTCAAACACATTCAGTACACTCATGTACTGAAGTCAGAGTTACAGTAACCTATGCATCTTGACTGTCCCCACATTTTAAGGCATTGACCATGTCCCAGTTACACTGGCATGGCAGTTTCAAGCAAACAGAAGAACTAAACACGTATTCAGCAAAGCTGATGATACATAGAAGAAAGAAATTCCTCCTGGCTCAGAGTTATGCTGAACAAAAGGGCCAGGACAGGATTTTCAGAGAAGCTCAGGGCTCTGGACACCCAAATCCCATTAAAAATTGGCTGACTTCATCTTCTTTAAAAATACTAGCTGTAATTATTCAAAGAACTCATCAGTTAATACATTTGGATGTCATGACTCTGGTTCATAAAAATAGGGGCCTAAATCAGGCTCCTGAGCCCATACTGAGGCATTGAGGTAAGCATCCTGGTTTGCAGAAGTGCTGAATACCAGCCACTCCCACTGACTCACCAAATGTGCTCAGCACCTTGCTAGCAAATCAGGCTCAAATTAGAGCACTGACACAAAGCTATTAATCAGCCAAGTCTCAAACCAAAAACAGTTCATCAGGGGAAGCAAGGAATGGAGAAAAATTAAGACTACAGGGAAGAGTGAAGAGATTGCTCTGCAAAGCAGCTTTAGATTGTTCCAGGAGATTTTCCTTCAGAAGTTTGACATTATTAATGCATGTAACATAAAACAGATCCACAAACAGAAGCTCCTTGCTTGAGTCTGCTCCGACAACAATAACACCAGTTTCATATAATGCACAAGGCTTCCCCAGAGATTTGCACTAAATCATGTTGACAAGAAAATCAAGATAGAAACCATGTGGAAGAGCTTTGAAAAATAAATCAAAAAGGCTAGGCTGATTCTGCAGCACAGCACTGTGCATAGATAAGCCAGCTTTCTCCAAAGTCATCTTGGATTGCTGCTATGGCGTGTGAAAATATAGAAAGACAGGACAGGGGCAATGTAGAGATTACATGTCATTTAAGGCTATGAAAAAGAAATAATCTTCACTTAACAGCTTGGGAATTCTGTCCTAACTACATCAGCACCACTGTTGCTTCAGTGATGGCAGGATTGGGCCCCTGTTGCTGAATATAGCATGTTCCTTTAAAATATTTGAACTACCACTAAATTAATTTTATGCTTTCTAGAAACAGATTTTCCCAAACAATGTATTTTCTGATTTATATAACAAGTTTTCTTTACAGATTTATGTGCTTCCCACTTACCTATTTCCCTATCTTGCCCTAATATAGTTTTATAAAAGGGTAAATGTTTGGCCCCTTTCCAGAGACACATGGCAGCCATAAAGCTTTCCTGATATGTCCCTTGAGAAGTTTCTGGACAGAAGAGTCCCACATGGGACAGATCTACCAGAAAAATCTGTGTCACACCATGCCCCATTCTCAGGCACCAGTACAGGGGGTTTAGCCATATGAAAGAGGATAAGTCCCAAAAACGTCAGAGCTCTGATGCACCCTGAGAGCTGAGAAAGACAAGAAAATTCAGAAAAGCTTCAAGGTTACCCTGAGTTAGATGGAGGCTTGCCTAGCTTTGAAGTTTGTGAGTGATTTAAGTCACCAAAGTCCTTCCAGTCTTTGGCTGGAACAGTGATTCTGGCCTATACATTTTGGTAGATATGTCTTCCTTTGTAATTCTATTTGATATAATCTTGCTTTGACAAATACGCACTCCAAACATATTATTTCTCAACATATTTTTCTCAAAGTTCTACATCTATCTTGCACCTTATATTCATTATTTTAGGCAGTTCCTACCCCAGACTCTTTGCTCTCCATATTCCCAAGACAAGAAATGGAATGACTAAGGGAAAAACCTGTGAAAGAAGGTGGCATGAATAACAACGAAGATGGGTGTGCTCACATAAATCAGCAGTCACCATGGTCACAGATGGCCTCCAGCTTCAAGACTGCCAGGTGACAGTGATTTGTAGGCAGTGCAGCAAAGACGGGCCTTGAAGAGGCTTTTGGAGGACAGTTAGGGGGTAGTTGAAGTTTGGCAGAGGAGTTCCTCCCATTTACAAGAGAAGGTGCCTGAATGGAAAAATGCAGGCAAATATTGGTGGAATAAAGCAGAGGCACAGGAAATCAGGTATTGCATTACATAATGGATGAGGTCTTAGCTATGAAAAAGAAACTGCTCCTTTGGCTTTGTTATAAGTACCAGAGCTGCTATTTTTTCTAATGAAACATGATTTTTGGTTTGGTTTTAAGTGTCCAGCTTATACTACCTTAACAAGCTTGTTGGGTTTTTTTTCCACTTGGAGAAATAATGAACACCTACATTCTAAAAACAGTAAGAACTTTCACTGGAAGAGTGGTGGAAGGCCAAGTATATTTAGTGTATTAAGAACCATGGTGCACAGGAAATCAATCCGATACAACAGAATTTATACTTTGTGTCCCTGCTTAAACTGATCCTACCTTTCACTAATACCATGTTTTAGTAGTTCTTACTGAATCCTAGGTAGTCACTAATAAAATCCTTCAGGGCAAGTTTTGTAGGCAAAGGTAGTACTTCTTCCTAAATTAACTGATACAGTTGAGAAAAAACAGACAAGCTTCTGGTAATGTCTGCTTCCTAAGTCTTTGACAGAAACAATCCATCATTCCCAGTGGATTTACCTTCTCTGACCCTCTGACATAAACATTTGAATATGCCATTTAACTTACTAGTAACATAACTACAGAGAATAACAGTCTTGGGTGAGACATGGACATGTTCAGACTACTTTACTTCTGTGTCAAATTTGTTCTTGCCAGCAGCTGTTCACTGAAAGAGTTTGTTCCTAAAGACCTACCGTCTGAGGAGCCTAAATATGATGATCCCAGTAAGCATCATTCTAGGACAAATTTGCAAGCCTGGATCCCAGCCTGTTTAGGTCCTGACAGAGACCATGCCTTTCATTTGCATCTGGAAGTGATCAAGAAGAGGGAGCACTTGCAAAGACCATTGAAGTATTATTGAAGATCTAGCAAACTATTACTCAATTTCTCTATATATCAGTGGAGAAAGGGGGGGGAGGGGGTGGAACTATTCATTGATTTCTGTAGATTTCTAGGAAGGCAAAGAGAAATTTCATACCACGTATTGAGGGCAAGTATCCAAGCATAAAACAGTTTTAGGAGCCACTCACTAGCTCATTGACTTGTCCCAGTATTATGCAAACCTACAGAACCAGCTCTGTCTTTGCAAGATGAAGATTCTGCTTCTGGGCATGTAGCTGACTTCAGAAAGTGACTGTTTAGAGCCTGAGTGGAGTGTAACTGTTCAAAGAGAAACTTCAAATAAGCTCACTGTGTTTGAAATATATACACTGTACACCGTTACCTAAAAAAAAAAACAAAAACCAACAATACAAACAACAAAATCAAAGAAGAGAAAGAGTGCCTAACCATTAGTGACTTGGTAAGAAGGACTCTTCCACTAGCAGGTATCTGGTGTTGTGACTTAATGACCAACCCTAACTTCAGCACTTTTAATGTGGGAGATGAGTTATAGATCATTGTATTGGTCTGTTATGAGTGGGAGGAAGCAGGAGCTCCCCAGGAGGGTGCCAAACCACAGGCTCCTCTCACATATTCAGGGCACAGAGCAGGAAGGCAGGGGAATGCAGGAGATCCCTGTTCCATTTGGGGGGTCCAAACTGATGCTGAGCAATTCACAAATGCTGTGCAAGGTTCACAGACTATTTGCTCCCTCCTGCTCCAGTGAGGGAAGATCCTGTAGGTCCCTGGGGCCTGAAACGCTGAGTCCATCTACTTTCCCTGTCCCTATTACTCAGTACTTATAGTTTTCATGAACATAAGTAATTATGACCTCAAGAATCCCAAGAGAAAAGTTCAAACAGTGAATGCTCGCTTTTTCCTCACTATAGTAGAAGCGGCCATATAATTGCCAAGTAATGGCTAGCGTCTTAATTGCTTTTATATAAATGACATGTTCTGACTCTTCTTTCATCTTTCTTTTTTTCCTGTTTCCTTCTATACCAAAAGTCATGTTTGCTTTCTGCCACTGCCTGGTCTCCTCAGATTGGCTTTTTCATGGTGCTTCTGTACATAACAGCACTTCCTTTATTCTAACAGAAAGAATTTTGTCTCTACCTGCAAACTCTCCTAAATAGAACAGTCTTGCTCTCTGCTCCATGTGATTATTATTTCTGTAAAAATGAGATCTATGCAATATAGTTGCATTCACATTTCTGACAAACATTTCTAAGTACTCTTGCAATTGCAAGAAGGCATCTGTGAAGCACTCAGCACAGAGGGATGGCTTTGCCACTTGCCAAGTTTTTCTTTTTTACATCAATAGAGAGGTTTTTTTGCTTTAAAGGGAGAAGATAATAAATTTCACACAGTGCAGGGTCAAGCGCACAAGAAGCAAGTGATCTATCACACGTAGGCTTCTTTTTATGTTCTGTTATCAGATCTATCTCCTTCAGAAGCTGCCAATGCTGTAGATTCCTGTTGCCAAAATATAAATGCAGGGCTACTTAGTTCTGCACCTCGAAACTTAGAGCCTCTACAGCATTTCAGCCTTAAAAAGTTTTCTTGTAATCACAGATAAAGTAAGATTCTGTTAATTACTCTTGTTGACAAAGGAGGAAGCCCTTAAAGAAACAGGTGAAACTTGTTCAAAGCCAGTTGGTAAGTAGCAGAGCTGCAACAAATATCTCCTGACCTCTGATCATGAACCTCAAAACTCCTCCCCCTCTACTCTGCCCTGGTGAGGCCGCATCTGGAATATTGTGTCCAGTTCTGGGCCCCTCAGTTCAAGAAGGACAGGGAACTGCTAGAGAGAGTCCAGCGCAGAGCCACGAAGATGATTAAGGGAGTGGAACATCTCCCTTATGAGGAGAGGCTGAGGGAGCTGGGTCTCTTTAGCTTAGAGAAGAGGAGACTGAGGGGTGACCTCATTAATGTTTTTAAATATGTAAAGGGCAAGTGTCATGAGGATGGAGCCAGGCTCTTCTCAGTGACATCCCTTGACAGGACAAGGGGCAATGGGTGCAAGCTGGAACACAGGAGGTTCCACATAAATATGAGGAAAAACTTCTTTACAGTGAGGGTGACCGAACACTGGAACAGGCTGCCCAGAGAGGTTGTGGAGTCTCCTTCTCCGGAGACATTCAAAACCCGCCTGGACGCATTCCTGTGTGATATGGTCTAGGCAATCCTGCTCCGGCAGGGGATTGGACTAGATGATCTTTCGAGGTCCCTTCCAATCCCTAACATTCTGTGATTCTGTGATAACATGCAGGCTCTGGTTAGTCTGAGCTGCAGGTCAGCATATGCAGGCAGAGCATAAACTGTAACCAAATGTGATTATAGTTTTATTTTGCAAAGAGCATTACACAGTGAGCTCTCTTTTTCAACGACTGTGTATCAGGATAATTCAATGGCTGTAGTTTCCAAAAATCAGTGTTGTTGAGTAAGGTTTTTTTAATAACACCCACAGCTTTCTACAAAGTATTAAAATGAGAGGTGGTTATTTAAAGCTGACACTCTGAATGCACAAATCAAGTATCTCAGTGACATAACTGTCAAATAAATTAAATGTGGTGAGGTAGAAACATGTCCTGTAGCGTTATTTACATGACACTAGGAATGCAGTAGCATGGAAGTTAACAACAGAGCTGTACTATGTAAGGAAAAGCAATAAGACTAGAGAGAATAGCAGCAAATAGAGTGAAAATTGTTTTAAGTGATTGCTGATTGCAGGTGCCCAATTTTAGTTTTCTTGGGCCTATATTTTTTCCTCACAAGTGCTGAGTGTCGGCAGTATGCAGCATTTTTGAAAACAGCTTTTAAGTTATATGGATTTCAATTTAAATATATCAGGGGTGAGGATTTCTTCAAATGATGGGTTTTTTCTCCCCAACCCTAACATCAGTGGAGTCATCCTTAGCAATTTCTCTCATCTATTTATTTAGTTGCTCTGACAAAGAGACATTACTTAGTTGGAGCTCAACAACATTTTGGTGTCCCTGATTATGTAACTAAATGGACTTAAAACAAACCAAGGATGGGTTCAGCACAGGTAACATGGAAGGGGGAAATGAAGCTGATCTGCCACTGCCTTTTGGGTGACAATGGAAAAGGCCATTCCCTGTTCAACTTCTGCCTTTGCATAGCGCTGGTTAAGGTTTATTCCTCCTTTGTAATGCTTGGGCAGACATGGTTTTTTTTCTTCCCCTCACCCCTCTATGGATAGAGCTAGATCTCACACAGTATTCTGTTCATAGATTCTTCTGTTTCAAGGCTAAAACATACTTCAGGAAATAATTTCTGTTAGCATTTTTACGGAAGGCAGCATCAAGGGCCCTGCCTGGTGGTGCCAGAGTGCAGGGTCTCCTTGTCACAGCCTTCAGGTCACATCACACAAAGCTGTAGCATAAGGAGAATATTGAAGTTGCCCCAGAAAAGCCATTTGATCACAAAGCAGAGTGTATATCTCACAAAACCATCTCTTGATTTACAGAAAGTGCTGAGAAAAAGCTAGAAAGCTCCAGTGCTAACCTATTTTCATCTACTCATGTTTAAAATTAATTTTAAATTTATATATCAAAGGCAAAGTCATCCAGTAACCTATTACCACACACCCCTATCTCCCAGATGCACACCTTGTTTTCACTCAGATAATTGCTACATAAAGACTCTAAGCCTCCCAAATACAATAGGAGTGGGAAAGATAAATATCTAAAAGTCTTGTTTCAGGGGAAGGGGGTTATTATGCATATGCTTTTATATTCCAAACACCATCTAAAGACTGGACTGTACAGATGAAAGAGTAATTGTTTTTAGCTGTCACATCTCACACATGGCTTCTCACAATAAGCACAAACTTCCTTAAAAGTAATTGCAACGAAGAGCAGATCAAGCACCAATCTGTTTGCTTTGTGCTGATCCATACTTAGTACAACACCTAATAAGAAAACTTTTTCTCCAACTTCTGGAGAAAAAAAAAAATGCACTTTGCAAACTTGCATTTGTTAGAAGTTTCTGTGGATTTCACAACCTGAATGAGAGCAGTAGTACTTGAATGAACTCTAGCAATCTGTTCAGAACCAGCAGAGGAAAGAAACTTGTTTCCCAGGTCAGTGCATCGCTGGTGTGATGCTGATGCTGCAGCCTCAGTTCTGGAGGGGAACCTGCACAGTGAAGGGTAGAGTACATCTGAGTGGACGGTACTGGTCCAGCAAATTCAGGGTTTTCCTCTTAGTGAATGCTTTGTGCAGCTACTCAAGGGCCTGCTAGGTGACTGCTTACCTTCTAGTGCTCCAGCCATCACAGCTGCTACAGACAGAGACCTCCTCTCTGACAGAAACATCATAGCCCAGTGTCTTCCAGATAAAAAGGACCAAATCCTTAGGGAGTGTAAATCAGCTCTATCCCACTGAAAGCTGTCCTCTTGATAGATCCTCTAGGAATCTGTTCACACATAAGCAACTTCAGCAGTAATGAAATTCATAGCATAGATGGCATGAACTTTGCCACTATAGTTTATATAATTTTGCCAATGTGCATATCCAATCTCAGCTTAAAAATCATCTGAAGCTTTCAAAGCAGTAAATCACTGCAGTATGAGACTGCTAACATTGACAAAGAGGTGTCAGCCGAGTCTCTTCCATGGGAATTCCAGAGACCAAATCTCCTCCTACTGCAGCATGTCCCAGGAGGCTGCCGAGAATTGCTTTCCCCAGCAAAGATGACCCTGCGTCTGCTCAACAATGATAAGAGTTCAAACCATGGGCAACCTTTCCTGTGTTGCCTTTAGCAACACTGATATCAAAATAATGTTAGATACTATGATGATAAGAACACCTGGAGTCCTGGCTGGGCTATTTTAAAAGAGAAACATGGCTTTCTATTTTGCTAGCACAGATACAGCCCAAATAAAGCCTTCAGCAATGATACTTGCATTTCTTTCAAATGGGCGTGCTGGGAGCTTGCCTATACTGTTCCTATGCGCTTCTGCAGCAGCGTTAGCTGAACATTGCCTCACTCTGTTTAAGCTGTCTGACTTGGGTAATGGGGCAGTCAGTGTTTTTGTAGCAATCTCTTCTGCTCCCTCCCAGTCATGACGGATCTTACAGATACGCTAGCAGGAGAGGTGATTCACTGAGGTCCTCCCACCATCATGTATTGTATTTCCCTGTTGTGACTGGCTTGCAGTCTGGTTTTAGGCAAGCCCCTTTGCCCCATGCTCGTTTCTCTTCCATAGTTCACAGGACAAAAGATGGGATGAAAATTACTGTCCTAAAGACCTTCACGTTGGCCCAGGCCTGGCACAGCATCTCTCAAATGAAGCCACCAGGAACACTGTGCAAGGCCAGCACAGTTTCAGGTAACTACTAGTGCTGTCATCAGGACTCCATCCACTGTGCACTTTCTGTAGCCACATGTGCTGCCACAGCAAAAGTCTGTTTGGAAATCTCTCATCTGGCATGTCTTGATCTGCATTACAAAGTGTTTCATAACAAGAGCTTACAGGAATTAAATACCAGAAAATGTGTGGGCATCATATTGCAGTTTGCTACCACAATAATTATGTGGCTTGCACTGAGGTTTTGCTACTACTTTCCAAGCAAACTACCAGGAAACGCAAAGGAATTTTCTATACTTAAGCAAATACTGTTCAAGGAACAAGACAACCTCCAGCAGGAAAAGGAACTACTGCAGTATTGGCTGGGACAGATGCAACAGTATTTTATTTTGTTAAAAGGAATGGAAATTCGGTGATAATTTTTATCACGTGATCTGTATCCAAACACTAATTAAAATGTTAGTTGTTCAAAACACACAATAAAATTGCAACACTTAGCACAACCCATTTCAGTTGCTCTGACCAGTCTTCTAGAATCTACGGACTTGTTAAAATGTTTTCCAATACGCATAAATATTCTATTTTCATTATAGTTGTTAACTTAGTATCAAGCCTCTGCTGAACATTTTTAAGCCCAAAGATCTGTACCCAAAGAGCAAGGATGTAGGGGCACTGCTAGAGACTTCTCATTTCTAACAAGCCAAACTAACCTCTTGAAGACACAGCAACTGCTTCTGCATTTAGTTTCTGCCACTAATCTCTCTAATTCTTTGTGAAACAAACCCAGTCAATATTATTTATTTTTAATAAAGAAGAGATCACTGGGAATGATAGAAGAAGAAACTAAGGTGAAATAAGTACATAGTGCACATGGATAGCTACTTAGGTCACTGTTAGGAACAAGACAGTCACACAAGATCTAGAGAAGGCAAAGGCAATACATTAAGTTATTGAACAAGACTGTTTACAGTTAGATGAACAGTTTCAGGAAGAGGTTATAGTTTCATACAGTACTCAGGAGGATAAATCCTTTCTGGGGGACAGTAGAGCATTCCTGTCAGAGAGGGCACTATTTACAAGGCCTAGAAACCTCACAGTTATGGATTAACTGTGCTCAAGAACTCTAACCCACATACATAGCGTCTAACAGGACGCACAAGAACTATGCACTGAAATCCATGAGAGGGGAACATCAGAAAAGGTATCCTAGCACAACTTCTCAGAAATCAGCTGTTCTGTATCTAGTGTTATCTTTGAAAGACCCAATTCTGTAGCTGTTACAGCTGCCCTATGTCTGACACTCTGCACTAAGTAGGCTTAAAACCTAGTGAATCCACTCAGCAGGGGATTTTTCCAATGAGAGGGAATGCTTTTGTAGCATAAGATAATTGTAGCTGTTCCTTCCTCAGCTCCTGCTATAGGAAACGCAGCTGAGAAAGTTAGCAAGGCCTGGACAGCAACAATTCCTCTGTTCCCAGCTTCTGGAATAATGGGTTCGCAACCATTCATTGGTTCATTAGCACAGTTTACCACAAAACTGGGAAACTACTGTGTTCTCTGCACCCCTAACCTTGCCCCCAACCCCATTTCCATCTGCATCCAGCACTTAACTACCTTTGAGAAAAGTCATGTAGGATGCCAGTCTTTCAGGGAGATGGTGTTTCCAATTAATTCAGAACCTCGCTAGATAACATCTGTTCAGTGTTACAGTGGCTGGCACAGAGCTCTATGCTTGACTACCATTTCAAATGCATATGCCAAGATCTTCTGCAGAAGGGAAGCAGAACATGATTAAAACGCTCATGAATTTTTTCTAAAATTGGAAGACCCATTTCACAGACTGTAGATAAGCATTTGTAGATATGCCTGTACAAAGAGGAGCCCTGTTACCTTATGCTGGATGACACTCAGAACAAAAAGGCTTGCCCTATTTCTATCAATTAGTCTAAGTGATAGGCAGGGGATTTTGGTAATGTTTTTAAAGATGCATTTACAGCAATAGGGAACACACTACAGTCTTTGGTCCTCCTTATCTCCTACCCATCACTCCAATATGAATATTCAACATCTGCGCTTAACCAAGGCAGATTGTGGGGCTTTGCTCAATTTCAGTTTTCTTAGTTCTCTTGACTTGGATCCAACTGCTTAGGAAATACTGGAGTATTCAGACATGAATTCAAGAAGGGCACTTGAGAAGAAGGGGCTTAAGTCTCAGTAAAGTCAATGGGTCTAAGCACCTGGGCTGTTGCAGCTTTGCTTATCAGCATTCATTCAAGAAACTATACAAGCGATGCATTTAGGCACACCAGAGTTCCTGGTGCAGCATTCTAGTCATGCTCCTGGAATACACAACTGGAAGTCTAGCAAAATTATACTTCTCAGACAGCTAAGATTATTTGGAATGCCAAGACTCTGCAAATTGAGGCTGCTGGTATCCATCCGTCTTAGCTTAGACAGCTCTCTTAAGTAGTAACTTCCCCTCTACTTTCTTCTCTTACATTGCCTGCAATGCAGAAAAAACTCTGTGCAGGATTCTGCCAAGAGCACAAGCAAAACACTAGACAGGACAAGATACATAAGACAAGAAAGTTCAAGCATTTGACTTTTTAAAAAGTGTTTTCAGCTAAGGCGTGGATTAGCCCTTCTTTGACTTAATCAGCCTTTCCATGGTGTCTATGGCAGTCACACTCTAGCAGATTTAAGACAACACATGGGGAAAAGAGAACAAATTCACTTGTAAAGGAACTCCATGAGTGTCTTAGACTAATTCACACCTAGAATAATAAGTAGTTTATCCCCAAGCAATTTCCATTTTCAGACTCCTGTGCCAACTAATACTTTGCCAAAAGCAGAAAACTGACTGCCAAATCTTATCTTGTAGTTAAGCACAGTGCTGCATCTTGAAAACCCATTTTGGGAGAAGGGCTGGGCTTGGAGGTGATAAACAGGATAGGAGAGTTCAATGCTATGTGGCCGCTCCTCAGTTCCTTCCAAAAATAAGCTACTGCACCCTTTAAAACAAAACCTTGACCATGCAAGATATTAAAGCCCTTAGCTCAAGCACTCTTTGTACACAGCAGGAGGAGATGTTATCAGGAGCAGGCCAGCCAACAGAAACAACTGCTAAAGCAAAATCCTTTTGTGACTGGTCCATTGTTTCTGAACACCCAGCTAGAAGCAAAGGGTCTCCCTCACTGGAATGGAACAACCCTGTGTAATAGCAAGAAGTTTTGCAAATATCATTAGCTACTATTCAAAATGGCAAGACAGTGAAAAAACACAATGCAAGGGCTTACATACGCTTTATCGCTTCTCTGCCATTCCCTCTCCCTATGCATAACCACTGTCCCAAACCATAAAACAGAAGGAGGTTGCTGTCTAGTGAATAGAACACAATATTACAAGGCAGGACCTCCTGGAGCCAGGCTCAGAGTTAAGTGCAAGCCGGTGCGCAGCAGAAGCCTGCAGTCAGACTGAAGTTCTGGCTACGCTGCTGTACCAGGGAGCAAGGACACACAATGACATCTATCATGCCTTGCACAGATGATTTACGTTTGGAATAACACTGCCGCTTTATGCATCTGGGCAGAGACAGACTTTGGCCCATGCAGGTGCACTAATACAGAGTCAAAAGCCATCCATGCCATTTGGAGATGACCATTTCCTCACTGGGGTTCCAGAAACTCACAAGTGTCAGATTTGGTGACTGGTCTTTGGCACATTATCCACAGAACAACCCTCATTCAAAGCACATGAAAGAAGTCATATAGAGGACAAACAAGAATTATGTTGTTACAGCTGATACAGCCAGCGCGAGAAGATGTATAAAACAGGAAAAGTAGCTGGTAGGAGAATGTAAGAAGATACGAGATAGTGCAGTCCCACCCAATGATGTGCTGCCAATATTTTAAAATAACAGCTCCCAGAAGCATCTCCCCATCATGTGATGGATCCCACAGAGCAGGAGTGGCTGTGCTGCAGAGAGAAGTGCTGGGTGGGTCAAGGAATCTGTTTGCTCTTCTCTTGTTTTCCCCATTTAAACAATGTTTTCATAAACACAACCAAGGAGGGAGGTGGCTCCACTTGGCAGACAGGCTTCTCCTGAGTAAATTTGCTGGAAGTGTTTATTCTCTGCTCCTGAAAGCTGTACTGTGCATACTCAATAGCTGTGCACAGAGCTCAGCAGGTACAACACAAAGCCTTTCGTGTTGTACCTGCTGAGGGAATGAGGTTGATCCTTCCTGCAATATGCCTCCTTTCCCCTTCCAAAATACCTGCTCTTCCAGTATAAGATGATGCATCTTAGAAGTAATATAGTTTTACTCCCCAAAATTGCTTGCATGAATCTCAAAATGGGGATGAGTAAAAACGAGAAAATGCAATTTGGCATGAATCACTTTCCTCTTCAACAAGAGCTGGTTCCTGAAATTCCAGTGATCATCCTCCCAACACACAGTTGTCCCAAACCTTGCAGACTTCCACAGATTTACCAAGTGGGATAAGTATGCCTTAGATTCTTTCCCTATAATCCCCTCCTTTTAGGTGCTCACTTCTTTCCTGAGCACTTTTTGAGTCCTCAGAAACAGAAGAAATGTAAAAACCACTGCAGTGCAGCAAGGCTCACCCCTGTTCTCGCTAGGTGATGCAGTGTGGGAGGCACTTGCTTTTAAATCACCCATTTCAGTCCTCTTCCCCGCCCCACATATAGATGACGCTTAATTATAACTGACACATATTTCTGCTGCAGGGATTGCTTTATGTATTTCAGTTACCTAATGCTAAAAAAGCCCAATCTTATTTTAGTCCCAGACAGGGTTCCCAAAAATCACAGCTAGCCAGCTCATTTTATGCTCGGTATGAAGGAGACAAATGTATCTACCTTACACACCTCTGTCTTTTCATACTAATAACCAGGTGTTGTCCTCTAGGGAAGAGTCCTGCCAGGGCTGAGAGACTGAGGTATTACAAAGCTGCTTACATTGAGGCCACTCATGATTTATGTGCCATATGATTAGCCAGAATCAGTCTCTAGGGTGAAGCTTGCAGATACTAGTTTGGCATAGACAGAAAAAGTAAGTGATCTAATCAAGTATTTTGCTATTTATGTGTAGTCTAATTAAGATATTATAATATATTCAGGAAGTAACATAAGGTCCATGCCCTGTAAGAGATTTCTTGTAATACGAGAAAATCACTTTTTTATAGGTTTGGAGTGATTAATGAGAGGAAACTAGCATTAGAAAAATAAATAAATAAGAATCAGAAACATGCAGGAATGTTGGCAAAGAAATACAGAGGCCCATCAGCAAATAAAAGCAGCACTGTGATCTGGGCTGAAAATAGTTCCCGAAGTAAATTTATCATCTTTGGTACATTAATAAATCCATGTGGATGGCATTTGGAAAATGGAACACAGTGCTAAAGATGCTGAAAGTACTGGTAAGGGAAACAGTCTGTGTTACTGTCGGGTATTTAAAAGGGCCAGGTTCTTCACTCTAGGGTGAAACAAAGGTGATCTTGTTTCAGAGAAGGCAAGCCAAAAATGGATTTGTACTCTGCGCAAGACTGCTATTCATTGCGGGCAAAACATAGTGACAGCAGGCGAAGTCCTTAGTTCCAGTAGCTTAAAACATAATCTCCTGTTCTAACAGGCTGAACTTGTCCAAAGGGTCTGAGTGAGGGTGGGAATCAGAATCCATTGTCCGAGAGGGCTAAAAGTCAGCTCAGCATCCTTATCAGAGGGTTCAGCCTTGCTCCCACTGGAGCCAGAAAAAGGAAACCTATCACTATAACATACCGCATCCACTCCATAATGCGTGTCTAAACCCAGCTACAGTGCAGCCTGAAGCAGGCACGGAGTTCACCTTGCCTAGACAGCTTCCCCCCGCCCCCTGTGCGAGGACTCACATCAGGCCATGACATTCCTCATTTTAGGACTCTGACCCCTCTGGTCTGTGGTTTGGTTACAAACCACTATTGACAGCCGGCAGCCAAGACCCCCAGTGCGCAAGTAAGTCACACAAAAAACACGAAGCAGTCTCCAAAAGGTGTGCTAATTTCCTGTACTTCAAACTGCAGAACATCTGTATCTGCAGGAGGCCACAGGCTAGGTAGCTAGGGACAAACCACAAAACCGAATGAGAAGACTAATGTGCAGTTTCCCATGGCTGGCATCAACTTAGGCAAACAAAAATTACCAGAGCGAAGCCACAACACTTCTTTGGTATACCATAATCCAACATTCAATCTTTCAGGGAATCACCTTCCCCCACCCCCTTAATGCTGATAGTGACACTGTTTTCCAGGGGGTCGGTGTTACATGACTGCAACACAAAAATACCATGCACTCACTGTTAAGAAGAAAGACGACAATAACTCAACTATTTGAAAACTTTCAAGTGAGAACAAGTCTTGATATAAGGATGTCAAACTATGCAAAGTCCACTGCATTCTAGGCACATTTTGCAATTGTTCATTTATCCACAGTATTAACAGTTTACCTATCATTTCTAGCTTAGATTTGCTGACCTCCACTTACCACAACTATCTCTCTGTGCTTTAGTCTGAGCTACCTAGATTGTTTTTCCTTTGTGAGATATTTCACTCTGCCAACTTCAGCTAAAACCATGAACCCCAAGCATATTTCATTATTCAGACTGCATCAGATTTGTACCTAATGTAGAAAATTTCAGAGCCTTACTGAAAAAACATATTCAGTTCATTATATTTTGTAATAGCAGTTGGTAGGAACTCTGACATATAGCTGAAGAGCAACTGGTTTTTTTTTTTAATCAAGGGGTAAATTCAGCTGCAGGAGCAAGATAGAAACTGAGTTCTGGCTTATTTTGGAGACTCCACCTCCATAATTCCCCCTGCAGGATATGGAATGGCTACAAACAGGACAAGTTCAGTGCCTGATAACAGCATTAGATTAGAAAACGTTACTGACTGCATATCTCTATGCACAGAGTAGTGTTATAGTTGTGGGGGTTTTTTTCTTTTAAATACAGTGACCTTGTCTAGTTATCACTTGCCTTTCAAACTTTCTCCTTAAGCTTTTGAATCCTCAGTTGTCTTCATCAGACCAGTAAGAGGCTTTCAGTTGGTTTGCACTTTTTTTAAATTAAACTGGTCACCATGGTCAGCTTAGAAGCTTTACCCAAAGTATAGTTTAACACAATTACGCATGACTTGCCAGGTCTTAGTAACTCAAAGGCAAAATGTTTAAGTCAATTTTCTTCTTGAGAGATAATCCTGTGGTACATGGTGATTATCATGGCTTACTAGACAAAAGGAATGTCTAGTAAGTGTCACCTCATGATCTAAGGTGTTTTGTATTTAGGATTTTAGTCTTGAATCATTTTTCAATGTTTCAAATGCTCAGAAACACATTTAACAGGCAAAGGAATTGACACTTGAAAATTACAAAAGACAAGAAAAAAGTTTTCATCTATTGCTTTGTGCAAATTCTGCAAGACAGCAGTGGAACATTCTTGTCAATGGTGCTCACTGAACATCTTTTGCAAATAAAAGGTAAAATTAAAAATGGCCATCATTTTACCCTCATCACAGATAATGATACAGCGACTATTAGCACTAAGCCAGTCTGAGTGGCATGTTGTAGATAATGAGGCCAATCTCAATGTTATCAGCATCTCAGTGTTACCTCACGTTAGAAGTTAAGGAATGAGTAAGCATATTAACATAGTCACATATTTTTTAAATATGCATTTTAAGTGTTCCCTGAGTCTAGTAAGCCTTAAGTAAGCAATCCCTGTAGAGAATATTCTGATAGCTGTTTCGTGCATTGATGTTACTAGGCAACATTCATATCATCTTACGCAGTTGGCCATACTGTGCAAGATCACGCAAAGAAGGACGACATTGCAAAACCGTAGGCAGAGCTGGATCGAGACACTGAAGACACTGGAGCGATGCAGCAACATGACTGTAAAAGTATTATGTGACTGCCAGTTTGTGTGCATTAGGTAGTACTATAGGAAGCCTATGGACTTTTTAGTCTCCCACATCCTTTCTTCTGATAAATTTACACCTACTTGTACAAAAAAGACTGATTTCTCACAGGCTGTCTCTTGTGAAATCATTTTTGCCTCTGCAGTTGAGTACAATGTGACCCTCTTTTTAGGCTTCCTATTCACAGCTGCAAAAAGGTGCTAGCACATTAGATTCAGAGAATCTCAGTGAAGCAGGTAAGAAACATTTTTCCCAGAACTTTTGCATCACTCTTGGGCACAGGTTTTTATGACCAGGTAAAGACAGACATCTGCACTCCTTAAGATTCAGCTTTAGAGAATGTAAGGTCAACTCTTATGGGAATGTGAAGCAACATCCTATGACAAAGTAGCAGCAAGTCTGTAATGTTACTGTTACAATGTACTTTATGTGAAAAGCATGGAGAGAACCAAAAGAGTTTATAATAAATCGCAGTGAGTATAGAGGATGCAATGATCACAGCAGATCCACACCCCCTTATGCCTGCAACACTTGTCTCAATCTGATGTTGCACACCTGTGTTTAGCTATAGCATTTGAAACATTTTCTTACAGAAGTCTCAGCATTAGACCATATTTTCATTATTCAATAAATGATCCTGTTGAATTCAGTGGAACAGTTCCTGAAAAGTGGTCCACTGCATTGGGAATGATAATAAGAGTAAAAATCTGTTTCCAAAAGTTCTTTTGATTCAGATTTTTAAGTGTGCTCTTCTACGAAGTCATGGTTCTAATAAATTTTGCAAAATATGCATGAAAACTGATGTAAATAATTGCTCACAACAGAAATCTTCAACAAACATTTACTATATTTTTTTGTAGAAAAACATTTGACCAGACTTTGAATTTAGAAGCATGTTCCTTATTCATTGTTTGAACTCCTAATAGCACAAGTAAACTGATGATTTTATGCCAACCAACTAGAGGCTGTTTTACATCAATCACCCACCATTCATGTTCATTCCCCTATCCTATATGGTATCTATTTGTGGCTCACTGCATGATTCAAGTCATAGTGACTACACAAAATCATGCACAAGTACTCAGCAAGCAGTTTTTGCAAATATTTTAGTCTTCTCTTTCTAGGAATGTTCTTGTAAGCAAAAGTTTACACGGATAAATACTAATAGAAAGCAAAGTAAGATTCAAGGGTTGTCAGGGGGGTTGTTTGTTTGGGGGGGATTTGCAGGTGTTCGCCAGCCTTCATTCTTGCAGAAAAAAAAATTGTGGCATTTTCCTATTTCTGCCATGCATGTATTTATATCCTACACCAATAGAAGTATTACCAGATGCACAAGTGCAAGCTGGGAGTCAGCTGGGCTGTGTCAGAAACTAAGCTGGTAATCATTGCAGCTCTTTTGACTCAGCTGAGGGGTAAACTAACATCAGATGAGGATCCGTCCCTTTAAATGCTGTCAAAAAGGGAGCGCTGTGGAAAGTGATTCCCACAGAATCAGGTTTTGTGTACATTTCCTGCCATTCTTTATCTGTAGTTTTCCATTGGTCTAGTTCATAATTTTATGAAATGTCCCTCCAATTATATTTGTTTTTACAGTCATACAATTCCCCACACCCTCCTCCACCCCTGAGTCCACTTCTGCTAAAGATTTAAATAAAAATAAACTCTGGAAACTCTAGAAACAATTCTCTAGCTTTTAGGCACTAAGGAATTACATTCCCTTCTATTGCATGGTAACTAGCTGGGCTGTCAACTGAAGAGTTAAAAACAAAAAAAGAGAAACCCAACTGCAGACAAATAAAGGTTTTTGAATCTTCTCCTGTTGCAGCACTTTCACTATCTGTCACAACAACAGAAACTAGTCCAGACTTGCTAACTCCAGTAGCATAAGTGTTCACTGTTATTGCTATGCAGATAATCAGATCCATGAAGACAGTAAGATGCGCTATGCTAAAAGGATATTTACCACAACAGTTTCATACACTAAGAAGTCAATGTCCCACTCCTGCAAACTGCATGTCTTCTGCAAGGCTCCATAAAGAATCAAAGACTCAACTGCATCAATTGTTTATATAGCAGAGCCCATTTTTTTCCTGGATTCATGTCCTAGGTAGAACTATGGCCTCAAAAGAGACCGATATCTCCGTCCACCATATCCATTAACTGCAGCTTTAATGATTTTTTAAAATTATTATTATTTTACAAGTCTTTGTTAAAGGGTCTTGCTATAAATATATTCACTTTAGGAGTCTTTAGGATTTCAGCCTCTTTAAATGCACAAATAATTTTCCAAATCTTCTGACCTAGCCAGCCAACCTTATTAAACCATCAAGTTCAGAGAAATAAAGGAAACAAGACTCATGGGGTCAAGATTAGAATTCCGCGTGATATGCAGAAAGGCTACAGAAGCAAATTCCAGATTGAAGAGAACTGGCAACTACCTTATGCCAAATTCATCACTGGCATAAACAGATGCAATTTCCAAACTTACACCAAGTTGCAGCCACTTATTCTGAGAACATGACCTTTTTCATTTCAGTTATTCCTACCTCCCCCTGCCTCCCAGTCCCTTCTTTATTTTGGCATACAGCCCAAGACCACATGCACCAGTTGTGTTTTTATAATAGTCCAATCTCAGTTTCCAGTAAGAGGTAAGAACAGCCAAAATGCACATCACAGGGCCTTATAAATAGTTAAAATCTAAACAACACTCTCAAAAGAAGAACAGATTGAAAATGGCAGCAAGAGGCTAGATCTTACAACTTGTAAAAATGCTGAAAATTGAGGAATCAAACTTAGTTTGACTGAGGAATCAGGGTGCACAAGATAGTGCAGTTTCAAATATGATTCTGCATTGATTAATATCAATGAGCTCAGCTATGTATTATTAGTTTGGTCAAGCACAAAGCACTGAGCACTTGTAATATCTAACTGAATCCCTGTTTAATCTTTAGCATGCTGTTTAACACGTATTTACTACACAGAGACCTCATTAATCCATGGATGTCTCATCCAGATATCTAGGTATCCAAAGGCTTAAAGTGCAAGCAAACCAATAGGTCACCAATGTAGGCTTTTCTATTAACCTAATAGGGGCTTTAAAAGCTATCTGGATTAGCCAGGCCTGGCTGTCTAGTCATCATTTAAAGATTTTGCTGTCTCTTTTCTTGCCAAGTCTCAGATTTCTCCAGGACAAAACTGCTGAAAATAGTAACTTTGAACAAAGTTATGGCTAAGGATGTTTGTTGCTTGACTTCAAGCTCACTTAAAGGCTGGATCAAAACTCCTCTCTTACATCCCTTCACTTTCAGTTGAACAAGGATTTTATATTCTCTGTTGCAGTAAGTCACTTCAAAGTTATTTTAGTTTTATATCCTAGCACCTTAGTAAGATCTCTATTTCAAGTGACTTTACACAAGAAGTATTGGACTAACAGCTCTGAAGACAAAAGACCTGGCTACAGACAGCACACACCACAGTAGCAGAGCAGCCTTTCATCCCCCTAACCATGATCCAGCTGGTGGATATAAAGTTGGACTTTATATAAATGTGGACTTCAACTTCAGCAACATGTCTCTCTGCATATTATAATGGTAGTCTCTCTCAAAAGCTATAGATGTCTAATTTGCAGATGCACTGAGCTGAACAAACCCACGGGTGAGAGCAACGAGATGACACTGAGACTTAAAATATTGTCCTAGAAATGGAAGGTCCACATGCTGCCATCCATCATTTGAATCAGCTAATTGTTACCACATAGAGGGTCACTCTAGATCCAGTTTAGGAGCTGAGCTGTGGAAGCTGGTGAATTCAGCTATATATAGCTTTTAAAGAGTGAATTGAAGTTGGCCTGTGACTGCCAAAGCCATTTGGATGCAGATACTAAATACATAATTGCAGCCTATTACTCCTTACATATACCTGCAACATCAGGACTTGGAGTGACGACTTGTGTGGAGTGATCCCTAGCAGCTAGAACAGCTAAAGCAAATGCAGAGTTAACCACAAACAACCCATTTCCAGTGTTAATCAACATTAGGAGGACAAAAAAAAAAAAAAAGAAATCGCATCACATAACTATTGTTACAACTAATGTTGCATATAAAGGCTTAGAGCTAACAAAACGTCATGGGCTGCATTCTTCAGCAAGTTTCAGTTCCAGTTTCAGAAGAAGTTTCTATGGCAACTGAATTGTTAATCTACGTGGTTTATATTACAATTCATGCTACAGATCACGTTTGACAAACCTCATAAGCTATCAATTTAGGTCTAATTGATTCCTTGTTTGGGGATCTAAAGTGCCATTTGCTGGGCTGCAGGGATTACAGGGTTTTTGTATTTTCACACACTGCTTCTTTAAATTACAAAGATGAAAACCCAAATATTTTAAATGGAACTTTAGTAATGCATCAAAGTACAACTTAAAAGAAGAAAACTGGTTCAATATTTGTGATATTGAGTGCCTAGAGTGTCCCTGCATTACTTTCCCTGCTCGTTTCTTCTTGCATAGGCATCAGCAGGCAATCATTAGCAGTTGTTCTAGTATGAGCATGTTTCTTTAAAAATAAAAGGTGCCACATCTCTTTTAAGGGATATTTTATAGCAAGTGTACTCCCTTTAAGAAATTACGGTTATTTCTCCCCATTCAAATGTCTTTACGAGCTTCCAACTATGAATTATTTTAAAATATTAAAGTTCACCAGTTGTAACATTCCAAAATATTGTAATCAATTTCATAAGACTTCTTAAAAGTGAAGTTAATTTGAAGCTCAGTCTTGAAAAACAATATTTAGCAGTTTTGAATATTTAGCAGTCTTAAAATTAGGACTTGTCCAATTTTTCCAATAATTAGTATTTGTAGCATAATTATAGTTTGTCTGTCATTTTAGTAATCCTTTAAGAGCTTAGCTGCAAATACAGAGTCCTTATACAATGTAAAAGAATGTTTCTAAACAGTGGAAAACACTCAAAATCCCTTCAGCTACGGTTTAAGAGATCCCCATGGGTGTGGGGGAAATGGGGATGAAGACAACACACACACATCATTTCCAGATATTCAAAGCCTGCAAAATGAAGTATAATTTGAGATCACAGTCAAGTGCCTCCAGAGAGGCTCCATCATTCAGAAGTTATTTGGGATATCAAACATTTGGTACTTTCATCTTTCCAAAACTTATATATAGCCTGCTTCTCTGAATGTCCTCAAAGTCCGACTTTCAGCTCAGCTCAATTTTGGAGGAAGCAATATTGTTTTCCCGTTCTATCACTTGACCCTGAACCTTTTCCTCAGTTCACTTGTTATCAGCATCGTACCAATACTTATCGGTATTACCTCCCCCAGAGGTAGTTTTCCCCTGTGATAGCCTCTGGACCCAGACAAGCAATTCCAGAAGGCCTCTACCTAGAAACTCTGGCCCAGTCACGTAAGTTATTGCAAACTCATGCCTCCAACAAGCCCTATCCTGAACATACTATCAGCTGAAAGATTTGAGGCATATCAGTGTCTGCCTGCCGTTTACATACTCATTAAAGAGCTTTTTCAGAAGTTTGTACACAGTATGCCATTTCTTTGTCTGAGTCACAAGTACAAAACATGGTATTAGCCTGACTTGTAATTTCAAGGGCAAAGTCTCAAATACATCCATGATTTATTACCCCCACACAATTTCTACTATTTTAAGTGTAGTCTTCAGACAACATAAGAGGAATACTTGAACCTAATATAGGTAGTTTTATTAAGATCAAACATAAGGCTTTTTCAGGCAGAAATCTACACTGTGTGTTCAGTAACTATATTCCTTAGTGGTTTTCTGCAGAGTTCAAGCTACTGAACAGCTAAGTCATTCATTTAGCATGTGAATAAGAGATATCCCTTAAAATACAGGGCTTTTCATGCAGGCCAGCTTAAAGCTGTGGGGATCCATTGGGAAGTCTGTTCAGAACTGTAGTTAAATTTCTGGGACAGCTCTGTTTTCATGGAGTGGAAACTACATTAACAAATCCAAGGTTCAGTACTTTTGTTCCTTCCTAGTCTGCCATAGCTCTTTTAGTTCAGTGCCTCTCCAATTTCAACTACAACATCCTTCCAAAAGCAACATTTCTGTGCTCATATTTTTGCATGCAGCATCAGTCCTTTAAATGCCAAAAACTAAGAATTTAAATCACACTGCAGAAATGGAAAAAGTGTTCTGCAGAACTCGGGAGTAAAAAAAAAAAGGATTCCTCATATAGCTTTTCAACACAGCTATACAATTTGCAAATCAATTTTGTCATGCCAACCGCTAATTTGTGCTTTTATACTGTGATATTATTCCGCAGTTGCCAGCCAGCTTAGCAAGGCAATGCTTCACCACCTGGTCAACTACTTTAGAAAAATAACAGCATCAATCGTTTAAAATGGACAGTAGATTACTTAGTCTTGGTATAATTTCGGACATTTACTTCACAACAAATATTTTCAGCTGATATTCCCCCTCAATTTCCTTCTCCACATAAAATGATGCATTGAAGACAAGGGTTCGATCTTTGAATGAAAAGGCAAACTGGCAGTTTAGAGCTCTGAGAGACTCTCCTCAGTCTGTGGAAAATATTGAGAGCCTAGTAACAGTAGAAATCACTAAACAGAAGGTCTGCTATGTTATAGGGGAACCAGGCAATTTTATGCTCACCAGCAAGTTAGAGTTCATGCTGCATGATGAGTTTGGAAGTATAATTTCTGAGAAGGGGAGGAGATTTTGAGTATCAGTAACTAGCTGCAGTAAGTGTTCTCAATAGTCCCAGCTACTTTTTCTCTTCTGAAAATAGAAAAGGGGGGATGAAAAATCCACAAATGGTATTAGTTTTTCTAATAGAATTCAACAGATTTCTGGAAAATGTTAAATAGGAAAAAAAACACACTTACAGTAACTCTAAAGCTCATAAGCAGAGTCATCTCTGTGCCAGAGTTTCCTTAAACTGCAGTACATTAATAATGTTATGTACAATGTTATGTAAGGTGTGACATAAAAAAAAAATAAAAAGAACACAGCACCCTTTCAAATTTCAGACCATGCTAAGCAAGCATAGATATCAGTAAGTGTCTTCATTTAGCCCGCACCCAGGGCTAAAAAATAACAATAACAATTTTTCTCTCACCCAATATCCCTTTCCCAACTGAGGAAGGAAAGTGGGAAAAAGAGGGAGACTCGTGGGTTAAAATCAAACAGATTTAATAAAATAAAGAACCTAACATAAATGCTAACACAAAACACACAAAAGTATACTTAGCTACCGGTTGCAGCAAGTTGTACAGGAATAACAATCACCAGCAATGAGGGAAAAACAGACACCAAAAGAAAGAAGAACAAAAATAGCCCCACCTCTCCCCAGCAAGCCCTCCCTTTTATAGTGAACTGATTGTTAATGATATAGAATACACCTGTGGGCCAGCCTGGGTCAGCTGCCCTGCATTTAACTGCTAAAGGCCTTGATCACCGTGGCTGGCCGCAAACTGGAACCAAATCCCAATGAAACCAGGACAGTAAGGAAATGCTATTCAGCATTCAATGCTTAGCCTTTATTTCTACATGTCCTTCTCATTCCTTTCCAGCTGCCCACTTGGGACAAGATTGATGAGGGAAAGCTTAAAAGTAAAAGAAATCAGAAGGAAAAGCAAGAACAAATTACCACTTAGGCTACTTCTGCAGTACGTCTTTCACTCACATTGTGAATTTGGGCAACTCAAGATCTTGCTAAACTGGGGAAGTGTGGTCTGGATGATCGGGTAGTGAGGTGGATTGTGAACTGGCTGAAGGAAAGAAGCCAGAGAGTAGTGGTCAGCGGGACAGAGTCCAGTTGGAGGTCTGTGTCTAGCGGAGTTCCGCAAGGGTCGGTTCTGGGACCAGTTCTATTCAATATATTCATTAATGACTTGGATGAGGGATTAGAGTGCGCTGTCAGCAAGTTCGCTGATGACACAAAACTGGGAGGAGTGGCTGATGTGCCGGAAGGCTGCGCAGCCATTCAGAGAGACCTGGACAGGCTGGAGAGTTGGGCGGGGAGAAATTTAATGAAATATAACAAGGGCAAGTGTAGAGTCCTGCATCTGGGCAAGAACAACCCCATGTACCAGTACAAGTTGGGGACAGAGCTGTTGGAGACCAGCGTAGGGGAAAGGGACCTGGGGGTCCTAGTGGACAACAGGATGACCATGGGCCAGCAGTGTGCCCTTGTGGCCAAGAAGGCCAATGGCATCCTGGGGTGTATTAGAAGGGGTGTGGTCAGCAGGTCAAGAGAGGTTCTCCTCCCCCTCTACTCTGCCCTGGTGAGGCCGCATCTGGAGTATTGTGTCCAGTTCTGGGCCCCTCAGTTCAAGAAGGACAGGGAACTGCTAGAGAGAGTCCAGCGCAGAGCCACGAAGATGATTAAGGGAGTGGAACATCTCCCTTATGAGGAGAGGCTGAGGGAGCTGGGTCTCTTTAGCTTAGAGAAGAGGAGACTGAGGGGTGACCTCATTAATGTTTATAAATATGTAAAGGGCAAGTGTCAAGAGGACGGAGCCAGGCTCTTCTCAGTGACATCCCTTGACAGGACAAGGGGCAATGGGTGCAAGCTGGAGCACAGGAGGTTCCACTTAAATTTGAGGAAAAACTTCTTTACTGTAAGGGTGACTGAACACTGGAACAGGCTGCCCAGAGAGGTTGTGGAGTCTCCTTCTCTGGAGACATTCAAAACCCGCCTGGACACGTTCCTGTGTGATATGGTCTAGGCAATCCTGCCCCGGCAGGGGGATTGGACTAGATGATCTTTCGAGGTCCCTTCCAATCCCTGACATTCTGTGATTCTGTGATTCTGTGATCTTTCTTAACTCATGCCACTGTCAACTACCCTAGATAGCCTTTTTCACATTAGGCCTGCAGAAAGGCTGTGCAGATATGTACTGCTGCCAGACTGGTTTCCAGCTCCTTTCGGGCAGTACATGCAGATCACCTAAACAGGCATCCAGGTAGACCTTAAAAAAATCTAGTGATGACTTACTCAATGTGCTACTCTGGGTTTGCTGTGATGCATCCTGAAGTATTCTGTAACAGCCTTTATCCATCTATTTCCATAACTAAAGCTCCCTCCAACACATATACACTACTTCCTCCAAAACAAAAATCAGCTCACAAGAAACTTGTCTCTTATTATCTACATTGGCACTACCTTAAAAATCCACAGAGGGGAGACACTTCTAGATCTCTAGATACTGCCCTTTGCCTTTTGTTATAACAACTGCTCTTAATATGCCCTTGGGACTGCTCAGCAGTGGAGGAAGACACTCGTGGGGGGCTTGTCACAGCATCCTTGTTTGGGAATGGGGGACTGGGGGTGAGCAAGAGGGGGCTCAGTGGGATCCAGCCTCTCCAAGCGGTTGCTGCAGTGGAGGGAGGGGATGTCTCTGCTTCTTTGCCCACCATCCTGTTTTAAAGGGGCTGATGGGAAGGTGGGAGTGCTTGCCCGGCTCCCAGGTGCCACGCTGAGACACTGCAGAGAGCGCCCTGCTGCACGCTTGCGAGTGGCGGCGGAGCGGGGCGGGGGTGGGGGGCTGGCCCCTTCCCAAAGCCCCGAGCAAACCCCATTGCCTCCCGAAACAGGGACCCTGGCCGGGCCTCAGCCCCTGCTCCGCAGAGGGCAAGGTGGTTTGCAGCCTGCAGCTCTGCATCCTTCCATCCCTGCACCCCCGCGCCACTGAGAGGGGGGGTGGTTTGCAGCCTGCATCCCTTCATCCCTGCATCCTTTCACCCCTGCATCCCTGACCCACAGAGGGTGAGGTGGTTTGCAGCCTGCATCCCTGCCCATGGCAGGTCCTGCCCCTGCCACTCTGGTCCTCCTGTTTCCTAAGGATTCCCTAGAGCTGGATGAGGCTCAGAGTGGCGCTTCAAGGATGTTCCGTGCAGGGAACGGCTGCAATCCCAGAATCACAGAATGTTAGGGATTGGAAGGGACCTCGAAAGATCATCTAGTCCAATCCCCCTGCCGGAGCAGGATTGCCTAGACCATATCACACAGGAATGCGTCCAGGTGGGTTTTGAATGTCTCCAGAGAAGGAGACTCCACAACCTCTCTGGGCAGCCTGTTCCAGTGTTTGGTTACCCTCACCGTAAAGAAGTTTTTCCTCATATTTATGCGGAACCTCCTGTGTTCCAGCTTGCACCCGTTGCCCCTTGTCCTGTCAATGGTGGTCACTGAGAAGAGCCTGGCTCCATCCTCATGACACTTGCCCTTTACATATTTATCAAGATTAATGAGGTCACCCCTCAGTCTCCTCTTCTTCAAGCTAAAGAGACCCAGCTCCCTCAGCCTCTCCTCATAACGGAGATGTTCCACCCCCTTAATCATCTCCGTGGCTCTGCGCTGGACTCTCTCTAGCAGTTCCCTGTCCTTCTTGAACTGAGGGGCCCAGAACTGGACACAATATTCCAGATGCGGCCCACATGGATGAAGAAACACCGAGGGGAGATGATAGAAGGTTAAAATATCCCAAGCGGCAAGGAAAGGGTGAGAAGGGGTGACTGTTCCTGCCACCTCCAACCCAAGCGCGATTGGGGCAGCAAATAGAGACTGAAGGCGGAGACGCGAAACAGGCGGCATAGGTCACACAAGGGCTCCCCACAGGACTCCCCACTGCAGGAGGCCCCAGGTGCTCGGAGGTTTGCACGTGGCCGATAAACAAGTGGACAAAGTCATGGAAGAAAAATCCATGGAAGTCTGCTAGATACAAAAGCTCCGATGTCCCTGTGCTGCCAGTGGCCAGATGCTGGAGGACCACCTGGTCAATCCCACCCTGCGGGTCCTGCTTCTGCACTGCTCCCTGCACATCTGGGAGACATCCAAGCTGGCTACCATGGGGCAGTGGTGGGATGGACCTCTGGGCTGCCCCACTCTACCCTTCTTCTCTTCTCACAAAGTCTGGATTTCATGCGGCCCTATGTCCTACCAAGCCTCCCTCCACATTAAAAGCTAATGTGATTTGCTGGGCTTATTTTTTGCCCCTAAAAGAAGCCAGTTGCTCCTACATGGGAATACCTGTCACATCTGGCCTCTGGGTTGCTCGTTTTCATTGCATGAGCGAAGGACCAAGAAATAGACCATAAAAATAACTGTCTGCAGCTGAACCTGTCTGGGAAGCTGGGATACACAAAGGAGGTGGCTTTAGGGGAAGCCGGTTTCATAGGATCTAGACTACAAACCACCTCCTTCCACTGCAGGGACAGAGGCCAGCATTTGTGCAGAGAAAAGATCGGTGCTGTAGTTCAGATGCTCTTGCAATTGCAGAGTGTGTCAGCACTGGGAAATCCCCAAAGCCCATTGCCAGATTAAGAATTATCTCCAGACTGTAGCAAGACGGATCGGCATCCCGGCACGGTACCTTCTGGCAGCCCGTTGTAGCTGGCGCTACGTGATGCGGTTGGTCCCCACTGCCTAAAGGAAGGAAAAGTTGGGGTAGGAACCGAAACAAGCAGCCAAGGAAGCAACACCATGCCCTCGGAGTCTGTCCTGATCCTGATGGCCCAAGCCCTGAGCTGGTCACCAGCAGCTTGATCCTTCCTTTAATGCTGCAGCCTGGTGCCCGCACAGGGCTGCCTGGGGGGAGCCGGCTGTACCTGGCTGCCTGCTTGCACGGATGTAGTTGTATCCACCTTGGCTTTGCTGGCTGTGCGTTGTGTTTCTCACCTTTCCTGGTGATGAAGTGCATGGGGCAAGGAGAGAGAAAGCTTCATGCTAAGTCACTCTCCCCTGCCAGCCCATGCTGCCCAGGCACCCTGGCAAGCCTTTGGCCATCAGCTTGGAGGCCAGGAATAAGAAAGCCAGGCTCAGGAGTGAGAAAGGTCCCCTGGGGACAGGACTGGGATGACAAAGGACACCATGGGAAAAGTCACTTTGCAGAAGGCAGCGCTTGGGAGGACAACGGCTGGCGTCACGGCGAGGGAGCAGGCAGGATTGTCCACGGGCTGTGTGTCCTCTCTGAGTAAGAGCCCTCTTTGCTCTGAGATCCCCTCCATCCTCCTGCCCTCTCCAGGGCTGGGACACAGAGAAGGTTTGCTGCAGTTTTCCTTGCAGGATTGTTGGCAGAAAATTTTGCCCAGCAGGAAACTTTGCAAGAGCCCACGGAGACACACCAGAGCAGGCAGGGAGGGGTGAGGGACATCCACCCCAGGGGCTATTTGGCCCCGAAGAGGAAGGAGCCCACAGAAGGCCAAGCAGACCACCCTGTATGTGGGCTCTGGTGCCCCAGGCTACCATCTCCTGTTTGTAGAAGACAGCCCACTGTCCCGGGCCTGCTGGCCTCTCCTGGCAGGCCAAGGCACACTGAGCCCAGACGGGCTGTGATCTGAATCACAACAGCCTCCCGACTGCCTGCATGCATGGGGAGAGCAGAGGACACCGCTTTGCCCTCCTCTGGGCTCCCCAAGCTGCCAGGAGATGCTCTGGGCTTTTCCTCTCTCTTGTCTTCACCCCCCCCACGTGACTGCTTGCAGCTCCAGGCTGGGAGGTTCCCACACACCCTTGGTCAGCCTGGGGCTGAGGGATTTGTTCTGGAAAGGACCCCCTGTCCTTTTTCTTGCCCCATTTCTCGCCCCACAGTCTGGCCAGGTGGCAGTTAAATAGCACACACACCCCATGCTTGCTGTGCCACAAGGTGCCCATGGTGTCTAGTCCAGTGCTGAGACACCCCAGGGAGATCATGAATTTGAGGATCCCCCAAACAGCCCGGGGAAAGGGGGAGAAGCTCCAGACTGGGAGGTACCTGTGCCCCAGTGCTGCCCCAGCCCAGCAGATACAGCTTCAGGGAGAGGCTGGAGCCACCACAGAGACCTTCTTGGAACCCAGACAAGTGATGCCACAGACATATGGAAGACAAGTAGAATTAAAGTCTCGGGCTGAGAAGTGAAAAGTAAAGAGAGATGTTTAAATAGCCCAGGAGCTATAGGACATGCTGTGCTTTGTCCTGGAAGAAAGGATGGGAGATGCAGTGGTGAGGCCAGGTGGGATTTTGAAGTCATCTGACAAGAGTTTGTTGGTGTTAACACACATCAGTATGGTGTCCATGGAAGAGAGTCCAAGAGGGATTTGTAGAGACTCTTCCAGTCCCAAAAGAAAAGGAAGAAGGTGTCAGACGTGACTGGCTGCGTTGGCTTTGTCAGATGAAGCCCTGGGCTGTGCAGGAGGCAGAGCTACACAGATCGAGGCTCTGCTGGTGACTGCCATGGCTTTGAGACAAGCTGGTGACAGTCTGAGGAAGGATTGGGCTGACAGTGCAAGTCAAAGATGCTGAGGAGATAAAAGCAGTTGAAAGACAATGTGTTATCAACAGAGTGAGCCCATGTGGCAGAGGACATGGCTGGAAGAGATCTCGGTTGCATATATCGCATATACGGGTTCGATTTGTGCTTACCAAGCCAAAGGAACGGGAAGCCCTCCCTGATGAGAGAAAACTTGATGCCATTGGTAGGAATGAAAGCCACTGGTATGGTTCACATGAGGGGAACTGTTTCAGAAGGACAGTCTGCGTGAGAGCTGCATGAGAGGGAGCGCTTTATGAATGGGCTGTTTCCTCAGTTTAGAATTATTGATAACTGCGAAGTGCGAGATCTGGATTGCACGTGCAGCGACATGCTAACGCCAGCCCCTGAGAGTGGTCCTGACTGCCAGGCTCTGCACCAGGCAGCTGAACTGGAGAGCAGGAGCAGTCCATCACTCCTTTGCCTGCCACCAGAGGAACTGGGATAAAACACACTGGGTTGTTCGGAGAAATTACACCTGGGTGAAGACCATCCTGAAGGTCTTACATGTCCACTAGTAAAAAACAAAGAAGGAAGTGGCGTTCCTCAGGGGTCGGTATTGGGACTGGTCCTGTTTAACGGCGACATGGACAGTGGGATTGAGTGCGCCCTCAGCAAGTTTGCCAACGACACCAAGCTGTGCGGTGTGGTCAACACGCTGGAGGGAAGGGATGCCATCCAGAGGGACCTTGACAGGCTTGAGAGCTGGGCCTGTGCAAACCACGTGAAGTTCAACGAGGCCAAGTGCAAGGTCCTGGATGTGGGTTGGGGAAATCCCAAGCACAAATACAGGCTGGGCAGAGAATGGATTGAGAGCAGCCCTGAGGAGAAGGACTTGGGGGTGATGGTTGATGAGAAACTCAACATGAGCCGGCAATGTGCGCTTGCAGCCCAGAAGGCCAGCTGTATCCTGGGCTGCATCAAAAGCAGCGTGGCCAGCAGGTCAAGGGAGGTGATTCTGTCCCTTTACTCCGCTCTCGTGAGACCCCCCCTGGAGTACTGCGTCCAGCTCTGGGGCCCCCGACATAAGAAAGTCATAGAGCTGTTGGAACGAGTCCAGAGGAGGGACACGAAGATGATCAGAGGGCTGGAGCACCTCTCCTATGAAGACAAGCTGAGAGAGTTGGGGCTGTTCAGCCTGGAGAAGAGAAGGCTCTGGGGAGACATAGCAGCCTTCCAGTGCCTGAAGGGGGCCTACAGGAAAGCGGGAGAGGGACTTTTTACAAGGACAAGTAGTGACAGGATGAGGGGAAATGGTTTTAAACTGAAAGAGGGTAGATTTAGATTAGATCTTAGGAAAAAATTCTTTACTGTGAGGGTAGTGAGACACTGGAACAGGTTGCCCAGAGAAGCTGTGGCTGCCCCCTCCCTGGCAGTGTTTAAGGCCAGGTTGGATGGGGCTTTGAGCAACCTGGTCTAGTGGAAAGGTATCCCTGCCTGTGGCAGGGGGGTTGGAACTAGGTGATCTTTAAGGTCCCTTACAACCCAAACCATTCTGTGATTCTATGATTCTGATTCTAAATAAACAGTTGGTTTACAAGTCTGCAGGAAACTCAAGATAATTCTTCACAGAGCTGTAAACACAATGCTTTCCTGCATACAAAAATGGTTTGACAGAGGCAGAATTTTCTGGGGAGCAGCAAGTATTCTAATTAGAGGATTTAGCAAAATAGATACACTAAGACCAACTTCATATTTCTTAGCCATGTCAAGGATTCTTGCATACCTCCATCTCGTAGCTTTGTATGTTTCCTTCTTCACAGATTTATCTTCTTGCTGTTAAAAGATTCCCAACAGCAATGGAAACTGGATCTTGATGTTCATCCAGAATCTGACAAAAGCAATCTTGGTTACAAGTTCTTTCATCTCTTTTTGTACTCTTTTTGCCTTTACCTTAGCACCTGGGTCTCCATTGAAACCAAGAAGAAAGCTTTCTCACCAGATATATTAAGACCTTTCACAAACGAATGCCCAGAGTGCTTCATTTTGATGTCTTAACACTAGCACCATCACTGCTACCTCAGTTATTCATTAGACTGGACACACTTCCTCCAATTCCTGGCTTGCTCCTAACCCGCAGCTCTCCAGGAAACCCTTTTATCCCTTCTCTATCCTAAGAAGCAAAATGGCCTACTAGGAAGAAAAATTACAGTATACATCTTCAAAACAATGGCACTGTACATATGAAGTTGACAGACTGCAACATCCTACCTTTCTACTATCATAGCTGTGTTCTCTGCTGTAACTGCCCTCATGTATTGATTTTTAGTAGTATCAAATACCATCTCAACAAAACTGAGGCCCACTGAGCTGACTGTTGGTCTCAAACATCTGGTGATGCTTTGAAGATCTGTCTAAATATTTCTAACAGTGCCTGCCATAGCTAAAACCAAGCCTCACAAAATGTGGATAAACAGCTTAGCCTTACACACACAAAGCACAACTTAGAAGGTTCTTCATATGCTGCAGATCAAATCTCTCAGTGCCTCTGGCTCATTATTACATCTGCCAGCTCAGCCTTGCCGCTCTCTGCTGCAAGTATCCCTTCTTGTGGGACCTCAGCAGTGCCACACACCACGGTGTTCCACAGTACTTTGCAGAAGAGATTAGAAGGCACTCCTATTGCCCTCCCTGACGTGTAGAGAAGGCAGCCAAAATTCATCAAAGTGGAGGCAAAAAGTTTGGTCTCCTTAGGGAGCTGAAAACATCAAGATCACCTATGGGAAATGCTTTGAATGCCTGCATGCTCAGGTTGCATGAGATTGGGGAGTGTGCTCCCAGAATTGATTCCCTCCCTCTGAGCACAGGAGAACCACCCAGAGATGTTTGGATTGAGGGTGGATCTATCAGTTATTCAGATGTTCAGGGAGCCATTCCTCAAGCTGCATCACTCAGTTTGAAAAGGCAACAGATGACATACAGTGGAACTTGTTATTTCCTATTAGTTTTGGTGCTTTAGATAACATTGTTTTATTCCTTTGGGAAGGCACTTTCACAGCACAGAGTACCTTCCCTTGCAATGGTCAAGAAGGAATTGCAGGTATGTATTATTGGAGACAAGAGTGCTGGCCTGTAAACCCAAACCAACCAAACGTAGTTCCTATTCACTTGCTTGCTCTGCAACTTTCGTCTAATTCAGTCATATGGGCAGAGAGCTAGAGAGCTGACATATAACTCTCATTATTTTCCTGCTACAACTAAAAGTGACTTAAAGACCCACCACATGAGGCTGTTGAGTTACAACATAAAGGAAGGTAAACTCCTTAACTGATCCCTGTAGGACAGAAATTCCACTGAAGTCCATCAGGAAAACTGAAACCAGGAAATGTCAGCTAAAACGGAGGATGCAACACAAGCAATGCCATTAAAAAAAAAAAAAGAGACAAAAACCTCAAGATAAGTTTCTCCTAAGTAAGAAACAGCTTTTTTTATTCAATGCAATCTCACCAGCTGACTTATGCTGATGTTGTATTCCCATAGCCAGGTAGAGGTACGATAGCTTTTCATGGAAACACATAAGCAGTTACACATAGAGAACACTTGTACGCTTTTGACTAAGTTAGTGCTCAAGGAACATGTTGAAGACCCCAACAAAAGCTTTAGAAGATTCAGATGAGTAAGCCCAGGCCTTCAAAAATCCTTGTATTGGAACAGGATACTTCAGAAGTAAGATTTTGGAGACTTAAAAGCTCAACTAGTTTTCATAAAAGGGGCAAGTCTTAGATCAACCAAAAGCTGTTGAAACTCTGTTATTGCTTAGATAAAGATCAGCTGGTAGTGCACTAAGGACTTCACTACCCTAAAACACATTATCCTATTCACAATAGCTAACCTTATGTAGGTATCTCCCACTTACAGTCAAAAATTGCATGAAGATAATCAGAAAAAATGCTTATAGGTACGTTTGTTATTAGCTTCTCTTTAAGAGAGAAAGAAATTGGTTTAATTTGTGTCATACTAGAGTCTGTAAATATGCCCTGTCTTGCTATGAGCTACAATAGCAAAGCAACCCTTATATTTATATGTTTATGCATCAGTGTCCTCACCCCCAACTCACGCACCAAAACCAGAGAGCAGAACAGGATCACAGATCCCCGATACAAGTGTGCATCCCAAGTCAGGGGCATTGCTGTATTTAATTCTTCTCCAGTTGCCAGTGTGCTTGTCTGTGCTAAATTTCAATCCAATCTCAGGACTGAGAAACCCAAGCACCTCTTCAAGGAAAAACACATATAGGACATAGAAAGCAACAACAGAGCTGGAGTACAGATCTGATTTTAAAAAGGAGCCTCAAATGGCTGAAATCTCTGGATTTGGCAGGGAAAAAAAAGCAAAGCAGATTTTTGTTACCTTTTTGGACAGCACAACACATCCTGTTACAGTTCTATGTACACACAATATGTCTGTTTCGTCAGTTGCTAGAGGACCACACAGCAGGTAGGACCTCACTGGTAGATCTGGTCAAAAATTAAAATCAAAAGTAGCCCTGTCTACTCTGATTTCTAGTCTCCTCTGACTAGTCTAGTAATCTAGTGCACTAACCAGGACTACAGACAGTTAGGCCTTTTAGGCTTCTTTTCCAAGGTAACCTACAACCTAAAGAACTCAAAGCAAAGCACAGACTCTCTGGGCTTCCAGTGCTCCTTCTACCAAAGCAGAAGCTCTGGGCTGGAAACCTCAAAGCTTCCAGATTCTAATCAGCTGTTCTGCCTAGCTCAACACTTCATTGTGTAATAAGCAAACAAGTGATTTAAATCAACAACTGCCATTTCCAAGAGGATATGTAAAAATTTCTGATTTGCAGATTACTGCAAGCAGCATTTTTATTCTGAGCTGGGATAAACTTGAGTCAAGATTTTCTATGAGCCAGAAATACTGCAAGTTAATAATGCTCAAGAATAAACAGTGCTTGTAATTTGGTTTCGTAGAGCATCAGTAAGTGTTTGGGGCATTGCAAATGACTTCTTAAGGCTAGCACTCGAAAACCCCACAAACACACCAAAGAAGTTAACCTCAGCAATTCAGGTTTTGTTGAATTAAAGTGTTTCCAATTTCAGAGGTGAACTGGAGAGAAAAACTGAAACGAATGATGCAGGCATCATTTAAAAGATGATGTCTTGGGCTTACAGATCACCAATTCTGATAACAGAGTGAACAATCAATCTGAGGTCAAACCAGACTGAAAAAAAAATTCCTCCCATTACAGAGAATAACATGCCTACTCCTTGAGCCACCAAATTTTTTCATGGCATTTTCTATGAAATGATCAGCATGTCTTTCTTGTTGTGATTTTGTCTATGCTTACAGAGAGACAGCTGGTTTCAGATTAGTCCCTCTGTGAAGATACAGTTCCTTATAGTTACATTAAAGCAAGCACATCTAGCTTCTGCTAGATGGAACCTGAATTGCTTATTAAGGTCCTAGACCCCTCACTGGTAAATGCAGAATCTTAGCCAAACTTGTAAGAGTTCTTTATAATCAGGTATTTGAGGTTTATTCCCACTTTCACAGAGATTAAACAATTCTTGATATATAGCCTGTCAACTGCTGCATCCCACAGCATGTTGCTATGGTTTCATTAACCTGAAACTGAAGCCAATACCCCAGTTCATTAGAGCAACCCACTAGGGCTTCTTTAAATATAGGATGGAGAAAGCCACCTCTTCTACCAGATCTCATCAGATCCGGACCAGTGAGCAAAGCAAAGCTCACATGTCCCCCAAAAGCAGTTCTAGCCAAGCCATACAAACCAAGCAGTTTGCAGTGCAGTGATCTTGTTCAAGATGCGGCCAAACTTACTCCTAGGAAATACTGGGAAAGAGATTTTTCTGGCCGTGCTCTTTCCCAAGATGTACTCTTGGTAACACAGTGCCGCCACATATTTAGTACAAAGTCAGAATTCTAGGGACAGTCAGATACTCTTAGTCAAGTTGAGATTTTTCAATGGATTTCCCTGGGTTCTAAGTTCCCAAGAGCTTTCCCTGCTATCACCATGCTCATACCACCTCATATCAAGATAATAATTTATCAGGATTGTGACAAGCCCAAGTCAGTGCTTTTGGAACCCTCTTTGTCCTATAAAAGATATCGAAATCAGTGTGAGCCAACACCTTCCAAAGGATATCTTCTGTTCATTATGAGTACTTTTTGGCCACTAATGTTGTCTTAGTCTGTTATATATTTCTCCCACCACTATTCTCCACTGCGATCCTGGATTTCAGATGTTAGGAGTTACAGTCATGGAATGAGATTACCTGTTCCTTGCATTCAACCATGCTGGAGTTTATGAAAAGGAGCATCAGTCATATTGTGTTTTTTCCATGGGCACAGCCTTCACAGGAGCAGTTAAGGCAAAGCTCCTCCTGAATTGTGTCTAGGGAAGAAACCCAGAGTCAAAGCCAATCTAAATAAATAAAGCCACATACACAAACACACACCTGCTCCTTTGAATTTAGAGGTTTATGAACAGAGCTGGTGTCCTCACCACTTGCTCTCCTCTCTGCCTCAAGCTTTAGAAAATTTTAATTTCACAAGACACCCTAGTATCAATTACACCAGATAGAAGGCCTACTCCAGGCATGCATCAAAGTCAATGAGATAAGAATCTGTCCCAGCCTCTACCACAGCATGCAGCACAACTAGAATTTATTTAGCTTTTCCTTTGAGCACTGACACTTGGTATTTAACTTGAACAAAGCTATCTAGACTGACTGACTGTTTCCAGAAGAGCAGTATTAGCTGCTTATATCCTGGTGATAGGTGATATCTGTGACTACAGCCTGACTTAAGAACCCAGGACTTCAGTTCTGGTTATGGATCAGGCATCTCTGTACCCCAGGAAAGCTGTTTAGCTGGTTTGTCCTCACCTCTTCTCACTGCCAGGATCTGGAAAATGGCCAAGTACTTAAGCTGCAGTTTCACAGAAACCGTCATAGAACAGCATCATCAGGCAGTACTTTTACAACAACCTGAACCAATCCAGCTGCTGGCCACCACAGTCCTGCTCTGTCCTTGCCTCAGAGTCCCACACCTCTTCTTTGCATTAACAGAAAAGACACCAAGAAAGTTATTAACTTTCTCACCAGATCTGAGAGCAAAGACAGCATTACATGTGGATAGATAAAGGCCAGAACCAGCAAATGGAAAAGGAAGGAGGACTGTGTGGCCAATTAGATCAACCTCAGTCATCATAGGAGCACAGATTTTGCAATTCTCCAATCTCACTAGCATCTGAAACTCTTTTTTTTGCAAGTTCAAGTATTAGACACAGTATGGAAAGTGTGATTGGAAGGCCACAGCAGAGCCTCTTGATCCAAAGAGTTTTCGCTATTCAAGCTAAACAGAGGCCATTAGGAAAGGACAAGATTAGACTCCTAGCTATTATTAACAGAAGGAGGCCTATTGTTGACTACAGCAGTAGTTACAGCAAGAAACGGATTAAGCCCCAGAAGCTGAAGTGCGGTGGCAGACAGACGAAATAGATAGACAGGTCTTCCAGTTGGCAGAGCGCTAGGACAGAAGGGGTGCAGCTTGCCCACACAGCAAGTCAGAAGCAGAACCAGCTAGGTGCCCTTCGCTTTTCCTGTATAGTCTTTCAACAATTTTAGCCATTCAGTCTAGTGCTTTCTAGGCTAAGCATCTGCTAGAGCTTGTTTTGGCTCAGCTTCAGGTCTCAGTCTTGTTCTTGGGAAGGTATTTTGCCAAATGAAATAGCAACCTTTTGGCTCCAGTGCTTGTGAGCAGATATTTAAAATATTGTTTTTGTCAAGGACAACTTCTTTTGATGGGCTGCAAAAGAGCCAAATTCAACTTGAGACATTATTATAATCCCTTACAATCCCTGGAAGCTCTGTTTTGCATTTGATTAAAGTGCAATGGAAACCAAAGATTTCATTTTAATGGAACAATCTTGAGCCTTTGCAAAAGTTCTACCCAAAAACCAGAAGAACTTCTCCTGTGGTGACACAAACTGGACATACCACTTAAAACAATTAAGTACCATGTTCTGTTTGCATAGCACACGTCCCGTAATTTGACTTCAGCTGACAAAACAAATGCATTTAGCAGCAATTAAGATACACGAAAATCAGTACTGTTATGAACCCATGGTCAGGATTATGTCTTAGGAAAGGCTTGCTATTACATGGGAAATACAATTCCAGTTCCCATGCTGAACAAAGATGATAAAGACTGAAGAGTATGTTATGTAAGCCCTGTTAAATACTATGCTACAAGTCACTAGCTACGCAGGCAGTCATATTTGCTTTGGGTACCTCAGTTGAAATAGAATATTGAACTAAAGTTTTCATTTGAAGGGATACTCTTCCAATGCTATTGACATGAAACATAACAGCATAGAGAGCTTCCATGAGAAAGCAGAATGAAAAAAGCACACAAAATTAAAAGACTTTAAGGAAAAAGAATAAAAAGAGAAGCAAGAAATGTTCCAGCCTAAAAAAGGTTTCTGCAAAGCTCTGGCTAGCATGCAGTCTCATCACTTCTGGAGAGTTCTGTTATAGGATTCACAGTTACCCAAGGGTAACAAGCACATCAAGGTGAAGCTTTGCTAATTTGCTGTAGCCAACCATCAGCAGCCCTACAATTCTTAAACAACAACTTTGATATTTTTGTGAGCCTTTGTATACCTGTAAAAAAGTACAAGGCTCCCACAGAAATGAGAAGTACGTTCCAAACACTGCCTTTTTCCCCACAGCCCTCGGACCTGCTGTAGATCGTAGTGTGACTGATGATTTGACTACCATCTGTCCAACATCTGCTTTTTGGGGAATCTACCCTGCAAATATAATTAGCTTGCTCTAAGCTAACATTATTCATAATGATACCTTGTCATATATTGAAGCTATCAGTAATGCTGTTCCCTTAAAAAGATTTAGCATACTGACTCAGGGCCTGGGATCTCTGTTGAGGATGTTGTTTGTTCCCGTGTGCATGTCCCTCTGTGACGTTATATGCCTGCATTACAAACATTGCCATACAGTGATAGCTGTGGTACCTGAGCAAGTGAGCTTGGGTATGGGAAATAATACAGCTGCCTGAGCACAGAAATTAAGTGGCCCCACTGAGAAGGGTGTATTAGTCCAGGGAGACTGCTGTACTAACATGGCCTTAGGGCTTGTCGTGTCTAAACTATTTTGAGTGTGTCTGCATATCAACGTATTTGCCATGTATTGGTCTAACTTACATAACACAAATACATGTACGTTTGTGTTTTAATTGTTATTACCTTCTTGACAGTGATGCTCTATTGTGATCAGCTTTCAACACTCAAACATCCTATGTAACGATCCTCAAAACTGTGGAAGTCGTTTTAAAATCTGAAGAAGTGCGTGAAACAAAAACAATACTTGATACAGTATTCCTATAGACATAATTTTCTTTTGTAACATTGAGAATTACAAACATAATATAAAACATTAAAAGCTGATATTAGCACTTACTTTAGGACTCCAGTAGCTTGTCTTAAAAAAAAAAAAAAAAAAGAAAACAAAACCAAAAGCCAAACCCAGCAATTATTGCAAGGTGTGCAACAAAACGTTGTGTTTGGCATCACACTTTTGGTGGCAATACAGTAGCATGGCCCCTTACACAAGAGAGAGAGTTCAGGGCTCAGAACAGCCATGGACAAAACTGCACGTGCTTCAATCATTTTATTGCCCAGAGGTTGCTACAAACTACATTTAAGATTCCCCTCCTCTCTCCTAAAGGCATAAGTAAGCTCAGCCAAACCACTGACTACTCCTGATTTCTATCTGGACTGCAGACTCTTTGGAGCTATATATCTTTTTGTGCCTGCATAGCTCCATCTGAACAGAAATAATAATCCAGGCTGCCACAAACCCAGATCCCAGACTCAAGAAAGCTACTGAAGCTTTAAGGTGCCATGACCCAAATTCTGCTTGCAAAGTGATTTTCTTGCAAACTCCCTCTAGACTCATAAATATAGTTCTGTTTCCAATAACGTGTTTCTATTTAACATGTTTTCTGCATTTAAAACCATAATCCTTTGATAACTTTGGGAATATTTGGAAGATATTAAAGAAAAAAAAAAGATTAAAAAACTCCAGAAACCAGTTGGACATCCCTGAAGTTGATTGTTTATATGAATAAGCCAAAGAACAAATAAAAGGCCAGACTGACCACGGTAATAACTTCCAGTGCTGATTCAAAGAAATTAAAAGCAGGCCAGGAAGCTTAAATCTAAATGTGTTTTCAATTGATCTTTGTTCCTGACTGTGTTTAATGGTTAGCTGTTTGAGAAACCCTCTAGGGTTCTACTAGTTGATGTCAAACTGAGGAACAGCAAACAGCACCATAGAGAGCGAGATGCTTTTCTTTTCAAGAGAGTGAATTTAAACACTGCTGAAAGGTTGCAGACTGCCAGTCTCAGAAATGTTTTACGGAAGAAATACAGAGAAGCTTTTTCACTCCCTTTGTTTATCTACGGTACTCATACATCTCCCAGGACAGAATATCCAAGCTTCTAACAAACTAAAATAATTGTCTCCATAATTCTCCTGCAAAGCAAGGTGGTGTTATTATCCATAACTTACTCTGAGGCAGAAAGCCCCTAGGCTATATTCACTATTTCATTCATGCCCCTAAGCTTGGTGTTTTCTACAGGCTAGGTATCTTTGAAGGCCACATCAGACAATACAGTGCTCAGTGCAGGGACTGACGTAAAACCTGACTCAGTTCCAGTGGGCACAATGTGCTTCTAACCTCTACCACTCTGAGAGCATATGTTTCTAAGTCCCATGCTCTAGACTTTCATTTTGCTGGAGAGATGCTGTGCTACCCCCAAAACTAGTCTTTAGCTTCTGATCTTCTGCTTCTAATCACTTCTTCAATTCTTAAAAAATAAAAATATTTTTAAAAATTTTAAAAATACAGAAACAAACAAAGCCCTTCACCAAAAATCAGATCCTTGATAGAGATTTTTTTTTTTTGCTATACAGAAAAGAGATATTTGAAGCCATAGGGGCAGGCATGCTCAGAATGAGACAGAATACATTAATGAGCTGGAGCACAGCGATTAGAGTGCAGAAGCAAGAACAGAAAAGCCAGCTTCTAGCCCAGCCTCCCCATTCCCAACTACTCAGAATTCAGCTACGCCACTGCTGGCCAGCAGTGTCTCAAGCTGATGCTACCTCAGTTCTTTGTGCTGTAATCTTGTTTTCACAGGTTAGGGCTCTGATGAGATGGCTTGCCTTAAGCAGGTAAATTAGATGCTTACATTAGACATCTAGGCTCTGTGGACTCTCCATACGATCAGTACTCAGAGTGACAGTTGCCTTAAGACGGCAACTAAGAGCATCTATATTAGACTTGAGCACGGTGACTGAATTGCCTTCTGGAGGTATGTCCCTTACCATTGACCACAGAGGGAACATACAGAGTCCAGGCTCCAAACATGGGCAATCACCCAAGACAGAAGACAGACTGTGGAACTACTTCCCATGCTTATGTCCCTTGGCCAGAAGTTAGAAAAACATCACCTAGTAACTTTTGGCTACCTGATTTTTAAAACATCAAATGAGGTACAAGAGGAATGAAAACTGAATAGTACTCTTAAAGGCTGCAACACCTACATATTCTTATCTTTTAAAGCCATTGGGAGACTTCTTACTAGGAAGTCAAAGCAATGTCTTTTTCTGGGTAGGTTTCTCCTACCATTCAAAAATCCTTTCTTTCAGAAATGAGGAAGGGATTTGCTTCTCGTATTTGCTAAACCGGGACAAGACATTAAAATGCAAAAGGTTGTGTCTTTAAGATAAGATGTACTTACTAAACCTGACCATTCTGTTAATAAACTCTACAGAATATCCCAAGCCATATACAGATGAAGTGTGAGATACTGGCACATTTAAAAATGAAGAAATTTATTCCTATTTGGTAAGAAAAAATCCTAACAACAAAAGGATCTGAGAGTGAAGTTTTACAGTATTTTCAGAGAGAGACAGGATCCGCTGTAGACTTCAGAGGGCAGAGAATGAAAAAGAAAGATTTCTAGACAGAGCTAGCTAAGGGAAGATGACTGAGCATGGTGAAGGATATCTTCCATAAATTCTGCCAATAGCAGAAGGCAGCCTTGCTGGCAGTTATGGAAACAAATGACTGAGATGATATTTCAGTGATGGATCAGCTCTTGTTATTTATTCCCGTGCAAAAAAAAAGAGATGCAAGGGGTTGTAATTCAGAATAGTAAGTGGCAAATCCCAAATGTTTGACAGAATTAGAACAGAAAAACCTCAGAACATCTAAAAACAACTCTGGAAATTCTGAACTTTTCAGGTCAAATTACACTGGGTGAAAGAAATCAGCTGTGAAGTTGTAGTTGCAAACAGAAATTTGACTTTTCAGAAGGAGGCTGGAAATCTCACCTGAGCAGCCTAATTAGTTGTGTTTATGTACTCCCCTATCTGCCACAATAACTCAAGTTGAACAGAGCTGTAAAGGCTTGTGATTCAGCTGGAGTACTGGGCAGCTTGGAATCAATTCTCTGTGCAGACCAGTCCAACTATGCTGTTCACTCAGTCAATGCTGTATCAAGCTTTCTGATGCAGAAAGACAAATTTGCAAACAGAATATAGAAGGCGAATTTATGTATCAGCACTTGAGGTATTTCAAATCTACAGACAGATTGGTTAGGACAACATTAGCAAAAGCAGCCCTTGCAAATACTATAGTATAGTCCAAGCTTTCACGATGAACAGGTTTGCTACAAAATGCAATCAAATTTTGCTGCTACACCTGTCATCTCAGCAGCATGAACTCCCCTCAGCTAAAGAATTATTTCTATTTATTATTGGAAAATGGTACAGAGACAGTTACTGTTCTCCTTCTGCTTAGGCTAGTTGAACACTTCCTCCCTCTCCAAAGAGCACAGTCTCTGGGTCAGGAAATGCACTCTTCAGCTTCCTCTCAAAGATGATTCCTCAAAGGGTAAGGTCTTTCCTGCCTTTCCTCATCAGACTGTCTGTGCACATCCTATATACAACCCCAGCCACTACAATATCATTAGTCATGTTTTGCAGAAGTGGAAAACTGAGATCTCAATGTTAAATGTTTTCCCCGAAGTCAGTGGCACAGATAGGAAGAGAATAATACTATCTAGTTGTTATCAAACACTTCACATTGGAAGAGCTACAACACTACCCAAAGCATGTCTCTGTCATTACTTGAGTTGTATGGATGACTTGCTTTAACATCACCCAAGATGCCAGTAACAGAAATGCAATGGGCCCTCAGGTCTCCCAGGCTCCTACACAGAAAGTGTCCCCTCGATTTTATTACTACTGTTCCTTTCTAGCTTGCATTTCTATATGTAAATTATTATCTTCTTACCTTCTCCCTCACTGCCCGCTTATTCATCCAACACATCATGATGCAGCTGCCTCGTACCGGAAAAAAAGCACAGAACTGTGAAGAGACAGACAACACGGTCAGACTCTGGTGATGTAAAATCATATAATCCTTGGAGTTCACAAAATAACATTTTTGCCATTCTATCTCTTGGCAGGCTTCCCTACATCATCAAATGAAATATGTATTTTCCAGTCTAGTTACTTCACCTCTGCATGCAGATTCCATCTCAAGACACCAAAGCAAATGTTTGCTGAGTGACAGCTAACAGCACCAGTCCCAAAGGTCTAGCTCAATGCTTCTTGGAACACATGCAATTTTGGTCTGGGCTGAAATGTATGGAAAGTGGTGATTTGACCCATGCTGTAAAGGACACCAAGGAAAAGACAACCTTATTGATAAGAGAAGTAAAGGTTTAAAGTGATTTTATAAGAACAAGTGACTGGGAGAAGAGATTATTTTCCCAACAAATAGCACACTGATACATTAGCTGTTACAAGTGTTAGTAAATTTTCATATTTGAAATCTGCCTGCACAAGAACTTTCATACTTATCTGCTATCAGTGACATTACACTTCATTTTATTTGGATGTCAGTAGATATTCAAGGACACAGCACTGCTCTGTTACAAATGGCTTTAAGTCAAGCACAGTAGCAGCAAGTTACCAGACAAAGGGATACTGTGTTAAAGGCTGCTTGCCAGAGATTACTTATTCAAGTTGATTACACGGAAAGGACAGTAGTGCTGCCACACTTCTGCCCCATACATCCTGGGAAAAAAAAAAAAAGAAAAGCCAGGAGTCATAGGTAGGTTTTGTTCAGTTCTCATTGCATGGGGTAGGCAGGAAGAACGTAATATAATATAATGACACAAGGTTCAATCTCGCAAGGCAGTGTACCTAACTGTTTTGCTAGGTCATTGCAAGGACATTCTTTCTTAGTTTTAAGTACAAGTAGTATATAAAATGCCTCTCACTTGAAAGCTGACTCTGAACATGATTTGAGTCAAAAGCAGAAAATACTCACGATCATAGATCATCAAGCAGGAATGTCCTGAGAGGTTGGAAAGTTTGTGCTTTCATCAAAGACCCAAAATACCTTTCATTACCACATATTTCAGTAAAATTTGGGGTTGTACAGGACATCTTAGGATTGCACTGCCGTAACATGCATAAGTGAAGCCCTCTGTGACGTTCTTATGTGAAATGGCACAAAAGAATTAAGGTAGAATTGAGGCAAAATTAATGAATTCCACCTCATTTACTCTACCTTAATCTTATTAAGTGAAGAGAGAAACTGGCACGTCAAATACATATAATAAATATCGATGGGAAAAGTACTACGCACAAACTCCCACTTACACTACTTACTTCAAACCAGGCAGAGTTAAGTCACTGCTTAATCAGCATTACGTGATTACGAAGGATGTGGTTTGTAGACATGACTATCTAATTGCTTTAGTATCAGAGGAAAATAAAATTGCATCTCTCAGCAATAATCAGTAACTCCAATTAAGCGTGAAACTCGCGTGCAGGCCGCGGGCGGCAGGGCTGCCGCGAGCCACCCGGGCCCGGCAGCGCCTGCGCGCCCGCGCGTGCCTGCCGCCCCCTGGCGGGGAGCCGCCCGCTGCAGCCCCGCCGCGACCGGCCCCGGCCGCCGCCCCGCTACCGAGCCGGGCCCGCTCGGCTGCGCGCCGGCAGCCCAGGCCCTGGCAGCCCTAAGGCCGTGGCCTTGTGTCAAAGAGGCCTTCGGCGGTGCTGGGAAGCGCGGCACAGCAGGCTCTCGGTCTGCAAACGTCAGTGGAAACACGGAGCAGGAAGCGGCTCCCGCGTCCGTCCCTGGAGGGCCCGCACAACCAGACCTGTCCGAGAGCACCGGGATGAGTTACCTTTCCTCTGGCCGGTGGGAGAGGCAGTACCTCTTATTACATCAATATCTTGCTGGAAAGAAAAGCAGGCTGCCTTTCCAGCACGTAAACACTTATTCTAGGTCTGTCTTATGGGAGCCGCCACAAGATCTGTCATTTCTTGGGTCATAAATCTCACATCTCAAGGAGCTTCACATTTCCCAAACATTCCTATTTCTGGTTATCCAGTTTCTTTTTTTTCCGTGTCCCACATATATTATTCTTATTTCATCCTTTCATTTCCTTTCTTGCATTTTTCTTACATTTTCAAACCCAAACCCTAGACAATAGCACACCTCAGGTAAGATTCTGTTTCTGATGTCTTTCTATCCACGTACGTGTGGCACTCGTGATGATCTGCACAGTGTGATTTCTCATTAAATGTCTAAAATGACAAAAATGCCTCATACACAATTGGTCCAAAAAGCAGGAGTCTGCTCTAGGAACATCTGGCAATAGCTCTCTTTATGCAAATCTCTGCAATATGCACACGTAAGCTGGGGCATCGCTATTAAATATTTCTGATTTTCCTCAACAAATCGTGGTATGGCAGTTGCATTAAGCGGCAATGCCTGCACAGGCATTATGCCTTGTAAGCTCTTCCATTATTGTCTGAACAGCTTTCATCTTGCCATGGGTGTTCAAATATCCTGCAGCCAGTAGAGAGAACGGGGTGACAGTGGATGCAGGACTACCTTTCTATGCTCCTCGATTTAAAATCAAAGAATTATATGATCTTGACGCGGCCCTGAAAACAGCTGAAACAAACTTCTCCAAAAATAATCTAGCCAAGGGTGTAGCCTCAACAGTATAAATATAAATTTCATAAGGGCTTTTATGAGTTTAGTCACCGTTTTCTATACACAAATGTGATGCGGATCTTCATGATAAAACACATGCTTGCTTTTATATAGAATATTAGGGCTAGCATTGTCAGTCAAACTCATCTGGGAAAATAGGGTGAACACACGATTGTACATACTCAGGGAGAGGCACCGTATGAGACAACAGGAGACTTTTGGAATATTCTATAAACATTTGGAATAAAAGCAGTTAGCCATTGATCCCAACAGTGTGCACTGAATTAAAAAAAAAAAAAAAAGCACACCAAAAACCATCCTCTCTTCAGGAAAAGCCTGTTCCAAGTTATTATGATACATTCTCACTGAAGTCTGAGGGGTTACGGTACTGCAACAACAGAAATCTGCCTTTTAGATCAAAATGGCTTTTACTTGTAGTTCACCTCTCTTTTTTGACAGATCTCTCACTGGTCACCAGAAGCAAAGGAACTGATACATACAAGAACCATGAGCAGCTAAATAAATTGTTTTGGGACATATTTTGACAATTTAAAATTTTCAACACTTGTCTGAGCCAATTAGTTTCTATCATTTGAGGGTTGCTAATGTTTGGGGGTATTTTTTTATTTCCACAGCCATCCTTTGTTCAGTACACGTCTCTCTTCCCTTCATCAATGAGTAAAATTCTGACCATGAAAGTATCTTTTGCCTATACATGCCAGCCTGTGGACATTTCTGTCTGTTACTTTTCACTGCAAGTTATTCTGTGAAGTTACTTGTACTTTAGATTGGACTTCTGTATTTCCATATAGCAACTGAAAAGCATATGGCAGTCCCCAATGTGCTATTTTTGAACATCTGATGATAACCTCTATTGCCACTCTCACTTTACAGAAGGTACACTCTTCTATCAGTGTGGTATGCAATTAACACTATGCCTCATTATTTTTATGTAGTATTCGGATTTTCACTCTAAGCGTTACCTCAGTAGTCCCATGTATCAGTGTTATTTCTCTGATAATTACAGTAGCCCCACAAAACATTACACAAAAGCAGGGAAGGGCTTGAATCCCTCTTGCTAATATGAAGCTGAATCAACTGACACATTACGCTGGGAATTGGCTGCTGCCAACAACTGTCTTTCATCTACTGGCAATCCCAAATGCACAAGAAGCGGATGAGTATCTAAGACATTCCATTAAGACTAAACAAGGGAACTATTACTTTTTTTTAATAGGGAAAAAAAAAAAAAACAACCTGAAAGCATGCACATGACCACACCATATAAAATCCTGGATAGAAGGCAGAAGATATGGATCCTGAAAAACACAGATAACCAGTAGACAACTAAAGTGCTGGTAACATGACGGAGAGAAGGTGAAGCGGGAGCTCTGTGAGCACAATGAAGGCTGGAGACAGAGACCTGAAATTCCAGGCAGGGAAACAGACTTCTGTCCTTTGATCTCAAAATTATTTGGAAAATGAGACCTGATATTAATTTTTTCCTAAATAAGCATGATTATAAAATAAACATTAAGTTCAGTGACAGATTTTTCTCTTGGCAGAAATAACTAAAAGACTCTAACAACTTCTTAGACAGAATGCACAACAGAAAATTATTTTTATAATAAAGGAATAAAAATGTCAGATTCAATCCCATGAAACTAACCAGATAAAACTACATTTTATTTTACCTGGAATGTAAGAAATATTTTTCCTTAGAGCAAGAGATGATTTTGCTTCCAGTAATACAAGCAAGATGAGAGGATAGCTACTGAGAAAGAAATTATATATCATCTGTGAAAATGCAGCTGACATGATAGCAAATGCAATAATAATGACAGAGTCACATGTAAGGATTATAAAGAGAAACCATACAAGAGCAGAGTTAGGAGGTTAATTATATTCACCCCAAAAGTTAATTATATTAACCATGCAGGGAAACCAAGCAAGGAAAAATGTAAAATCAGAAGGCCCTGAGCTACCCTGCTGATCCATGTTCATGTGCAAATGTGTCTTCTGTTTCTCCTCCAGGCAGATAGATTTTGCTCTAATGGGGAAGTATCTAAACATCTTAATCATCTCACTAGATGGATGCTAAGTTTTCAACAACAGGCAACATTAGTATGTGTCACTGGTAACTATTGTCCTCTAAAAGTAAACTGATAATATGTGCAACAATAATAATTATGAAGGTCTCTATTTTTCACTAGTCATTCAGCAAGGAAAAAGTTTTGTAGCTTGAACACATCTGCTCCAAGCACTATCACATGATTGATTTTCTTATAATTAGACAAAAAGATTTATACAATCTTTGTATTAAGTGGGCTTTGCATGAGCCAACCACTGGCTCAAACTGATCTTTCAACTTTTGAGATACAGGTTATCCGTCTCTACTCACTACATACACTTTCCGGCATGCCATCCAGCAGCTTGATGTGAACGTATTAAAAGGTTATCACAGTTGCCAGTTTTGAAGCACAACTGCGGCTCCGTATTAAACTGCCCAGTTTTAAAGGAGACAATGTAAAGGTATAATGGGCAGGTCTTAAAGAGCCTCGCTTGCTTCACCTCAATCTGCAGCTGACTATGTTAAATTAAGCACCAAGGGCAGTTTGATGCAAGGAAAAATGAGATGAAACAGCTGCTCTCTAACAAGAATGCCTCACACATTAGACTTCTCAATGACACATCAAAGCTCCAGGAACAGAAACATTTTAAAGCTTTATGCAATTTGACCCAGACACACCCACAAGAAATGAAGGCTGCAAGGTGAAAGCCTAAGAACAGGAGATCCAGTTTTTACTGGTATACAGACTAGGCAGTGCTTCTATGAAGAGACAAGATCCGTTTGTGTTCCCATGCATTAGCTCTGCTTTGTGGCTTTGACAGGTGTTCCCCACTTATGTAAAAGAAGCAAATTGCTAGTACATGGGCAGAATGTATTATCTTTTTATTGAGCTGCTTCTTTTGTACTCAGGAGCCTGTCTTCAATGACTGAGGTGAAACTGCTCATCAACTGATGATGTTCACCCCTCAGCTAACGAAGCTGAAAAAACTCCAAAAGTCACCAGTCATGATAAAATTGGGGGCTTTTATGTTAAAATTACTTTAACTGGTAACTAGTGTGTCAGGAGCCCAAACTGGATCTATAAAAGAGTAAAGATCATTGCACCTGAGGAAGTAACCACCACTGCACTTTTCTCTTTGCTACACCTGGGAAACAACTACCTGGAAATGTTCTCAATTATTCAAACAGCCACCTGATTGACAAAGTGGTGTCACAAAACTGATTCAGTTTTTGACTGACATAGTTTCACTGGAGTAAGCATTTTATCCAGAGGTAAGACTTCTAGATCTTCCAGTGTTTATATATGCACATACACACACATACAAACAGTTTACTTGTAGGAAAAGAACAGCTTGAGGCCAAAAAACATCCCAAACATTTTAAAGATACCTGAAGTTCTCCCTTAAAGTTTGTCAAACTAATATTAAAAACTGTGGTAAAAGGTTTTGAACTAACAGACTTAAGAGGCAAGTCTGTCACTATGTTGCTACACAACTGTTAAGGTAACAGCTGCAAGCATGCAGCCAAGAAAGGGAAAAGAAGCTCCAAAAGAATCCAGTCTCCTTACCAGTTATCAAAAGCATACACACTTTATTTTACAACCATACCTGCTCCACCCACACAGGTTTGTTGCCTGAGTCACACAGGGCACTACAATTAATAGGCAAATTAAATCCAAGAAGTCAATTTGTTGGGTAACCATTAAGCCTCGGATAGAGGCAACCAGCATTTGCTCTCTACATGATACTTAGCAACTCCTTACTCTTCTGTACCTCATTGGCAACAAAGACCTGAAGAACACAGCTACCACCACCTCCCTGCCTCACTTGGCCAATACTGTACGGGCTGCATAGCCCTCACATACAGCACTACTGGGTAACCTTCTTCACTGTGGGGGCAGCTTGGTGCCATGCCTGGGCAGCAGGAGAAGAGCTGCTGCCTCTACCCTCACCTTAGGCGGGCCGAGGTGGGCAGCAGCGGCCCTGCCACCACCCAAACGCCTCAGCAGTGGCCCACAGCTGATGGCAACGCAGGCCTGAAGCATGACCGGGAACGCGCCAGAGAAACGCAGCCAGCTGAGGCGGCCCCGCGTACGGCAACACCCCCAGGCTACTGAGGTGGCGGAGCCTGGAAGGTCACGGTGAGCTCCGGGACACCCGGCCCTGCTCAGCCCCAGGCACCGTCACGCCTCCCCGCTGCCGGACCGGCCGGGCGACTACGCGGCGCTCCACAGACAAGCACAAACCCTGCCTCCACCTGCCATGCCACAGCCAATAAATAAGCCTCCCAGCCCTGACAGACAGAACGTAGAGCGGTGCCAGCCAATGCGAGAGCAGATAGGCACGGAGGCGGGGGACGCGAGAACTCAATCAAAAACCTTTCCGCCCCCGAGAGGGTGGGAACAAGAGTAAGCTTCAGTCACCTACGGTGTGCTCTTCCTCCAACCAGAGCGTCTTCCTTCATCGCTCTCCCCAGATTGGTTAGCAGATGGCAGGAGGGCCTTAGCACACCGCTTTCCCCAATAGCAAGGTAACACTGCGTGACAGGCGTTCAGATCAGCCAATTACTGCCGGCGCAGACTCCCCCCACCCCTCTCTCTTGCAAAATGGCGGCGACAGCTCCTGCTCCGGCTCTGGCTCCTCCCGCGGCCGCCCCGGCGCAAAGCCTGATGGCGGCTCCCGCCACACCGGCGGGAAACGCTGTCCCCGCCGCCGCGCCGCCCCCGCCCGCCGCCCAAGCACCGCCGCCGCCGGCCGCGCCGCTGTCGGCCGCGCTCTCGGGCCCCTTCCCTGGCGGCCGCGTGGTGCGACTGCACCCGGTGGTGCTCGCCTCCATCGTGGACAGCTTCGAGCGGCGCAACGAGGGCGCAGCGCGGGTCATCGGGACGCTGCTGGGTAAGAGCCGCCGCCCCGTCCCGCCCTCCGCCCCCAGGGCGCCCACCTAACCGCACTGCCCTCCCGCAGGGATCGTGGACAAGCACTCGGTGGAGGTCACCAACTGCTTCTCCGTCCCTCACAACGAGTCCGAGGATGAGGTACGGGGAGCGGGACCGCCCGCCCGCCCCACCGCGGAGGCGGCCCCGGCGGTGGGCGGCCGGGCGGAGCGGGGCGGGCGTGCCGAGCCCCTCGCGGGGGGCTCCGCGCCCGCTCCGGCCGAGCCCGCCTGGGGTGTGCCGCAGAACTGGCGGCGGGTCTCTCGGCGGAGCGGCGGCTGCCGAGGGGTGCGGCCCCGGTGCTTGCCTGCACTCCCTCTGATGGCGGCGTTGGGGCTTGTGCCCCTGTTGTCCTCCGCTAAGGGTTAAGCATCCCTGTCACCAGCTGACTTGGCCCTCTCCCGTTTCTCAGGTGGCAGTCGATATGGAATTTGCCAAAAACATGTATGAGTTGCACAAGAAGGTGTCTCCTAGCGAGATCATCTTGGGCTGGTAAGTTTTCCTTCTGCAAGAACATGCAAGCAGTTGTGTCAGTCCCTTAAACTACTTGAAATACATACTTGAAATTTGCCTTGTCACAGGTTGAGAAGCAGAAGCACTTAATGCTTGTGACAGTAAGATCTTGCAATTCTTGTAACAATTGTAAAGGTCCTGCAATTCATAATGGGAACAGATGGTATTGGAGACTTACGGGGTTTGTTTTTTTTTATATCTAGCAAAGGTATCACAGAGGAGCGATGAGTTAGAGAATGCTTGCACGGATTTGTTAGAAGAACTTAGCCACCTATCATACAGCCTGCACCATAGCAGGTAACTGGTTAGAAAGAAGGGAGAACACAAAAAGAGTAGTTCTAGGTACTGAAGGCCTCAGGAGGAATCACTGATACCAGCTTGAGCATGCAGAAGTTCTCTGCTGAGAAAAGAGGTGGAAGTACTTGTGTGGGGGATGCGAAGCAAGATCAGTAGGGTGTTAAGGGAACAGTCTGTCTCTGAGTGTGTGGATAGATAGCTTTATTAGTCTTTTCATGCTTCTCTGATCCTACAAAATAGATAAGTTGTGTACCTGTGGAGCAAACTTCCTCAACAACCTAATTGCACAGCAAAGTGCAGTTCTAATGTCAGGAGTTTTTCTTTGTATGTGAGCAGCTAATTGCAGAGCAGTTAAAGGAGCTAGATTAACAAGTTATACCTCCTGCCAAGAGATGTTTGATTTGTGGAAGATCACTTGGTTGGTCCAGATTTGTTTGGCATGCTTTGACTTACACAGAAATAAAGAGTTGGTCCAGAGCATAGTGACAGATAACTGAATCTTGGGTGTCTGATGTCAACTGTACCGACGCTTTATGCCTAGTACTACAACACTGGCCCTGTGTATATTTTGGTCATGGCTGTGCTCAGCCTGTGATTCCTACAATTCTAGGACAGCTGGCCATAAAGCCACAAACTCCCTACTTAAAACACTTGTATTTAGCATGCTTCTGCAGCTCAGTGTTTGGAAACCAGTGTTTTAGGATACAAACCTGTTAAAATACCAACAATACCGAACACTGGCCACTTGAATGCTGGAAGAATGGCTCCTCAACCTGTACTCTTTTGAAGGTATGCAACAGGTCATGACATCACGGAACACTCTGTCCTGATCCATGAGTACTACAGCCGAGAAGCGCACAATCCAATCCACCTCACTGTGGACACGAGTCTCCAGAACTCACGCATGAGCATTAAAGCCTATGTCAGGTACTCAGGGAGGCTGCGTTTCTGGGAGGGGAGCTGTCTGAATTACTGAGAGAGACCACGCCAGGGTAATGAGAAATGTAGTGGGCTGCAGTGTCCCATTTTGGATGATAATGTGCAGTAGCTAAAACACAGCAGGGAGCTAGGGATCATAGCTTACTTCCCATTGGAATGTCTTGACCATTGTATGTAAAAGTTGAAAGACCTAATCTTTCATAAGGTTAGGTACGTCTTTGGGGTGGGGAATTGTGACTTAATTAACAGTGTTCTGAACATCTTTGTGACATTTCACTGACATTAAACTTCCATTACACTGTCTGAATGCTAGCCTGTAGTCACTGGGCTTTATTGCTTGGCAGTTTATTTCTACAAGCTTGAGGTTTAGTGCAGTTAAAACATAATTGAAACAGCATCTTCTTGATCAGTCTTTCTTCCCCTCAACCCCTTCCATTTTTATCAGTTAATGATGGAGGTTAAATATTGAGAAATGAAACTATTCCACCTCCCTGTTCTTCCCAGCACTGTCTGAAGAGCTCTCTTAAAGGATACAACCCTAGCCTTTCTTTGTAGTGGATGCCTACTGCTTCTTGACTGTGCATCTTCAAAAAGGAAGCTGTTCCATGACATCTTACTTAAAGCATAAATGAACTTCAAATACTTTGAATAATAGGAATAATAAAGGTGCTGAAAGTGCTTTGTACTTTAATTTTTGTCATACTTATGTTTGTTCCTTAAGTAATTTCTCAAAGAGCATGGAGTATTTCAGGATGGAAGAATATCTGCTCTCTAAGCAAGAAAGAACTGTGGCTAAGAAGATAGTACTTAGCTCTTCAGGCATTCATTCTGACAAACGTCAGACCAACTACAAATATTCGTGGATGAAAATGAGCAATTAATAGAATGTCAGGTCTGATTTCCTGTCCTCATCCTGTCAGATTTCCTCATGGTCTTAATATTGCTGATTTTGGTGAGAATGAGTAACCTACTGAAGTTCACACTTCAGTGCTAACAGAGATCATTGAGATGGAAATCTATTACTTCCTCCCTTAGATATGTCCATGCCGAAATGATTTTTTGTTGTTCTTTTTTTTTTTTCTAGTGCCCCAATGGGAGTCCCTGGTAAAACTATGGGCGTGATGTTCACACCTCTAACAGTGAAATATGTTTATTATGATACAGAGCGGATAGGAGGTGAATGTTTTCTTCCTATTTTGGTTATAACCACTGTTGTGACACCATTTAAATGCTTTTTTTACCCTGGTAAAATTGCCATCCTACTGGGAATTAGACTGTCTCGCTGAGCTGTCGTAAAAGTCTTCAAGAAATTAAGGATCTAAGCTGTTTTCTGTGGCAGTCAGGTTTTTTTCACTGATCCTCCTTTTGCTTTCAGTGGATCTTATCATGAAGACTTGTTTTAGCCCTAATAGAGTGATTGGCTTGTCCAGTGACTTACAGCAGGTGGGGTCAGCATCAGCCAGGATTCAGGATACCCTGACCATGGTGCTCCAGTATGCAGAGGATGTATTGGTAAGGCCAGCTTTTTATGAGTCAGCTGATAAGTTTGATGTAAGGTTGTGCATCTTGTTTTTCTTTTTATATATTCTCTTTCTGGGCCATAAACTTACTGAGTTTTACTTTACATACTGAGTGTATGTTTTTTATGCTTAGTCTGGCAAAGTGGCTGCTGACAACACTGTCGGGCGATTCCTGATGGATCTTATTAACCAGGTGCCAAAGATTTCACCAGAGGACTTTGAGACAATGTTGAACAGCAATATCAATGTAAGTTCATCATCTGATTTTTTTCAGTCTTTTGCCAGCAATTTTGAAAATTTGTCATACAGTCACAAATTTGTCTGTGATCAAAATAATCTGTCTTTTCATACAAACATGTTAATAGAAAATACAGCCCTTTCTTGACAGTAATCTGATGTTTTAAGAGCTGAAGGTGGTTAAAGGAGCTCACCTTAATAATCTTGCAGGCAACTGCAAATGAGAGAATAAGTTTTTAGAGTACTTAGGAATTAAGCAAGTAATTGGAAAGCCAGCACCAGTTCTTTTAGAGTGGTTGGACAATATGAATTACCAAGCTTAAAGCAGTATGGATTTCAAGGACAACTGGTGACTTGCCAGCTTCTTTTGCCTGAGCTGAAGTTCTGTTTCACAGAATCACAGAATGTTAGGGATTGGAAGGGACCTCGAAAGATCATCTAGTCCAATCCCCCTGCCGGGGCAGGATTGCCTAGACCGTATCACACAGGAACGCGTCCAGGCGGGTTTTGAATGTCTCCAGAGAAGGAGACTCCACAACCTCTCTGGGCAGCCTGTTCCAGTGTTCGGTCACCCTTACAGTAAAGAAGTTTTTCCTCAAATTTAAGTGGAACCTCCTGTGTTCCAGCTTGCACCCATTGCCCCTTGTCCTGTCAAGGGATGTCACTGAGAAGAGCCTGGCTCCATCCTCTTGACACTTGCCCTTTACATATTTATAAACATTAATGAGGTCACCCCTCAGTCTCCTCTTCTCCAAGCTAAAGAGACCCAGCTCCCTCAGCCTCTCCTCATAAGGGAGATGTTCCACTCCCTTAATCATCTTCGTGGCTCTGCGCTGGACTCTCTCTAGCAGTTCCCTGTCCTTCTTGAACTGAGGGGCCCAGAACTGGACACAATATTCCAGATGCGGCCTCACCAGGGCAGAGTAGAGGGGGAGGAGAACCTCTCTCGACCTGCTGACCACACCCCTTCTAATACACCCCAGGATGCCATTGGCCTTCTTGGCCACAAGGGCACACTGCTGGCTCATGGTCATCCTGTTGTCCCCTAGGACCCCCAGGTCCCTTTCTCCTACGCTGGTCTCCAACAGCTCTGTCCCCAACTTGTACTGGTACATGGGGTTGTTCTTACCCAGATGCAGGACTCTACACTTGCCCTTGTTATATTTCATTAAATTTCTCCCCGCCCAACTCTCCAGCCTGTCCAGGTCTCTCTGAATGGCTGCGCAGCCTTCCGGTGTGTCAGCCACTCCTCCCAGTTTTGTGTCATCAGCGAACTTGCTGACAGCGCACTCTAATCCCTTATACAAGTCATTAATGAATATATTGAATAGTACTGGTCCCAGAACCGACCCTTGCGGAACTCCGCTAGACACAGGCCTCCAACTAGACTCTGTCCCGCTGACCACCACTCTCTGGCTTCTTTCCTTCAGCCAGTTCACAATCCACCTCACTACCCGATCATCCAGACCACACTTCCCCAGTTTAGCTGCGAGGATGCTGTGGGAGACCGTGTCAAACGCTTTACTGAAATCGAGATAGACCACATCCACAGCTTTACCATCATCTATCCACCGGGTTACGTCCTCATAAAAGGCTATCAAGTTGGTTGAGCAAGACTTCCCGTTGGTGAAGCCATGCTGAGTGCCCCTAATGATCCCCCTATCCTTGATGTGCCTAGAGACAGCACCAAGGACAAGTTGCTCCATCACCTTTCCGGGGATGGAGGTGAGGCTGACCGGTCTATAGTTACCCGGGTCCTCCTTCCTGCCCTTTTTGAAGACTGGAGTGACGTTCGCTTTCCTCCAGTCCTCAGGCACCTCTCCCGTTGCCCACGACTTAGCAAAGATGATGGAGAGTGGCCTAGCAATGACTTCCGCCAGCTCCCTCAGCACCCGCGGATGCATCCCATCAGGGCCCATGGATTTATGGACGTCCAGGTTGCTTAATTGGTCCCTGACCCAGCCCTCATCAACCAAGACAGATTCCTCCTCTATCCTGACTTCTTCTGAGGCCTCAGGGGTCCGGGGCTCCTCAGGACAGCCTCCAACAGTATAGACAGAGGCAAAGAAGGCATTCAGTAACTCCGCCTTCTTTTTATCCTCTGTCTCCAGGACCCCCACCTCATTCATCAGTGGGCCTACATTGCCTCTAGTGTTGGCTTTACCTGCAATGTATTTGAAGAAGCCCTTTCTGTTGTCCTTGACCTCTCTTGCAAGGTTTAATTCCAAGGAGGCCTTAGCTTTCCTAGTTGCCTCCCTACATCCTCTGACAACAGACTTATACTCCTCCCAAGTGGCCAGCCCCTCCTTCCACGAACTGTACACCTTCTTCTTCCACTTGAGTTTGCCCAGCAGTTCCCTGTTCAACCATGCAGGTCTCCTGGTACCCTTCCTTGACTTCCTACCTGTTGGGATGCTCTGATCTTGAGCTCGGAAGAAGCAGTCCTTGAATGCTAACCAACTATCTTGGGCCCCCTTACCTTCTAGTACCCTGTCCCATGGGATTTCCCCTAGCAATTGCTTGAAAAGGCCAAAGTTGGCCCTCCTGAAGTTCAGGGTTGTGATTCTGCTAGCTATTCTGTTCCTGCCACATGAGATCCTGAACTCTACCATCTCATGGTCACTACAACCAAGGCTGCCCTCAACCTTCACCTCTTCAACCAGACCCTCGTTAGTGAGGATCAGATCCAGCAGCGCTCCTCTCCTAGTTGGCTCATCCACCATTTGCATCAGAAAGTTATCATCAATGCACTGGAGGAACCTCCTGGACTGGGGATGGCTGGCTGAGTAGGCCTCCCAGCAAATATCAGGGTAGTTGAAATCCCCCACAACAACCAGGCCCTGTAATTGCGAGACTGCTCTCAGCTGCCTGTAGAAGGCCTCATCACCCTCCTCATCCTGATCCGGTGGCCTGTAATAGACACCCACAACAGTATCACCCCTGCCAGCCTGCCCCTTAATTCGCACCTTGCGTAATACTTAGCACACTAAAACCTTGTTCATGTCCTACCTTATTTCTGTAACAGATTTTTAGAAAGCGAAAGCTAAGTTTCTGAATGTGCTGTTCACCTACACTCTGCAAGACCAGAAGTAATTTTTAATTTTCCTTATACCCTTTGACTTGCCTGGTTAACATGCATGAACTCAAAGTTAAAATTTCACAAGCAGTGTTTCATATTCTAGAAATATCAAAACCTTCCTGTGAGGGAAGCATTCTTCAGGATAGGACTTTCAGGACTAACAATATTTCTAGTAGCTGATTGTAAACTGCTTTATAGGTGTTAAAAATTCAACTCCCTAATAGGCTACCATCTTTGTTAATATTTCTGATCACTTTTTTCTTCCCCTCTCAGGACCTGCTGATGGTAACCTACTTGGCAAACCTCACACAGTCACAGATTGCTCTCAATGAAAAACTTCTGAGTTTATAAAGGAACTTCTGGCACTCTACACTTCAAAGAGCCTGAAGAATGAGCAGATACACTTTTCTATGGTGGTGTTACAAATTGCCATGGACGATAATTTAATTACCTAGATGACTTGGTTTACATCTTTATTTCCATTGCCCTGAAAAATCCCTAACATGGTTCAGGAAATGAATTGGAAAAGCTGCAGTCTAGTTGAACCCAGTATTTTACAATGGAATATGTGAGTCTTTTGTCTCCTGGGTTTACCTACTTGTATAACAAAATGCAACTTTATTGTAAGCATACATTTGAAATAAAAGTTCCGTTGCAAGGGCAAGAATGCCTTCTGTCCAGAAAAAACTGTTCTCATTTATTGTATAATGAATCCCCTTTTGAAAGAAAGGGGGGATAACATTGCATCAGGAAGGAGAACTAGAGTGGATGCAAGTCAACTCCAGTTCTGCAGACTTCTTTGCGTTTATTTTTTGCCACCTGTGTTAAAGCACACAAAGCATGGCTTCTTGTGTTGCACATAATATGCTTTTCCATAGAGCACTACAGAATGGTCACTGGCTTATTAGTGCTGCTGTGTATATGCCCTTCTTCAGCAGGGAACTGACAGGCTATGAGACAGTGAATTCAGTTTGCATTGTGGTGTTTCTATGCATATCTGATCCTTTGGGAAATGAAATCAAGGTCAATAGCATTAGCCCCTCATAAAGTGCGGGTTCAGAGAACTAAACTAGCAACTGAGTTCACGGTTAAAAGGGCTTGAAAAGCATTTGTGGCTGAACAAGTGGGGCTATGGAGTTGCCAGCTTTGCAAAAGAAAAGCACAGAAAAACTACAGGAAGTTTTGAAGTTAAAAGTTGCGTGTCATCAAATAAGAATTTTCTATTTTGTGACCCTGTAGTGCTGCTAAAATTAAGTGAACAGAAACTTCCATTTTCTCCCCAAAACCTATTTCATGTTAAATGAGTTCTAGCTGAAAGAAAGCCAATACCAAGCTGAGCTGTAACTTTTTACAGACTTGGCTAATACCATTACCCTTAGAAGACTGTTCAGCTGTACTGAGGAGGCTTTGCCTAATAGAGTGAAAGTATCCCTCTTCTACAACGTAACTGTTACCACCTAGTTACTAATGACTGTTTCTGATGCCTCACATCTGTTTTGGTAAATGAATTTGAAATGTTCAAGAAGCCTGCAAAGCCAGTGTTCCCCAAAATAATTTTTTGTGCTAATTTTCCAGATAAATCCAAGAATGGGACTTAGGTTACAGATCTGTAGATCCTGTACTGGTTGTTCCAATCTGGAGAATTCCCCCAGTGACTCAATGCTGAATTCTAAGCTCTGATTGCAAGGACAAGGTACATGAAAACTGAAATATAGCAAAGATTCTAATCTCTGAAAATGTTATTCTTGAACATTAAATAAGTGTTAAAACTCAGCTCTTGATTTTTATTAGTCTGAATAAAAAGGTTTTGTTTTCCCTTGTCTTCTTTAAAGTTACTATTTGTAACTTTAGCCATTTAACTATTTCACAAATTTTCAGGTTAAGGTGTTTAAAAAAGTAAGCCTTGAAATAGGTGGAGGAAAAGAGCAAGTAGCAAAGCTGGCTAAGTCTCTCAAAAAAAATTGCAGGGGAGAAAAGCATAATATTCTTTCCCTGATCTCTCCTCTGCAGTAAACTCCTGCCATTCCCTGTTAGGAAAACTGATAAAGTGTAAGAAGAAAGATTTTAAATGCTCTGCAAGTTGAATAGCTATGCTATTTAGTAAGCTGCTATGCACAAAATGCAAAGTTCTGAAAAGAAACATCAATTTGTGATCATTAATATAGAAATGGTATTGTGGAATTTGCCAGTCCTTACAAGTACTTAGAGACTAATGATGTGTCATAAGGGACTAAGGTTATGTCTTCCTAGGTAGAAAGATTCACTGCAAAGTAGAGGTGTCAGAAGAGCCCACAATCCATAGGTTCTGTTGTATGCCAGACAAGAGTGACAAATGCTTGAAACTGGAATAGGAAAAAAGTTGCCCTTTTTTAAAAACTACCCGATCCCATCCATTCTGTCCCTTTTTACTGGCTGAACAGCACATCGTGAACCTTACTTTAACTGGAATTTTGAATGCCTGATTGCGAATTCCAGTGGCCACTCTTATGACGGACAGTATTGCAAACACAAACGTAATGCATCATTTTGCTTAATTGTAAAGCCAGGGCTGTATTATTACCTAGCAAACTGAGGCATTCCTTCTCTGGAGTCTGAAAATCTAGGCAGGAATTCCTAAAGGGATTTTATTCAAATTGTTCCACTTTACAGAAATCTAAAAACATGAAGTTCAACATCTGGTGGGAAAAGCTTGGGAGTTGAGAAACACCACCAAGGATTTCAAGCTTTAACTTGCTATTGATTTGTAAATCAGAGACTGCTTGGATTTATTAGGGGACTTTTTCCCTTGTTTTTGTTTGTTTAGGATGTGTTGCTCCAAATAACTTTGACAAAGTCTAGCTTTGTCAAGATAGATAGTTCTCTGGGTATGCTTCTATATACACTGTATATTATATTTAGTCATATTAGTGCCCTCACTAATATATAAAAAACTTTTCTATCCTCTGTGACACGTTCAGTCTTTTTCTTTTCTTAGATGGCTTCTCTGAATGAATACAACTTTACTGGACATTATTGTATGACATGTTTATTTCTGGCAATGTGCATGTTTTCCTGGTAAGTATTAGGCTTTAAAATACCTTGCTGAAATGGCTCTACCACTCAAGTATTTAATTGCTCAAATGATAAGATCTTCTTTTTGTATCCTGGTGTAGTTGAGCTGATCTTGGGTTTTCACCTCAGCATGAAGTGCTCCTTGAAAGCTTCTTTTCCTCAATATACACAATATTCAGAACAGAGTTTACTGTCACAATTGATTCTCTTGTTCCCTTTGGGTATACTGTGTACTTAGAAAAGTTGGAGGAATATATAAAATCAGTCCACCTTGCTGCCTTGGACCCTTCTCAGACATGTGATCTCAGCCTTAACAAAGGAATGGAGTTGCAGCAAAGCATCTCTTTTGGCAGTACAGAGGCAATGAAACCTTGTGTTTTTTCAGTGAGCATGGTGACCTCTGACAACCCACAGTTTAGTTAGCATGCAGACGTTACGCTTTGTTCTGACACCTTCCTAGCGTAGTAAGACTGTGCTTATTCCCATCTTTGAGCAAGTGCATGTAAAACCCACAAGCACATGAAAGTACTCTGTGTTACTTTTCAGAATCGATACTTGAACGATAAACTATCTTTAACAGAAATGCCTTCTTAAAATTGCAGGAGGGAGCTGGTAATGCTCTAGTATTTAACTGATAACAGTCTCAGCAGTAGAAAGGTGGAGTAACACAATGGAAACTGCAGATACCTGATGGTAATTAGCTTCCCTGTGCTCTGTTGTGCTGCACATCTTGCAGATGACATTTAGATGATTCTTCAAGGCAGTACGCAACAGTCAGGTTTCCTATGACTGCTATCAGGTACTTAGGATCGATGCTGCACAGAACAGTTCTGGTGGTAACTAGGATTAGAACAAGATCCCAAAGGGAGTCCTTGCAGACTGTATTGTGTTACTGTCTGCTGGTTAAGCTAAAAAGCAATTGAAATTTGACATTCTAAATTCATGTGACTGAAGAAAAGGGTTAATACTATGTGTTTCTCTAGGTAGGAAAAGAAGTTTGTGCTGCTCCTCTGGTTCCCTGGGTCCACTAACTTTACCCTAGACGGGGTCTCCTGAATCACAAATTCAGTTCTTTCCTGTCTTGACCAACCATATCTTAAATTCTATTATAAATATACCTAAATATAACTCCTCTGTCCTTACTAAAGTTCTTGTTTCATACTCTTCCTGGGATTTATACATAACCTGTTATAGGTAGCCATCATACTGTAGCTTTCATTTTACTAAACATATTAAGCTTAATCTCCTTTCTTATGACGCACTGTTTATGCCTTGATCACTTAGCTGCGCACTTTAAACTTAATTTCAGTCTTTCTTGAACTTGAGTTGGTAAAGACCATACCCATATCAGCATAAAGATCAATGAATATAAGAATATATTAATACTTTCCTCTTATAAATTCCTTGTTCAGCTCTTGGTGTCTGTCCTGTATTGTGATTGAGCACTCCAATATCTTGCCCCTGCTGTCATTTGCAGCAGAACTCCAGTTTGCTAGGAAAATTAATTTAAATGCATGACCTGGCACTATAGAATCATAGAATAAAGATCATCTAGTTCCAACCCCCCTGCTGCAGGCAGGGACACCTTCCACTAGACCAGGTTGCTCAAAGCCTCATCCAACCTGGCCTTAAACACTGCCAGGGAGGGGGCAGCCACAGCTTCTCTGGGCAACCTGTTCCAGTGTCTCACCACCCTCACAGTAAAGAATTTCTTCCTAAGATCTAATCTAAATCTACCCTCTTTCAGTTTAAAACCGTTACACCTCATCCTGTCACTACTTGTGCTTGTAAAAAGCCCCTCTCCTGCTTTCCTGCAGGCCCCCTTCAGGTACTGGAAGGCTGCTATGAGGTCTCCCCAAAGCCTTCTGTTCTCCAGGCTGAAGAGCCTCAACTCTCTCAGCCTATCCTCATAGGAGAGGTGCTCCAGCCCTCTGATTATGACAATTTTTAATAAAAAAAAAATTTAGATCCACATACATATCTCCTGGTTTGGGTTATTCTCAGTATTGGTGACACCTCACAGTTTTGTCAGCGGGTATCATTAGCTTATTCCTGACTTTTGCACCCTACTCAGTTAAGAAAAAAATTAGAATTGATCCCTGACCAACTTAACAGAATTCCACAAATTCCCTTTTCAACACAGCCTTAGTTCTTTCTTACAAGTTGTTTATCCTTGCTCATGCTAACTCCTGTTTTCTGTAGTTTAACTAATTATGGGTTCTTCTCAAGCCTTCTGTGGACATCCAAGTGGTTTATACTGAATTCCTCATTTAGAATGTACATTTTGTCAAACTGGCCCAGTATGTCCAGTCATTGATCTTTGATAAAACATGTGTTTTGATTGTAAGCCTTGGAAAGTGGAGACAAGACTAACTGTTCTATATCCTTGAGAATACCAAACTTTTTATTTTGCTATCTGCAATTTCATACTTAAAAAAATCCTTGCTGCCAGAATTACAATTTCATTTGCTGATTATTTCCGTATACTGGGATGAAGGTCACTAAGTTTGCCTTGTTAGCTGAGTCATTTAAGTTTCTTGGCAGAATACTTAAGTCTGCTGCAAAGAGGAAGTAGTGTTTTGGTGTGTGATTTTGTGAACCTGTGGACATATGCCATCTATTAGTAACCAATCTGAAATGCATGGGTTTAATCATAGGGATTAAAAAGTTGATGGTGAAAAACGTTGGACACACTGCTCTTTTAAGTAGCATAGCAGAACAACCTGCTGTTCTCCTTCTGTGCTTTAAGGGTGAAGCTTCTATTTTTAGTGTGATTCCACACAACAGAACTGGTTGCTGGTGGCAACTCAGTTGTAAAGTTTGTGTGAAATCTTCATGTTTGGACTACAGTGGCTGGAGCCCTAACATGATTTACAGGGTAGTGACTCTCACTTGAACAGCTAACCAAACACATGGCTCTGAGTGAACTGAACTTGCTCTGCTCCCTCTGCACAGGGAAGGCTAACTCAACAGCTAACTTTGACTATCTGCATTTTAATTACTACAGTCACAAGGTAGTGTAACAGGAAAAGTATTTAGTACAATATTTAGACTTGGATCACTGCAGTATCCTGTTGGTTTGTTATACTTTGACCCACGGTTCAAAGCTGACCAGGTCTTGTTGCTTACGACAAACTGTGGGAAAGTTGGTTGTGTTTTTTTTTTTTAAAAACACACTTAACTGTATTGGCTGAAACAGAACATCAAAAGTAATGTTTCATATTATTTAAGTGGGAAGCAGGATACATGGCACAGAGAAGCAGCAATGCTTTGGTGACCCATGTCACCAACAATAAATTACTCTGAAAAAAGGTTTTGTTTCAGCTCTATTGATAGCAGTCACTTAGCATGACTATGTAGTTGAGAGCCAAGTCCCTCCAGACCAGAATTCTGTCCACTATCATGTCTTAGCAGGATACTACAAAAGTGGGGAGCAAGAGTTTGTCTCCCAACTTCACTAAAACTAAATTTTCTAATAGTGAGAAGTTGCCTTAACTCTGCATAGGGTTTTGGAAGCTTTCCTAAACGTGCTGGCTCTAGCTATAGTAACAAGCCAAGGGATTTCTGTCGATACAGGCAGTGAAACTAGATGATCACAATAGTTTCATTCCATGCTTTAAAAAAGTCATTCCAGATATTCTTGTTAACATATAAGCATGCAACACATTTAAAATAGATTCTTCAGACATATGCCATTTTATTTAAATATTTTCTCTTGTTCTTTTCCCACTTCTTTGTGAAAACAGATTGTTCCTTTCCTGAACAGCTCAAATCCAAACAGTCCACTAAATGGAAGAGATAAAGAACTGTGTATTAAAAGTCCTTGGTTCCCATGGAAACAGGGATTTAAATATATACCTGTCCTGAAAGAAATGTGCATAACAGAGGTGAAATAGAGTAGACGTACACTAGGAGTGTCAGCTGAAGAACGCTGTGAGGATTAAATTCTTAAAGCTACTCCTGATGTGTTCTGGGCAAACAAGGAAGAACAAGCCCAATTTTGCTGAAGACGATAGGTCATTTATTAGATTCTTTATGTGGCTTTAGGTGCTCTTCATTTGAAGCGGGCAAGCATGGTAAATTATTATCCACCTATTTTCTGCTGCCTGCACTTAATGCTGTTTTACAGACAGAGCAGTGGCAGTTGTTTCATCTAGAGCTCAAGTGCTGCACCAGGTTACAGGAAAAAATTGTTTGCATTTTAATGATCTCTGAACTGCTAACATGTTTATCATAAAAAAGTAGGATGTTATTTTGAATAATCTCAAGTAACCAGTGCATAACATCATGGGTAGATACTTCGTAAATTGTAACTTGCTGGTCCAAATCTCTTAGGAATAATTAACCACCAGGTAAAGGAAGGACTATGGATATGTAGCATCTGTTCTAACTATAATATGAATAAACATCACAATAGACAGAAGCAAAACACTAAGTGTACTTCCTACAATTGCATACAAATGACTATAATTAAGATTTCTTTCTAGAGAAAGGTATGTAGCAGTCAGAACAATCTTACCTTTATGCCATCTTTTGATCTAGATCCTGATCTTGAGTAACTACATAAGAAGGCGCAACTCCTCCAACTCCACTTATGTCCTTTATATACTTCGCCTGTTACACACTGTTCTGGTGGCCTAGATGACTTGGCTGACTACCTGCCAGCTACTGAATGATCTTCATCTAAAGACTCAGTGTTACTGGATAACAGACTCCGCTTAGAGCTACATGCATTAGGGCCCAACTCCATTGCAGTGGTGCCGTGGAGAAACGGCAGTGTGGACTTCTCCTTTCCTTTCCTCGGTGGGTGGCTAAGGACTCCCGCGGGATGGCATCGCCTGGCGCTTCCCGGGCTGGATGCTTCCCCTGACAAGCCGCTCTGTGTTTCTGGGGCACTTGTGTCTTTGAGCTTACCTCTCTCTCAGCCGTTTTGAAGGAGAACTGGGCATACTGCAGCTTTCCTTCAGCAAGATGGGGCAAACCTGCACAGACAGGAAAGGGGTCCCGGGTTAGCGGGGCGGTCACCACCGAGAGCCGCTGCCGGGCCTCGGGCGCGGCGCTCTTGCCCGCGGGGAGCAGGGCCCGTGGGCCGGGCCGGGGCGGGCTCGGTGCCGGGGGCGGGGCGGGTGCCGCCCGGCCCCACAGCCTCCATTTTGCGGTGTAGCTGCGGGAGAGAGGCCGGAGGCTCCGCAGGGTTCCCCTCAGGTGAGGCAGCTGGAGGGAGGGACTCGGCCGGCCGTGACTCGCGCGCCCCTCGCCTCAAGCCTCGGCCCGGCCCCGCCGCCGCTCCTCACACACCGCCTCTGGGGGGGCTTGGCCCCAACCCGCTGTCCCCTGCAGCACGGGCGTGCTGGGGCCCGGGGCGACCCGAGCAGCAGCTCTGGGCCGGGCTCCTGGAGCCGCGGCCGCCCGCCACCTCGGGGCTCGGCAGGTGTCCGGCCGAGGGAGGCGCCGGCCCGCCCCAAGGCGCCGCACCCCCCTGGCCGGGGGCTGCCCTGGCGGTGCGGAGCGGGGACCAGGTCCTGGTCGCCTCAGGAGAAATCAGTAGAGTAATACCTGCCTCTGCCCGCAGCCGTGCCTCGCCGGAGGGCTCGCCGCGCCGGCCCGGGGCTGGCGGCTGAGGGAGCGGGGAGAGACGAAGGCGATACGTGACCGCCCTTCCCGCCCCGAAACAGAGCGGGGCGGTGGCGCGGGCGGGGCGGGGGATGGTGGCGGCCCCACCGGGGCCCTTTAAAGGCTCCGGGGGCGGGTGTGGTGCTGGCGGGGGCGTCCTCGGCTGGGGCCACAGGTGTGCGCCGGGCGGGGCCAGGCCGGGCGGTGCCTCCTCCGTCCCGCCGCGTGCGGAGCTGGGTGGGGGGGCCGGGCTGCGGCAGCAGAGGGGAGGCTTCGGTGTTTTTAGCTGCGGAGCTCCAGCCCAGCGCCGCGAGTTCAGCGCGTCCGCTGATGTTACACCGTCTGAGCTCCATCTGCCCCACAATAAAAGACCCTCCCCTCAGATCTCGATGTCAGCCCGCAGAGGAGAACCGGCGGGTGCTGGCGGGTGTTGCGGCCCGCAGCCGCCCTTGGCCGGTGCCGCCGCTGACTCACCCCCGGGCGGGCTGTGACAGCGCCCGGCCGCGGCTTAACCCGCCCGCGGCCGGGGACATGGGGTGGAAATTAAAAATCTGATGGGGAAAATCTGTTGTTATTTTGGTTCTAAAAGCAGTAATATCAGAGCCTCTGTTCTGCTTGAGGATGCTTGCGCTTGAGATAAGCGAGGCCATGCGCTATGGCAGCGGCAGTCCAATGTTTTACTAAGTACTTCATATTCTGTAAGTGACTTAATTTATCTCCTGGAAAACCTATCTACATACTGAAAGAGGTTTCAGTAAATATTGCTGTCTGGTCATAGTCAGTTTTGAAGAGACTCCTGTAACTGGTGTCAGATGCAAGTCTGAAATCCCAATTTAGCGTCGTCCATCTAGTTATAAAAGGCCTGAAGTAATTGAAGCAGTGGTCCTTACTTGACACTTTTATTACTCTAAAACTATCATTTTTTCTAATGAAAAAGAAAAAAAAAAGATCATCTAGATCAAAGAAATGCAAAGAAAACATTTTTATTTTGTTTTTATAATTCAGAAGAATGACAAATAGGAATCAAGGTCTTGTTAAGAGCGGGATGATTAAATGAAATACCACGATTTCCAGTACTTGACCCAAAAGAACTCGCATCACAAATTGAATCCTAGAAAAGGAACCAATACAACAGAAGTAAGGAAAGTGTTAAACAATTTACCAGTGCAGCGTAAGTCAGAGGTTTGCACAGGTAGTTAATTTGCTAATCAAAAATACAACATAGCCTTGATGGCTTGTTTGCTTGAAAATGAGATGTTGGAAACTCATGCCTTAAAAACCTTTTGCCAGAATGTGTTTGCTAGTAAATCAGAGACATAGCTGAAAACCTAAATTCATTCTAAATTAAGTATCTTACCAATCAGTCTAAAATTTGGTATATTTTAATACGGTTAAAAGATTGTTAGGTCCCATTTATTGTACAAATGAAACTTTTTACAGCTGTTGAAACAGCTGAGTTGCTGTCACCAGCTGTTGATTTTGCATAATGAAAAACATAGTAAGTTGTAGAGTGGAAATGATACAGTGCACCTCAACACGAGTTTTACAGGCTTTACAATCCTGTCTTCTTAATGGTGTAACTTCAGTTGAATTACATGAAGCTGAAAAGCTGAAGAAGTGTTTGTTTGTTTGTTTGTTTTTTGATGTTCCATTTTGCTGACACAATATTTTCCTGTAAGTGGAAAGAGTGAAACTGAGATCAGAAGGAACTGCTGCTGGTCATCTTGTTCCTGAAAGGAGTTACAATTAGTGTTAAAGTCAGAAATACCAAAAGAAATGTGCTGTTGAAAGCCAAATTTAAAGTCCATTCAAGGAGCTGTCAGTAATAAATACTGTACAGGTACTGGTTTAAGGTGTTTCTTCTTAGGGAAATAAGTAGCCGCTAGCAGTGTTTATGGTTAAAGCATAGATTTACAAATATGCTTCATGTTGTTCTTCCCCCTTTATTTATTTGGAAGTGATGATCCAAGTTTATCAGTGAGACTGCATAGCTGTGCTTCTTTGCAAGTTGTTTTTGGCTCTTATTTGAAGTAACCTACACAAAGTTTTAATGTTTTCCACGTTAAGTCTCAGATGTTTAATTCTATGACCACCTGTTGCCTTAATGGTCCAATGCAGTAAGAATTCTGCTTTCAAATCCATTTGGTTTGCCCAGTGAATACCTAGAGATGTGAGTAATCATTCACTGTATTGCATTCATTTTTACATTTCCCATGTCCTTTGATTTGTGCAGCTAAGGTGCATATTGCCTTAGAAACATGCCGTGAGTAACTTCCAGGCCCTCCATCAGGGAATCTGGCTGGTTAGTATTAACATGATTTTTCCTCCTGCCATTGAATGTTTCGTAACCTGGCTAATGGCCTCAAAACTCCCTGCCCAACTGGTTGGCAACATGGGGGATGATCTCTGTCCTGTTCTGTTCTTACTCCCCAAGCCCCTCTATTAAAAATGGGACCAAAATAAACAGTTACTGGCAGGAAACAGAAGTCTACACAAATGAAGAAATGCTGGGGGATTACACATTTCTATTGAATTATCATTTTACACAGGATAGATAAGGTACTGCTCTTCTCACAGGAACTACCCCTCTGAGCGGAGGAGCGCAGGGTGATGGGAGACAGGTGCTTGGTGCAGTGCAGGACTAGGGCCCTGCTCTAGCCTGGCCCTGCTGGTTCTGTTCTGGCAAAGGGCTCAGCCCCCTCCTTCTGGCACCTCGAAGTGTACCCTGTATTTCAGAGTTCTTTTTTGGAGGTTCAGGCCTCTTACCGTGCTTCAGTGTTTATCTGACTCTAAATAGGAGTGGTAGTTAATTACAAAGTTGAAGATGCTTCCCTTCTGAATCCTGCTTGCTATGGTCATGTGTAGGAAAAAAAAGGAAAGGTTTTGTGGGTTTAATAGCTGACAAGTACTCCTGAGCAATTCTAAATCTACTAAACATACTGTTCAAGTGATTTAACAGGTAATTAGCAAGCAAATAACTACTACAAATGCATATATAGTGCCTGGACAATGAAAATATCTTTTTTTTTTTCCCAGAATGTCATACCCAGGTTATCCCCCTTCGGGCGGCTACCCTGCTTTCCCTGGTTATCCTGTAAGTATGGCTCTTCAGTGGGTTGCATTCCTAATGTATTTATATTCTGTGACTACACCTTCTTACTATGCTCTGTGTGTGTGTGTAAGTAGTAACTGTCAGTTCATATACAGTATTCTCTAGAGATTATTGTCTTTGGTTTTGTCTATATGTCCCTGAGGATGACTTCACAGTTGTAAGAATTCCAAGAAGGAAGTTTAAATTTTTTTTTTAATTTTGCGTGTTGTTCCAGAAAGGTTTTTTGATTGTTTGGTCTTGTTTTAGTTTATCTTTGACTTGTGAGTTTGTTTTTTTTAATATAGCTAACTATCTCAGCAAATCATTTCTTTAAAGTATCAGTAGTTCTTACATAACTATGAGGGTCTTTAATGTTTATTTCTATGACCACCTGCTGCCTTAATGGTCCAACACAGTAAGAATTCTGCTTTCAAATCCATTTGGTTTGGCCAGTGAATACCTAGAAATGTGAATAATCATTCACTGTATTGCATTCATTTTTACATTTCCCATGTCCTTTGATTTGTGCAGTTAAGGTGCACACAGGCTCAGAGGTAATCTCTGAACGAGTCTCTACCACAGTGTCTACCAAATATTCCACATATCCATATCCCAGGATTTAAAGAGATGCTGAACAAACTTCAGTGGCCATTGCCCTCAGGAAGAGCTTGGAATGCTTTACTCAAGTAGCCCAGCTTTCATACGACACCAAGTAAATATTTTTCTGAGGATAAAGGACACCGTATCTTGACTTTGACCCTCTATCCTTCAGCTGCAGGACTTTGTTCCACCTTCAGCTCATGACTGAATGGACTGAAAATTCCAATGAAACTTAATGGAAGGCTGGAATGTATCAGGTGTGGCTGATACTGCAGTATTTTTGATAAACTAGCATCGTTTTTCAAAGCTAGATGCAACTGTGTGCTTTTATTCGTGTGGCACTGATCATACTGTAATTGTGGGAATTTTATATGGTCTGTGTTTTATGTAGTACAGAACTAGACTTAAGCATGGAGCTCAGCCTGGATCCCATTAAGACACTGAAAAGCTATAAATACATGCAATAAACTCTCTGATTATTTTGCTTTCCAGTTTACCCTTACTCACTCTGAAAGACTAAAGTCAGCCAAGCTAAAGACAAACATGTTAGAAACCAGACTTTTTTAACTCCAGGATTTCTTTTCTCCCCTCAAGGTTCTGCTGAACCCTCATGATGGTAGCTGTGATTGCTTTTTAACTACATCTGAAAATATTTTTTTTTCTTAGCTAGCATCTAACATATAGCCAACTTCAATGGATGAATTAAAAGACCCTTTAGATTTGATATCAACGATTCTAGGCTTCCTAGTCTCATTGATGATGCCCAAAGTGATAACCAGTGCAAAAAACCAATGCGAAATTATTTTCTCCTGCAATAGTGATAGTTATCTGAGCAGGGCTTTTGAGGATCCTAATTTTGGATTTGTGAATCTAAATTCCATTAAAATCTTTTTGCTGAGTCTGGCAGAAAAGATTAGACTGTACCACTGGGGATGAGAGTATTATATAGCCTGGGCACAGTAATTGGGGGGTAGAAATCTTGGGGCAACCAAATCTGAGGAGAATGTTTTGAGCTAGACTTTACTGCTTTGCAGTTTATTTCTGTTTTCTGGGCTCAAGAATGAATGTGTACTGTATGTAATGTGTGAGCCATATTTCTAAAGCTAGTTGGTAAAGATGATTCCCAGCAAGTGAGTAATGAGTCCATACATTATGCTTTGTTATGAAGCTGATTTTAAATACCTGAGTTTTAAGATCAAGTATATGACTTTTATAGGGTTTTCCCTTAGAGATCCTGGTCAGTCAAGTAAATATTTCTAATGTACGTTAACGCTAATAGCAACCTTTGTGGTGTGGCTGGTAAGTCATACATGTAGCAGAACAAAGGCATACAGATGTTTGACTTGTTCATTTAAAACCTGTAATAGGTGTTCAGTTTGACTCAGTGGTCCAGATTTAGTCATTCACTGTCCATGCTTTATAACCTGGATTCCAAAGGCAATGGAAAAGAAAAACCCACCTCTTGTAAGTTCTCACCATGTAGCATTTGAAAATACTGGTTGTGCAAGAGAGGTAGAAGTTTCCAAGATATTAAGCTCTTAAGAGTCCTATAAAAACAGAAGGTGAGCGCCTAATGATTCATAGAGAGCAAGCCTAGCTGAGCTCACCTCTTACTTATGCAGGATAGAAGTAGCAGCTTTCCAGTAAAGGACCAGGTGTCCTGGTGGTTGACAAGTTGAATGTGGCTCAGCAGTGTGTGTCCCCAGGACAGAAGGCTAATGACATACCAGGCTTTAGCAAAAGCAAAGCCAGCAGGTCAAGGGAAATTATTACTCCTCTGTGCTCAGTGCTTACGAAACCACATCTGGAATCGGTGTCTAGTTGTGGCCTCCCGGTACAACAGAGACGTGGACAAACAGGAGTGTGTCCAGGGAGGTCTGCTCGCCTGGAGAAGAGAAGGCTAAGCGGAGATCTGTTCAGTCTTCTGCTATGTAAGGAGGAGTGATAGAGACATTGGAGCCAGACTCTTCTCAGAGGTACACAGTGAAAGAGCAGCTGGCACAATCACGGGTTGTAATTGTAATTTGATTTGAGGGAAACATTTTTCACCATGAGAGTAGTCAAACACTGGAACAGGGGCCCAGAGAGGCTGTGGATTCGCTGCTCCTTGGAGATACTGAAAACTTGACAAGGCCCTGCGTGACCTCATCTAACTCTGAAGCCGGCCCTGCTTTGAAGGTGGATGGGATCAGAGGTGCCTTCCACCCTGTAGCACCCTCTGATTCTGTGTCAACATGAGAGACGCATCAGAAAACCCAACCAGGAGGCCCCCATCCAGGCTTCAGGAATTCTGCTGCTGCCACTTGAAGTGCTGAATCTAATTATATAATTCACATTATTATACACGTGGACATTTTGGTAGCTTGAGAGTTTTTACTCTAATGTCCTGTTAGCAGGTGTACAGACATCCCATTTTTGTTTTTCAGCCGACAGGACAGGAGTCTGTCTATCCACCAGCTGGTCAGTACTCCTATCCCGCTGTTCCTGGAGTATACCCTCCGGCAGGAGGAGGGACCTATCCTGCAGCACCACCGAGTGCTGGGTATCCAGAGGCAGCAGGATATCCTGCCCCGGGGGGCTTCCCTGGAGTTCCCCAGGCTGGAGGAATGCCACCTTATCCTGGAGGTAAGATCCTTTGTTAGAGTACCCCTCGGGAGTGATTTCTGATGTCACCATTCCCTGTGCTTGGTAGAAGCAGTAAAGAAAAGCAGCTTTGTTCAGTGATCAGTTTAGGCAGCTGCATTTAAGCAGCCAGGCAAATTGCTGCCTAGCAGTGAACACCTGCTTGCTGATGGCAGGGCCTTGACGGTTTTGGGCCACTGCACAGACAGAGAAATTAGTCTCTTGCATAGCTTTGCTCAGTAACCTGGCTCATGTTATGTCAGAAGTCAAGTACAAAACATTAAGTGTGCTGGTGTCCTTCTCCTAGCTCCTGCAGGCCCTGGATTTGGTGTGCCTCCCGCTGGCCCTGGCTTTGGTGGCTATCCGCAGCCTCCTGCCCAAAGCTACGCTGGAGGTGGACCAGCACAAATTCCAGGTACGTCATATATATGAAACTTTAAGCATCCGAGGTTAAACCAAGAGATCCCAGGATAGGTAGTAACAAATCAGGCACTTACCTTTGTTACTTTTAGCTGTTGAGGTTTGCATGCTGTACACCTCCTACCACCCTTCTTGACAAGACCACTGAAGAGCTGATGAGAACCATCTCTGTGGGTGCTACATCCAAAAGGGATGGCTGTCGCTGATTAATGGTCATCATGTAATGGTTTAGGTGCTTATCCTTCTTCAAACTGCAAGTATCTGATGAGAACTGTGAAATCCAGAGTCCACATTCAAGAGTATCTAGCTGTTCCGTTAATGTCAAAGAAATGAATGCATTTTTCAGATCTGAGTGTTCATGGTGATCCCTGGCATAGTGGGGGAAGTGGAAAGGAGAATGACACAGTTGCTTAAAAATGGTGCACTGTTTTTAATGCTTTGAGTGGTCAGTTACCACCAAGATGATTTTTGTCCTGGTATGTGTCAGTTTGTGTTTGCAAGAAATTCAGAGCAGAAAAGCCTTTTTTTTTTTAAGGATTGCTTTGTTAACTCTAATAACTCTAATAATAACTAACCTGCTGTTAAAATGATAACAATTGTAGATATGTATTACAGATAAAAATAAAATTCCAGTACAAAAAAATGTAATTATAGCTTTTGTATTCACAGTGCACAAAATGAGATTCCTTCAATTCTTGATCACTAAATGAGATTCCTTCAATTCTTTTTGCACCAATGAATTCTTAATATTTATCCTTTATATGCTTGACATTTTAAAGTGTATAACGTGACTTTAAAAGAGAGCACAGGACACACATTCTTCATTTGCATGGGCTATCTTGCCTTTGTCAAAGATAGATAGCAATATTTAATAAGAGATCCTTCCAGTTCCCACAGCCCCAGAAATTTAGTACTTCTAGAATTGCCTTGCTAGTGTATGTACCAGCAATATGATTGCTTCTTCCCATCATTCCCAAGGGCAAGAAGTTCAGTTACTGATCATGATAGGTATCATTACTTAGGAAACAGGTTTTGTGCAGTGGTAGGTCTGTAAATGGCTTTATTTTCAGATTAGATAGATAGCATTTACCTAAGAAGAGGAGACCTAATTGATTCCTTTTATCTTGTTCTTTATTTTCAGTAGGGTATGCTGGTGGACAAGCACCATCGCCAATGCCTGGTCCGGTAGGTGCTCTATCCTCTTCTACAGTCTTAGGAGGCTTCTGTTTTTACAACTGGTTTTTAACAATTTACAGTGTGTTCTGCATCAAGAGCTCCCAGCTACACTCAGGGTACAACCTGAAAAAAATCATAACCCTGTATCTGTGTATGCTCGCTTATCAAGTAGATTTTCATCCATACAATTGGGTAAAACCTTCGATTTGGCATTGGTGGGCCAAAGCTGTTCAACACAACTAAATGTCGCCCTGATTCTGTGTTAAGAGGAAAAATGGGGAACGAATAGACAACTCCTTCTGAAGTACTGATTCCAAAGTTGTGATTTTAATTTGAATTTATATTGTGCAGGACAGCTAGTTACACGACTCTTATTTTCAGCCTGCAGCAATGATTCAGTCTACCCAGGGCACAGTTCAAGCTGCTCCAAACTTTGATGCTGGAAGGGACGCAGAAATTCTACGCAAAGCTATGAAGGGGTTTGGTAAGTAAGCAATAGAAGCTTAAATTTCTATTGAGCTAACTTCTTAACGCCATTTTGTCCTTTTCTTCAATTTTTATTTAACCATACATTTTTTCTCCCCAAGCTTTTCAAAAGTCACACTTTCAAAATGACTTGGGCAATTTAATAGGAGAAGTTACACAGAAAATTTGGCAGACTTAAATGGTAGTCATTTATTATGCAACTCTGCCCAAATGCAAGATTATAAAATACATAGTCTCAGAGGGCTTATTGCGAGTTCTTACATGAAATTGCCCTTCTGTTTCCAAGGAACCGATGAGCAGGCTATCATCAATGTTGTTGCTAACCGCTCCAATGATCAAAGGCAAAAAATCAAGGCAGCTTTCAAGACTATGTATGGCAAGGTATGTTCACTAGTTCTTTCAATCAGTAAACAAAACCGAACTTCCAGCTGCTGCTTTAACTGCCTGATTGCATTTTAGTCTTGGGGAGTGGTTTGGGCATTTTTAAAATGCACTTCTTTTGGTTACATTCCTTGTGTACCGGGGGACAGCTGGTATTTAACACAGTGGTGTCCTGATACCTGGCAGACGCAGGGGTGGGGGAAGGTTGGGGGCTGGTTCTGTCCCTGACCAAACAAGAAGCTTCTCTGCTTTTGTAATGCTTGATAGATAGAAAATAATCAAGCTTAAACTGTCCTTGTATTAGTGTCTGAAACTACTGAGTTTTCTACGCATACAAACCAGCAGCTGAGAAACTGGTTGAGGATTGGTTAGTCAATAAAAGGTGGAGATAATTTAATTTCTTCCCTCTGTCATTTTTGGAATTTAAAGTGAAATTTTACAGTCGTGGCATTTTTCAGGACCTGACTAGGTCCTAATTAGTGAGGAGATAATGGAGAAGAGCTGAGCTGTCAAAGTTTTGTACAGAGGGTAGTTCTTTATAAGAAATAAAACAAAGCTTTACAGGAAAAACAGCACAAAGGTAGAAATCCGTCATGAAAGTAAGTTCTAGTTTGATCTTTTTTCAGTATATAATCTACATGGCTAACACTCTCCAAAGCCCTTTTTGTGTTTATAATTGAACAGGATTTAATTAAAGATCTGAAGTCTGAATTAAGTGGAAATGTGGAAGAATTGATTCTAGCACTCTTCATGCCTAGCACCTACTATGATGCCTGGAGTTTACGTCATGCAATGAAGGTATGGTTTTTATGTGAACGAAATAAGTTTAAAACCATCTTAAAACACTCATCTAAGAAAAGGGAATACCTGATCCTTGCAGCGTTGAAAAATCCTGTAGTGGCCAACAAATGTGGGGACTGTGGGGCTTAACATTCTTTTCTGCTGCGTCCCTCAGTTCCAGTCAATTTCTGCAGGATTAGCCAGTTCAGAGCAGCTGTCCATGCAGCAGAGGATGAAACGCTGCAGGACGGAACTTTGCTCTCTGCCACTTGGTCATAATTTCTGCTAGAACCTAGGAAGGGCCATGGTGCCATTAAAACTATAACCACTGTTTACATTGAAGGTATGTACTTCTCCTTACTAGGAACAAACCATTGTTACTGAAACATATTTTCAGAGTATCCCAGTTTTTTTCCAAAAGGACAACAATGAAAAAATATTTTCTTAAGGTCTGATGATGCATGTATCTACGAAAGTATTAAGACTGCATTAGAAATTAGGTGAGCTAGTTGCTTTAACCTTTTTAACTCAAGTAAATTGGTACATCCAGTTTATCAGAATTTCCTGCTGCTTTGAGCTGCAGCAGCTAGCAGGTGGCTGATACTGGAAACACGTAACTTAACCCTCATATGAATGCAGACCTTCTAAAGAATGGGGAGCTTAAATAAAGATCTGGCTTTAGTGGAGGCAACAGCCACTCCTGACCATTTTAAAAAAATTATAATACAACATTACCTAGAGCCTCACAGAGATCCACTCCTGTCTAGTCCTTGCCTGAATAGAGATGACAGTGCCAGTAAGATCTCATTATACACAGAACTCAAGAGTTAATTTTTACTCTGGGGAGAGGGAAGCATCTATGAAAAGTTCCTGCCGGTGCTCCATGCTGAGGAAGCAGACACATTTGGAATAGGAACACACCTGCATGCTGACCAAAACAGAATTTACATGTGTCTTTGGCTTTAATGATTATCATAAGGCTCTACCTTCCTCCAGTATGTTTCCAGATAAAGGCTGCCAAAGAATTTCCTTCCTAAACTATTTTCCAGTTAACTTTGGCTGATGTCACTATTGTGTGGATGTATAGTTTTGGGTTATTTTTTTGAACTGGTGCAGAATCGAATGTTTGAGAGGAATCTTCATTCCATTTTAAGTATAGAGAAGATCGTGTGCTTTCACACTGCAAGGATACTGTGCTTAAAATGTAGATTGTATTAGGTTTTGCAATAATAGATGACTGCTTCATTTCACAGTTGAAGAAAACTGAATAGGTAGCGCTTTGTAGTTATGCCCTCTTCTCCTCTGCCTACAGGGAGCAGGCACTCAGGAGAGAGTGCTGATTGAGATCCTTTGCACAAGGACAAACCAGGAAATACGAGAAATAGTGAACTGCTATAAATCAGAATTTGGAAGGGACCTCGAACAAGACATCAGAGCAGACACTTCAGGACACTTTGAACGATTACTTATATCTATGTGCCAAGTGAGCTTTAATTTTCTTTTTGGGGGTAAGATAACGGTGCACAGTCTGACTTTGATGCATGTAGTCATAATGGCTCCATAAATAGCCTGTGTATGCTTAGCAAGAGCCAGGTTTTGAAGAAATTAGTCCCAGGCCATTAATTTATTCCCTGATGACAAGATATGACACTTCAGTCCCTCCTCAAGGAAGAGATACTTCCTGTCTACACATCTATGATGAATTGTGTGACCTAATTCAGCACCCTGTATTCATCTCAGAGAACTTATGTGTAAATACTTTATTGTGCAGATGCGATCAAGTGGTACTGTAAAGCAGTGCTCCACACTGCTGTTCAGGCAAGATGCTTTTTATTTTTTGCATATGTTAAGAAAATAATTTGGGTGAATCAGATAGGATAACCTTTGTGGTATGTAGAATACCTGTGAGAATCCCTACAAACAAGCTGAGAGGCACGGCAGGGCAAAACCTATCTCCCAACTTACACCATACTCCCTTCACGTCACCAGAATTCGGGAGGTGCTACTATTGAATTCAGGTGAACACCGGAGCTTGCTTATCCCATATCATTGACTAGGGCTCTTTTTGCGTTGCAGAGTAGTAACTTGCAGTTATCCATGTTTAGGAAGAAAGATGTACTAATGCAACTTCCCACATTTCTCTGATCAATCTGCCTATTTGCTGTTAGAATTTCTATGACACTTCTCTATCTCCTTTGCCTCTGCCTTTGTGAGAGTTCAGCTATGCAAAAATCCACAAGAAAGAAAACCTTGAGAAGCTCATGCTGCTAATTTTATTTTGATAAATCCAGTACTTTACAATAATTGACAACCACATCATTTAAATATTATATTAACCACTACAGATACAACAGTACTGAAAGCATGTATTCAGCCTGATCAGCCAGTGTATTTAGCAGTATCCATCCATGCACTGGGCAGCAAAAAAAACCAAAACCAAAGCACATAAAATGTCACATAAGCCCTACTGACATATTACAACTATAGTAAGTGCTTTCTGGAGACATTCTTACTTGAAATTAGCGAATTCTAAACCAAATAGAAGACCTGAGATATTTCAGGTGTGCATAATTCAGTAATTCATTAGTTTGGGAAGATTCTTTGCAACTTGATGCCTAGAAACAAATCAAGAGAAAGCTTACATTATTAAGTAAAATAGAGCATTAAGTACAGTACTTAATTAGAACTATGAGATGATATGTATGGGTGAAATTATCTGAGTCAGTGTATCTACAGTTTAAAGCATGCCCTACAGATAGGGTTCTGGGCCACTTTTGCATTTGTTCCCTGTAAGAAATATTAAACCACAAAGTAGTTTTAAAGCAATGTAATGTATTTCAAACTGGTATTACTTTCTGCTTCAAGCTTTGAAGATACATGCTTGGCGTCTACTGCATGGCCTTCTCTGTGTAGTTTCATCTGACATCTGTTGTCTTTGCTTTTAGGGTAATCGGGATGAGAATCAAACTGTGGATTATCAAAAAGCTCAAGAAGATGCTCAGCGTCTGTACCAAGCAGGTGAAGGAAAACTTGGGACTGATGAATCTTGCTTTAATATGGTTCTGGCAAGCAGAAGTTTTCCCCAACTGAAAGCAACAGTTGAGGCATACTCCAGGGTAGGAGTTCTTCACTGAGTTCAAATGAGCTTGGTCAGTGTATTTTAAATTAAGGTTCCATTTGTTACTGCATTTCATTATCCACATATTCATCTCATTTATTTGTAGATTGCTAATCGTGATTTATTAAGCAGCATTGACCGAGAATTTTCTGGAAACGTGGAACGTGGTTTGAAGACTATTTGTAAGTGATATGTTCTTCCCTCCCCTTATCCCTTAGGAATTAAACCTTCTAAACGTAATTGAAGAATAATCCAGTTCAACACTGGCCATATGGCAAATGAACGCACAATCCGAGACTCTGCTAGCGCAAAAGTAACTTCAATTATTCAAATTATTCACTTTACACTTAATAGGAGAAAATAAGCATCCACCATGAAGAATTCAGTTTGAAACAAGAAAAGGCTCCATAGAAACTACTTGTCACTTCTCTGGGAAGGCAGGCAACTACACAGAAACAAGGGTCACTGGTTTGTGCTTGTAGCTCTATTTGTCAGAGCCCTGCAAAATGATGCAAGTGTAACACAGCCAAGACTCTGGTTGTGTGGCACCTCCACAGAGACAGCTGAGCCACCCCCATACATGATCTCAGAACCAACATGAACCTACTTGAGGCACAGTTCCCTTTCCACCCTCTTCCCCACCACCACCTACCCCCAAAAAGCTCAGCATTTGCTAAGGAAAACTTCAGCAAAACAGAAGAACTGTTTTGAATTAACTTTTTCCTGCTGACTTGTTATAGTAAAGCAGTTCAAATTTAGCACAGTTTGCTGATAGTGAGCATCAGTGTGATTTACTAGTAAATCTGCAGACAGCCGTCTGCAGAGTTTTATGGGAAAAATTCAGCTCCGAGAATCATGTAAAAGTAAAAAGGCTCGTCTCCGAGAGTGAACAACCTGAAACAAGATCCATTCTGTAACTAGTAGAGTGAGAACTTTTTACAGTTGTACTTTTCTTAGTGAGATTCTAGCAATGGAACATGAGGAAAATACCTTGTATCCCAGTACCAGCTATCCAAGGAGAAGAACGGTTTTTAAATTACCTATTTGAGAATTAAGGTTTCAGCCCCCTTTGCAAAGCACTTCCAGAGAAGTTAACTGCTAATAACCACAAGTTTTCTTGTGAAGGAATAACTCATTTGGTCAGTGTGAAAATAAGCTTAGGTCTATAAACGAGTTTCTGTCACCCACAGTAACTGGATCTTCATCAATACCTACTTGTAGCTGTCTATAGCAAAAGTCCTGAATTGATCCTAAAAATGTACTTTATTGCAGTGCAATGTGCTTTAAACCGCCCAGCCTTTTTTGCAGAAAGACTTTATTATTCTATGAAAGGAGCTGGCACGGATGATTCTACCCTCATCAGAATTATAGTCACTCGCAGTGAGGTAAGAAACTTTCTCCTCTGTGAATGTCACATGTAGCAGAAAGCTATCCACCCTAACCAGCTTTTCACTTAGTCCTTTCACAGCTGCAGAAATCATGTATTGCAATGAAGCTTTTATGGGGTTCAGATTTAGATGAATGTATTAATTTGTTTTAAAGCTAGCTTTCATATAGTGATTTAATTATCTTGGGCTAATAGCAATACTGCTTGTCTTCCTTTTTAACTGTGGTTGCCTGTCCATGTAGCAGATAAGCACCTTAAGTTCAAAGGTTCAGCTGAGTTAGGATACTACAGTCCTGACAAAGCAAGGAACAACTGCTAGACTCTCGGCTTTGGGAGCTGCTCCTCAGTCCTTAGAGGGACCAGCTGGCTTGTGAGACATGCCGAGTTAATCAATTGCACGTTTCACCCTTGGCATGTGTTTTGTAGTCCGTGAGGGAGGAGATGCAGGGTGACTGTCTAGGGGTTAAAATCATACACTGTGTTTAAATTTTGTGCTTTTTTTTTTTTCCCTTTGCATAGATTGACCTTGTGCAAATTAAACAGATGTTCACACAAATGTATCAGAAGACTTTGGCTACAATGATAGCAAGTGATACGAGTGGTGATTATAGGCGTTTGCTGCTGGCAATTGTTGGTCAATAGAAGAGGATTATCTCGTTTTTTGTTTTCTTTTTTAAAACAAACTGAAGGACATGTAACATGCTTTATGCAGACACTGACTACCCTTGTGTGTAAAAGAATAATTTTAAATTTTGTATAATCAAATATGCCTTCTTGATGATTCAATAAGCTTGTTCCACTTACAATTGCCTTAATTTACAGCACATAATATTCTTTATTGTATAATAAAAGATATATCTTGTCCATTAGCCCCTAAGCCGTAGTCCTTTTGACCCAGACAAAACCTCTTCCCCTCTGCCAGAAGCCCGCATGATGAAACTGTTTGTCTCAGACAAATCTCCAGCACAAGTTTCTTGAAATACCTAAATGTAACTGCTGAGCTAACTGTGGATGACAAAAAAAGCCTGAGGCTGTGATGTCAAGCATTTTACACCCCCCCTTTAATGTCTTTCTATCGTAATGTTGAAAAACATGCAAGTGCTCGGTTTAAGTCATATTACACTGACAGTTTTTCGCAGAATCTGACTGTACCCCCCTATTTAATTTCTTAAATTAGTTACCATTAGTGGTTTGTTACCATTATGCTTAAGGCAGCAATGGAAAGGAGAAGTCATCTTGGATCTAATTTTGAAGTATCTCCTTGTAAAGGAGCGGGTTATACAGCACGTGGCTGAGAATGAAAAAAGCCAGTATCTAAATGCTAACACTATGGAACACGTGTAAATCCAAACTGAAAGCGATCGTGACCTAGACAATATAAATGACTATGTGGATGTTTTCAAAGGGTTTAAAAAGAACAGCTTTGAATAGCACATTTGGTTTTTTAGAAAGCCACAGGGAATCTGTCCCCAGCCATAAATGTAACAGAAGCTTCAAGTCCAGCAGCTAGGAAGGTGTTCCCTAACATTCCTGAGCAATGCTTTAACAAGTAACAGTTGTGTTATAGGACACCCTCACACAAACAGCAAAACCCTGTTTCTATTATCCCTCAGACAAAAACAGCTAGAGCTGGTAGAGTCGATTCTAGTACAGCAAACCTTTCGCTCTTACACAGCACGTACATAAAGGTTTTTGCAAAAGAACAGATACCAAGTTTACCATACCAAAAAAAGCTTAAGTACTTCACATACATCAGTGTTCTGCAACCTAAATCTGACTTTATAGTCTAAACTTTTTCTGATATTAAACTTAGAAATACAGTTCAATTTAAAATCCCTGGGTCAGATTAAAATTAATTATTTCAAATATGAACAACAGACAGAAGTTGATTTGGGGAGACTTAAGACGTTCCACTCTGCATTACTTTGGTCATCCTTGGTGCAAATATCCACTGATCTATATATACACACACACACATACACGCATATAGATGTAGCTGTCAATAGCTTTCCAAGCTTGACCAAGATTCTCATAAGCTTTGGTTCTTGTTTCTTTTCTCTTGAGCAAACTTCCTTACAAGTGCAGAGGCTTAGCATTTAATAATTAAAGCATATTAGTGCAGCTCTTTTTACCTGACTAAAAAAATCCCCACCACTTGTCATTCAAAGCAGAGTATCAATGAAGTCTGACACATACATACTACTACTCACAAGAAAATGAAGAGAGGAATAGGGTTCTGAGTTCTATGTCCTAATGACATTCACTTGTTTTACGGCAAAAAGCTATTTTCATTACATGCTAGTAACAAAAAATTGTTACATGGGTAACAAGAACTTAATGATTGGTAATGAAATTGTAGCAAAAAGTAGGCAAGGAAAGAATGAACAGATACCATCTATCCTGCCTCTGAAAAAGCTTTATTTTTCCACGTAAGTAACATAACAGTGTTTCAAGATTAAATGTTAAAAGAAATAAAGCCATTTATGAGACTATTCCCCTCAAGAAGTGTTCAGACTGAAACCAGAACAGACCTACCTCTTTCTAAGAGAAAAACAGCCCCAATCCCAACTATTTCTCTTTTTGCTAGAGAGGCCAGTCTTCACAATTCAATAGATACGACTACAGCAATTTTTCCATTTCACAACTGGAATGTAGTAAGGTTTGGAAGAAAGCTGTTGTTTAAGGCTATAAATAATTCTGGGTGGTGAGGCCGTGCATTCGCCATGTAACTGAACACAGGCAGGCTCTGTGGGCTGGGCTGGTCCCCCCAGTTCGGCTCAGCAGGCGGCAGCAAGCTCCGGGCAGCCCCAGTCCCCACCGCACCAGCAGCCCCCAGACCCCTCCCTCAAGCGCGTGCTGTGCTGTCGCTGCGCAGTGTCACTAAATGCACTTACACTCCTCGGAGCAGTCAGACCCCACAGCCCAACGCTGAACACCCCTCCGCCCTGCGCTGCCCTACGGGTAACAGCTCTGCAGCTGATGGTTTAATCCAGCCCTTGAGGGAAGAAGGGGCCCGTTCCCGGGGACCCCCATGGTGCCTGCTGAGCAGCGGGCAGGGCAGCAGTGGCTGCTCCCTCAGCTTCTGCTACCTGTGTCCTTTGGCTGACAGAGCTGTTTCCAAGCCTTCTCCCCTCCCTACCCAAGAACAGACTAAGGACACATAGACTTTTTTTTTTTTTAATCCCCTCCTTACAACGCTGAAAGCATAAAACAAGCAATGCAAACTACTTACAGTTTTCTGGGAGGGAGGACGTAATTTCTTCTCCCCAACAATGCAAGAATTAGAGACAGCTCCAGACTCCACCTTTCAGAAACACAGTAGCAAAAAATTAGTAGCTACCTTCTAAACAAAGAAAACCCACAGACAGAATCCTGTTCCCTGACTACTTGCTTAAAGGGTGACAGGAGACACACAGCATGAGAAATCAGGTCAACAACTGCCCAAGACATTCTCCTTTATTGCAGATCTGCCTTCATATCTGGCAAAACCTACTACAGACAACGGATACTGCAAGGGAATCCTCAAGGAAGCAAAATGTTTATTGCAAGCGAATCCTCAAGGAAACAAGCATCATTGCAGCTGGGCACTTAAATGCCATACAAGTGTCAGAACCAGTTCTCTCCAATTTTAATGAGGTCTTTCCAGACAAAGATTGAATCTGCATTTTCTCTACATACACAACTCCAGCTAGTCAAACAGCAATCTCAACTGAGTATCAACTCATGAAAAATACTGTCTTGCAAGGTTGAGAAATTTTCCACTAGCGCTTACAAGGAGGAAGGTGCCATCATAACATTCACTCATGTTTGTTCTGCTCTAAACAACATCATACATAAGAGTATACAGTCTAGTATGTAGACTAGTATGGGAGTGCTTGATTAAAAAAAAAAAACCAAAAAAACCACAAAACCAAACCAAACTTACCATTTTTTAACTTGATCTTCTGCACTCAAACTTGGAGAAGAGTTTCCAATCAGAATGCATCTGCAATAAAGTAAAATCAAACATTAAGACTCCATTAGCAATAGTGTGTTTATTATTTTTAGTGTGCTTATTATTTTTATCTTTTATCTTAATTCTCATCCTCTTCAGCAGCTTGTCCTTACTTTCAGAAGAATACACCAGAAAGACTAAATCAGGTATCTGTATTGACTGTCAAAACAGTCCGTCCTCCACCTCTGCCCATAAAGCAGCCCCAATACACACCAGTGTCTTCAATGTTTTGTTCAAATGAACACGTAAGACGTAGCTATACCTAACAGCCTTTCTAGAATCAACTGACCCTGCTCTTACAAGCTTGTACAAACCAACAGTGGATGTCCAGTTTAGTGGACAGAAAATATCTAGGCATTTTATTTATGAGAGAGAACTCAAAAGCAAAAAAAGAAGCAGCAATAACAGTTAGATAGCATTTACATTAAAGTAGTTCTCTGCAAGCTATATCTGACCTTTTTTTCAATAGCTTAAATTTTGAAGAGTACTTCTAAACAATTTTCAAGGTCAGATTAGACCTACGTATGCCAAATAAAACCAATACACAATGATAGGAGCCGCAGCCCATGCACAAAATTTATTGTGTGCTACTGTTTATAAAATACTCGAATAGTTCAGAACATGCATAAAATTTCCAACTTAGGGGTATGTACAGATTGTACTTTATGGCAAACAAAAAAAAAAAAGGGAGATGAACTCTAGTGACATTAAGTTTCAAGTTGTGTTCCAGGGGATGAGAAGGACATGTAGCAAATGTCAAAATAGATAACAAAGTACAGTGGCAATCAGTACAGTCCATTATTTGTGAACAAATTAGCATAGGGCTTCAATTTTTATTTTAACCAAGCAGTCCTGTAGATACCAAAATACATGCAGTCTCGAGTTTACACTTTCACTAATGCCTCAGCAGTTGAACAGAGCAATTGCTTACGCGCCGCTTTGCCTAAACAAAAATATGTCCGATACAGATTCAGTTTCCTTTACAGATTTAAAAATAATAAAAAGCTTGCAGCTATGCAGCCCAGTGATTATTAGCTATTTATGCAACCGTAATACTCACAATAAACTGAAAGTACCCATAACATCTAGGTAACCTATAGATGTACATCATAGGTCTATATATTAAATATTTGCAAAATGAAAACATGCATACACAAAATACAATGCCAAGCTTTACAGACTTGATATGAATCAAAATTTACTTAAACAATGTACAAAGTTCAATTAAAAGTACCTTAAAATTAACACTTCCATATTTTTCTTACTTTTAAAATTAGTATATATAATAATTTTTTTTTTAAAATTCAAGGTGGGGAAGAGTCTTGAAAAAGCTGGGCAAAAAAGTTTCTAAATTAAATATTTCTTTTAAATCTGTGTTCAAGTAATAAACATTCCTACATAGAAATCTTCTGACAAGCTGTAACTAAAAAATACAGTGAATACAATATAGAATTAGCAACATCTAAGGAGTAAACCTGAGGTCAGCGTTTTACAGAATGACCAACTGCGATTTTTTTTGGCATTTTTTCTGTCTATTGAAAATACAGTTTTTGCAGCCTCAGATATCTTAAGACCATTCTAATCTATCATTTTAAAGACATTTCATGAAACCGATGTCCATTAATAAATAGTTAGCTCTTAGGGTTGTATTTGAAAGTCTGATTTAAAAAAAACAAACAAACAAGCTACCTCTACTGAAAGAAAAATCCCATTTGTAAACTTAAAAGTGTTGATAATGATAAGCGTAAGATGCTAGTCTAGATGTGCTTTAGCGATAACAGCCCAATTCTCTCCCCAGATCTCTTCTGAAGCTTCAGCAGCCAGTGATGGACTTTGTGTAAATAGGCAAGGCATGCTCCCAGGAGGTCGGGTCACCACGTAAAGAGAGGGGCTGTTGTCTCAAAAGCTTTCTTCAGCGGGATCAGGTCCGACAGTTTTCTACCTCCTATTAAGTAGTCACTTCAAGCGATCCCCCTGGCTATTTCATCTGTTGTCACATCAAAAAGCAGTAATCTAGGAATTCTCAGGCAAGACATGAGTGAGTAAACCAGAAGCTGACGTGGTCACTGTGCATTGTTGTTGCCAGTTCCATTGTTTCCATTGGCATTTGTTGTGTTTATAGTATTAATACCATCTTGCTGAAGAGCATCTTTTCTTGGTGGCATTCTCTCATTGATCCTATCCAAACCTTTTGCTTCTTCAAAACTGCAGATTTTATGTTGCGGAGAGAATCCTCGTATTGCTTAACAAAATGCAAATTTGATATGTCAGTAATGGAAAAATAAGTTGAAAGCATATACTTTTTCTAACAAATGATGTTTAAAAACAGGTAAGAAATCAGTCAGAGAAACTTATGGCTCTGCATCTGTATTAGTAAAAGCTTCTCTAACCTGCTTTCCTGCAATGTTCAACAGCAATCATGATTTCAGTTGGTAACAAAAAGAACAAAGTATGGCAAATATTCTGCAAGTAGGAATCAAGGGGTTTAAGCCCAGTTGATTGCTTCTGCATGTCCCTGGCGTGGCCAGCTATCAACACCAACTGCTTTTGCTGCCCAGCACGTCAGGCTTATCTTAACATCCCCCTTCTCTTTGGTGGGATGTCAGTAAGACCTAAGCAGCACAGCAAGTGCAGCGGAGGCAAAGCAGCAAAGGGTTACAAAAGTAAGAGTAGGTTTACATCCTGCACACGCATCGACGGCCCGATCCTGCAGTTTTCATGCAGGCAAAACTGCGGGATGTGGTTCACGTTCTGTGCTAATTGTGCGGATGACGGAAACGGACACAACCACAATCGCTGAGTTAGCACTGTGGTTAAACAATGGTATCACTTAAATACAAATGTATTTAAAGTAAGTAGAGAAAATAGGTATTATTCTGCTACTGATTATTTTAATGAATGAGGTCTGTAGTTGAATTTAGACCTGAAAATGGTTGACCACATAATAAGACTGAAGTCTTTGGGATGAAATAATTCTTTGGAGATTTAAGTACAGCCTTCCACTCAGAACAACGGGACCTCTTGCACGTGTGTGTGAGAACAGAATATGGCACTTGTTTATATTTTTGGAGATCTGACTTCGTTAATTAAAAAACAAAGAATACAATCATTAAACGGTGCTTTGCGACCAAATCTGAAAAACTCCGAAGGCAGCTCTCTCAACTGCTATGCTGTCTGTCATTCACTTCACTGAATATTGAGCAAGAGGAAATTAAAGTATCTCTGAAAAGACAACGATCTGACGTTGAATACTCTGAACACCAAATAATTTCATGGCATTTTGCTCAATACCACTAGCAAAGGACGTATATAAAACTTATTTAGCACAGAAGCACTGATAATCCATGGAATTTAATATGCCTTCTACTGGCAGGATGGCATATATACTGGAAATAAATTTGGTCAACTAGTTATGTTGAAAATCTATAGAAAAACGTAACATTTATACATCTTGCACTACCAGATGTGTTACAGAAAGTTTTAAAAAAATATGTTCAAAGCCATTAAAATAGATTTTACGAGAAAAGGCATGCATAAACAATCCTCCTTCCACATATAACCCACCCACAATCAAACAAAACCTTGCAGTTGAATGCAAAAAAAAAAAACACTAAACACTACCATTTTTAAGGACTTCAAGACAACACCACATATCACAACATGCTACTATACAAAAAACCTACTGCATATTTTGTAAAAACAAATAAAAAAGACCAAAAAAACCCCAAGAATTTCCCTAAAATATTAGAGAATCATCATCCTAAAGCCAGAAATGAATGTTACATGTAAAGGGGATGAATCAATGTCGTTGATTCATCTCTGCTTGTGCAAGTTGAAAGTAAAACACACCCACACAGAGTACTTTTGAATTCCCTCCCAGACACCACAGATCTCTGCCAATGGCAAAGACTCTGATCATACCTTTTTCAGCCTCAATTGCCTCTACAGTGGCTGTACAGAAGTGAGCAGATGCATGCAAAATGAATGAGAAAGATGAAGAGTGTAATATCGCATAGCAGAAAAGGCAATGATCAATTTAATATAGTATGCTACGCCAGATTAGATTACAATTATTTAAAATGATAATTAAGGTTTTGGGGGGCTGTTTTTTAAGTTTAAGTGAAACTTCTCCTAAATTTTAACTAATACAATTTATCAACTAAAAGTATATCAAAGCAACACTAATTAACTGCACATTTCTAGAAGTTTTTTGGTTGGTTTTGTTTTTTTTAAGACAGCAACAGAAAAATTCTACTGATGTTAAAGTTGTGGTATGGCTTAAAGAATACTAAAAATCTATTTCAGACTACTATTTCTGAAGATTAAAATGCATTAATGAGCTTCATTAAATTACCAGGAAGGACACTATAAAAATAACACTAGCAGTGTTCTAATAGTAAGAAATTATTTTTCTCTTTATGTTTAGCTCCCTGAAGTTTTACTAGTACTTCAATTTCTCACCATATTTTAAGCTAAAATGCGTATCTCTGAGAACTGAACTGTGAATTTAAACCATAAAATACAAATCTAGCAAGTCATATTTACAAAGTCTCATAAATTGTTTAGTTGAATCAACAACAAAGTCTAGAGCAGGAGCAGGTCTGGATTTAACATAGTCTTGGTGGGTGAATTAATGTGAATACGAAAAAATCTAGCTTACTAGTTGCTTTTTGAACTAAATAACCATGACATCTGCTGTAATTTTTTAGATGCAAGATCCTTCCCAATTGTTTTAGCTCTAGAAGTCAAAGCTTTAACATAAGATTAGGGTACCAAAATGAAAATAACCTTCTGTTAGGGCAGACTTGCTAAAGAAACCACTTTGTAACTATGCCTTAACGTGTAGCTAAGTTTCAATAATGATAACAACTTTTTACCTCCCCTACTATGTGCCATGCTTCTAATATCATAATTTCAGAAATATTAACAACAAATAGCATACATAGTGGTAAATCTACTTGGGTAGTGCTTGATACATATTGTTAACAACAAAAATCATAAGTAAGTAAAAAAACCCCACACTGTAAAGACTCAATTTGGAAAATGATTTTGTTGGATTCTCTTTTGCAGGTACATCTAAATTAAAACTATATTCTTTGTAAACTCTGATAAACCTCAAATAAATACTGTATCATATGAATGTAACAGGTAATCCTGAAGTCTTTGCTCAGAAAATTCTGGACTTGAGTGCAAATTTTAAGCAACAGGGTTCAATGGCATTTCCATCCTCAATTCCAGCTCTCTCCCTGCTTTACTTAGGGGACAGATCTGATACAAAATCCTTGCCAACTTTCAACATAAAACCAAAAAACTACCTTACTGCCCCTCTGACTAACAGCAAGGGCAGCAATGAAAGATAAGTATTTGGCCAGTTCAACTGATTTCCATGGAAGGACTTACAATTTTTCATTTAGGCTTGTGTTTACTATGTTGCTGAATAAGGCTTTAGGTGTTTGGAGGGTTTTTTCAACAGATGTTGACTCAATTTGGGAAATAATTTTCTTGGATTCAGTTCACAGAATATTCAGTTCACAGAATAAGTCACTAGGACATGCTACTTTAAAGAACAGTACTTAATATGGTCTTTAATGCTTCAGCTACTATAATGCAAGCAACATAAATAATAAAACCCATAAATCTACATTAAAAAAAAATTTAGAAACGTACAAAGGCCATGATTTCCCAAAGTCTATTTTTATCCTAGTATATTAAAGCTACCTAAAAATAATCTATGATTAGGTTTTCAAAAATAATTCCATATATTTCTAGAAAAAAAAAAATCACATATTGACTTCTTCCATAGGATGTAGTTTTGCACTTTTCTCCAAAATTAACTGACTTTGTCTTTCTTTAACCCTTTCACTACAGTTAGAATTTGTATTTCACCCTCAGACTGCTCTGTTTTGCAGTAAGAATCTGTTCAAGAGTTGCCCATGAAGCAGTTGTATTAGACTGACTAATGCGTTTGGTGCCCTGCTCTGCATTACATCAATGCCAACAAGCTTCTCCCCTCCGAGAATGGCCAGTATCTCCCAAAAGATAGCAGGTGTGGCTGAACAAAGTCCTGAAACAGTAGTGGTATTTGCTAAGGTCTAGTATAGAACATGTTTCTGACATTAAGAATTATAACAGGCATATATGCAAAAATTGCATATGCATTGCATTGATGGTGACTTACATCTATATGTCTATATACATACTTGGCCTGATTAAAAAAAATTTCAAGCCCAGCCCTCTAGAGAAATGTAGATATACACTCCAATTTCTTAGAGCTTTCAAATCTTAATAGATTTAACAGCAACCAGCACAACTAGACCTTTTCTCAACGTGCCATTGAAAAATGAGCACTTTTAAGACTGAAACCTGGAAAACCCATAACATACTGGTCAGTTTTGTGACTTTTCAAGCAAACAAAAGAATAGAATAAAAAAAAATGCTACAATTATTATGTTGTTTTATTTTCTCAAACCTAGACTAGTTGAAATTATTGACAGTATATTGATCAACAGAGTACAATATACTTCAAAAAGTAATTAAATATTTGTAGTAAGAAATCCTACTATACTACCAGTGACTACATTTTTGCCAAGAACATGAATTCACTGATATTCCGATGGTTTATAAAAGTGTCAATTAGTGAAGTTTTATTTAATTTTTGGTTTACTTCTAGCTTTGCAATTGAGCATAATTATTTGAAAACTTCTACTTTTTAAAGACTGAATTAATAAAATTCTTATCAGTAAAAAGAAGTTACTGCAATTTAAGGAGAAGTAACAGCTGGCATGAGTTATTTTGAACAACCAACATGACTAAAACAAATGAGATATATTAATGTAGTGCATCAAGGAATATTGCCATCAAAAGTTCTAGTCAAGAAAAAAACACACCCACAAAAATCCAAAATGCATTTTTCATACTTTCCAAATGCCCCACATTTTCAGTAATGGTAGAGAGTCATATGTTTTATGTTAAAAGAATTTTCTAGTCAGTTTGATCCTCTCTGATATTTGTAATGCAACATGGATAAAAATCTGTTAAACAAGTGAGAGGAATGCAGACTCATTTTTTTAAGCATAATAAGGTACCTTATTAAACAATGAAAATTAAAACTAGAACATATGCTTTTGGAATAGTTGGATGGATTAGAAAACACACACCATTTCTTGTTATAGACATTCACAAAACAATCACATACATACACTGGACATATAAACTTACTCGTAGACATTATATGTCCACTGAAAAATGACTTAAAATGTGACATTCATGTTTCAAAGCTATTAAAAAACAGCTTTGAGAGTTTAATAGAAAATGTAGTGAAAGACTTTTAAAAAACTACACAGAAAATTTTAAAAATTCAAATAAACAGCCTAAATCACAAGATGAGAGAAGCAGCTACTCTTGGAAAATAGATTGTGTAATAAGTGGTATTCATATATCACAATCTTTCAATAGTTATGAAATTCAGTGGTCCCATACAACAGTTTTATACTTTCTATTAAAGCCTGAAGATGGCCAATAGAAAGTCTTTGAAGAATTTATGTTAAGAGTGCTACTGATATGAAGTCCAGTTTCAGACTGGTATATTCTAGTTATCTACCATTGTGAACAGAAACCTGGACTTCATTCTTTTTATACATTTGGTACAATCGCATAGCATTCTCCCTAAGCCTAGTTAATCATTTATGGGCCTTGTGAAAAATATGATCCAATGATCCAACAAACTAAAAAAAGAAGAAAAACCTTTTACAAAATATTCAATGAGCCAGATTACAGGTATATTTTGTATAGAGTTCTTTTTATTTTCATGCAAAAAAATATATGCACACTTAATAACACCCTTTTATTTGGATTTATTTACAAGTTTTAAATTCAATCCCTTTATTCTCAACTGATTTTATAACAATTACTGAGTATTTTTCAAGTACATTATTGTTCAAAATGCACAGACAATGTGCAGCAGCAAATGCAGCAAACCTCAAAAACAAGGTGCTACAACATTGCTTCTACATCAAGAGACAGACAAGTGTCTGGGATAGTGGTTTAATTTTAACACTTATACAGACATACATCTATACCTAGAGAGAGACAGACAGATCTAAGAAAGCAGCTACATCTGCAGAGGAAGGAAACAGCATGTTACAAGGACAATTCAGGGAGGTCAATTATACATAGAACATTTGACAAACAACATAGAGAACAAACTTTGGCATTAATTACCAGGGTACAAAACGTAGCACATTTCAATCTATCAATGGACTGTAATATGTAATGCTGCAGCCTGTAGCTGTTTGTTAATATTAATATCAACAAGTATTTGACGTAGTCAATGAAAATACTAACACGTCTATAATAAAACCATTTTAATGGAAAGCAGACAAGTAATGATGCAAAATTACATTGCCATTTTTGTATCTGTAATGATCAAATGCCTCAATACCAGATCTATAAGGTCACCCCACTTCAGGCATCCGCGCCACCTGAAAAATTGTAAACTAAGGAAACTCAAAGTCTGAAACATGTGGCCTGATACTGCTGAACTCATTTGCTTTTAGTTTTATACCCTGGTTAAGTATCCATTTCACATTGCCTGATTAACACATAACACTATGCTTGTATCAGCCGCTAAGACAAGAACTGAAAAGCATAAGAAATTCCCTGCATGCATTATGTGCAGTGTTAGCAAAAGAGTGAGATGTGCCCCAGTCCATCTGAGGCACAGCAAGTTGCATAACATCATTACCACTTTGCAGGGTCTGTCGTCCTCCAGCCAACACTCCACTAGGTAACATTCCAGTGGGAGTCAAACCCTTGAGTGTCAGCACACTTTCACTCTCCTCCCTGGTGTGAGAAAAAAACAGTAACAAACCTTAAATTTCCATTCATGAAAACCTGTATTAAAGTAAAATAAGGGATGGGGAGATGGAGAGCCTATTTTTGCTGTGCTTTATGCATGTAAAGACTGAATGTAAATTCAAACTCAAACAACTAGAAAGGGGAAAATATTTCTATGCCATACCAGTCTTTCCTCTGCCTAGGAGTTATAAACACTGATTACGTCTGAACCAAATTCTGAGCAATTATTCACATGCAGGCTCATTAGCTTTGAAATGAGCACTGAATGCCTCATGAGGTACTGAATATATCTCAGTGCCATAAAACAATTCACAATTTTGTTCAAAGTGTCTATGCTTCAGGAAATATAAACTTTAAAAAAAATATCCCTATTTGAACAATTATGGTCTGTGGAAAACAATACATTTTGGGTAAATGTGATACTGAAACCTCTAGATCTAGACAGGTACAAGAAAATGGTATTTTTTCAAAAGCTGAAAACAAACAAACAAACAAAAACCTGAAACAAAATCCCCCTAGTCCTCAACTTTCTGGTATGCCAGAAATTTTCCAAGCCAGTCCTGACCTCCTCCATTACACCCTTGATTTCAATCTCTCTATTTTGATATTGTCTTTCCAACATTCATAGTTAATGGCTGGACAAATAACTTGTAAACTAAAGATCATGTTCTCTAATTTCTTGAAACATGTCTCAAACATTACTTAAAAATATTCTTTAACCAAAAATACCAACATCAGTGAGGTGCATCAATATGCCAAACAAGATTCTGATGCATAATGATCTCCCTGAAAAATGTTTGGCATCTATTATATGTTTTCCTAATATACATAATAAGAGAGGTTTTAGGAATGCAAAAGTCATGCAAGTACCTGAGAACAGAGAAGACTCTTGCCATCTTGCCAATTGCACGGATTTTGTTTCTGATTATTTCTTTCCGAGCAGCAGCTGTACCTACTTTCAATGGAATAAGAGAGAGTCTCAAGCTCATGAGTATTTACAGGGTCACCATTTTAAAGCGCATCGAATTCAACACAACTGTTTAAGTTCAGTACTCTTCACAGGAGGCCAGTACCCAAACACTTTAGGGCACAAAGCTACAAAATTATGACTTCAGAATGCCATCAAAGCCACCATCACCTCTGTGTCCACAAAACAAACACAAAAAAGTTTAGGATGTTCACAGTGATTTCCTAAAGCTAGCAAGCATCTAAATTACCGCGAAGACAGCGTAGTAACTATCATAACTCATTTGCCTAAATTTTACACTTGAAATTCTTCATTGACATCTGTGTCTATCAAGATGTAGGCAGGCAGCCCAGTATAGAAGCCAAAGAGATATTAAAGCCACAAAAAAATAAAGATATGTTGCTAATTCTTACACATCTGTCTGAGAGAAAACAGTAGTCTGCTTGTTTTTATGTCAACTCCCCAAAACACACCGCCACAAAATAAAATGCCAAAGAATTGCAGTGTTACCTCCCCTACCACCTAAGCCTGTGTTGCGTATCATCTTAGGTTTGTGTCATCTGCAGAAATTACAAATACCAAAGATCTGGAGTAAATACTGCATATTCCACAGAGCAGAGAGATACCATTTGTGACAGATAAAAGTGAAGACAAAACTCTGAAGAGAGGCTTGTGATTGGGAAGGAGAGCCAGCTTTGCCTGCCTTGACATCATAAAAACGGGAGATCCATTCTCCAACACTAGGTGTTGCTCGTTTGTTTCAATGTATAAAAGTAAAAGCAATCCTTCCCCTCATCCTCCTTTCCTTTTGCTGACTCCTCAATTCCACTGTAACAGTACAGGTAGATGAGGAGATATCAAAACTAAAATCCTCACTTCTCCTTAGCCATTGGGGAAGGAGAGTATAAACCACTGAGTTAAGAGTAACTTTGAATTCAACCACAGGGGACCAACAGTGAACAAACTCAGACAGCTCTGTTAGGTATTCCAGATCTTCCATATATCATTGTTCTTCAACCCTGGGAGAAAGGTACTCATTAGAAAGTTGCCAAACTAATTTGCAAGAGTGTAGAAGAGAGGATCACAGAAGTGGGCAGAGGAAAGCTACATATCCACATATTTGTCTACTCACATTCAAAAAAAGGCAGCTGTGGAAGAAGCCTTTTTTCATCCCTGCTCACTAGCATTTACCTTCCACATGAGAGTACATATACTCTAGCACAACAGTCACCCTTTTCAGACCACAGCTGCAAGAACGCAAGGCCTTCTGTTGCACAAGAGTGGGTAGACTTCCCACCCTGAACACCGAACCGAATAAAATACAAAATATAAAGCATATGGGGCAAACAACAACAACAAAAACACACAAGAAGGAAAATGTATAGTAGCAACAAAGAAAAAAGGGAGCAAGAGACAACCTCTGGATGAACACAACGAAGGAATCTCAGGGTATGACAAATATCTGCCAATCCATTTAAATAAAATGAAAAGGCCAGGAACTACCGAATAAAGGTTTTTTTAGAAAAGGAACAACTTTAATGAACTGCAGACACTGAATTAAAAAAAAACAAAACCAGAAGGCTCAGGAAAAACTTTGAATAGGATAGCCTGAAACATCCCATTTTTACTGAAAATACTTTATGTTAAATTTTAAATTTTAATTTTTAAAGGTCTAGAAGTTTTTACTTTCTGTCTTTGAACACTATTAAATAAGAGCTTTACGATCCAGAATGAGAAGGGAACTCTTTCAGAGTTTTTGAAAAGGCTAGGGCTAAATGAGGGACTATCAATCTTTTCCTAGAAGTCCCTCAGTTTTCCTCCTACCAACACCTATTTGAGGGCTACACTGCTGCAGAGCTGTAACATCCAGGCTGAAATGATTTCAGGCAGTGCTAGTACCCATATCTCAACTCTGGAAGGTCCCTGTGCCTTGAAAGGAGAAAGGCTGGTTTTGGGTAGTTTTGGTGTTTAGTTGGTTTTTGGTTTTGGGTTTTGTTTTCGTTTTTTTTAACATGATCTTTCATTGTCCCAGCCCTTCAGAAGCAACATAGCCAAGCCAAAAGCTCAAACGCATTACTCCAGACTGCAGCACTGCATTAATATGGCCATTGAATCCTGGTTAGTTCAGAGAAGACAGTAAGGTGACATCTGCTTGAGAAGAATGTCTTGATTACACCCTAAATTAGAGGAGATATGACAAAGAACTCTCCCATTCCCCATTCCCTGCACAAGAAAAAAATTCTGAAACCCTCATACTATTATGCTCCAAAGAATTCACATAACCTTTGGAAACATCTCTATAATCTAATACATTCCCACGTATTAGAAATATTCTCTGGAAGTGACAAATTTATACAGAGAGCAAATTGATTATTAGCTAAGTAATGGTCAGAAGAATTTTTCTGCACAGGAGTATCTACCCTGGGATTTCTGAAAAACAAGTGATAGACCATGAATTTAAGACCATGAAAAATGTAGGCTTCTTTTTACATTTTGTATCCAGCTATCTTCAAAATTGCGCATACAATCAAAAAGTACCTTTTTGACATCTTGAAGGAAACTAAAAGTACCATACAAACCAGGTTTTGGAACATTGTATAAACACAGTCCATGCACAACCTTAAAAAAAGCTCATGATAAAAGTATTAGAAAGCAAGACAGACAACTGAACGCTCCCTACACATGCAGGGCCAAAGATAAAATTTTAGAAATAGGTAAAAGAATGAAATTCTACAAAAAAAGGAATGGAAGAAAGGAGGAAAAAAATTCATGCACAGAAAGACAGATGTCTTGGAATATGACTTCTGATAACAAAATACACAAGCCTTTATAAACATCCCATTAAAATGGGTAATAATAATAAAATGCTACATATGTCTCTCAGCAGAAAGGTATTTTCTGCATTAATAATTATACTGCCAGGTTCCATGAAGTCATATTTCAAAACATTCCTACTCTGTCTGGTCTGTACCTTTTTTATTGCCATATATGAGTCGCTCTTCAGATGGAGAGTCCAGAAAAAAAGGAAGTGAACGATGGAGAGAAAGGTGAGTGAGACAAATAAAATAAAGATATTTAACTTGGCAGTGGTAATAAGGAAGGAATGGAGAAGAAATGTGAAAAAATAAAATGGAAAATTGCAACACTTAAAAATGCATTCATCAAACAAGAAGTGGAATTGTTGAGTATATTTTAAAAATTGATGATAAACAAGTGAAAGCTTGAAAGTCAACAGGTAAAAAAAAAAAATGCATTCACATAGAAAGATAAAGCATAGACAGTACCTAGGTGGCATTAAGAGATGCATCAAGCAAAGAAATTGTTAAAGGAGACAGAAGAATAAAATAATTCAAATTAGGAAACTGCAACTATTGTACTAAAGACAGGGCATATGCAATCAACTGATGACTGCACTTACGCTGGACAATGTAAATCCTAACGTCTCAGAATACCACCTAACCCTACCCTGCAAATGCTTGGTGTAATTGCTTCATGCTCAATTTAGTAGGATTACTTGTATGAAAAACATAAATTGTTTGCAGGCTCACATCTGAGACGATTTCTAAGTTTTCACATTTCTGGCAACAATCTAAATGGCAGCAAAGTCCAAGTGGCTCATAACCAATGCATTACCATCTAAAACACACAGCTGCTTAGCACAACACTATTCTCCTACTGAATTTGAACACAGTAGTTATCAACCATTAAGAATGGAGTCATGTCTCGAATATCGTTATAAATGATCTTTAGTGTTCCTCAAAGGCTGCTGAAAATTTCCTTCCTCCTTTCCCATCATCAAACAATCCACCAAATCAGTTCCGTTATTGGATAAAATGAAGCAAGTAAATGTAAATGTAAAGTCTGAGAAACTTGTAGGTGTGACATTAAGCACTACTGTAAAAAAACCAACAAAACAAAGTGCGATATGCTAGGTCTTCACGTTAATGTTGCTTCTTAATCATCATGCTACAAACATCTCCTTAACAATCTACTGTATCATAGTTTAAAATACAGAAAGATGCTATAATTCGTTACATACATATTATACAATGTACATACAAAAGTTCTCCTTTAACTTTTAAGCTTTAAGCTCAAACACCAAGACTTAAACTTGTATTTCATACTTTATGTATAGTACTTTGCCATAAGAAGTATTATATCTTTCACCTACATCACCTCTTTCTTGAAAAGCAATCATTAGAAATTTAAGATCTTATAATAGATTTATACTAAGTATTAACAAAGTAAGTTTAATATGTTTCAAATTTGAAGTGCCAAGAAATTCTGACAATTTTCCACAAAAAAAATCAGTTTTAAACAGGAATCAGATATGAATATTTGCAAAGGATACCATTACTGCTTCTTCACCACAAACACAAAAATACAATTCCCTTCTCTGCCCCCACAAAGTGTCATTATCTAAAGAAAAATCTGAAGGCAATTTTATTCAAATTCCAGGTAATTTTACGTCTAAGTTAACTACTGTTTCACAAGTTATTACCATTAAAAAGATTTATATATCTTAAAGTAACCCCTACCGTCAAACTGATCTTCTCCCTCTGTCATCAGTTCATCATCAGAGCAAATGCTCAAAACATTCACCAACATTTCTGTTACTGTACAGGAAAAAATAAATCTTACTTAATTCCCTGTAGAATTTTAAGTATTTCCATGCACACAAGATATAACTAGTTACCAGCAACTACAGTGAATGAACTTCTCACATTATAGCCATTGCTCAGTAATCTGGTTTCAAAAATACATCTTCTTCTTGATGTGTACCCTTCATAGAATTATACCACCTAACAATCAAAGAACACAGCAGAGCTTTCTCTCCTATCTTACAAGGAGGTCTTTTAGATAAGAATTATCTTCTTGTATATTAGCATTTTTACATTAGAATAAGTATTTGAACTAGATTTTATGCAAAATTTACTTAAATGTGAAAACATTTTGACTGCTCAAATTTAGGCTTAAAATGAGAAAGCTATTCCATTCCTGGCACCTGCAGGCATGTAGCAGAGGCACTGAAGCAGAAAAATATTATTATATAAATGTGGTACAAACTACATGTCTTTTCAAACTTCCCTTAAAAATATTGACATAGGGGATACACAAACTCATCTCAAAAAGCTTGTATTTTCTTTCTCCAGGAATCTCCCTATTCTGCCAACTCAATCTTTCCCACATATAGCAGACTCTTTCTTAAAACAGTCAAACTTCTCCTCCCCTAGAGCATTCAGAAACCTATACCAGAAGTTCAATCAGATAGTTAAAAACCCTGTAAATTGCTGTCTACATTTATTCATGACTAATTCATACCATCTCTATGTCATCTGCTATGGTGTTCTGCTCCATTCTTGGGAAAGAGTTACTCTCTACTTTAATTTAAAAAAATAAACAAATTATTCTGATTTTGATCTGTTAAAAGCAGACCAGACAATATTGATGCTGTATTCTTCATCAAAAGTGGAAGCATGTATTTGTCCAAAGGCAAGACAAACTACAAGGGCCATAATTCCAGCAGTCTTAAGCACATAGCAGGTCAACGAGCAACTTATTTAACAGTAGTTGGGTGTCTCATTACTAGCATCATTACAAAAGCAAAACAAACAGTATTAACCCTTTGCTATTGAAACTGTTATCTAATGCATCATCAGGGAAGAGAGATAAAAACAAAAATCTACCTTCAAATGTCAGGCCCCTCCGTTTAAAAATAAAGGAATTGTTGAGTGGGTTAACCACACTAAAAAGTGGCCAAGTTATTTGCATTTAACTACTCACTAAAGACAAAACAAACAAATCTAGAACCCTAGGTTTATATGACTGTAAATGTATCATCTCGAGAATACTCTTCAAAGAAATTTAAAGAGCTTTCCAAATCTCTCTTATAAAAAGAGCAGTTCCTGTCGTGGAAGGATTTTAAACAGACCCAAATAGCCTCTAACCTCATTGCTTTTTAACTGAAGACTACTTGGAGCCCCAGTGTCCTAGATTCACAGTTACCAACTCTAGGGGGAAAAAAAAAAAAAAAGAAAAAAAGAGGATCTGTGCTAAATTATCTTTTTTACAAGAAACATTATAACTGAAGTTATCTTTAATGAAGGTCGATCTGTTATAACTATATAGAAAAGTTAAAATAATACATGAACATCTCAATATAATTTATAACTATAACTATACAAGATTAATAATATATATAACCTAGCATTTTGTAGAATATGAACAATTTTCATATTGACTTCAAATGCAGTTCAAAGGTACTGCTTAACAATGCAGGTATACACCCTCAATGGAAATTATAATTTCTGTTAACACCTCTGCTTTATTAGATGTAGTTTTAACTATCTTGACTAAAGCAGGTGAAGGAAATAACCAAAATCTGTAGAACAGGTTGTATTTCAGTCTATCCTTTCCCAGAAATGGCATTTTCACATGCCAAAAAACCCCTCCAAATCAGTTTAACAACTCCACCAAATCTTCTATCTGATAAAGACAAATACAGATACCCATTTTCACAAAAATTATGCAATTAATCTCTCATTGGTAAATATATTTTTAAAAAAATATTCCCAACATCAATCCGGGAGAAATAGGAAAGATATTTATTGATGTGTAACTTTTGCCTACCTTTTTCTCCAACAAATGGCAAAGACCATGTGAAAACATCCATAAAATTTGGTAGCCAGTAAGGATGAGGAGAACAATTGAACTGACGAATATTCATCACATTGTTTTCATATTTTAATACAGCAGCTAAAATAAAATCCAGACATTTTGAAAAGAATGTTTAAAACTTGTGAGTACCACAAATGCAAGGTCACAGGTTTGTTTTAGCTCTATTTTATACTATAGATAAAATAATCCCAGAGATACTCCATTCTCTTTTTCACAGTATTTACAGCACAGATTTCTGATAGAGAACTTTGGATTTTTATTGCACATGTTGCCGTTTAAGGTACCGTTATATGTCAATATAGTTCTGTACTATCCTATTATAGGTCTATAATGAACAAAGATTTTAAAATGTCCTGAAAAGGTATAATTCCAGCAACTTTAACAAAATCCTAACTCAGAACAGCAGTATATCCAGTATATCCAGATTCAGGTTTACTTGCTAGCCAGGCACCACTACTATGGAATTATCTAAAGTGGCTTAGGGATCCAGCAAAGCAAACTATGGTCCTGAGAGGATGATGCTCCCTGTAGTCTGGGGCTCAGCTGCCCTTTCATCCTCCCTTACACCTCTTAACATGACCTATTCTTCAGATGTGTCTTCCCACATTGTAAGCCTGGAATAAAACCATAGAAATCTAAAGATCAGGGAGAAGGGGAAGCACAGAGAAATAAAACAGAAAAACTGAAGCATTCTAAAGCCAAATAAGCGTTGATTGCATTTTTCCACACTTATGCTTGCATTACACTGGGAATAGCTGATGTGAAAAAGGATTCTTAAAATGCAACATCCACAGAGATGGTAAAAAAAATGTAAAAAACCAGTTGAAGCTATTTTTATTTCTCCTTTACTTTACAATTAGTGTAAGTGACAACAGCACATCTTTTCCTCTATACAGTTAATCACCCTGCATAAGTGGTATGGGTGGTTCTTTGGAGGTGGGTGGGAGAAAATATTGTATTTCATAGAAAAGAGGTCTTGGTTTCAAAGGAACACTATTTGAACATTTGGAGATCATTCATTCATCACATACTTGAAATGCCATACTTTAATGTCATACTTGAATTTCAGCAGGCTTTATTTTTAATTATGTCTGCTGTTGAACTTTGTTCTCATCTATGAAAAATATTAATTCACAGCTAAGCTCTTCTCTGTAATTCTCATTTGTAGATCTTTCTCCACACTATTAAGCATGCTTCTCCATGCAACTTTATCTTTAGCAGAGGATGGACAAAAATTAATTCCTTCTGTTTACATCTCCCTAATAACATTTCCAATGGTGATCAGTATTTAGATCAGTACTTGCTCTTTCTTGATCTCCCATGCACAGTCATTACGGCCCTGTACCATCACAATTAGACTCGCAGATGCCACCATACACAACACAGACTACCTTATGCATAGACTGCTGATCAATGCTTCCTCCCTCCCTTCCTTAGTTCACTAACTAAAGACAACCAGAGGAGTGAAAACTCACAGCACAGGAAAGCCTCGCCTGACTGGAAATCACCAGGTGATACATTTATAAGTACTAAACAGCAACAACTTATACAAAGGAAATGTTTGCCCACACTTGTGCTTCAAGGTACTCTTAGAGGAGATAGTCATTTATGTCATGTGCTCTTCTTCATAATATAACTTTTATTGGATTTTTTTTGTCCTGGCAAAAATATGTTGATATTAGATGACTTAGCTAGTAAGACATTTTTATTTCATTATTACATACAGTTATTAATAACAAGTTCTTACCTTTATTATTGTAGACATCCAGGTAATTAGGTGCTGAAAAAATTGTTATTAATGATGGGAACCCTGTAGTTTGACTTTTCCTGTACATTCTATAACTGCAAAACCAAATAGATTATTTTACATCTTACAGCAATAAGCAATTAATTTTTATTTTACACTGTGAATAATTTCTTGAAGGACACAAAGTACTTACCCTGCATCTTGTGCTTCATGTGCTCTAATGATTGACAACAAATTATTATTTTGCAAAAATTCACAAACTGCTGGATAGCTGTGAAATGAAAACAACTATGAGTAAAAGAATTTCTCTTAAAATATGCAGCAAGAGTCAGCATTAAAACATCAAACAGATCATTGCATACTCTCACCTATAAAAGTATGAGCATCCTCTGACTGTATTGTGACTGAAATGCTCCTGTGAATTTTCATTTCCAAAATCTTCTGAAGGATCTGACCACAATAAGTCACACATTGGTCCAAATGCTGGAGGCTCTTTGAATCTATCTAACTGTTTGAGAAAAGGCAACAGCACAAACACTCTTTTAATATTAAATCAGTAAATTTTACACATTTGTTAAACTACATATCCATCAATACCAAGCACTTTTAGAATAAATCCCAACCATATAAAAGAGAAGTAGTTTCTGTATATTTTTTCCTCTCTTCCTCATGAAATAAGGCAGAGGCATGCCAAAAGAACCAAACCTGTTAAGAGCAATAAGATTTATTAGTTGTAAAAAGAAAGGAGATAAATTCCAGACTGATGGACATGTGTAATACAAGGTCAAGTTACAGACAAGGAACAAAATGGTCCTTTTTCATGCACATGCCATATCTACCAATCTGGAGACACTACCAGGAATTAGCAAAGAGAAACAGTACAGAAAACAGGAATTATACAAGAAAAGCATGAATAATTAGCACTGACTAGAAGAGACTAAATACATCATTTTAAAAAAAAAGAAACCCAACCAAAAAAAAAAAAAAACCCTGAAACACCCATCTCCATAATGGATCGTTTAACAATGTAATGAAGAGGTGACTAGCTTAGCTGTCTTGGACTTCTTTCATACAGGCTTTATTTCTCAGCTATAGCCCTGGTGTAATGGGCCACAAGCATTTTGGGAGACATCTTTGTTTTCTTTTCTCTAGCTGCTTCTTTACAGATTTCCACTTGGGAACACCTGCTTTAGCAGCCTGCAACTTTCCTAGTAACCACAGTGAAAAGGGGCAGAGGGAAGGAGGACAGCACATTTGTTAACATAAAAGGAAAATACCCTGCTTAAGTAAGTAACAGTCAATCAATCTCTGATGTCCCAGAAATTAAATTAGATATCGCAGATTCAATGTAAAGTTTATTTCATCTTTATGTAGCTGGAGTTTGTTCACAAGATGATTTTATCCAAGAAATGTAGGAACAGTTCTTTGATGGACAGTGCATTTATCTCACTTTACCTCCCATACCAAAGAAGATGACTTTGATGATACTAAAGAACACTTATCTCTTCATGACAGGTTCGAAGGGAGGTTTGGTGAGCACCTGGTGAATTTGAGTCTAACGGTCCATAGGAATCCATTCAAATATGGAACCAGCAGTAGTGCCAAGCTCTCTCATGCCCTGGAAAATCAGAGCTCCCGAGGCTGCCACCTGTAACATAAGTGGAGAGGTCCAGATCTTTACAAATTCCTGCCAGATAATGGCAAGGCAGGTATTAACTGAAGTTGTTGTTGGAATTTATTCAATATTGAAAATCCAGTGGTTTAGCATTTCCCACACTGGATGATAATCCCGGTATGGAATATTTCTTCAGATTGAAGAAGTCAGTCCATCAACTTCTGCAAGTACCTGAATTTCTGTAGATTAAACCATCAAGTTTCTAAACCTCCAGCAACAAATTTGGGTCCAGAAGCTAACAGAAGCATTTACACAAGGAAGATTCAATTGTTTGCCAATTGACATTACCTGCAATACAGAAGGCTAAAAGTCTAGAAAGCATTTCTAAGAAATTTTCTTGAGTTATTCTTCAAGGATTTTCCTTATGACTTTGGCCAAATGGATAGAGACATTATAAATAAAAAGTTTTGGTTGCTGTAAGCAATGAACCTCTCTCCCAAACTACCTTCTCATAGCATTGGAACAATAATGTAGCCATTTCTTGAAGGAAGCAGGTCAGTTTGTAAAAATTAAATATACTTACATACACAAGAAATCAGTGTCTCCTTCACTAGACAGTCTACCAACTGGCATGGTTCTCAAGACATGTCAAAATTTAAGGCAATGTCACTGCCAGCTACTCAACCCGAACTACATTTATCAAATCAGAATAATCAACTCAAGGGTTTCTCTACACCAGGACAGCAAGAAAGTTAACAAAGGACATGAGTCAATTCAAAACACTTGTTACTGATTAACTATTTCTGAATATGTTGCGACTACAGCAAAACAGAATCTCAATACAAATTAGCTTAACATAGTTCTGAATATGATTAAGGTAACTCAGAAAGACAATTTTATTCAAGAATAAGAATCACTACACCTGGTGTTAAAAAGGAAATAGGTAGTATATTTTTTAATACATACGATAAGATATTTAAATCTAAATTAATTTCTAGCTATTATGCAGCCAGGGCTACCAAACTGAAGTGCATCATACCTCCACATGGATGTTCAAATTCAGGAGTAGCAAAACCTTGGAGGTAGATCAAGGTACAGCACATTAAAACTATTTTACTTTTGAGGCAAAAGACCTTCACAGAAGTTTCACATACTTGAAGATACAGACACCAGTTTTAATTAATCTGTTCTAATTTTCCTGAGAACTATCACATAGTAAAGCCCTAAAAACAATGTGAAGGCCAGTGAAGAATGGCAGTCATCTTATATAAAGAAAAAAGAAATTTCAGCAGACCACAGGAAGGAAGCAAGGTATTATAAAGACAGATTCCCAGTGGCACCCCCATATATTTCAAGGCACTTTGCTGATCAAGCCTTAGTATTACCAAGAACTAAACAAAAGAATGACCATCTGTTGTAAATGAGGAACAAAATTCTCTGTCTGTCTTCTTTAAATCAAGAGTCCCCATAATCCTATCTGGACACTTCCCTCCTTATAAATCACTAGTCTTAAAATCACATTCCTGGAATTCAGTTTCAGCAGAAGCCTTGGCAGTGTAAATGAAATCAATTAAACAACACCTCTAAGTTGATGGACATGTGTCTGAAAGAGACACTCTTTACCAACACAATCAGAACATTTGTGTAAACAAAGTTCAAGAATAAAAATCACAATACTGCAAGTTTCACAAACTTCCATTTTCCCAGAAATAAGAAGCACTCGGAGCAATCTTTCTGGTTAGGCTTTATTGTCATAGCTACTATGACAGCTGTCCTCTACTGGAAATAAATTTATGCCAGCAAAAATAATCATGTAATTTGTGTAGTTTAACCACCTTCCTGAATGTCAATAATACTGACAAAAGACTTCGTCCAGAAGTGGCATCTGCACAGAATTTTTCTGTTTTTCTTAGGTGATTCCTACACTGTTTATAGAGCTGTGATTTCCCTTCTTATGCCAGATGATTATTCCTACACGTTTGCAGAGAAAATCTCTCCTTAATAAGAACTTAGCTAATAAACCAGAAGGCTTGTAATATTATACAATTGTCTCGACTGTTTACAGAAGTCATTTCACACACCACAGTTGTACCACAAGTATATGATATTTTCCTATATATAAAAAGAGCATTTCACATCACCCATTTAATTTAAATACATTTACAATATCAGTGCATGCCAAGCTCTAATGCAGCTATTGAAGCTGCTGCCAGCCCATGAATAGTGCCTTTTCCAAGTTACCAGATGATTCTTAAAAAAACAAAAAAGGCCCAAAGAACAGTTCTAATAACACTGCCTTACATTTATAAACATGGCTTTCATCAGAAGCAATATACGATGCAGATTTTCATATATACATACGTAAACATACAAGCTTATATTTCATCCTAATGTAGCCTAGAGCGTTATAGCAGCACATATGAAAGTACAGGCCAAGACGACAGAATTACCTTTTAATGAAATTTACTTAACACTTTGAAACCTGATTAGCTGCAAGACTGAGATGAAAAGAAAAATGAATCACAATCCTATTATGACAGTGGCTTTCCAAAGTGTTTTTCCAGACTGTTTCCTTTACACTATTTTCCAAAAAAGCTTTGACCATGTTTTTTTTTCATCTGTAATGTGAGAAGCGTTAAGGCCTTCTCAGAATGGTACCGTTTACTTGCTTTGCTTTCTTACTTCTCTTTCTCTGCACAATGCATATACATTTCTGTACACGTCAGTATTTGCTCCGAAAATGCAATGTGCCTTGGTACATTTTCCCACTTACACCACAGAGCTTGTAAATTTGCTTCCTCTCTGTTTCTACCATTTTATTCTCCTCTCACACCATTCTGCTTGACAGTATAGTAAGTGAAATAAGCTGACACTCCAGCCTCTGAAATTGTCCAATCAGTACAAAAAAATCTGGTGAATTCAGTACATGACAACATGCTAAGAAAATGAGAAATACAATAAATGAAGATAAAAGACAAAATGAGACATCAATATTTACATACTATAAAACTAAATTAGGAACATAGAATTTCTTTCTCTCTGATATTTAGATCTTTTTTGAAATAGGCCAACGCATACCTTCCATATGTGGAAAACCAACTTTTTTCTTCCATCCACACCTATAATCCCAAAGCTTTCTTAGAACCACCTGTTTATATTTTAAGCTGAAAACAACTACACTTTAGCTGTTACTCATCATAACAGGAATAGTTTTGATTTCCAAATGCAACAGTCAAGATGTCAGCTAAGTTAACTAAAATAAGTCAAAAAGGAGTATGCAAAAAGGAAAGCAGCTGAGTTTGAAAATTCCTATCCGATACAATCTTCACCTGCACATCATGCAAGTTGAAACCAAGTTATCAGAAACAGATACCTCACGTCACCACAATCTTCTCCCCTTTAAATTGCACCACTACTTTTTGTTTCCATTGGATAATTTTTAAAACTTTTTTTCATTCTTCTTACCAATATACTCAGCACATTCACCACAGTGAGAAGCACTCCACAGGTGTTACTCAAATGCCTACCAAGTTTGCCATTTTAAATAGCAATCTGAATTTCTATTAAATACTGCAATTTCACTCTTTCATAACCCAAATCTACAGGATCAAGAGAATAAAAAAACCCCAGTTTTCAAAGAAATATAAGAATAACTGAAATACGATGTTTGATACACCAAAGAATTTTAAGACTACAATTAACTTCTAAAAGTTTTTTCCTGAAAGCCATGAGAACGCTAGCTCTTATCTGGAAAGAAATACAAAGCATTATTTCGATTGGCTACGAAGCTCTTTCCATGTACTACCTGCTCAGGAAACTATGTAGAATTTTTGAGGGGGTTTTTTGTGTGTTTTGTAACAGTCCCAGCCGTCCCAATGAGATCTACTAATGGAAAATGCACTACATAACCCAAGTGTGTTTAATTATGATAATGCTTAGCCTACATTTCAGTTCCTGATTTACACTTCCAAAAGAGACAAGAACAGAAAACAATATACTGACAATTTCACAAACATGATTTTCTGTAGTATCATATAAATATCTGTATTTCCACTTATTTTCAAATACCCAAAATACTCACTCTCCTAATGTCATCTAGTGTATTAATTTCTGGTGAAAGGCCACCATGAACACAAAGAAACTGTTGATTTAAGAGAGCAGCAAGAGGGAGACAATCAAAAGCTTCCATATTTTCAAATACCCAAAATACTCACTCTCCTAATGTCATCTAGTGTATTAATTTCTGGTGAAAGTCCACCATGAACACAAAGAAACTGTTGATTTAAGAGAGCAGCAAGAGGGAGACAATCAAAAGCTTCCATACAAGCATCGTAAACTCTTTCTGAGTACTTTATTTTACCTGCAGGAAAGAAAATATAAAACATTAAGAAATTCGTATTACATGGAAGAAGTAATCTAGTGGATCATAATTATAAGAACAAATCTTAAAGTGAATGCTTAAAAAAACCCAAAGCAATGAATATTTTTGGGTTTAAATGAGCATTTCTAAACACCACAACAGCAAGCACATTTCTAAGACATATTCTCTTCGAGCACTATAAACTTTTTTCATTTCTTCTTCTGTTATCTCAAGTGTGGAGATACTATTTTTGATTTTTAAAAAATCACAAATTATTTTGCGTTATACAGTTATACAGCATACTTCAGTGTAAAATACTACTGAGAAGTTTGTGATTTTTCATTTACAGTGAAAAGCTAAGAACTGCCTATAGATTACACCACTTTTACCTACATCAAAGAGGGTTCTACCAGGGCAAACAATCCATTTATCACTGGATCAATACTTACACAAGCCTTCAAATGGAGGAACAGCTTCCATCACCAAAAGAGTTATCTTACTAGTGCAGCTGAAATCAATTCCCCAAATGGAAAAATTGCTCAGCAGTAGGGTTTTCTTGCTAGCTTCAACAACGCTGCTCAGCAAGTTACTTTGCACTCCCGATTACAGCCGAGATAGCAAAATAACTTTCCTCTCTCCAGGACTTTAAAATCAGGATTGATATATCAAAATTTACTCCATAATGTTATCTTTAGAGACAGCAGTCCTCTACGTAACTTGCAGTCCAATGCCACACTTAACTGCATGCAATTCTATGGAAGTCAATGGGGCCTCCAAACATTTGCAAGACCTTAATTAAACTAACAGGCAAATATCTCTCAAGCAAAATGACAGACCGTAGAACAGCAGGTTGGAAGTAAGCTAATTTTACATTTTTAGACAGTACTTACATTCTTGCTTAAAGGTAAAATACTCTGTTAGGTGTCTGCATTCATGATTGCCCCTCAAAAGAAATAACGTGCTTGGGTAGAGAATTTTCAGGACCCATAAGTACAGCACACACTGTTGAAACACAAAGATATCCAGTAAAATACACTAGTTTATAAGAACTTTAACAATTATTAGAGAAATATTGAATAAGAATGTTAACAGCTTCAAAAGCAAGTACAGCTTAATGTGCCATTTTAAAATACAGCATGACTTCCCCGAGTCCAGTTCTAGATATGAGTTATGCAAATTGCTCATTACTTTTCTTAAGAACAGACACACAGAATGCTTAAAAAATATTTATATTTACTGGACACTCAATAATAGAATAAACTCAGCAGAATTATACTGCAGAACACTTTCATCTAGACAAATTATGTGTTTGTGTCTCAAATGTGATTTTGTAATATGATTCTGAACACTGGCATAAGAAGGAAAGTAGACATTTATTAATAGATACTGAAGAAAAAAACCCCACAAAACTATTTACATTAAAGTCAACTACATCATTTGGATACCGTTTCTAAACTAAGAATGGACAGAGTAAACCTTTTTTTCCCCCTAAAACCGGGAAAGCTGGTTGTTTATTCAGTGTTCAAGAAGCAAATTCAAAGAATTATACTGAGTTTCCATATATGATTATTATTGCAACATCAGCTGCAAACAGAGTTGAGGACAGAGCTACAGAACATGCACAATTTTTTCAGTTTAGAGTCTGTTACCACCCAGCAGTCTTGAATGCCCAAAATGTATTTCTTAAATTTCAAATCTGATTCTTGTATTTTTAACTTGTATTTTTTAACAGAAATCCCAAAACCCCAGAAGTTTTGGACTACATTGAAGTCACCTGCAAGTTGTTATAATTGTTCTTAATCAATACCAGTACCCTGAAGCTATCATTCTTCAAAATTATTTTGCATAGAATGGTAAGTACATGAAGAAGAAAAAAAGGAACGCTTTAAAAAACACAGCAAACATGGAGAAACACATCAGAGACTTCTATTGTGAAGTTCAGCTAAACTAATTCCTGAGTTTTTCTTCTTAGTAAAAATATGCAAAATAGTATTTTTTCTAATGATACCACTTGCTTCCCGATGTTTCTATAACTCTAAAATATCCTGATATATTGCAAAGTCCCCAGACTCTTTAAAACTGTTTCCCAGCAGAGAGCATAACCAGTTTCTTACAAAACAACTGCTTATCATCAAATGAATACATGAATTAATGTGGCAAATTCTACAATTGTGAACTGTTTTAGTTAAGTCAGTTTGTATGAAAAATTTATAAAAGCTGGCAACCTTGAAAACACTTAATAGAAAAGTGGCAAAATAGTGCCCTTCCTTCCAGTGAATGGTTACTACATTTGATTAAATTGCTGAGATTTGCACATTCTTACCTATTAAGTCCAAAATTAATTTTTTTTTTTCTTTTCCTGTACTGGCATTTTTATTTTTTATTATCGAATATAGACAGACTAATGTCAAGAGTTCTCTATGTCCTGTTACTTCCAGTACAAAAAAAGAAGAATTCGCACACGCTTATGTGAAGGACTCCATCTTGATCCCAGCAGTTTGTTATATACAATCACGGTAGCATGTAATTATCTTTCCTATTAGAAATTATGACATTTTAAAATTGGAAGTGGGTTATGAGTAAAGTATCAATGCAATTAAAGATGCTTCAGGACAGACTGATTAAGAATTTATTAGTGAAAAATCAAATTTCACTGTTTGCACATTTTTAGAAAACTTTTCTGTGAAAAGTCAAACATTCTACCAAAAGTATATGATATTGTCAATCACTAAAAAAGATTTTAAAGTAACCATATATGAAAATACTTGGATATCAACTTAAACATCCTAAATGTTAATTAAGGCAAAAATTTATGTAGGAAAAAATTTTTTAAGGTTAAAATGGAAAAAAAATGGTTGATTTTCATGTACTATTTTTTTCTTTCTCCACTGGACCACAAAGCATAGCCCCACACTTGCAGCAATTCAACTTCATTCAGATAATCTGTCATGTACTTCACTGATGTTCCACCAGCCACTCAGCATAGAAGAGAGCAGATTATCTCAATGAAGAAAGACAAGCCTTTTAAGAGTCCTGGAGTGGTTTTCAAGAGTATATTTAGCATATCTTTACATATTCTGCAAGTATATTTAGCATTCCAAATATTATATTAAGAATTAAATTAAAATAATATGAGGAAAAAAAATTGAGCCTGTTCTTATTACTATATTCAAGAACATCCATTGTTCAGAAGTTTTTTGTAAGTGTAATGGTTGAAAAGCTTTCATAGCATGTTTTGATATATTAACACATAGTGTTGCTATGTAAATGTTCTTTTCAAGGACAATTACATTATTTATACTCATCAAGAACAGGCCAAGAAGATTGAATTAATAAACAGGGAATGTCTGTTGAAATTTTTCCTTATAAATGACTTTGAGGCAATCGCTCTTGCTCCATCTCCTGTTTGTCTACCATCCCTAACAAACCCAAAAGGCATTGTGCATGCCCTTCACAGTATATACCCACACATGTTATTAGAACAGCATAATTTTAATACAGAAATGAAGTCTCATACACCATGACTTGCAAAATACTATTTCAAATGATATGCCACTCTATTAGATTTGGTATCTATGAAGAGATCCTAAACTGAGGCACTTTCCAAGCTGGTTCCAGAAGAATGATTAACTTAAAAATCCTAGCTCTCAAACCAATTGATATGAATAAGTGAATATCTCTAGAATGTAGCATACTTAATAAACATGCTGAAAATGAAAAAATTATTTGAATTAAAAATACCTGAAAAATTAATGGTAGAAACACAGCTCATCCTTAGGGAATATCTATAATCACCCTCAGAATTTTAGTAAAGAAAAATATTAATAATTATTTTAAAACATTTGATTACATAAGTAAAATGAATTTACTTTATACAGATAAACAGCTATAATAAATTAAAAGACCTTGCAGTCATGACTCACCTGTTCTCCAAAAACATACAAACACACCTTCCTGCATATTACCAGAGAAGCAGGGTTATGTATAATAATGCTATAGAATTCAACTTTTTAAAAACTAACTAAAGAAAGAGGAGGAAAAATGAGTAAGTCTGGTGATTTCAATAGGACAGTTCAAACGGCTGGTCAATATCCTCCTGTAAACAGGCCTTTGTCATAGGAGAAAGCACAGCAAGGAAGAACACATTCACATGTTACAGCAGACCTAAAATTGCATTTGAAAACCTCTGTGAAAGTGTGCTTATAGAAAAATTTAGGACAAAACAGATTAATATATTCAGTTACCTCTATACTAAAATAACCTCTGTCTACATAGTCACCGAGGAAGAGGTATCTTGTGTTAGCAGGTGATCCTCCCACTTCAAACAGCTTCATTAGATCAAAGAACTGGCCATGAATATCACCACACACTGCAAGCAAAAATTTTGTTCAAATTAATTTAAAAAAAAATCTAACAGAAAAGTTACTAAGTCATAATTACGTAAACAGCCACGAAGTACTTCTAATTAAGAGGAAAGGCAGGTATAAAGCAGGAATAACAAATTTTTGAAGCTTCCTCCTTTGCTTTTCATTAAGATCTGGTCCTCACTACCTGTGACAACGCTGATGACAGCCCTATTTGAGCCTAGCAGATTGTGGAATATTTTTCAAACAGAGTTAATACACTGAGCTTTGAGGTCTTGAAAGCTGTCAGCAGCTCTTTACTGTCCTCCCCAACCCCTTAGATATCTTTGCAAATTCCCCTTGGTATGCATATTTGAAAAAGCCTGCTGCTTTGCAACAACTTGCTGTGTCCATGTGCGACTGAAAAAAGCAGGGAGTGTGCTTTTGTTTCTGAGTCAGGCTAACATACCTTTTGATATCATCATATTTTCTCTTTGCTCAGCTACTTTTCTCCTTCAAATAACCATGTTCACTATTTAAACAGTGGATTTTCCTTGTGTTTTTAGAATATGAGACAGGACAACACCAGCAATCTAAGGCACAAGTGCCAAAGATAGCAGATGGGAAGACTTCGGAGAGCATACAGCAAAGCCAGGTCATCTCACAATTTAAAAAAAAAAAAAAGAAGTATGGCAGAGACAACTGCTCCTAACTCCTCATTTCCACAGGAGTTCCCAGCTCAATGGGAGTCAGGAGCTGCCTTCTCACTTCTGCATGACATATTGCTCATAACAATTAATACAAATTTGAGAGACTATGCCTTCCATTGATGCAAAATGTAACTGATCAACTGACAGCATCTTCCTGCTTCTCAGAGTTTATCAGTAAATTTTTTTGAGGAAAAAAAGTTGTTCTAATTTTGGAATGAAATATTGGATATGGCACACCACACTTTAAAAGGCTGTTATTCCCTTGGAGCACACCACTGGTCATGACCTACAAAATATTAGACTAAATGGAATGTGTCCTCTTTTATGTCACTTTTCTTAAGATTCCAACTCAAACACTGCGAGAACTTTCCTTCTTTTTCAGCTGCCAATGTACCAGTAGCTCTGGGTAACTACCTGAATAAATGGAAATACAAAAATTCTAAACATGTGGACAACACTGTAGTTTTGATCTTTACCTGGAGCTTCAAAAGACTGAGTTTAGACACTCACTTAGTGGTTTCCACCATTTCAATCATTCATTTTTTAAAAAAAATATCAATAATAATGATGTACTGTTTAAATGTTTTAATTTACCCGATACTAACAAATTAAAGCAAGCTGATGCCCTAAAAGGAGGTTTTCAGACACTAATTTTATATAGGTCCATTAGAAGAAAACACATTCAAATGAAAGAAAATCTTATTTGAACACAAAAAAAACAAATTTACTTTAATTATCATAAATAACAGCCATGCAACATAAACTATTTTCTATGAGTCTGGATTGTTTATAAATAAAAGTACTAAAGGACACCAATTCCACCTTTCACCAGGTCAAACAGAAATAGAACTAGTCAAACCATGAAAATACTCCAAAAAACCCTAAAAATCAGTTTTGTATCACAGTGGATCTGGTCCTAGTGCATTAAAGATGCTAAAACAATCTTTCAACACTTCAACACAAGAACATGGTTTTATATGCAATCGTCAGTCTCACCTACAGATGAACTATAAAGGTGTATTTTTCACTCAGAATTCCAGTTCACAGTTTTTGCTTCAAACCACAGCATTAAGCTTCTCTTCACATATTTAGATTTCAGGATAATTCTGAGTTAATTTTTCAGTTCCAGAGAGATGTCTTTATTCCCACTTACAACATTGCAGGAATTAGAAATCCATAATCCAGCAGCATTTAACTACTTTCTATTTTGTCATTTTAATACCAATCGTACTATTGTTTTCCAATAGGTTTAATGCCTTCATTTTGCAAAATAATGTGCAGCCTATTTTTTTCAGACCATTTGAGTACTGTTAAGCAAATGCAGTTGTGAGGGTTAATTCAATAAAATAATACAGAAATTTTATTTTAGCAATTTTTAAGACAAACTCTACTACTGAAAAAATCCATTTTTTTTTCAAATTTAATTATCAATGAAATTATCTAGAAATATTACCTGTAATTGGAGCTTCAACTTCTATCATAGTTTTTTCCCTCCGTAATATTGCAGCACCCTCATTGATGATTCTAAGTGCAATTTCTTCATCCACTCGACCTTCTTTTATCAAGTGGTTCTTCAAAATGTCAACCCTTGGCCTTCCATCTGTGTCAAACACTTCTTCAGATGTTAAGCGATGCGTTGGTGGAAAAGGGACAGCTAAAATTTAGAAAGAAGGAACAGCAGTCGCAACAATGCTATTTTAAAAATATACTCCATCTAGGATTTGATCTATCAAATAGCTGCTATCCAAAGTAGCAAATTTGTCTTTCAATCAACCAACTTGATGACAACATTAAAAGCTGTGTGGAATAGTGCTATCTGCGTATGTATTTAAAAACATTAACATAATAATCTGCAAGTTCGTAGAAACTATAAAACAGATATTTAGAAGGCATAATAATATGTCCAACATTTGGAAGAGTCAAAACTGCCTTTGCAAAGGGACATCATCTCTCTCCAATATACTGCCATTCTCTGAAGGACTCAACAGGTATTGACAATGCAGGAGATCCATTTAATATCCACTCAAGACTTGCAAAAGGCATTTTAAAATAAGCCCATCATGAAAGCCTCAAAATAAAAACAAAACAAGGAAACCCAACCAAACAAAAAAACCCACCAAAACAAATCTAAAGCTAGCAAGAAAAGGACACAATACTGTTTAAAGGACTAGAAATAAAAGGAGGTAATGGCCAGCACCTGGAAAGGAGGAAGGTCACTGGAGGCCTGCTAGAATATGTGCTATTTAATAAATTCATAAATTATACTGAAAAGAAGGTAACTCATGGAGTGATGCAGCCTTCAGGTGACAGTAAGTATTCCAGACAATGAGGAATAGGGCAGGCTATGAAGAGCTACTGAAGTCGTCCACGCTACTGAGTGGCTCAGCAAAATATAACACATTAAATATTAATAAATGCAAATTAATGAAGGAAATAAATCCTAACTTTACATATCAAAATCACAGATTATAAAATTATTATTACTATTCAGAAGCAAGGTCTTTCCTATAGTTCTAGGAAAATACTCAACGCTGACAAGTCAAAGAAACCCAGACAACTGAATGTTTAGAATTATTAGCAAATAGAAAACAAAAGAAGATGCAATTACGCCACTGATAGATCTAGTATGCAACTCTGGTTTCCCACCTTATTAAAAAGAAAGAATAATTTAAAAAGGATTCAAGAAACAATAATGGAAATCAAAAAGTTAGAATGATCTCTGCTACAGGAGTAACTAAGTAGACCAGGATTCTTCAGCCTAAAACCATGAAAACTAAGCGGGACTCTAACAGAGGTCTATGACAGCATTAATGGAGAAGGTGAAGGGAGAGCAGCACCCGTGTGCTCTGAGCCCCTGAAGGGCAGAAAAGGGCAGGAGGGACTCTGCCAGTTTAAAGTTCTGTCAAACCTCTGACTAAGCAGCAGAACAAGTCCATGCTATCAGAAAAAACTGTAATTTTGGGAGCCTACAACATTGCCATTGTAGGCTGAAATTCCTTCTTTAAGCTTGTTTTCCTTATTTTCCTGTTGCGCTGTCTCTAAAAAGATTAAACTAAGAGTAGAGGCTGTCCATATACTAGACACAACTTTAGAAATTACTGGAAGTATCAGAAAACCTCAGATTCTGACTCATGGGTCAAAAGCAGCCATATGTGATCCACATCTCAAAGAAGTGGAACAGATGAGAGGTCTGAGTTTGCGGACCAAACCAGGGTCAGCAACTGCCCAGACAGCACATTCGATGGCCTGCAGCTTACAGGAACTCAAACAATGGCAGCTCAATTACTGCACAAATAAAATATGTATGTGGGACACGGGAGAAGAGGATACACCAAAATTGCTACTAAGCAGTGCATCAGAATATCATCGCACTCATGCAGGATTACAGGAAATAAAACTAATCTAACACCTTCCCCCCCAAAAAAAACCCAAAAGCATACCACTTCTGCAAGAATGAAATAAAAGAGAAAAGGAGCAAACCCATTCAATTTCTCTCCATTTAAATATTATTTCAAATATGTTTAAAAAGAAAAACTGGAGAAATGCATCTATTCAAAGATAAGAACTAGTAGCATGAATACACTTGTAGATAGATTATTCATACTTTATTTTCTCACTGTCCAAAGTTAAAATTTGCATTCCAAAAATCAATGCTTAAATACTAAAATATTAACTAACTTCATTTAAATTGGCTTCTAGATTACTAGCAACAAATTGCTACTGTTCTGTTTTATGCAACAATAAAAATTTATCAATAAAACACTGATGCATAAATCGCACAAATACATCCACCGAAATTAAATTATACTAGAAAATAAACTGGAGAATTGTCTATTCTTCCTCTTATAAAAGTTTCTAAGTATGAAGAAGCTGAAAAATGTGCCTTGACATTACAGTGTAGAACAAATTTGGCACTTTATTTTTGGACATAAGTATTTTATTAACAGAAAAGAAATGGCATGCCTTTCCTTCCAGTCTCCTCCAGTAATGATTCAAGTTTCATTTGGAAGTGTTAAAATTCCACGTAGTCCAAATGTTAATAAACTTAACGTATTTAAGAAATCAAAAGACAACCACTTCTGTTCCATGCACAACAATTGTTTAAAAACATAAACCTGTCTCTGAAAAGAGAAATCCATTGTTCCAACAAGATAAATTTAACTAATTTTTAGGAGCACTTAATCATGACCATGCAAGCATCAACTCTAGCATTCACTGTTTTTTTGAACTTGACTTTCCAACCTTCATATTCTATTAATGTTATTTTTGCATTATTTGGAAATTTATACTAATCTGTACATAAATTAGTCTTAGGCCATTTCTTCTCTCAGTTTTTTTAACACATTATCTGTGGGCCCACAACTGCCTTCAGCGATGCGAAGTTGAGCTTATCCTTTTATGAGACACCAGACAATTCATAAAGTAGATTTCTCCTGCTTTAATTGTTGCAAAAGCACTAGAGATAACACCTTCCCAGAACCAAAGTCAATCACCTCCAAGACACAGTTTTGTAGGAATTATGCTTCATTAGTTCTAGTATTATTCCTAGATAATGACCTACTTAAGGGAAAGATGACCTTTTTTCTTTTTGGAGGTTTTTTTGGTAGATGCAAAGTGTAGTAGAGAACGGTCTGTTGAGCTGACGAGCTCTTACGCGCAAATAATTACTGACTTATTATGACTACCAATGGCTGCAGAATTCAGAAAGATGGCGTTGAACTCTTCCTTATGAGAGTTCAGAAATATTCCAGGGGTTCTAAGCACATCAGATGAAATTTTCTTCTCTTAATAAAGTTCTTATGTCCACGTAATGTATTTCAAATCGGATTTGCACAAAAATTATTCTGTCTATTTTAACAAACTACAGCTTTGAGTTCATCTAGCAAGTTACATTTTCTGGGAGGCTATGAAAACAGATGTTTCCATCCAGTGTCTGGAAAGAACTGTCTCAAATTATTTGAATTAATATACTTATGAAAATTCAAATAAAACACTCTGTATATCCAGGGGTTATCCATAATGTCCAAAAATCACGAGTGTTAGTATCAGAAGTAGTTAAGCACCCATAAAGTTATATTTGCCTCATGAAAAAATGAAGTCTTAAAACTAGTTCCTCAGAGTTTAACAAAATCCTTTTCACACAATACATGTATTTTCCTATTGCTCAAGAAGGATTTTTTTTTTTTAGAATAATCTTCAGAGAAGTCAGAACAAAACATGGCTAAAGATTTTATCTGCATCATCTGGTTGAATAAAACAGTAACACTTAGTACAAAAACTGTTTTTTTTCCATTTTATACTTTAATTTTTGTCTCAACAATAGTTAACACTGTATTAGAGCTCACACCTTCCAAAAATATTACAAATAACATTTTAATAGGCTAAGGATGATAATTTTTGAAGCATGTAGACAATTTCTGCAAACTAATGGGTTTAATTAAACCTTTGATGAAGTAGTAATAGAATGTTATAGCCTAAGGAAAAAGAATTGCAGCATGATGTGTTCCAAGACAGAAATATAATCCATGTTTCAAAGACTTTGTGCATAACCTGCACTCTCGGGACTGTAATGGAATGGTAATTAAGAGGAATTACCCTAAGGAAATAACATGGTGTTGGTCATTAAAGGATTCCCTTCTTCCATTCCCAGCAAAGCTAAGCAATAGAAAAGCATTTAGAGATGAATCTCTAAAGCAATACACACTGCAGTACAAAATAACAGACCATACCCTACTAGTAAAAATATAGATACTAATAACAAAGATAACACATCATGATTTACAACAACATCAACATACACCGTTACTTACTAGTCAAAACGAATCAATGTCACTTTTAAAATATGTACGGATGATACAATTTTACCTATATCGATTCAAAATTTTAAACAGTAATGCTGGGGAAAAAAAACAGTGACTAGCTTTTAGGATTTGTCAACAAAAAGGTTTTGGTATATGCATTTACAAAGAGGAAAAAAATCACCTTTCCTTTATACTGCAGTACTACTTAAAACAGAGATATCAAAAGCAAAACCTCTAAATCTAGTTCTACACTGACTTTCTACAAGCCTCTGGGTACATTTACACCTTTCAATAAAGCATGCTACAGAGATCCAAAAGTCAGCATCAATCTGAATGGATAAATTCACAGTACATTGTAAAGAGGTTCAAAAGTAGAAAAACTACATTAACATGGCACTTTACCCAATATAATAATACCTGCTGAGAGGTGCAGTATGGCAACTGACACACACACGCTACCTCCAGACCCAAAGCAGATCTCACATTGCCTAGTAACTGAGTACAACAGTAGCTGCTAATAAAATCTTACATGTAGATACTGTAAATTTAAACCACGCTGATATATATGCCCATTTTAATAACCTTGGTTAAATCTGGCATGTATCAGAGACACCCTGTTGGAACAGGCTCATGAAACAAGACGAGATCAAAGCCTCTAGACTAATGGCAGGAAAACATATCAACCCTACAACGTACTGTACTTCCACAAGCAAAGTATTTTCTGCTCTTAAGACCTTAAAACTTATATAATTCTTTTCCTCTGACAGTAAAAGAAAATTAGCCATTTTTTCTCTATAACCAGGAGCCCATGACATGTTCTCTGGCAATAAAAGCATGCTCAACATCCCAGATTTAATTTTCTTTTTTAAGAGTGTTTTTGATTTCACAGATAGTCTCAGCTCACATTACTAAGGTTAGTAAACACAGGCATTGTGTCTGCAAAGAACTTGTTGCTTTGGTGGTAGGTATATGTGAAACAGTATACAATATTTGTCTCCACCAAGTGATATCATATATCAATACAACCATGGTGTTCTGTGAAAAGACAGGCCAGTATCCTTCATTTTGTCAGCAGGTTTATTACCACGATAGCATAGTTGTCTGCAGTTTTTCTGTCATTTGGTCAGGTTTTGTGGGCTTTTGGTTTTATAAAGGCATTGCTGGCTATATATTGTCACTCAGAAGAATCACAAAGTCTAACACCTAGCATATCTTTCAGTCTGTCCCTGCAGTTTTCACAACTCTGACAACATCTACACAGAAGAAAGAGATGTAGCACCCCTGACTGCTATGAGGACAGAATATATCCAATTATTCTCCTGCATTTGGCAGAACAGATTTGAAAAGAAATAGCATAAAGACATCACAGATGGTCTATGGACCAGCAACCTTGAAAATATTAGTTAAGCACAAATACACAGCAGTGTCTACTTGAATCAGAAAGCCAGAATCAATAGTTGTCAAAAGATATGAGTTACCCTATTCATCCCAAACAAGAAAGCACAGATTCAGCAAAGTCAGTTTCTTGCAAATTACGGTATTTTTCCTAAACACCACAAAAACTATCCCTTCACCAAGTTTCTTTGAATGCATGCCGCCTGCTATATTAACATGCATTCCAGAAGCAAGGAAAAATGATGCCAGAAACCTTGAAACCCTACAAAATCACTGCAGGCACTATTTATTTTATGCTCACTTGCCATATACTTGCAGTCGTAAAAGTTTCATAGAATTTTAAATCTCAAATGAAACTACTGAGATACCCAGTGTGCCACGGTGCGTTCATCTTTTATACTGTCTGCATAATTTCTCGATTAACTTGGTTGATGCTTTTGGAATTTTGTCTCAGGAAAAATATAATTATTTGTTTGAAAAGTATTCAAAGATGCTCCTCCCATTAAAATGTCGGTAGTGTGTTATGACAAAAGATTCTTTAGTGCTTAAATTCACTTCTGGCAATTATGGATTCATAGGTCTTTCCCTCCCCATACTCTCTGTTTTCCAAACAGGGTGGGTTAAGGATTTCCTCTAGAGTTTCATCCAGACCATCATGTTTATGATCACTGATAGAACTATTTTTCACTATTTTGTCCAGATCCTGAATAGACACTTTTATACACTGTGCCTTATTGCTATGAATTCCACAATTTTAATTACACGTTCTATGAAAAAGTATTTCACCTTTCCTTTATATTAATTTCTGGAAAATTTTGTTTAGTACGGCATTTCTCCTTTCCACAGGGAGACAAGAACTACAGTTGCTTTCCTATTCAGCTTTTCCATTAAATACCATTCATGATCTAAGCAGTATCTAACTCTATCCCCAGCTCAGCTACCTCTTTTCCAAGTCACAGATTTCTCATCTTTGTTGCTCCACCTTGCATGAAAGCCACTCTGTGCCCCTGAACATATCCTTAGATAAAGAAGAAAGTCAGGAAGGGGGACCAAAATTACACTCTGCTGTTCAAGATGCACATATAACACAAGATGCATATAAAGGCATGATGGTGCGTTCTCTTTTTTCTAAACTGGTCTTCCAATAATCCCTAAATTCCCATCAGCCTCTTTGACTGCCACTGCACTAACGTTTTCAGAATGCTAACCATACAGACCCTAATGCTTCTTTCCCGAGTTCACCCCCCTCTATGTTTAAGCAAGAATTGTTCTTTCCCTTGTAGAGTCTGCTTTGCCTTTATCAGAACAGTGTCTCCAGGCACTCAGTCTAACAAGAGCTTTCTGAAACATCTCTGGAGGTTTACTATCCCGAATAAGTGTTATTATTTGCCATTCACTCTGTTTTCTAAATAAGTTACAAATACATTTAAAGAGCATGTTAACCTCCCTCAACCATGGAAGTTTATTACCTGTTAACATCCTTTCTTTCCTAACTAATTTTGATCCAAGAGAGGATATTTCCTCTTTTGCCTACTTTAAATGCTCCAATGAAGGAACCTGATGAATAGTTTTGCCTGAATCAATCAGCTCACTGGCTCCTCCAAAATATTTTAACAATTTCTCTTGACTTCCATATATGAACATTGTACTACCTCTTTAATAGTATATTTCCCCAGAGACATAGTCCACTCTTTCTTACAAGTGCTACGAATCTGCTTAAACTAAACTTTCTGATCTACAGCTCTCCAGTTCAATCTAGAGCTTTTAAAAAATTGCTGCTGTGCTCCATTTCTCAGACTCAGAAGATGAGTTATGCCACAGGCTATGGAAAATAAATCCACAATTTTGCACCCAAAACCCCCAAAGAATTCCTTTAGATCCACTAGACAAATATCTTCTGGTCTTGGGATATTTTTTTTTGAGCATTTGATTCTGAAACCACTTACATTTCAATGAGACAATTCTTTGGTCCCATTCAGCAATAAGAATTGACTCATATGTGAAAGAGTCCTTAGTTCCTTACACAATAAACACACATGTAAGTAGTTGCCAGATTTTTCTGCTCTGGCCTTACCTTCCCAAGCCTCCACTGCCAACTGGCCCTACTGAAATTAAGTCAGGCTTCCATTTTTGGGTGGGTTTTTTGGGGTTTTGTTGTTGCTATTTTTAAGATTCATTCACTCTAACCATCCTCTCTCTCTCAAAAAAAAAAAAGTATAAGGCCAGTCAAACACTAACTTATCAGAATTCAGTTCTATTCCATTGTGTCTCCCAAAAGAAAACTGTGATTATCTTTTTTTTTAAAGTATGACCTTTTAATACTCTCTTTACTCTGCTGCTTTTCTGTATCATTTAGAATCATTTCTGACCAGCAGCATAAAGGTATTCTAAGTGCCTTATAATATTTTTAAAGCAGCCTTCATGCTGCCTGCAAGCATTTATCCTTTTACCTGTCTGGTTTTTTTTTTAACAGACTCTGAAATTTAAAGTTAAATACTGCAATGATTTCTTTTTCTCCTACATGGAAATCATTGTTAAAAAGTAGCTATTAGTATCTTAATTTAGGACCCCACACAAGGCTATGAGTTACTTCTCTTTGGGATTCTCTGAAGAGTTGTTTCAATGAGCTGCCATTTAATAGCCAAAATGACTGTTTGTCAATCAGACAGCATCATGACTTTTATCCAAAACAAAGGAATACGGAACTTCCTGTTTCCACAAGAACAGATATAATCTCCAAATTTAGCAAAAAATACCCACCAGCTCAGCACAACAAGGCCCTGTGGATTGCTTCCCAAAGCCTAGTAACACCCGTGGTGGGCAAAGTGCAACACCAGAGAGGGTAGAGTACTTCGAAGTACAACTGCGGCGTAGCTACTCACAGGTGGGTCAGAGAACCCTGGAGCTTTGCCGTCAAACGAAAGCCAATGAAGGTTCATCCCTGCCATGCTCAGGACCACGCTATCAAACTGACTGAGCTTACAAGCACTCCTTCCTTCCTATCAGTGAAAAACACCTTACTACAAGGTAGCGAACCAGTTGTTTCAGTAGAGAAGATACAACACATTGACAAATTTAAAGTATGAGTCACATGCACTGAAATGTCTAGTGCGCTGACTGAAGTCAGTCAATTATCATCCAAAAAGAAAGGCAAACCCAAACCCAAAAGAACCGGATACAGCAGTTAAATATCAACTGCAGTTTAAAGAAAAAAATATTCCCCCCCTGCCCCACCCCCATGATTTTGACAGAACATGACAGAGGAAAATGCTATCTTCCACGAGGCAGTAAAATACTTCAGTATCCTTCTTCAAAGATGAAGAGGGTGCCTTAGAAAACAGTGAGTCAAGATGACAAGTGCATTTTCTCATCTCTGTTAAAAAAAAGCCGTAACAAAAGCCTCACCACAAGACACGTTTTGGGAACCAAATGCCAAAAACTGACTTTAGACATTTCAATTCCATAGCTAACCATTAACTTATAGGAAACTCTGCAAGTACAAATTACTTAGACAATTTACTAGGCAATCCTGCTCCGGCAGGGGGATTGGACTAGATGATCTTTCGAGGTCCCTTCCTATCCCTAACATTCTGTGATTCTGTGATTCTGTGATTCTGTAATTTAGCTAAGCCATGAAAATGAAAATCTGAGCTTTTTATACACTTTAAAAGCACCCAATGATCTCTGATGATACAATCCATACTTGGGAAGGTATGCCAGCCCAACAAAGCCATTATTATATTTATTATATATATGTCTAACATGAACATTACACCTGATAACCTTTCAGATATTTTTCTAGATATATGCACTTCCCACTAACTGCTAAATATACAGGTCAAAATATAAAGGGGAACACATCCTAATTATTATCCTACCTTATTAGAAAAGATTAGTTACTGATGATACAATAATTTAACCATTTTTTCTTGGGTGAGCATCTCTTGCCCATTTCTGCCAACATATATTATTAGTGGTAAAGGATTTAATTTCTCATGGCCTCTAAAATTTAATGGTTTTTTATTTTTACCTCTCTTCCAGTAACGCAGAGGAAGAAAACAAAGCTAAAATAAAAGCAAAAGATGAAGCACAAATACCAGCAAGCATTAAGTCCTGAATTCACATTTTGCTCCAAAAAGATCTAGTATATGGAGAGCATGAAAGCTGGAATATGGACCAACACACAGATACAACTGATAACATTACTACATTTTTCTCTATGGCTGTTCTCAAGGACCTGAGACATTGCAAATGAAATGTCTCAGCAAGGAGAGACAGAAAGCCTGGGTGCTCCAAGGATTTTTTTTCTTGGGAACAGAGCTGGCACACAAAAAAGTAACATTTTCAGAACACTTTTACACTTTTTTTTCCCTATAGTGGATCGATTTAAACAAAATAAACACAAAAAATTATTGCCTCAAAAAGAATCCCCAAACCTTATTCCAGTAAATACATTCACTAATAATTATCAATAAGTGAATACTCATGAAAAAAAGAGGCAATTTCTACAGTGATTCATAAGCGTTATAGAAGTTAAAAGTGTAAGACATTCTGCAACCATTTGAACCGTTGTCTTAACAGTTTCACCAGCACGCCTGGTCCATACATTGCCAGTATAAAAAATTAACACTTTTGGGTCCCCTGGTATGACGTGTTGTCTTGACAAAAGCAGAGAGCCCACCTTAAGAGAGCATCCCCACATCTGTAACCTGTTCATCGTACAATAGGTAAGAGTATAGTAAACATTTCTTGGTATGCAAGAGGCAACGCATCTGTTTGTGAACCGGGATGTGACACAGCTATCACGTTTTAACATGGTTTCAACAAACATGTTACATAGACACTCGCACTTAGCACCGACATAACCCACAATCTTGCACCTCTGGGGTCTCTGTCTGAAAAAAATATTTCCAACTGCAGTGCACCTAATGGGGGAGGGAGGAACCAAACCACCCTGTCCTTCATATCAAGAAGACAGTTTGGCACAGCCGTCCCAGCTTTCTCCAGAAGCCAGTGATTCAGCATGATAGAGGTATGGACAGGACAGATCAACAGAAGGAATAGAAAAATGCTGCTATATGGACATTTAACTGGTTGTCATTATGTCAGATAAAGCTATCAAAACCTGATTACTTTTACAATAGTTCTGTATCCTACACACCCACGTTCAAAGAAATACTGTAACCCCAGGCTATAATCCTGTTAGAATGAAGCAAGTCTTAACTATGATTTTAAACAACCATATGCGTAGGTCACAGTTAACAAGCTGCATTAATAAATGATTAGAAATCAGCAGGTTTTCCAGTGCACTCTAAAGTATCTAATCACTTACCATTAGTTCTCCTGTAACTTGATTTGTTACAACAAATTGCGGTAAAGGTACAAAAATTCAGAGTGTCTAAACACTAAATATTAAAGTAGCACTAATGAGTACAAGTTTCCAACCGACTAGTTATAACATTTTCTGCTTTTACTACTGCAATTTGTTCAAACACATCAACAGGTTAAGCAATCCAAAATGAGTAACAACTTACTGTGAGTAAAGCTTTCCAGCTTACTGGAAAACATGCTGATTTCCAAAACATACTATGGGATTCCAAGGCTTTAATTAAGACCTGCTGAATACAAAGACATCCTTTTAATTTCTCAAGACCCCCTATTATATAAAAAGTTAAATGAACAGATCTCCACCCCTTTGAAATCAGTCAGATGCTGTGTTCCTAGGAATGCCAATCTTAAAAGCAGACTGCTTTGTGTACAGTCATGAACTCCAGCAGCCCAGGTCTGCTATCACAAATGTCCACACTACTGTAGTCAAATACAGTTCAATATCAAAACGTCCAAGATCATAATAAAATTAGCTGTAATTTGAGTAAACAAAACCTAGAAATTCTTTGACGTGTTTCCTATGCTATCTTCTTAATTAACAATTTAGACCTAATGAATATATTTTAGGATACTTTAATGACAACTGATTATTCTCTCCACGAATACTAAAATGACACACTTGATGTGCTCTGGAGCAAGGATCTTGATATTATACAGCATTTTGGTCGCTAGACTATCACTTTTACAGAGAAGTATCTACTTTAAAACGTTTTTTTTCTACTGAGAAGTATAACGTTCGACTTTTAAAGGCTTCCCATGAGATTGTGCTACCAAGAAAGGCCACGAAGAAATAGATCAAGGTGAGTTTTTTCCATCAGAACCGGGAACCTGAGACGAGCAGCCAATGGAAAGGGCGGCAGCACCCTCCCACTCCCTCCTCCCCAGCGCCGTCAGCTTCTGCAATTACAAGGATCTCCTCTGCGCAGAGGAAAAACCCCCCAGAGAACGAGGCGTGGAGGGGCCAGACCCCAGGCGGGGAAGCCGGAGGCCCCCGGCCAGCCCCGCACAGGCACACTCGTGCCAACAACGCCCGAGCAGCGCGTCCGGGCGGGACGTGCCAGGGCCGCAGGCCTCGGGCACTGCTTCCACCGGCGGCCCCACGGGCAGCTCCAGGAGACGGCCTGCCCCGGGGCTCACGGCAGGCAGGGCCAGCCCCGCCGCCCTCCCGGGCGGCGCTCGCGCCTCCCCGCCTACAAACCGAGCCGGCCCCGGGTACTTCCACGCCCGCGCGGGCTCCCCACGCCTCCGCAGGGAGCTGGACGGCCCTCCCGCGGGCACGCCGCTCCCACCCCCGCCCGTGGGCAGCCCGGCACGAGTCAGACACCCGCACGGCGAGCACACGCGAGGGCACCTCTCCCCCGGCGCGGGCGTGCCGCCTCTCCCAGCCCCGGCGCCCCCGGACACTCGGGCGGGGGTCGCCGCCCCCGCCGCGCCGGGCAGCCATGTTCTCCGCACCCCCGCCGGGCCCGGGCGGCGCCAGGCCGCGGGTCAGGGGGACGCTCACCCTTGACGGCGCGCTCGCTGGTGGCGTGGGGCGGCAGCAGCAGCACCTTGCTCCCCTCCTTGGCGGACATCGCTGGGCGCTGCCGGGCTCCGGCGGCGGCTGCTGGGCGCGTCAGCGCCTTCGTCCGCCTCCTCCGCCGGCGGTGAGAGGGGCGCGCGGCGGCCGGGGGAGAGGCGGGGCGGGGGCGACTAGAGGCCCCGGGCAGCGGCGGCCCAGCGGAACATGGCGGCAGGCGCGGCTCCCAGCTCCTCGCGCAGCGAAGGGACAGTCCGCCTCGGGCCCGGCATGCACTGCGCCGCCACCCCACGAGGGGACTACGGGAGCGTGGCGAAACTCCTGGCTCCGCCGCGCCGCCAGCGCGGCCGTTAGGGAGCGTGGCGAAACTCCGCTCTCCCCGGGGCGGTGCCTCCGCCGGGGGGCGCGGGGAGGGGCGGAGGCTGCGGCCCGGCGCCTCCGGGTCTTCCTCCCCGGCCGGGGAAAGCGGGCGAGGAGCAGGGAGCGCCCCGCCGCGGCGCGCCCCCGCCCCCGGGACGGGCGGGCGTCAGGCCGAGCCTGGGGGCGGCAACGGGGCCGCGCGGCAGGGGGAGAGAGGGGCGGTGCGGAGGGCGGCCCGGCCCCCAGCGGCCCCTCAGCGGCCGAGGGCCGGCGGCCACCATGGAGAGCTCCATGGCCGCCCCCCTGCTCCTGCAGCGGGAGCAGGGCGAGTCCCCACCGACGGTAGCACGGCTGGAGGAGCCATTTTGTCAGGCCGCAAAGCCTGCGGGCAGCAGAGGGGCCGCCGGCCCCGGCCGTGCCGAACGAGGGTCCTCAGGCCTCCCCGGCACCACCTCAGAGCAAGGGGCTGCGTCAGTTCCTTCACGGGGGTGCCTCTCGCCTACAACACCAGTGTAAGGGGCCCCACAGCCTCACCTCTCCAGCCTAGGACAGGAGGCAGAGAAGGAGGAGGAAGTAGTTTCCTACTTCAGCCAATCTTCTCTGCTCCACCCTTGGAGCAGCACAACAGTGGACAAGGAGGCAGCCAGAAACAGTGACAGCCCTGGGTACTGCAGCACTAGCTGCCCCCTCCCAGTCCCTGACACCCTTCAAAGCTGCATGGGGAGGCAACTGCACTGCATCATGGGCCTGATCTTTGCAAATGCAGCAGGCCATGGCCCTTCCATTATACACAAATCATGCAAATTTTGTGTAGAGCAATAGGTCCAACCATATGCATGGCTTTGCCTTGGCAGAAAGGTTGGTACAACTGTACTAAATCTAAGATAATCTGGTCATTTTTTATGACTATTCCATATTAAATAAACTGTACTGATGAGAAAAGCTAAGTTGTTCCTGCTCCCCTTTGTACCAGCTGTTAATTTCATCCTCTCTCCTCCAATTTAGCGTATCCTCAGTTGTACCAGTACAGGGTGGCTGTAGGACTGCACTGTAATCAAGATCACAGAAACTAGCTGGGTTTAAAAAACAAACAAACAAACAAAACCAAAAAACAAAACCAAATGAAAAAAACCCCAAACAAAAATCTCTTAATTTGGCATCACTTAAATATCTGCCAACAAACCCAGTCAGATCTAGCAAACATCTAAACATATACATATAACCATATTTAATCAAATGCAGTAGATCTAAAGAGTTGCTGCTTTGCATCTCAGCTAATAATACAGCTCTTACGCATTACTTGTACTGAGCTGTGCAAACTACTTCATGCAATAAATCAGGAATTTAAGAAAAGCTGTTCAGAGGTAATAGTTTCCAGCAAGGTCTTGGTTCTTGCCTCATTCAGGTTCAACGGAAAAGGATGACATCTGAGGTAAGCACTTGCCATCTTGAGCATGAAAAGCTGTTTGGCTCAAGCAAAAATACATTAAAAGTGATGGGTTACACAATAGCTTGGTTTGACCTTGCTTTTTTTATTACAGGGGCAAGCCAGTCCAAGCAAGAAACTTTGAATGAAATATCACTGGAAAGACATTCAAGGAAGCAACTGAAAATTTTAAGGGAATCAATTATAAACTCTTGGGTTATTTATTAATTACACTTGTAAGACTCCAAAGTTTTGGAAAAACAGAATTCTATTAATTCCATGTCCACAAGTAAAATGTGTGCATGCACACAAAAAGAGAGCTGGGATACATTAGAATATCATGGAAGAAATCCTGGATGACTATTTCTGATTTATCGCTAAGATTTCCAGTAGCAGGAATTACTACTTTATACCACATGTTCTGCAAATGTCTGCCATTGTACAGCCAATTTAAAGTGCCCGTTTTTTAAACAGAACAAAAGCTCATTTGCTTCAATAGCATGCACGTGATCCATTCAGAATATGCAGTGAGAGCATACGGTAGGAAGGGCATTAAGTAAATATTGCTCCTGTTGACTTAGCATTACAGAATCACAGAATGTTAGGGATTGGAAGGGACCTCGAAAGATCATCTAGTCCAATCCCCCTGCCGGAGCAGGATTACCTAGACCATATCACACAGGAACGCGTCCAGGTGGGTTTTGAATGTCTCCAGAGAAGGAGACTCCACAACCTCTCTGGGCAGCCTGTTCCAGTGTTCGGTCACCCTCACTGTAAAGAAGTTTTTCCTCATATTTATGAGGAACCTCCTGTGTTCCAGCTTGCACCCATTGCCCCTTGTCCTGTCAATGGATGTCACTGAGAAGAGCTTGGCTCCATCCTCATGACACTTGCCCTTTACATATTTATAAACATTAATGAGGTCACCCCTCAGTCTCCTCCAAGCTAGAGACCCAGCTCCCTCAGCCTCTCCTCATAAGGGAGATGTTCCACTCCCTTAATCATTTTCGTGGCTCTGCGCTGGACTCTCTCTAGCAGTTCCCTGTCCTTCTTGAACTGAGGGGCCCAGAACTGGACACAATATTCCAGATGTGGCCTCACCAGGGCAGAGTAGAGGGGGAGGAGAACCTCTCTTGACCTACTAACCACACCCCTTCTAATACACCCCAGGATGCCATTGGCCTTCTTGGCCACAAGGGCACACTGCTGGCTCATGGTCATCCTGCTGTCCACTAGGACCCCCAGGTCCCTTTCCCCTACGCTGCTCTCCAACAGCTCTGCCCCCAACTTGTACTGGTACATGGGGTTGTTCTTGCCCAGATGCAGGACTCTACACTTGCCCTTGTTATATTTCATTAAATTTCTCCCCGCCCAACTCTCCAGCCTGTCCAGGTCTCTCTGAATGGCTGCGCAGCCTTCCGGTGTGTCAGCCACTCCTCCCAGTTTGGTGTCATCAGCGAACTTGCTGACAGCGCACTCTAATCCCTCATCCAAGTCATTAATGAATATATTGAATAGTACTGGTCCCAGTACCGACCCTTGAGGGACTCCACTAGACACAGGCCTCCTACTGGACTCTGTCCCATTGACCACCACTCTCTGGCTTCTTTCCTTCAGCCAGTTCACAATCCACCTCACTACCCGATCATCCAGACCACACTTCCTCAGTTTAGCTGCGAGGATGCTGTGGGAGACCGTGTCAAACACTTTACTGAAATCGAGATAGACCACATCCACAGCTTTACCATCATCTATCCACTGGGTTATGTCCTCATAAAAGGCTATCAAGTTGGTTGAGCATGACTTCCCCTTGGTGAAGCCATGCTGAGTGCCCCTAATGATCCCCCTATCCTTGATGTGCCTAGAGACAGCACCAAGGACAAGTTGTTCCATCACCTTTCCGGGGATGGAGGTGAGGCTGACCGGTCTATAGTTACCCGGGTCCTCCTTCTTGCCCTTTTTGAAGACTGGAGTGACATTAGCTTGAAGTAGATCTGCTGGAATAAGGAGCAGGGGGAATGGATTCAGTGTATTATTTAGAATCAAGGGAAGCTCAGTAATAAATGCAGTTTGAATATTTGACAGCATGAAACAGCAGAGAGATTCTCAAAGAAATTCATTTGTCCATACATTTCCAAACACGGAGGGAGCCCGAGACCTTGCTGAGTGTAGTCAGGAATCACCTCTTCACCTCACCTGAAGTGCAGTTGCAAGAGAGGTGCCTCTTACTACTTTCAGTTGCTCACTTCTCTCATGAGCCCGCAAACAACATGCGTCTTTTCTCCTGGGGTATGAAGTAAAAGGGGCTGATGCAACTGGTTGAGGAAAAAGCATAGCATAATTTTATTTTGTTATGATGCCATGCCAGAAGGAGACATTATCAACTTTTAGGCAGCATACCTAGTGCCCTGCACCCTGAAACACTTCCAGTCATATGCAGGCATTACCTAAAGAAAAGGCTCATACAGATGAAATCTTGCTGGTTTCTCCACCTCCACCAAATATATCAGGGTGATGCGATAAATGGTGTTATGTCTCCCTACAAACCACACCTCCTCAAAACATTAAAAATAATAATTTGAATGACCATTGTTTTGGATAACAGCAGCTCGAAAGAAAAGTTAGCTAGCACAGTTATCTTGGGGTTTTATTGCTGTCATTCTAACATATTCCATCTTGCCTCATTAAAATACAGAGCATGTGCCTTGTCATTAGGACAATACCAAAACCTACATCAGGGAGAGAGAGAGCTACAGAACTGTACCTAAGCCCTTTAGCTTGTCATTGAGGCTGTTTATGTAGTATTGTCTCTAAATCTGCTAGAGACTCTGGAAGGGGCATTACATTGCCCCAGCTTACCTCACAGTGAAAGCAAAGCTGATTGATTTGGTACATCTTGTGCTCAAGGTACCAAACAATTTCTACTAGCACCACAAGTAGCGTTATGATTGTAGGAACTAGGGAACACAATCACAAACAGAAATGTGGCCTTGCAGGTAGAAGTCAGTGTGCCTTTGTAATCATGACAGTTTCCCACAAATCTCCCCCAAATGCCAGACTAATTAAAGTATTTCTGAAAAGCAGAGTCACATTTTACTTCTTCCTGTTCAGCTTTGCCACCAAGTGGCCATTCCATTCCACACATTTTAATACCTAATTTAAGGGGGGGAGGGGGAAAGAATAAAGCCCAATTCCTATTCTGACTGGATATTCCAAACCATTAGCTGGCAGCTAGCACTAGGCTGCTTTCGTAACAGAGAAACAATTCAGCAAGAGAAGCACATGGAATAATCAAGCCAATCCATCTCATTCTGTACCAGGGGGAATGGAGCCATTTGGGATGCAGATGATCCCTGTCTTCCTTCTGCTCCATCTCAAAGCAGTACACTGAAGCTGCATGCAAAAGATGTTTAAAGAAAAAGGTGTTATGTTAAAAACTATACTTTTCTGATGCCCCCCCTGACTGAGCACTGCAAGGTGTAGTAGCAACTATATTGTAGTAAACCGTTGCCTCAGACAAGTGCATGTATTGAAAGTTCAGACAGAAGTTAGACATAAAAATGACTATGTGAAATTCTGTAACCATCTCATACAGGAGGTCAGATGATCAGAACAGTCCCTTCTGACTCTAACAGCAACATATCTTTAAAACTGGCACAATGCAACGTCCCAGAATCAGCTAATTACCCAACAAGGACTTTTTGAAAACTCTAAGAAGGAAACTGACTCACAGGAGAGAGAGAGATATATTCCAGATCCCAAGAGAAAGATGCATAGAGCAAATCTTGCAGAGATAAACCAGGTCTGAGAGGGGAAGATGTGCTATAAGCAGGAGAATAAGATGAGGAAGACAAAACTTTTAAGAGGTTGTTCCATTTCATTGACTCTCACTAGTGACTGCTTGAAACTGTCCTTTCTGTATTGCCAGAAATGGTATTGCGGTTAGTATAAACTGTGAGACTGCCTCAGAACAAGCCACATTTTATTTTAAGTACATTTGGACATATTGCTGTACTGAGTTTCAATATGAATCCCTGAAAGCTTTAAGAGGACACAAGATTTCCCTGCTGTCCCAAGCCAGTTTTTTATGGCAAACCTTGTTATCCATAACATGAGGGCATCATTCAGAAAGGTTGAAAGCGTGGTCTTAAGCCATTTTCTCCAGCATCACAAAATCATTATCACTGCAATACTCTAGCTGCCAACGTTATCCAGTAGTGAGAAGCTGCACTGACTGAAAAAGAAAAAAAACCAAAAAAGGTATAAATTACAGGTTACTTGACTATTACAGTTCTATCATGTTACACTCTGTTCCTGCACACATTTCCTTCATTCCCCAATAACCCCTATGAACAGGCTATGGAGTACACACTACATTTAAAAAGCTAGTCAGGGCCACAGTCATTCCTTGTATCATATCACGACTGTAAAAAACAGGCTAAGGCAACCCAGACTGTACCACTTAGCCTGACTCTAGACTTTTAGGTGATTTTTTTTCATACCAAAACCTACCAGCCACATGTCTAAGTTAAATCTTACACCTCTGGAGGGATGGTACCTCAAACTCTTCCTTAGGTTCCTCAAAATATCGCTCACTTGCTCTGCTTAAAGCATTCCTTCCCCTGCCCTTATTATCTAGTTCAAACTTTTCCTTCCTTAGCCTTAAGCGATTGCTCTTTCTCCTACCATCTGAGACCAAGAAATTCCCTCTCCTCATTTATCTTACTACCTTGATGATATTAATAGACTATGATCAGTCACCTCTACTCACTCTAAAAATTGAGTTCACTCTGCTTTTTGCTGCCCTCCTTTGTGTTCTCTCTAGTTTTCTCAGAGCTTCCACAAGCAAGGGATTTAACTGACAAAGTATTCAAGGTAAGCAGGTCTACATATAGGACCTTATTAAAAAACAACTATCTTGTTGCTCTATAACAGGAACTATGATGTAGAACAGCGTAATTTTTTTTTAAACTTTGCTGAAGCATGTTGATCCATGAACACGATGTCCTACAGATCAGAGAAATCCCATTAAGCAATTTTAAAGGAAACTGGGGGGGAACAAACCCAAAAAAGGCAGAGATATGACAACTGAGTTGCTGAAGAGTACATGCACTCTTTTCTCACAAACACATCTGGCCATCATTACCAGATGGCAGAAGTGCAACTATGCCTCCAGCCTACCCCTCTGCATCCCTTTACCAAGCTACTGAGACCAAGCACCATTAAGTATTAATAAGAATTAACTGTTCCATTGGGACTGGATAGCTTAAGAAAGGGCTGAACAAAAAATGACCCTCATAACCAGGCAAACCTGAGGTCATGAATAATAGGTAAATGCATGCAGAAAAGGATATCCCCAGATAATCCCACATGAGGATTTAAAAGCTTTTCTACTACGTATTGTTGTCCCAGTAACTTTATATGCAACTAGAAAATTATAAAACCACTGGAGAGATGTGGGCTTTTCTCCCCATAAACTATGAGAAGATGTTATGAATTTATTTTCTAGTCTGTACCATCTCAGCTATTATGAATTACATCCTTGTGTTCAAATCAGTAGTTTATTGTGAAAAATCAGCTGAGACTCCTTCCTCTCCCTCTTCAGATGAGTAAGGTGTCATAAATAGCTGTTTTATCTGCTATAATAAATAGTCTATGTGCTATACTTTTAAGCCTGTAAGGGCAGTCAACCAAAACCAGTCTACAGCACTGAAATGGTTAACATCAACTGAGTTTCTTTTCATCTATGTGGAGAAACTAACTGAACTGCCAAAGCAAATGGAAAATTTATTTATGTATTATTTCATCTGATTAGGAACAATACATAGGGTCATGAACAGTCAGTTATTTCTTCTGAAATGTACTTGAAAATACATACCTGATTTCTAAAAACTTGTAGCTGACTTAATGGTATAATGTTAACTTGCATTTGATTGACATATTTTATATTTAAAAAAAAAAAAAGTCAGTCTCTACCTTAAAAAAAAGCTGAAGTTTAGCATGCTGTATCGGAACCACAGGAATTTGAAAGCAAATTATTTTCAAGCAATAAAACATGTAGCTCCATAGCAAACAGAACTCAAGAGATTTTTCAAATAGCATATAACCTAGGATGGTAGGTTATACAATTACATATATGTGTATATATATATATGTATCTCACAACCAACACCTTGTCAGACAAGAGAGGTAGAAATATGCATTCATTAGTTAAATTAGCCTTACGTGCAGCATTCCAGCCAAGTAATTCAAGGTTAGTAAGTCAAGATTTGTAAATCAAAGCAAGTTACTTGTGTTCAGCTACCATTTACTCTCCACATGGATGCTGCGTGTTACCATGTTCATGCTTTGATGTGCTTTAAACTACTTAAGACAATCTTAAATAGTTTGGGTTTTTTATAACTAGCAAGAGTTCTATGCTTGGAACTCCCTCAATTGACAGTCACATAACAATCAGCTGGTATAAATTTTGAGTAAAAAACCTAGAATGATAGATAACCCTAAACTGACATCAAAATCAGTTTGCCTGAGTAGTAAAAAGTCAAGTTAAAATTTAACAATATGAAATTATTCTTAGATTTGATTTATTACTAAAGTGCAGCTTCATTGTACTCACTTTTCTCATGTATTCATATTTTAAATTATTTTGATTAGTGATACATGCACACATAAAGCTTCTCAAGCCTATGATTCACTGGTGAATCATCCGGGACTGGGCCATCCCAAACTCAAGATAACCCTCCTTCAATAAACCTAATGTAAGTTAGTTTACAAATAGACACTTTATCTTCTTATTCATGAGTATATTCAGTGCTTACTCATTCAAGAACATATACTAAAACAATTCTATTGATGCCAATAAGGAAGTTCAGGTTTCTTCAGCTGAACTCATCTATTTGCATCTGCTTCCATAAATACACTAGCCAACATATTCAGTGCTCTGACGTGACTGTATAGCTGGTCTTAGTTGGTATTTTTCCATTAATCAAATAGCAATCTTAAAAACATTTCCAAGTGGTATTTTTTTCAGTTTTAAAGGATAAAAATATCCTTCAATGAACTAGAAGTCTGATGCAGATATAAAATAATTTCAGCAGTAGTGCAAGAGGGTAAAAAAAATAATTAATCTAACATGCTTTTTCTAAAACATTTTCTGGAACTTCAAAGGTAACTCCATCAGTGATAGTGAAAGTAATGGTGGAAAAACTAGCATAAAAGGAGCATTACAAACTACACTTAAAAAGGTTCTGGACTATGCAGTGATAAAATGCTAGAGGCAGCAAGCACAGATGGATGAAAATCTCATACTTTTGCTTTTTGCCACCCATAGTGCTAAACAGGAGACAGCACAGTGGCAGGAGACTCCAGAACGCATCTAACAAGTCGAGGTATTTGTAAAACCCAAGCACATTTTTATCTGTGCCCCAGCTGGCATAAACACTAACTTAACCTACACTGTTTGCCCAACATCTGTCTATTTATACATATAGCAGCAGTATGTGTTTCTGCAGAGTTTCATTTACCATGGCATGAACGTTATTAAAGATTCCTACAAAGAACATTGCCTACTCTCTGCATCGGTCAATCTTCCCTTCCCAAAAGCTTCAGCGGCAGACTGGTGCTGAGGACCCTCTCTGCACAGGAATCTATCCATTAAAAGAAGAAAATTCAGACAGACCAATTACTGTGTGTTCTTTGGAAAGACGGACACCTTTGAATGAAGATATGTAACACACACATTTTCTTTCAATTTGTTGTCTTCACCTATCCATCTGTTCCTTCCTATACCAGTCCACCCTCTTGCTCTTGTCTTTTGTTTTCCTTCTTCTCCCCACATCCCTACCCTGGCCCTCTCCCAAAATGACATTAGATGCAAAATCTGCATAACTGCCAGTTATCTGGAATCCTGCCAACGCTTTACACATCCTACCCCAACCATCACTAGTAAGCCAATTACAGCAATGTTAGCAATCACGGAAAATATCACTAAAGACAGTTTCTTCCCTCCTCCCAAATTCCCCACACTTTAACATGGGTGCAGCAGCCTTCTTTTAGGAATGACCAGACACTTACCTTGCACTTCTGTAGCTCACTTCTCTAAAGCAGAGTGCATTTTCGTTAACTCACTAGTGCTGTACACTCCAGCACATAGTCCATTTCAACAAATCTGCTGCTCAGCAGGTCCAAGTATGATTGCCATAAACAGCGTGCACAACTCTGTTGCCTTCAAGAGAAGGAACTGCACTAGGTAGTTCCTTTTCCATATACAGGATTATATTTACACAGATTTGCTATTGCTAGAACACCAAGTTACTCTTCGTTTTATTATTGCTTTTTTTTGCCCCCTACACAGCTGGGTCTAAATGAGTATTACAAACACAATGAGAGATCATACAAATAAAGGGAATAAGAACTTTATTTTTAGGAGAACTGAAATTAAATTATTTTAAAACATAAATTTGAGTATGTGAGGGTTTCATTTCACTTAATTCCATCCATTAACCTACTCTGCAGCCACGGACAGATATTTTATGAAGAAAGCCCTGGTTATGTTGCATCAAAGCTTACAAAGTTTATAAACTCTAGGAAGAAAGACGGTTTCAAAATAGCTGCCTAATTCCTTGTGGAAGCTCACTCCTCACCCTTCTTATAGACAACAGTGAACTTTGATGAGCTATTAAACTAATACAGAATACATTTTTCTAGGGTTTAAATAGCCAATAAATATCATCGAAGAGACTTACAGGTTAGCAGTTAGTCAAATGAATTACAAGGTAAATATTGACTTACTAACCTCATTAAGACTTGCAGGCACAAGCCACAGATGAAGTAAAGGTATTTTTCCAGCTTCACATTTTCTCCCATGTTAAATATATTGCTGAATCTACTTCAGTTTGTTTCTGTTCTGATATACTAACATACTGCTTGGTATGGAGATATTTCCGAGGCTATGTCCCAGCTTTTCCTTTTCAGGCCTCTGGCTGAGTTAATTTCATAGTAATTGATACACACAGGACATTGAAACCTGGTAGATAGAACTACAATGATGGAATAAAAGCAACAGTTCCCTTTATAAAGAAAAACTGGATACCACCAATGATTAAAATGAGTTGCATCAACTCAGGATTATTCTGCAGAGCTTTATGGAAGTGTATTTCCTCCTTCCCAGTAACTAGGACTAAAATAAATAAATAAAAACCCCTAGGTATGCACATTTTCTTGATTTGAAAATGTTTCATACTCCATATTGACTCTTGAAGAGGTGACTTTGTACTTTATTTTGGCAGATTATTTTTTTAGATAATTGAGTTCAAGACTACTTAAGCCTCACTCTGCAACCCGAATTTTTTAGAGCCGTAGTCAAGCAAAGTGTCAAATACTTATTCACGTCCTCATTTGCATCCTGGGGCTACTGTCACTTTCTCCAACTGCTGAAGGAAACAAAAAGCTGAAAACAATCAGGGGCTGCTTCTGCCCAGATTCCCTTTACTCCAATAGTATTGTTCTACCAAGGAGAGACAGAGAGAGAGAGACACAGGGGGGGGGGGGGGGGGGGGGAGGGGGTGTGGAACTGCAACAGGAACATTTCTGTCCAGATATCCACCTCTGCATTGCAGTCCCTTCCTAAAATTGTAATTTCTATGGCTAGAAAATTAGCAGTTGGCTATGGCATGTCCATGTGCAGCCAGAGAGATGAACAATTCCATATCTGTTGGGAAACCTTAAATACCATCCATTATTTTATACTTAGAAAATTAGTAAAAAATAACATTTATTAAAATGAATGAGACTCAGTCTCAGACTAAACAGCAAAACCTGATGAAATTCCATCAAGCACTGAGGTGCAAAACACGAAATTATAACGAAGACCCTGAGCTAGAGCAACAGCAAGAGCAGGTCACCAAGAAGTACCATGCACTAGAGGGCAGTCCAGACCTTCCACTGGCTGCCTGGGCTGGAACCACCACAGCTGCAGTCCCACTCAATACAAGCAAGTAACAGAACGCTCCACATTTTTAAACAACTTGTAACCACCAGACCTGAAAGCGTTTGCAAGAGCAGGAAGTGCAACTCTTATTAAAATGACACTTCTCACTACACTAATAATTTCTAATTACTTTTTTTCCACAAGAGTCCTGTTTGCATACACTACCATCTTGCACGGATTCTGTAGTTTTCCCTCCAACAAAGTTAAGTCTCAAAATACTTTTCAAAGGACGCTGTTAATTACTGTCTATTATGAGGGGAAAGTTAAGCACAGAGTAGTGATGAAACATCAAATTCAGCGACAAAATTAGACATGTCCTCCAATCTAACTAAATATCTATTACATAAATTTTATTAATGAACTAGAATAAACAATTTACTCATGTTTGTTAGTGTATAAGAAAATAAATCAGCAGTTTCAGGCAAACTGATGAGTAAAGCCAAATAGCAAAGAAAGCTCATACACAGACAGGTAAGTAGAACTATTTTCATAGGTTTATTTGAAAAATACTTACAAAAGCAAGTACGTTTGACACTAAAATAGTTAAACTTATTCTGTGTTTACATTGGTGTGATTAAGCGTGCAGCATTAACAGTCTTTTCTGTTTGAAGCATTGTTAGTTTGCCTTAAGGAAGTGGGGAAAATTCTGGTTTACTCATGAACAATGTCTCCCTGCCACTTCCTCAGCAGCAACTACAGCTGTGATCTCTGACCGAGATCTCAGCACACTGAAAACGGGTTTTGCGTTACTAACTGCCAGCCTGCCAAGTGCAGATTTACTGGAACCTGGAAGCTGGGTCAGTTTTTTTCCCCTAGGAAGGAACAGGAGAGAGGAAGGAGAGGAAAACAAAATGATTGGGTTTTTATGTTAAGAATTTACCAAAGCTACATTTCATGAAAGAGAGTCCTTAAAAATGTCCTTTTGTTAGTGGCCATCTTCCTTCAAAACATGCACATACTTCTGAACTTACCCGTAAACCAATGCCCCTGAGGCTTACCATTCCAATAGCACTTTTTTGCTAGGAGAGGCCAGGACTAGAATAGCTAAGATTCCCCATCCAGACAGCAGTTCAGTAGTGTCAGAAATGAAATACAGTGCAATTAGTTTCCACATACTGTATAGCTACATTTTAAGACAAAACTGGCACAGGTACTGATTGAAAGAGTTTGCTGTCTCCATGTAATCCATACTCTGGCAACAGCTATAGTCTGTTTACAGAGCGGCTTATTAGGGCACATGGAGTGGACAGGATCTCACCAGCCATTATTTTGCATGGTGCCAGTAGCTGCTGCTGCTCGAGCCAGCATATTTCTGTGTGCCTCTGAAGCAGAAGAAAAAGTCCCATCCATCACATGCATCGGCAGCATTCGCCTTCTGCCAGGCTGAGGGGTGTAGCTGTTCTGTCGCCAGTCTTCTTCTGGGGGCATATCAACTCTCCTTGGACCCGGGGCCTTAACGCAAGAAGGTGGCACAGGACAACCTTGAGAGGCACCGGAATCACATGGTATTCTTAAAGTGCTGTAGTCTGTGCTGGCTGGTAGCCTGCAACCAATGGCATAAGACTCACACATTTGACGTTGTGAAGGCTGCTGGAGGAAACTCTTGCCTGGCTGGCCAGTGTGTTTCCCCCAGAGTGTTGTTCGTTTATCTGGTAATGTGCCTGTTTGCCTGGCAGCGTAGCTTGTGTTCAGCCAATGGCCAGAGACACTTGATGCTCCACCTCCTAAATGTGGATTAACAAGAGGCTTTTGCCCCTGGGAGAGGGTGCCTTTGGGTGCGCAAGGGAGACTTCCATAGCTCAGTGCCACACCTGGGTAGTCTTCACCTTGGAAAGCTTCACCCCTGTCAGGCACAACCAAAAGTTTCTGGATGATGTTCTTCTGATCTCCTGGGGAAAAAAAAAAAAAAGGTTTCCTTAGTGACATTCTTTGTTTCATCCTCTCGGATCTTTCAGTTGCGGCCAACAGATGACAGAAGAAAAATGAAATCGCTAGTACATCCAGTTACTGGTTGACATGCAATTCTGAGTAAAAACTAGCTGTACCCTTTCTAGCACTCACTTTCCTCACTGCATTTCTTCCTTATCTTACCACAGCTGCTGTCACAGATTTCAGATTTCTTTAATAGCCTTTGTGTCATCAAGGAGGAGCCCAACAAAATATTTCAAGGCTGGCAGATCAAACTGGTTTTGATGGCTGTCACAGAGAAAAAAATTCTCATGCAGGAATTAGTTATTTCTATTGGCACAATTATGTGTATGAATGTGCTGGAATGAGTAACTTGCGGAAGTACTCTAATACATGACAACAAGGTGGTGGGTCTTACTGCTACTTTCACACTAAAGAAAATACCTCACAAAAATGTGAATATGATTTTATATAAAGTCATCATAGTGTTTCCATAAAGATTATTCCCTTTCATTATATCCACTTAGCACAGAATCACAGAACAATTCAAAAGGGAAGAGAAGAAGCAGCTGATTTGTCCTTCCAGATTTCTGGAGGAATTCAGACAGATGGTGAAACATCACTATGAAAGACAAGATCTGAAGAGTTGTATTTCAGCAATATTTCTGATCACGAAGGAGGATGAAAAGTCCTGTGATTACCTGACGGTTTACGTGCCTTGCCCACCATGCTGGGCATCAGTACATCATGGGGTAGGTGCTGCACCTGGTTTGGGTTGTGCTGGGGATCAAAGGGAAACACAGGAGGATCATGGGGGAAAGGAAGGGAAGTGGAGCTGGAAGAACGGTGGCTGGTGTCCACTGGCATTTTCCTCGTATTTGGTGCTTCCTTTTATAAAATGAGAAAGGAGAAGAAAACAACATAAAATGATGAGTAAACACAGAGCTGGGTTGAATCAACCAAAGATGGCATTGATCCAAGGGAAGGGATGAGTCATCGGAACAAAAACATGCATCTGTATATGAAATACAAATAAAAACTGCATCAATCCAGGAAGGCTCTTACTGCAGCAGTGGGCTACTTAGGAGGATCATTTGACTGGAAATATACTAAGGAGAAAAAGCCAAAACAAACACAAACCACTCACAGAGGTTTGGTTCACAAACTGAATCCACAGAACGATGGCAGGCCAGTCAGCATTGGAAGTGCCATGCTACACAAGCCATGAAATAAAGAAGGGTATTGCTGAACCTTCCTCCCAATTTTCTAGCAGGCTTTACTGAAAGCTCTGATTCCAGACTATAAACAGATTTACCTGTTGCAGCTGAAGTATTTACCAGTGCTGTACCATTTCCCTCTATTAGGAGGTACCTACCCCAAAGCAGGGATGGCTGAATGGCACAATAACAAACCATCACAGACTTGAGCCCAGTGACTAACTTGAAGAGTGGTGACAGCCAGCCATCCTATCAGCTGCTTCTGTTGTGGGGATAAAAACCTTCAGCAGAGAGAGGGGTCTTGGACAGCTATAGGTTTTTAATTGCTTCTGCCAGCACCTCCAGGTATGCATTAAAGCCCTCAACTAAAGCACGCTGAAGAGTAAACATTCAGAAGTTGACATATTCTTAGCTTATGGTACACAGCAGAAAGATAGAATCAGACCAACCAGTCTAAATAACTGATTTTGCAACTGAGACTCTCTACATTTATTACGCAGTTGGTTTCAAATCAAAACTTAAGCACAGTTCGCAAAAAAATTCAATCCAAGCCAAACCTTCACATTTTATCTGGCTATGTTACTAAACACCAACAATAATCTGTTACTGTTTTCCTCACTGGCAGTTTTAACTTGCACCTAAAACTACTTAGCAGAGATAACAAAGGAAAAATCAATCTCCCTATTTTTAGTTACTTCCTGTACGTAACTGGCTGCATTTTATGTACTAGGTCTTGAATTGTCTCCCCTTTATACTTACTTTTACTCTCTAAAAATGCTACTTGCTGAATATACCCACAAAAGAGCAGAAACTTTCACATGGTTAGTAGTGTCTTTTTAAAATTATAGGTGTATTAGAAGCTTTCTTGAAAATACTCTAAGTCAACTGAAAAAAATGTTTATACTGGGTATCTTTGTGTACTGTCAAGTAATATTAGCTCACATGCTTACCAGCTGCAGCAGGTACTACTCTGCAATGACTCCTGAAGAAGAGGGCTTTGTTACTTAAATAAAACCTCATTCTTCTTCCAAAAAGAGAAGAAAAATTCACAAAGATAAGTTTTCATCATGGCTTATTATTCAGTTGTCTGCTGTCTTGTTAACTACTAAATGCAGACAGAGAAATAGCAACCCTACACACAGATGAAGGCTCTTTGGAAAGCTGCACATCATTGTACTTACAAAACTGTGAGAAGAGACTAAGGTCTCTTCTCTGTTTGAGATGACTGTCCCACTGAGACTGCGAGCAATGCGACGGAAATTCTCTGCACTGTACATTTCCTCTTCTTCTGGTTCCCTGCTATGTTCTCTGGTGTATGTGACCTGCAGACAATATCACACATTTCAGAAAAGGCTCTCCATAGAGTCAATTTTGTATAATAATGTAGGGAAGAGATCAATATAAATTTAACAGACTATACTTCAATACAACTCCATGACCTTTTCTTTTTTGAAATCCTTCATTCAGGTACTACCTTGAAAACTTAAAGCAAATGGGTCTGTTCGGATTTGGTGATTAAAAATATTATTCCTTACAGTCTTTCTTTCTTTAGTAAATATATACTGATTGATTTGTCTAAGTGAGATTCATTCTTTTATAAATATCTAAAGCCAGGACAAATGAGATTCATCTCTACCGAGATGAATCTACCTAAAGGACTGACTGCTACTACAGGCATCACTGCCCCTGGAGAGATAATCATGCCTGCAGCTGACAGCCATCCTATGATAAAGTACTACAGTCTTCTCATAACCAAAAAAAATCTAGGATTATTTAATGAGTGCTGGAAGCTTGTTAATCTTACGTTAGCAAGGGAAATGTTTATTCCTTCTTTTCCTCTGTTCTATATAAGCAAGACCATTTAAGCTCCCTTTAATGAATATGGAAGTACTATAGGAAATGGCATTTCCTCTTGAAAATACTTGTATGTTTTCACGTACAAGCACTGATGTAACTGCCAGTTATTTAAACAGTTCCTCCCCAGAAAAAAAAAAAGAAAAAGCATCTTCTCCCACTCTGAGGTGACCAACTACTAACTGTGGCAAATATCAAATTATCCCCCACTTTCAAAATATGTAGTGACACAGTAAAAAAAAAAAAGTCTGTGCCCCTGCAAGTGGTAACATCAAGAATCAGTTATCATAAGTCATGATGCAAGGCAGTTCATGTCAATATATTCAAAGAGACTAGATCTTAAAGTTTTCAGGGATATGTTCCTGAAAGTCAAAATTTAGATAATTCGATTGCATACAAGCTTCAGGTAGCATGACTCATTCATTTTTTAGCTAATTAATCATGAGCTAGACTGCACTTAAAATTCTCTCTAACATTAGTATCAATGACCCCAGGACCTTTTCGTAACATATTCCACTTCTCCCATTGTAAATTCTTTCACTTGCCCAGGCTAAGCCCTTCCCCCCTCTAGCACATCTTAAGAAACAACACGTCACCTTGGAGACAGAAGAGACAGCGGATCCACACAGACTGCGCTCGATCTCTGCTGTTGGGGTTTTCGAGAGACCCATGCCAGCTGTAGCATGCAGCTTCCTCATATTCAGGTTCGCAGAGACTGGGAAGGAAAATGCTATGGTTAAATTAAATGCTTCACTGCCCATTATGGCATGCTTCTGACCACCTTAGGTCCAACTCCAGCAAAGACAGACAGACTATACACACAGAACGAGAAGTCACCAGAGATCCTTTGAACATTAATACATAAGCTAACTCCCAGCATTTCAAGGGGAGACAGTCTATCAGGACAGTCGTGCCTGCTTCACTTGCCCTTTTGCAGGCTTCTGGGGAGCAGTTAATTGAACTATTTAAGAGTTAAATGATTTAACTGCACAACAGCATTTGTTTGATACAGAGGCGAGATCGTTTAGGGGGCCTAAAGGGACAGAAAATCAGCTACCAGGAGCAAGTTACCTAAACTTACTTGGGATAAACAAGACTCATCAGCTTTAAGTTCCCCACAAATTCACCTTCTTGTTCCCACCCAATGCTACAGTTTGTCAGCCATTTGTTGTGCTGGTTAAATAGATAAAAGTGTTCTTTTTAACTAGGATTGCTACAGTTACATCACTTCAGTGCAATCCCCACCAACCAGCTACAATCCTAAAATTTCGCATGGAACAGACAGGCAGATCAATGCCCTAATAAAAATGGTCACAAGGAATCTCTCTATAAAGGAAGAAAGGCGATGTGCTGGTAATGACACATTTTCTGCATTGAGGTAGCATTTGGAGGATCAGGTCTTTGTTTAAATCTCTGTTGTAAAGCTCCAGTATAGAAACAAGAGGCATTTTCACCACGATTCTGAACGCAAAGGCCTGACAAAACCAGTTGATATGGGGCAGAAAGCTTAAACAGCATTTGCAAATGAATAGGTAATTCAAGTTAAAAGTGAGAAAGAGCTGTCCTAGACCCACTCGGATGATTTCCATCTAGTTCATCACAGTAGATGCACTGCTTCAAACTTTTTGTCTTTATACAGAATTTCCAGAACTTAGGAAGAATCATCTGAAAGTCACAGCAAACCAGAAGTGAAGATCTCAAACACAAACTTCACTTTAGAAGAATATCCATATCTCATATCCCTCATATATGTAGTGGGAAAATAGGCAAGAAAAGTGTCAGCGTAAGAAACAGGGCATTTGATGATACAGCTCTGAAGCTCCAGCTAACACTAAAGCAACCAGGCTTTATCCTGTTTGATTTCCAGAAAAAGCTTCCAAAATCGGTAAGCTAAGTAGGAACATGTAAGACCTTCTGATTCAAGCCCATGTAAGAGTGTATCTGCAAGGTTGTGAGGTCAGATCTTGCCTAACTCTGAAAGAAAACCAAAAGGACAACAAATGGGAAATGGCCACCTTCAGATGTGTCACCTGGTCTGCCACTGAACTGCAAGACAAGAGAGTTTCATAGAAAACTCAGGCTGTCGAATAAAAACCTGTTCAAGAGTTTACTGCAGTATTCACTCTGGTCCCAGCCAGTCTTGGTTTGTCAGGAACGATGAAGGCTCCACCTCCACGGGCACAGGGCAGGGGAAAACCTGTCTTGTGTATGTATTGCAATATATATAATTCATCTATCTATCTATCTCACTTCAGTACCCATCAAGTTTCAGGCTGCTTTGTATTTAACCAGGAAATTCATAGCTCTAATGCTATGACATGGATTATACAGAAATTTGCTTCACTTGTGCTAAGCAGAGCATCAAGGTTGCCCTGTCTCAGGCAGGAGACTAGATCAGCTTAAGTGGAACTGGATTGCTGTCATCAGACTCTAATTGACTTTCCAGCAACAGCTGGATGTTCTCACCAACAGCAACAGTATCTGTTCCGTTTTCTTTCAGCACCAACTAATCCACAAGGTCTCAAGGATCTTAGTGCAGATGGTGTGTCCCCAGTGCTGCTTTCACAAGTAATTTTCCAGAACTTAAAGCAGGTAGTCCTTAGCAAAACACAAGTTTAACTCTCATAGATCTGGAAACGCTTTTAAAAGTTATTCCCCTCAACCAGGTACAGGCTAAATTCTCCAATACAATACAATCAGTTAAAATTCACAAATGTGGAGAACATTAACTTCAGGCATAGAAACAGTTTAATAAATTCCAGAGGTGATGTAGGACTTTGAAACATCAAAATTCAGCAGCCTGACCCAAAGCAGCTAGCTCCTTACTTGAAAACAGGATTATTTCTATGCTCCTCTTAACAGATGTTGCTCTCCATTTGCCAAGATCAACAGCTACTCTGCAGCCTCCCCAGGCAGTGCTATCACACTGCTTCTCTACCTATATAGTTCAAATGTTTTCAGAGTCCACAACCCGAATCTTTCTGCATCTATGCACAAGTTCATGCCCTAAATGAAATCAAAACTAAATCATGCCCAAAACTAAATCAACTGGAAAACATACCTTCACCTATATTGGAGTACACAGGCAGGTCAACCAAGAAAAACAGCTGCATCATTCTTACCTGATTGGTCAAATGGATACCTAGCACTGTCCTGTCTTCCCAAGAAAGGCCTAGTGGCCTGAGATGCCTGCAGACTAGTCTGATAGAGGGATTCCAGTTCTGAGAGCTCCTGTTCTGTGTCTTGATTCCACTGTGGATGCAGACGTACTGGGATCCTGCTCAAGTCATCTCCAACTGCTCTCTGATCAGAAAGGGGTGGACTCCTCCCAGGTACAGGAAGCCATTCAGTATTCTTATTAGCCTTCTGAGCACTGTAATACCTAGTAACATTATCCACCCAACAGTCCACAGGCATAGAGGCAACCATGCTACTAGTAGCTCCATCATCCACCTGTTTCATTCCTCCATCATGACAGTGCCTTTCCAGGTAGGGCGCAGAGTCTGCTATATTCTGTCCACCTCTTCTACACAGCTCTTCACTGTGAAAACAAATACTCTTAGAAGCAACATGCTGGGCACTAAAACCCTCCAAAGAAACTACCCCATCCCTAATATCCACAGTTGAGCATAATTTTTCAGAAGACTGGTTTTTGTTCTCTTGGTTTTGATGGATTAGCTGTCTGTAACCAGAGGATGAAGGGTTGATGAAAGAATTTTGTGTTAATTTTGGAGACTTCTCATCCTGACACACTGCAGCAATCCAGCCTTTTTCATGAGTACCTTTTCTCTGGGAGACTGCATGCATTTTCTGAAACTGCTCTGCCAAGGAGCGAACATGTCCCTTTGTACTAAAAGCCTCAGATTTGCAACCTTCTGTTGTGCCATATTCATCCTGTGACGGTAATAAAATCTCATGGCTGTTTGCTCTGGAGGACTTATTTGTTTTCTGCAAAGGATCCAAGGAGCACTGCCGTGTAGGGGATGAAGCTGCAGGGGTCACTGCATGATAGGCCCCTAAATGATCAATGCTGGGCCGCACTGGAGAGCTTGCAAGTTTGGAACAAGGACTGTGCTGGCTGTCCTTTTCAGGAGATGCTGCTTGTGGTGGATGTGGACAGGGAAACAGTGTAGGCAAAGACCCAGAGTTTACTGTGTTAGCCTTGGATTTGTACTGAGGTGTGAGAATAGGCGTTATGGTATGAACCTCTTCTAACTTGCTGCTACTGCAGCATTCCCTATAGTCTTTTGGCCCTGTGGCTGTGGTGTCAGCAAATTCCACGCTATGGTGGGCATCATTCTCAGTTCTTGCAGACCTCTCTGCCAACCCTTGCCTATAGGGAAAAGAGGGAACTTGGTCATGAAAATCAGCAGAAGCAGACTGGAAGTTTGGAGAGATCCTGTTGGATGGATTGCTTTCAGAAGGGGGCAAGGAGGAAGACTCTGGATATAATGATGAGTGCAATTCATGGCAGGAAGCAGGTGGGTGGAAGAAAGAACTGGACCCAAATTCCACTTCTTTGTTGGGTTCCAGTGGTACTTCCTGGCTCAGCAGTACTTGGAGCGGGCCAGTCTGTTCACTAAAACACACAGAAGGGTAAATGATTAGCAGTAGTCATTGCTATGGTTATCCCTAGGGTACAGAACTTGCACTAGGTGACATATACCTCAACACACTTTTCTTTGCTAACTGTATACTGATAAAGACCTTGCATTAATTCAGTAGATACATACATGTTAATTCTTTGCTTCTAACCCTCATTTCCTACTACAACTGATCTACTGAATCAATTTCCTATTTTTAAGACTGTTTTGCTACAGTTAGGCTCCATGTAAAGTATTCTTGTACAGCACCCTAGGCACTTTAACCAGCAGACTGAGCATAAGAGTAGGGATAACTGTAAGAATAGTAAAAATAGCATTTATATAAAATAAAACAACTGTTTCCAACATTAACATCTTAGGTATTTTTGAAAATACTTCATACACATTCATGATCTGAACATGAACTGACAATAGTTCCATAAGGTCCTGTCTCCAGGAAACTTCATGAAGAATGACTTGACAAATGGAAGGAACAGGTTGAAATTTCTCTCACATCATCTTTGTATTCTGATCTTTGAGATATTTATCCCATACATTAAATAAAGTTCAAGCTAAATATATAACTATTATTTCATAATGATTTGTATTCTAAGTATACTTCTAAAAAATACTTTTTATTAGTTTATGTACCAGCGCAAGACAATTATATCCTTGGGTCATACATGTCCTTGGCATCTTTCTGCATTTAGTTAGCAGTTTAATATGCAGACAGAAAAAACAGTACCAAGTCCATGTGCCTCTGAGAAAATGACAGGCTACAAACAGCTCCAACAGAGAACTTAAGGAAACCGTAACATCGTTGCTTTGTTTCCTCCTTGAGATGCACAGAATGAAAGTTATCATGAAGATCTAGTTGATATGTGTAGCAGAATGACCTTGTCTGTGAGCAATCGCCAAAGCTTTGCACTGCCTACAATGTTATTTATATCAAAGCAAGAGTAAAGAACTCTGTCTATGAATAAATTCTTTTCATTGGCTACAATATTAACTTTTGGTTGGATATAACCTTTTGCAAAAGTAATGTTCTTTTCACAGAGCAGCAGTGAGCAAGTTCGGCATTAATAAAATTAGTTTAGAAAGTTCCTTTCTTTCATTTTCTTAGAATCTGCCAAAATGCATAGTTGGGGCTCTGCATTTCTCCTGTAAAAGAGGATATAATGGACCCCTGACTGACAAAAAGATCAGCCCTCATTACATATAATTCAGCTACTGCAGGAAAAGAAAAGAACATTATGAACTATAGCCTGGCAGGTGTGCAAATTAACTGAGTTTTAGTATATAGCTGTATATGGCATTTTAAAAAAAGGAAAAGAAAAAGGATTCTCATCTGAGATTTCATCTAAGCTTCTGATAATACAACATGTAAGAAAGGGGAGAGGGAAGAAAAGTAACAGTTCAAGAAACAGCCTCGAAATTAGATAGGGATGGTCTAGTGCTAGGAGGGAATGGCATGGGAAGAAAGAAGGACTAAGCTGCATGCTAGAGGGTAGGAAGAAAGGATCAGTTACAGCAGAGAGTTAATTATGCTACAGTGAAAATCAGTATGGAAGAAAGAATCATGAAGAGAACTGAAGAGGCTGCTAAGCCAGGCTACAGGATGATGGGAAGCACAGAAAGAAAATGGAGAATGATACAGCATCAGGGAGTAGTCAAGGTGACAGGATCAGGATCCAGATCCAAGAGTTGGTGGTGTACCAGTGCACCACTAGAGAAGTGGACCAGAAAGAAAAGATCAGTGTACTTGACACTTTTTAAACTACAGAGCACTAACACACACTGGTTGCTGTTCCCAACATAAAAGCAATTACAGCAAGATTTTTACTGTAGTACACTCTTTTACTGAGTCCTGAAACTGCTCCTGATTATACACAGTTGCACATTTTATCCTAAAACACACCCCCTTTTTAGCCAGGTTATTGTCTATTGTATTCTTTCCCTTGGTGCATAAAACATCGATGCTTCTAGGCACTGACTGCTACAATTCTCTGTCACAGATGACATTTTGAACACGTGCACATTGAACTATTCTATAAAGACTGGGGGGGTGGGGGAAGAGTAGTTGACTGTCTTGTAATAGGATTTAACCCAAAGAAAAAGGAATAGAGGATTTGGACTATCCAGGGGAATATATATAGTTTGATACTTCTTTCCAGACTGCACTGCTCATAGGTGCAGCTCAGGTCTGGGTCTAGGTGATATACTTGGACTACCTTGTAGACTGGGCCATGGTGCCGCCCTGTGGTGGGTGGCACGTTGGAGGCGGCAGCGGCTGCGATGGCTGTTGGTGCTGCATGCGATCCTGGAGGCTCCGGGCTTTTCGGATACTGATTTGCAGCTTCTTATCGACTAGGGCTCTGCTGTGAGTGCTAGCGCTGGCATCATGCATGGCAAGTCTTAGTTTAGCTAAAATGCAAAAGAAAACATAGCAGAAAACAAACAGAAAAAAGGAATAAAATTGAAAAAGAAAAAAAAAGAAAAGAGATGCTGCAAGAACATAAAACATGGACCATGCAAATACTGCCACAAAAGAGTTCACAAGGATGCTATTGTTTCCATTAATGCACAGTCAGCTTAGCCAGGTGTCCAAACACATTAATTGAAACTAAACCAAAATAAAGTTTAAAAAAAAAATTATCCATGTTTTAGCCCAACTTGTCATCCCCTTCACACAGGCTCTTTCCAACCCTACCATACTGATGCTTCATTCTGTCATCTACCCTTCTCCTGTATCCTCCAAACCTGGGACTCCCTTTATGTCCTGGAATACCCAGCTGGGATTTGAGATAGACCATATACCTTGCTGGAATGGAAGCTAATAGAGCTATCACAACAGCGGTATGCTATGCCCCTTATTCTGCAGTCCATAAGAGCCAATTTCTAAATGCAAATGCACAAGAGCTACCCGCTCTGTGTGCAGCCATTCTATGCAGACAGAGGGGAGCATGGGGTGAGACAGCCAGCCAGTCATAATGGAAAAAGCCTGAAAATAAAATGAAATCACATAGCACACATTCTCCAAGGTCACAATGCATTTAAGCACTTTAATGTCCTAATGCTTTCTTCTTCATGAAAGGCAGGTACAGCATAGCTCATTTCTGTTAATCCAGAGAACTCAAGAGTGGGCTACCATTTTCTTCCTATGCTACACCCTCCATGAGAAACAGGGGAGCTTAATGCCCTTTGTAATTTGGCCTGAGGATGGGGAAAAATTGTTAATCGAGGACCGAGTGGCGGGGGGGGGTTACCTACTAGATGCTTGCTGAAACGCATCATTTAGCACCAAAAAGGGCACATCGGCACCCCAGTGCTGTTACTGCCATAGCGCTGGAGAGAACAACAAAAATGGACGTAAACATGAAAAAAACAGAGATGAAGAGGAATAGGACTAAAACCCCCAAAAGGGAATGCTTGTAAAGATTCTGTCTCCCTGCATGTTCCTAAAGACCAGCTAGATCCCCACATTGCTACCTGACCATTTAACATGATCCAATGTTTCAGACTTTTTTGTATGTTATTAGTAAACTGTCAAAAGCGCGATAGCTCAGGCAGTTAGAGTTACTTACATATAGCTTCGTTACAGAGAGCCAAAGCTGCAGCACAATCCCCCTTCTGCTCCTGATTCAGCGACTCTTCAAAGACTGAGTCTGCCTCCTGCATCGACTTCTCAAAGCCATCACTCCTCCCTGCAATGGGCAGCACCCTTCATTTTGGTTTCATTCAGTGCAGAACCTTCATTTTCCCTCATCCCACTTGTGATTGCCAAATTCTTCCACATATGGAGTCTCCCAGAAGCTGCACAATATCCCAGACCGCACCACCTAACCTTCCCTAAGCAGAAGTACAACTTGAGCACCCCAATATGCTTGACATCCACACGGTAAAAAAATATGAATCTGACTTTTTCCCTCAAGTTTCGTTTGAGAGTGTTGTACTGGCTTATTATATTATTTTCAACAGTCTAAATCAGTACAAAAGATGGTATAGACAGATCGGAGTCAGTTCAGGTGACTTTTGTCAAGTAGGAATTAATCTAAATTTAGAATTAAATCTAAACCAAAACATCAGTAAAAGAAATATAGCAGGTCAGGGCTTTCCTTGTACGTTAAGTCCCCTGCCAAAAATCACCTGTCTCTTCTTCAGATATCCAATTACTTCCATACAAAATGGAAACAAACTGAACAACTGAGATGTCTGGGGAACAAAACTCAGACTTCAGTGCGAGTGTAAATGCCTGCACAAAATACTTCTACAAACATGTCTTCAGTTCATACACTCAGCTGCTGAAACAAACATGGAATATGAAAACCCAACGGTCTTGCACCTTTAGGAAGAAAAACACAGGTGTAAGATGCTGAGAAAAAAGGGACAATTGTCAAGAATTCTTTTTGCAACAATTTAGAAAACAGAGTTGGAGAAGAGAAGGATAAATCATCCTTAAGACACAAAAGAGAAAGATGAAACACTGTGTCCTGGCACCAGAACACCCAGTTCTGAGAGAAGGAAACACCCAAGCAATCTGGTGTCGCCTATAGGCATTATGCAAGTTATGCACTAAAATGTACACATTCAAATGAGGCAAGGGAAAACAGAAAATAAAACTTGACTTTTTGTTCTGGGGGGGTGGGGTGGTTAATAGAATGTCTCTGTCATTGTGGTAGAGAACATGAATATCTTTATCAGCTAGCAATAAATGACGTTTTCTCAACTTGCATAACATATGCTATGACCTGGCCTGCTCCCCAACACCCTTGTGCACAGATGCAAACACGAACTCTCTTATACCATAAGACTCTCTTATACCATAAACCCCAAAGAACTTGCATGAAAATCAAATACTGCAGAGAGAAGTGAGAGTTGTTAGAGCAGCGAGTTAATCAAGCAGCACGTTCAGTTTCAAAAATCAAGGCTACTGAGGCTTGTAACCAAGGCCAGTATACTAAAGTTAGCTTTCTTTGCATTAATTTAGCAGTTTACTTGAGGGGAAATGAGTCACAAGTGTTCTGGAGTTCTGCGTACAAGCAAGCCTTCCAGGCAGTCAAGCAGTCTGTTAATGTTAAGCTATTACATCTCTGACTGGGGTGGGGAAAGACTTAAAATGAATAAACAAAAACTTTCCCAGATCTCAAGTCAATGCCTGTAAACTCCTCAAACACTCTACTGAAGTTTTTTTTGATTAAGCATTATTCTGCTTTACTCTCTTTTTAAGAAGGAAAAGCTAAGCAATTTTTCTTCTACCAGCTAATAAAACAAGACATCAAAGAAGGGCAATGTCTTCGAGAATATGTTATTTTCTTTCGGGCAGCAGAAGCAGAGAAGACAACATCCTCATGCTCAACAATAGAGGTTTACTTTTCAATTTTTACACCATTAGCATTTGTGTTACAAAAGTAAACACTAACATTAATGAAAAAAGATAACCATCTACTGTGGTACATCAGAATTTTTCACCTGGTTACTGGCAGGTCACAGCAGGACTGTAAAGGATAACTATGTGGCTCACTGATGGTCAGCAAAAATTATAAAAACATTCCCACAGTCAGACATTCTCATAGAGATCATATTTTTCAGCTGCCATTGGCACAGTGATATTCTGGCTGCTGAGCAGCTGGCATGGCTGTAGGCTGCAGAGCACTGGCTGTACTGTGCCTAGAGCTGGCACTGCTGTGGGGTGCCCCTCTCCTTCCTCTCTGTCCTGTCACAGCGAACCAGCACCTCAACTCTTATCTACAACAGGTTTGAGCAAGTAGCATGGGGATGCCAGGAGGCCTGGCAACAGAGGAGGCCACAGTAGGTTTGCCCCAATCACGCATGCATTTCTGTGAGCAGAGCCTAGGTGTTCACTACACCTTCCTTGACTCTGCTGACCCACCAATGATCCTCCAGTTAAATGCTCTACCAGGCCTCAGGCTTCACTCTCGACTGGGTCAGTACACTTCATCCTACCTTCTCCCTGACTCCCCTTACTGGCTAGTGCAGATTTTAGGGCTAAAACAAAGGCACTACACTTGAACCCTGTCACCAAGTTCCCTCTGCTGCAGCCCCATCCTTCCAATTAAATCTCTTCTGCTGCCACACCCTGCCAGAAACATGAGGAGTCATGGAAAAGACAATCAAACTTAGTATTTGGCTTTTAAAATTGTTTTTTTAATTCTTTTTCCTTGGAAAAGATATGCAAGCTAAACCCAGCTCAGCTTTTCAATTAGATCCAGCTTAAGCCTGCCACAGTACTTGTTCCCACGCCTGTGCTGCGGCTGCACAGCTAGGCAGGGAGAAGGAGCAGAAAGTACAAGGGCAGGAACAAGCAGAATTGCTTAGGGCAGTGATGCTACCAGAAACAATCAGAAACAAAACAATGGTCTAAATGAACGAGCTATGCTGCAAGTGGACCTGAGATATCTGAAAGGTACAAACAGCCCTGCACATTCCAAGATGTTGGTTGAAGCCTTATAGCTAGATCTAGATAACAATACTAGTAATAGTGCATACCACCATAAAAATGGAAAGGTTCAAATATATTAAAAACATCTCTGCATTATTTTGTTGTCTCATTTAAGAAGGAATTTGGTCAAAATACCAAACAGTTTTTTCATAACTTACAGGTTTGAAATTGATGGTCTTTCACTAACTGAAGGTACAAAATTGTAATGGAGGGGGAGAGAAAGAGAGAGAGACAGACTTACAATAGGAAATTAAGTTCAAAGGTTCAAAAATCTTCAGCACTATAATCTTGCAAAATACACTGCATTCAAAAAGTTACCCTGATTCTGCAGTTCATCTAGATCCATGAACCTGCTGGGACGGGGATTAAAGCCCATTGCTGCCTCCATTTCCTTTTCTCTTTTTCTGCGTAGTTCTTGTTCACGCGCTCTCCTTGCCACCTCCTCTTGCAGTTCATCCAGTTCACTCTTTAAAGGGACAAACATCTCCCCACCTTCCAAAAAAAAAAAAAAAAAAAGACCTTTTTTGATAGTAAAATCTCTTAAAGTATCCCTTAAAAGACAAAGAAATATTAATGGAGAATACAATTAGAAAATAACAGACTGACCAAGCAAAGACCACAGAGTTTCAGATCACAAATTTTGCTTTGTTAGATTTTTCTTTTAAAACCCTGACCAAGCCATTTGGTTTCCAGTTGCCTTCTCTGTGTCAGTGACTGGCAGAAATGCTGCAGTATTGCTTCAACCTTCCCTGCAGCACAGACCATCCCTGGATTCAATGACCCAAGAAACAGCAAACGGAACACAGAGAATCATTGGAAGAGATAACCCTAAGCTGATGCTGAAATCTTGAGGCTTCTTATTGTGCTTACAATTTGTAAATAATGTTATGTCAAATTAGCCAGATCATTAGCTTTTGTAAGTAAAATGGATTCCAACTAAGAGGCTTTTCATCTAACTGCATAAGCAGATGAAAATGGGAGAAAATAAAGCATATCAATATCCCAGTCAGCACAGCAGAAATCAATCAGTCATCATTCTCACTTCAGCTATGACCTGTATTCAAAAAATGTCTCCCCTCCTCCCTTTCCCTTCCCCAGACATTTTCTGGAATAAAGTATTTCCTCAGAACAATACATAATCAGAATGCATATCTGCAGAAAAGCTCAGCCTTAGCCCAAACATCTTGTAAATATCCATTCTCATTTCTGACAATTTTGAATTTTGTATAGCATTATGAACTTGTTTTCAGGACTCATCAATCCTACTAAGTTATTATGAGTTATGCTTGGGAAGGTATTTTCCACTGATGGCAGAATACTGAGTTATGGGAAAGAATAGGAAAAATAGCTTTACTTTATCAGTTAAGTCAATACTTAAAGATGCCGGAGCAATATGATCAAAGGAATATTCCAACAAAGTTTTTTGCAACCCTCTTTGGTAAATCTTACAAGTTACATCTTGTAAAACTGTGTTATGTTCCTCGATGTTTCTTTTCCCTTTTCTCATAATTTAACTGTGAAGATAAACATCCAGAAAGTAAAGAACAACTCCAATACAATTTACCTTGCAAAACCACTGCTACTGAGGAAGTGTATCTTACCATTTCCAATGGCGTGTGGGCTGTTTGCCCAGCTCCCAACTGATGAACTAGACTCCACTTCCAAGATGCTGCTACTGTGAGACTTTGGGATGTTACGCCAGGCAGGAATGAATCCACCTGCTCGCTTTATAGGAACGTCCCTCCAAGAAAAGAGTAATTATAGTTCACCATTTTACTAATCTCTCCAGGAGAAATGATATTTACATTTTAATTAAAAAAAAAAAAAAGTCTACCATAAGAAAATCTTGGGAGAAACCGGGAAAGAGAAAGTTAACAAGGGGGAGGACAATAATTCTATTCTCCTCCGTAAGAGTATGCAACGCATATTAAAACTGGTCTGAGAGCTGTTCTCAACAGATTCTTACAGCTGAAAATCTATTATTCTGGCCATAAACACTCTCAGTTTGTAATTGCCTGAAGCTCCCGAAGCAAAGGAGAGAAACACATTGTGCTGCCTATTTCTTTTTGCATATAAACATTGCAAGTGTCTTGCAAGACTTCAATGAACCTCTCAAACTGAAAATGTCAAAGATTTCTATACAAGACTATTGATTTCTCATCTTGTACAAGGCTTCTATCAAGAAAGGGTTTAACTGAAACAAAAAGGTCTATGAGCTGTTCAAAGGACAAGCAAGAAGTTTGATATTTTAGTTGAGTTTTCAAATCATGGACTAAAGGTACGACTACTTCAGATGCATCATTTCAGTCAACGTTTCTCATTCAACTGAACCCCATTTCTCTTCCTATGAACTAGCAGTAAGCTATCAATATACTGACAAGAAACGGAATCAAACTCACTCAGATTCCTGTTTCCCTTCTATTTCTTCCCTGCCCCAATAAACGTGTATTACAAGCTAGGAATGCCATTTTGCATTTTAAAAAAATGTTCTACACCATTATGTAACTACAAAAAAGAAATCAAGACTTCAATCACTCCAAAAATGAAGTTTGTTGAGATCTACCTGTGGGTGCTTGAGCTTTCAGACAAGGGCATGTCCAGACTGACTGGGCTGTTGCTATTGCGTTCACTGCTTTCATAGCCAGACTCCATCCTTTGTATTAGGTGAGGATGTTGATCCACCACATGATGCTGGGTGCCCCGACTTAGCACGCCACGCTTGTATCTGACATTTGACTGGCTTGACCTTGTTTCTTGAACAGCATGTTCCTTCACCTCATTCTCAATAAGCTCTTTACCTGTCAAGACAAAGAATACAGTCTGGTAGAAGATCCAAGCTTCAATACCAGCAAATCATCCATACATATGTTAGCTTCTCAACCATCCTTAAACCAGAAGCGCTGCCTTTAATTTAAACTAGCAATATTAAGCAGAAAAAAACCCAAAACTTTTACAGCATTCCTAGTAGTATTAAGCAATAATATATCCAACATATTTATGTTTTAATCTCTCCCCTTTAGTACAACTTACCATATGCCCTCCCAGGTAACAATCAAGTCTGGAAAGAAAATCCCTTCCTCCCCATAACAATTCGTATTTGTACAAGATCATTTTACAGTATACCCAACTGTATTTCCAGTTTATATTTGTTATTGTACTCTGTCATACCTACTTCAGATGCTGCACTTTTTACATTGTTTATTTTGCCATTTACGATTTGATTAGGCTTATATAACATTAGTTCATAGAGGACAGGAACTCTTTATCTTCTTTTTTTAATTCTTCCTTACTGATTTCACTGTGTCTTCCCACTTGCCTCTTGTTTGCTCCCCTTGCTTTCTTCCCTGGAGCTGTGTTCTCATCTCCCTTCGCCTTCCCTATACATATTTCTTTATGCTTCCCAATTCTTTTCAACCTTTAGCTCCTTCTAGTTGGTATCATCTGTCCCTCCTTCTCTCCAAGCCCCCAGATTTCTTCAACAGCATCCTCACTAACCACAACTCTACTGCCAGTCACACAAACCTCTTCCTTCTCATCCACACACTGTCCTTCAAGCACTCTGAGATGGGAGCACAGAAGCTCCACTAGCATAACACCATAAAACCCAGGAACTGGTAAACATCTGCTCTCCACATTCTTTACAGTTTCAGGAGTACCCACCTCTTGATAGGGAGCAAAATAATTGTGGACTGGGGAAAGGGAAGCAAAGGGCTGGGACAGGGGCAACAGAAGATACCCAAAATTGTTTCACAACAGATTTTATTAGCGTCAAAAATAGCAAAGCTGAGGACAAAGTCTCTACATACAAGCTGCATAGCTGCTACAGTGTAAAATGGTCCCAGATAAATCATCACTGGCTGCCAGGCTCTTATCCTCACAACAAGAACTCAGCACTGATACACAAGGTATTCGCCGCACCATAGTCTGAGCCATCATGCAAAAATACCATGATGAGCCAGAGGAAAAACCAGACCAATACAAAAGGCCATTCCAAGGGATGAACTTCCAGATACTTAGCAGTCTAGCCTTGGGTCCATTTAAGTAGCACAGATGGTAATGTATCCCTTATTATTTCCTTACATGTGAAATTTAACACACAGAAAGCAAACAGGAATATCATATGTGCAACATGAATACCCACACAGAAACTAGCCTTCAAGGACCTGACTCACCACTGACCTAAGTGCCATGTTCAAAATTTCACTTTCCTACTTAAACAAAACTGGATAGTGGAGTATTATAAATTCCACACATCCTGAAATAAAACTTTCTTCTCAAACTCTTACCTGCTTCTTCAGAGAAGGGGCTAAGCTGAGTATAGCCACAATGTCTCCTCTTGTCTTTGCTGAAGATGCTGTCTATATTGAGAGACTCTCTTTTGGGTCTCCAAGTTGGACGGTACCTGCTAGACGAACTGGATTTAGACTCACTACCAGTGCTCTCCACTTCCCAGTCGCGAGAATGTGCAGACAGGCTTTTTGAGGGTCGTGCTTCTGCCTGATCTACACTACTCCCTCCACGAGGGGAATTCTGGATGGTTTGAGAAATCTGCTGTGGTCTGCTGTGAATCATATTGCTCACTGTCTCTTTAAATTCCCTCAGCCTGCTGGTGCTGCTGGATGGTTTAGGGGCAGTTCTGGGGGCTTGTTTCTCCTTCAAGGTTTCTCCTGCAGTTTATAGAGACAGCAAAAGCCACAAAAATAACTTCAGATTAAACTAGCAGCCCTACTTGCAGCATCTTCATGCAGACTTTGAAAAGCAAAAAGCAAAACAAAGAAAACCCCAACCAACACCCCCCAAACAAAAAAAAAAAAGCAAAGACAGGACAAAATACAAATAAAGATGTAAGAAACAAGGAGGCAAATGCATGTACACACTGAGGATCTTAAAAACATGCAAAAAGAGATATTGATATTTGAAATAAAGTAACATCTCTTGCCTTCACTATGGTATCCTGATGACTGAGCCTCATCTCCTTTTCGTCGAGACCGGCTAGAACTCCTCTTGCGGTCTGCCAGCGAGCCCTTTTTGGAAACATGCCTCTGATTGCACTCACTGTCAGTCAGGTGCCCTGGAAGGACAGAAGAACACAGTAGAGATGACAAGAGGCTTTGGACAGAGTGTTCTGTGCGTTAAGAGCAGCAGGGCTCTCCTGCTCCTTAGAAGCTGCAGATGCTCCAACACTAACTGGTAGGACTGGGAAAGCTTTTGTATCCAAAAGTTTTTGGTGTTGTCTTGGGGAGAGGAAGGTGTTCTGTTTTTAAGGTCATAAAAGAGCAATACAGCCCCTCCAAGGACTCTGGTTAATGACAGCTCATCCACAGGGAGAGGAAAAAGTTGACTCTGCCTTGTCTTCTAATGGTCTAAGGACATCACTTTCCTGCTGTCTGAATACTTTTTCGGTTTTAACAGCCACGAACACGAAACTCCTGAGGACAGCTTGCTTGACATTACTCTGTTGAATGAAGACTCAAACACACGAACGAGTTACCACGTAATAATAAATTACCGCACATCATCAGCTGCTCTGCACTAACTATCCATCTGCGCTTTCTTCGCCTGTAGCAAATACTAAGTAATCTGAGTTAGCTTAGTCTACAGTGAAGAAGCCTCAGTTGGCTCTCAAGGGCTAAGCCAGCTAATTCACATCTGCCACAAGCTAAAAGCACACACACAAACCATCAACATGGATCGGCTGACACATGACAACGTTCCCTTACTACAGGTCATGTGTCTGAGTGCTAATATTTTCTCTTGCACACAATTTATTCCCCATTTCCTCACATCAAATGTGAATTAAGAGTATTTGACATCGCAAGCTTTCTGTATTGCCTTTTCTTAATTTTATGGTTCTCACACATTCACAGTCCTAAAATCTGCAAGCACAAACACACGCGTGGCTTTACTCACGTGAGTAGTCCCAAGCAGAGATGCAGGACAAGAAGGGAATTTATGAATAAGCTACAGAGACTTTTCTCTAGCTTTTATAGCACCAACTTTCACCTTGCATAGGATGATAGGAAAGGAAAATCTCTACTAGACAAGAGTGGATTAACAGCCTCCAAACTAATAGCTGGCTGTTCTGAGCCTTCCCCCTTCTCTAGAAATTAACATAAAAATCAACAACGTTTAAAGCAGATTTTACATATGAAATTGTACCCTTCGACAGTTGGAAAAAAAGTTCACTTCAACTATAATTGCTACAAAGATAGTATAATAAATGAGTGGGAAGGAATCCAAACAACAAAGAGCAAGCTACACAAGACTCGCTTTCTTTAGAAACAAGCAGATTATACAAAAGAAAAGAAATTAAGCAAGTAAAAGAGAAATGCTGGTAGTGAAGATAGATGTGCAGCACTTGGGTGACTGAGCATGAGTCAGTGCTTTGGGAGATTTTTTTTTTCCTTCACAGCATGGACTGTCACATGTCTTTTAGGGACTGAAAGAACAGTATTATTTATACCTTGTAGTGGCTCCTCTCAAGATAGAAGAGGCTTATGTTTCACTTCAGAGTGTACAACTTCTCTAGTTAAACATTTTTCCCCCAGAAGTTCTTTCAATCTGATGGGGAGTGCTTTGTTAGCATCTTTCAAGTACTGTAACAGAAACTATTTCAAGATATTTAGTGCTACTGGAGCTAGTTTAGGGTCTGCATAGACTAATTAGAGCCCAACTTAGCCTTGTAGAATGAAGGCTGCTAGCTTTGCATAAATATTTTCTCCTCCTTTCATACATTGCAAATTTTGTCCTATTGTCACTTGACATTCAATAGTCATGGAGGAGATGCCAAGAATCAAAAGTTTGCAGGACACAGAATTTGTTGTCTTTACTTGGACCCTCTGGAACAAAGACTAAATCCAACATAATGTGGGAATACCAAGAACACTAGCTAACACTTTATACTAATTTTTTTTAATTCACTAAAATAACAAGCCAGGATTTCTGTCTGAGTGCCCAATCATATGCTTAAAAGGTGTCCCTTGCTGAATGTATCACTTAAATACCTCATCCTCCAGAGGGGGGATGGCTTCATAAGCAGTGACATTCAAAGGAAAAGTTTGTTTTTGTAGGGGTTGTGTGTGTGTCTGAGAATATGTTAGAGAAGAGAATGAAATCAAAGAGGTTAAGACAGAATGTCCCCTACTCCCTCCCACTGAAATCTCAGTTGCATGAGTAGTGCAGCCAGAATACGCACATTTTTCTCAGCAGCATAGGTTGGTAGGAGCAAGAGAGGGCTTATGCAGCCACTCTTCACGCCCCCATTCTGAAGTACCCGGGTGCCTGAG